>NC_087481.1:5051965-5676965 GCF_036417665.1 Passer domesticus | reverse complement strand
TGATTGATGTTTAATATTTTGATCTGAGCTTAAGATCAAACAGGGCAAATTGCTTGAGAAGAGGCATAGGACTGTACCTGATGGAAAGGTACTGGCTTGGATATGTATGAGAAAATGAAGCTGTCAAGCTGATCCAAGTGATAACAATAAAGAAGGAGTCACAGAAGTATCCTTCCAATTGAAAATCTTCAGTAGGGCTTTGAAAGTGTGATCTGAATATCCTTCCCTAAGAGCTGAGTTGGAAAAAGCCTTTTTGTTCTGGAAAGAGCCAGATGGTGTAATGTCATTCTCAGGAGACAGCGGTGCTCTGACCACATGTAGAACAAGGCTGTCACCAGGGTAATGCAGGAGCAGGCAAAGTCAAGCTTTGGCAGCAGTACAAATGTAGCTGCCCTCCATACACACTCGTGTCTCAGCTCAGCAGCTCTTGCTGCTTCAGAGAGGCTCTAGGAACCACTTGGCTCCAAAAGGAGAGGCAGCAGACTTGGGGAGTTTTGATGCAAGTTGAAGAATGACTGCTGTGTTTCAGCCAGAGCTTGGCCAGCTCTGTCTGACTCCAGAAACAGAAAGCCCAAGAACAGTTAATCAGCTTGGCATCTTGTTGGGTTTATGTGTTGCATTTCCCCCTTCATCACAGTGGCCATGCTAATAACTTTGCCTCCTTTCATGGTACACCCTTTCCCTCCCTTCTCTTTCTACCTCCTCATATGTTCTTTTGTCCTCTATTTTCTCCAGGCCAAGACCCAGCAGCAGAAGCAAAGAGAACAGCTCTGAGGATGCAGGTAGGTAGAGGGCATGCCTGTCCTAAAATGACCATTGTAGTCTTGCCTCAGAGGTGACATTTGGAGAGCTTGGTTAAAACCCATTCTTTTGAAAATTTCATTAAATTAATTTCAATTCCTTGATGGGTTCAGTGGAGCCTCCCAGAGTCCAGTCCCTGCGAGTGTGCTCTGCTGGTGCAGTGAAAATTCCTCCAGTGGGAAGTGTTGGGTGGCAAGAGCTGGAGTGGTGGCTTGGGGCCCTGGAAATGCAGTGCAGGAAAAGGAAACATTCCTCTTTTTCCTGCACATGCCTTTTATCTTCCTGAAGCCTTCCTAGTATCACACTTAGTAGAGAAAATGAAGTCATTTACCATGAAATGAGAAGTGTTACCACTCCTTTCTCCTGCTTTTGAAGGAGAATACCTTTCCTTGTGGCAGTTTCTGAGCTGAACCCTTTGAGATCTGGAGGAGATTCATGGGCACTGCCTGGTTTTGCACTGGCAGAAATAGGGAAAGCTCCTATGACAGAAAGTCCTTTTGAATTTTGCAGTGAAGGAGAAGGAGGCTTCCAGGTGGATGCAGCTTAGGCAGGGTGTGAGTTTGTCATCCTCTGAGAGCACAAGAACAAAGCCACCCGTGGCAGGTTCACAATGACAAATCTCTTCCCTGGCTGTCTCTGCCTGTGTCAGTGCTGCAGGCTGAGGCTGGGGGAGGAGATGCCTTCTGCCTTGTCCCTGTCCCTGCCTTGCCTGATCCCTGACAAGTGGAATGTGCCAGAAAAAATGCAGTCTCTGGTGCATCTGGCTCAGCCAATGCTTTCAAGTTGAAAGCCCCAGTGACACTGTTGTTGTTCCTTTGCCATCTCTGGGCGTGTCATGCTAGGAGAGATGAGACTTGGAGAAATAATTCTGCTGATGCAGAAAAAGGGATCAGATCCCCTGGTCCATTTGGGGATCAGAGCTAGGTCTGCCAAATCCTGGGTGTGGCCCCTTTGGAATGACTCTTTATTTCCTGATATGCAGCTGGAGTGCTAAATGCAGCTCAGGAGTAGTACTGCTCAGTAAGTTAGGTGACATTTTTGCTGGATCAGTTCTGGACTAGAAAGTACCTATCTTATTAAACCCTGCCTGTTTTACTTTTATTACTGACCCCAGCATTCTACAGGGTGAAAGAATCCAGTTTTAAGACACTCATTCTGCTTGGATGCCATATGATTTTATCCTCCGTGAAGCCATGTAAAGAATTACATGTTGATGGAAAGTATTTTAGAATGATCCTCCAGGTCTGATGGAGAGTATTTTAGAATGATCTGCCCTCTGCTATTTCCATTAGGAAAATTTTGAATTGACCGTATCAGCCAAGATCAGAAATGTTTTGAGGCAGGCCATGTTTATGTTGGGTTTGGGTGACTCTGCTGAAAAAAAAGCGGGGAATGAACCCCAGGAAGAGGCAAGTAGAGCAGAATTGGCACTTTTGGATGACCACTTTGTTCCCTACAAATACAGGCTCGCAGAATACTGGGCACATCTAATGGAGAAAGCAAAGCTTCTTTTATGTGTAACACGTGGTGCCGTTGTTTGTGTCCCAGCACTTCCTTTGTTGTAAAGAGTAATATAAAAATCCCAAATGTGCAAAACCTGACCTCAAATTGAGTGGGACCTACAGAAACAAAGGCCTAGAAAGCTACTTTTGAAAACAATGATTTCCTTGACAGTGTCCGATTCTAGAGACCACTGTGAATTTCCAACTGTTTGGAAGGAAAGGGATCCTGTAGTAGTGGGGAGGCAACAGGCAACACATAAATAGTAGAACCCTTCTCTCCTGGCTTGGCAGCTCCATATTGTTCAGAGAAATTAAACTGATGCTGGTTTCATGTAAAATAAGAAACCAACCAATCTTTTCAGTAACTAAAATGTGCTTTGAATGCCTCACCCATTAGATGGGTTGATTGTAAAGGCATGAGTTCAATTAACTCACTTCTTCTCTTGTACCTGAATTACAGCTTCTTCTGAGCCTGCTGCAAACACCCAGAGGAAGAAGGGAAAGAGCTCTTGGTGCAAGATAGGACCTGGGATGCCTCTGTTCCCAAGGAAACTGGCTGACCTGTTTGGCTTGGAGACCTATGTGCCGAAGCCCGACCTTGGGAATGGAGGTCTGGGCTCCCGGCCGGCTCAGGGGGCCTTGGCACAGGAGCCCCAGGAGCCTGGCTCAGCCTCACACAGAGGTGAGGGGGGAGCTGGGCCGCTCTCTGCTGGGAGGAAGGGTCTTGTGGCAGCCCAGCCAGGCTGTGCACATTGCCAGGGAACAGCTGTGCCCTGCATGTGGCCCTGCAATGAGCTGTGCTGCTGCCAGTGCCCCGTGCAGCTGGAGGGCTGCTCAGCTGTTGGGCAGGGAGAGGAGCAGGAGGGTGCATGTGCAGCTGAGCCATTGCTGGAGAGCACAGGGCTCTGGGCTCCCTGCTGTCCCAGGGCAGCCCAGAGGCCAGGCTGTTCCTGGGGTGCCTCTGTGGAAGTGGGGCAGGGTTTTCCCCTGGGCTGTCTCCAGTGTCTGCCCGTAGGACCATGCTTCCCTGTCCAGCTCTTTAGAAGTTTCCAGGAAATGTGTCCCATGAAATATGGAGCTTCAGATGTTTTAGGTTTGCATTGTGGCCTCTGTTACCTTTTGTGTGTCCATTTTTCTGACCTGAATGACTGCAGTGGTTCCAAGGAGGTTACCCTGGGATCAGGAGTTTCCCTGCCAACTTCCCAAATGCTTCTACCTTCCAAGGCATTGCCTTCCCCCCTGAATTCCCTACCTTCCTCAAAGCCCATTTCTAACTCTCCTTTTTTATTGTTAAGCTGACCATTCTGCAGGATCAAAAATTTCTGATTTAAGAATTCCTTTTTTCCTACTTGATTTTGTCCTCTATGAAGCTGTTGTATAGAATGATTAGTTCTCTGAATTTTAACAGCTCTGTTGGAGAGTATTTCAGAATGAGCTCCATTGTTCTACTTGAAATTAGAAAATCAGCCTTTGGTCAGACTAGCTTGAAAGTAGCCCAATCTCATACAGTTTAGGATGAACATCCTTGGGGAAAATGAAATATCTACTCTCAAGGACACAGTTCACGTTTGGGTAACACTCCTGCAATGCTGAGCTTTTCTTTGAATGTCCTCCAAAACAGTCCAACAAAGAGAAGAAAATGTAAATCCAAGTGCATACATGTATTAGTACCTTTGACTTCTTCCGGGAGCTGGAAAGAAGATGTTTACTAAAATCAGCATGAATAAGGGCAGATAAGAATCTCTGTCAAGAGCAATCTCCATCTCTGCCCTTCTCTATCAGGCACAGAGGCTCTCCAGCATCCAAGGGCTCTGGCCTTCACCATGCATCAGGTTTCAGTCTGCTGGCCAGCAGAGTAATGTCATGTCTGCTGCCAGTAGCCCATCCCTTGGGAGAGGGTCTAGGCATGTGGACCTTGCTGCTCTCAGTCCCAATCTCTGTGTTTTATGAGAGCTCTGCAACCTGGAACCTGTCTTGCCTGTTGCCCAGCACAGCATTTTTGGGGGCTTGAACTCTGCCAGAGATTTACAGGAACCTTTGCTTCCATTCCCAGGCCTCCCCCTGAGCCAGGCCAAGGAGACAGATCATCCCAGCAGTCCTGGTCTTACGAGGGACAGAGAGCTGAAGGACGGCTTTGGAAAGGTAAGGGACAAGGACAGGGATGAGCAGACTTCCTTTCCAGTGGCTGTTTAGTACTTGGCACAAAATGTCACTGAAAATCATGATCTTCCCCCCACCCTGGGAGATAGGGATTCTCTTGGGAATATATTTGACAGCTCCAGAGCAATTGCTTGGCTATTTCCAGTGGTGCCAAGGTCACTAGCTTGGACATGGTGCTAAGGTCACGCCAGAAGCAATCTTTATGTGCAAAAGCTGTTTTAGAGAAGTTCTGAATGACAGAGCAAGCTACACATCAGTGAATGTGGGCAAAGTGCACCCTCAGAAGCAGAGAAGCAAAGACTCTAATGTTGAGTGTAAGCAAGTCTGCAAAAGAAAATGGGAGAGTTTGATTTTTCCTGGTTACCTTTGTGGCTGTATCTCACAGCCCTCTCATTCTCAAGTTTTCTGCTCATTAACTTCTGCAACTTGTTTTCACACGAGTCCTCCTTTTGGTCTCGTGTTCTCACAGACCAAGTCCTTCAGAGTCCTTCAGAGCTGAGTCCTTCAGAAGCCAGGAAGTGAGAAATAGCTGCAACTCCTGGCCATGAGTGTTAAGCAACAGCTCATTACCACTCCTTGCTGGGCATTGCACATGGTTTTTATTCTGCTGCCATGGCCTGTAGGAACTGAACTGCCTGCTCACTGTCATGTGAGCTCTTCATCTGTCTTGGAGCACTCCTATGAATTCATGCTTCAAGCAGGGCTTCCTGACATAGGTTGCAGTTGCAGCAGTGGAAGGTCATGGCACTGAACTGTTCCACCTCACTGTGTGTAATTGCCAAGGTGAGGACAGGAGACATTCCTCTGAAACTATGGAATGGATATGGAGCTGCATTGAAGCCTATGGCACCCTGTGGACTCTGTGCTCCTGATGAGATGTTGTGTCTGCTTTGTGTGTCTCTGCTTACAGTCTGTGATGTATTTCCATTGCACCTAGATCCGTGCTGCACTGTGGGAGTTGGCTCAAGAGAACTTGGAGCCAATGGACACAAAGCATTTTGTGGAAGAGATGAAGAAAAGGAGACAAAAGAAAAGATTCTCGCAGCTTCTTCCTGAGACAGTTGAGACCAGGGACGCAGCTGAAGCAAGTAAGTGGTGGCTACACTTGTGGTCCTTTTTGACCACTTGCTTGCCCCTTGCACATGGCTGCAGTCAGACTGGGGGGCTGTTCTGCTTGCATCTGAGTAGAAGCTTGCTTATTTGTTTCTGTTTCCCAAAATAAACTGCAGAGACATGAAGAGTCTTGCCCATGGCCTCCCTGAGTCAGTAACAGAATATCAGCTTCCCACCTTCACCTCTAAAGTCTTTCAGAGTAGAAAATTCTGTCTTGCAAAGTACACTGGGGCTTCAGACTCTCTCCTGGAGAGCAGCCTCCAGGGAAGGTGAGGCCAAAAGACTGCTTTTCAACTGGGATTCCACCTGGACGAAACAAAGCTCCATTCCTTCTCATGAAAACACCAGAGATCGTTCTCTGCTGCTCCCTGCTGAGGAGCTGATGCTGTAGAGCTGTGCTGAAGCCCCAGGCAGTGCTTCTGCTGCAGCCCCGGGAGCAAGCAGCGTTCCCGACTGAATCCCGGCCAGGCTCTGCCTGCAGGGCTGTGAGCGCTGCCCGAGGGCGGCAGCGGGGCCCTCAGGAGGCAGCACTCAGCCCCAGGGCAGCACGCAAGGTTAGCTGCACTTTCTTGGGTAACTTCCCCTGCCAGTGTCTGGAACAGGAGAACAAAAGCAAGGCAATACTGGCTTTTCCTTGTTTCTTCGAGGAAGCATCACTGCAGGTTGGTTTTATACTAGAAGAGGGAAGATTTTGACTAGATATCAGGGAGAATTTTTTCTATAATGAAGGGGATGAAAATTTGGAAGGTTTGCCCAGAGAAGCTGTTGTTGCTCCATCCTTGAAGGTGTTCAAGGCCAGTTTACATGGGGCTCTGTGGACCCTGATCTAGACGAAGATATCCCTGCTCACAGGGCTTGGACTAGACGGTGGTTAAAGGTGCCTTCCAACCCAAACTCTTCTAGGATTCTGTGATCACTGTCCCTTGTTAGTGTTATCTTGGTATAAAGTGGTATACCATTGTTATACTTGAAGTTCTTTGGGATAACAAAGAGATGTTGCCCAGCTCCAGCAACTTTTGTTGTCAACCTGTCCAGCACCCTCCACTTACAAGCTCTTCTTTGCTTCCTGCAGCCTTTAGCTTACCACCTGTTGATGGCACAGCTCCTAGGGTGCAGAGAAAAGACCCTGGTACTGCCTTGAAGAAGAAGGTCTTGAGAAAGCAGGACAACGTGCCCTTACTGCCCAATAAGCCCACCATCCTTGGAGATGGCAGCTTCCCACGCAACTCCTCAGGTAAGCCTGCTCCATGGAAGCTTTTCCCTGCATGGCTTTTTCGCTGCACAAGGAGCACAAAGTGTCTCCTGCCTCAGCCAGCACAGCTGGGATCTTGGGGCTATAGACTGTCCTGAGAATGAGCAGCAAATCTACTTTTCAGTTACTCCAGTTTGGTAGCACTAGAGAGTTGGTTCTTAGAGATCCATTGGAAAGTGGGGCTGAATAAAGTCTGTGCTAAAGGCCTAAGCTCTGGCTTTTGCCCATCCTAATACTCCAAACTACAGCACTGATGCCAGGAGGCAGCTGTGACTGCAGGGATGAGCTATGGGGCAGCATGCCAGGCTGTGCTCACCGTGCACCTACGAGTGCCACCATGATCTGCTGTCCACTCACCATCTGGGCCCTCTACCTGTCTGCAGTCCGGCTCTGCAGCCAGCTTTTCTGCTGTCCAGCAAGGGCTGTCTCTGCAGGGCAGTCAGCAGCTTGGTGCAGCTGTGCCTCTGCTCCCAGCAGTGCCCGATGGCTCCTGGCTGCCGCCATCCAGGGCCTGCAGTGCCAAGAGGGAACAAGCAGTGCCTCCTGTGTCACCCAGCAAAGACAGTGGCTGTGTGCAGCAGGTGACAGCCAGGAGGTGCTGCCTGCTGCTCCCAGGCTGTTTGCTGCCTGCAGGAAATGCACAGCAGACAGTCCCCAGTGGCTCTTGTCTCTCCTTTGTGGGCACCCTGCCTGTGCTGTGATGCCAAGCAGGGCGAGATGAGAAGAAGGCAGCTAGGAATGATACTTCAATGCTCTTTGCTAGTGATGCTATTCCATGTTCAGAATTGACCAGAACTAGCCTGATGTGGCTCTCCATCCACAGTGAATCTAGATGTGTGTATGTCTACATACTTCTGCAGTGCCATCACTGGTGTCAGTGGCTGAGGTACATCAGTGACACCCAAATTAGCTCCTGCCTGAATAGTTCTGATGTTTGGGTTCCTCCATACTTTGTGAGAACATGCAAGGTAGCACAAAAGCCCTACAAAGTCTAGAGCAGTTTGTCTAGATTCTGTGTAATATTTATACTCCATCCTTTTAGACAGCTCAAATGTTTTCATCTACACAAGAGGAAATGAGCTTTTGAGTACATGATGTGAAATTTTTGATTGACAGTACTTTTGATGACAGATGGGTTTCATAAGAAATGCATTTACCATCTGATTTTTTCATACCTTGTTAATTCCTTTCTTTACCAAGAAATTCAATTAAGGCAAACCCAGGCCAATTGATTAACAACAGAGTGCATGTGCCAACAATGTGCATCTGTATTTGCCTATTTTTATCCCCAGGACGCATTTGGAAGGCTTTTTTTATCAACTGTCTAGTCTGGAAATTGCATTTTTCCACAGGAGAAAGTTTAGAAATGTCTGAGTTTGCAAATACAGCCATTAGATGACAAATACATTTCCCCATAGCATCTTTGAAATACAGCCAGTGTGTACCTCTGAAAGAGCAAAGTTTCACAATGCTTGGAAAGAACAAAATCCATAAACCACTGCCTTCCCAACAGTAGGCTAAATGTATGTGCAGTCAGCTGCCTCTGTCTAGAATATGTGAAGTTAATGGAAACAGAGGCACTGTCAGGTGTGAAGGGTCAGGTATGGCTGTTCCCTGGTCGTTGCTCCATGGGGATTGAGCCAGGCCCAGCAGGGCTGGCTTGTTCAGGCTTGGCTTGGGGCTGTCACGAGGCAGCTGCAGGTCTCTCCTCAGGGAGCTGCAGAGTGCCCCTGTCCTCAGGGCTGGGGAAATCAGGGTGCTGAGACAAGAGGGGCACTGAGGGGCTCCCTCCTGGGCAGCGAGTGCTGCTGGTCAGCGCTGTCTGGCAGGGAGCGGGAGCTCTGCGGCCGCAGGAACCTGCCGCTGGCCGTGGCACCTGTGGCCCTGGGGAGCTGGGGCTGCGGGGCAATTGTCAGGTTTAGCCTGGAGCTGTGCCCAGCTGGGGAAGGCTGGGAGCAAGCAAGGAGCCCCAGGAGGCAGACATCAGGGCAGTCTCTGCCCCAGTGGCAGTGTGTGCCACAGGGAACCCTGGCTGGGAGATGGGGCTGCAGGCCGCTCCATGGCGGGTGCCTTGCCCGGGCCGCAGCGCCCATGGCCGACCCTCTCCTTGCAGTGACCTCGCAGACAGCCACTGGTGCCCAGCGCCGAGAGGAGCCGCTCCGTGGGCATGGGCAGAAGGACAGAGCCTATCCAGACCCACAGCAGGCCTTGCAGGAGGCACTGTCCTTGCTGGGCAGCGATGACTGGTAAGAAAGGCCCCATCACTCCGTGTCCCTCACAGCGTTCGGGTCGGTCAGAAGCGTGTCTCGCTGGTGCCTCTGAGCCCCGAGAGCCCAGAGGGCCAAAGGGCACTGCTGAAACCTCTGCAGAGCAGTGAGAGGATAAAGACTGGAGAGCAGCCTTTTCTTGGCCTTGCTCTGCAGCACCGCTCCAGCTGCAGCAGGTCCATGCTGTTTCCTGGCTTTGGCAGCTGCTCCATGGAGCTGCAAAGGAAATGTTGAGGGAAGAGAGAAAGCTGTGCAAAGAGATGATTTGCTGGCTGAAGGCAGAAGCAGGATGGCAGCAGTTTTGAGTGTACAGATTTGGGTACCTTGGGCCACTGGCCCAGTGGGACTGAGTAAGATTTCTCTCTGCTCCCACTGCTGACAGCAAGGGCAGGTGACAGGCTCTCCCTGTCATCTCCTGCATGTGAGTCCCAGAAGCAGCTCCAGGGAGTTCCTCTTTCGGAACATCCTGGGGCATCCTACTGATTTTTTTGGGAATTTATGAGGTGGGGTGGAGTGGGTGAGACACACAGGCCTAGACTGAAGAGTGGAAACTCAACTCCAGAGTGCCAGTGCAGACTCTCAGTGCTGAACTGCCTGCTGGGGCAGACAAAGAAGGAAAATGCCCCAGTAACAGCCCAATGGGACTGTGTCTCAGGGACAGGTACAGGGAACTGAGAAGAAACAGCAGCATGGCCCAGCCTCACAGCTTCTAGGAAGCAGCGACAGAGGGACTTCATGTGCCAGAGATTTCAGGAAGGCTGTCTTCTTAAACAGCCACGAATGAAGTCTCTGAAAGCCCTCTCTTTGCCTCTTGGATTTGTGCATGCTTTTGACATCTACAGCATCCTGTAGCAACGCATTCCACGATTTCATTAAATACTCCTTGAAAAGCACCTCCCATGGCTTGAGCTGCCAGCCTGGTCATTTCGGAGGGTGCTGCCTACTTCTTGGGCAGAGAGAAAAATCAATCTTTTTGTTACATGCCTTTCAGGGAGCTGAAGGAGAAGGGACTCTTCAACATCAAGCACCTGGCTGAGTCCCATTCAGAAGTCCTGCTGTCCAGACTTCATGACATTTGCTTGGCAGTTACCAGCGAGGTGAGAACATTGTTTTGAATTGTTCCCCATACTTCATACAGGATGTGCAGAGTAGGTATGTGCTTGTTCATCTCCATGTGTGCTCAGGGTGTGCCTCCATTTCTGGTTTGAGACCTTCTATTTCCCATGTCTGTCAGCTATCTGTAGGATCTGTGTGCACATGTAGCTGTATTTACTGGTAGGTCGGGTATCTGACACTTGTCTGTGAGTGAGGTGCCATTACAATGCAATGAGCAAATGGCAAAATCAAGACACTAATGACGTTATTTGCCAGAGTCTTAATCTCTGCCCAAGCTGTAATTCAACACTGCAAATGAGTCTGTAGATCTGAGCCTGTGTTTTCTGTTTCCTGGCTGAGTGCTTCAGCTGCTGGTGTAGCTTTTCTAAACAGGAGCAATTGACTCTTCTATTTTTATGACTTGTGTCTTTATGATTTGAAAGCAGCCCGTGATTTAATTTTCTAGTGAAAGGGCCTAAAATCATGGCAGTGGACATTTTAGAAAGGTTAGGTAGGAAGCTTTAGTGAATTTTGGTTGGTTTTTTTTTTTTTTGGGGGGGGGGTTTTGTTTTGTTTTTTTGGGGGGGTTTTTTTTGGTTTGCAGTAAGCAGGTCTGAGGTCAGAAATTGGTTCCAGAGTAAGTGCCTTTCAGTGTTTGTATCTTCCTGCTCTTACTGTGCTTTTATGTTCTTCTGGACACAGTGGGATGTGTTGTCATTTCTTGGGATTTCTGCTGAAGGCAACTGGTTTTCTGTTCAAGGTGATTCTTATGTTTCCTATCATATCTTCCCCAGGTGACCAATCTTCGGTCCAAGGTGTCCTACTCTGCAGTCGTCACTCTGGGAGAGTTCTTTGTGACCTTGAAGAAGGACATGGACTGCGAGGCGGATGAGGTTGCTGCAGTCCTTCTCCAGATGGTGTGGAACTCCCCAGAGTTTGTTCAGAAGGCAGCCTGTCAGAGCCTGGGGATGATGGTAGAGAATGTGACTCCTGCACGAGCAATGGCTGCTCTCATGGACAGGGGAGTCAAGTAGGTTCTTCTTCTTCCAGTGATGTTCTTCAGCGTCTAGTGTGTGGGCGGGGGAAGGGATGAGGGAAAGAATGGGAATGATGGGAGGGAAGGGTCCTGTATCCTGCATCTTCTGGGAACTCAGTGACTTCATTCTCTGATCAACCTCATTTCTTTCCTCTTGTCACCTATTTCTGCCCTCCTGCAGCCTATTAGTTCTCAGAATCACAGAACTGTAGAATATGGCCAGTTGGAAGGGGCCCTTCAGGATCATCAGGATCATTGCACAGAGCAGCCCAATGCTAACTTTGTGTTTATCTGAGGACAGAACCTTCTGCAGGTGTCTGCAGCTGCAGGGAGAAGCCAGGCCCCCTTCCCCCAGCAAGGACATGGAGCAGGCTCTGGCCAAGGCCTGTGCTGCTGCTGCTCCTTCTCCCCGTGCCCCAGGGTTTGCTCTCTCCTTCCCAGGAGCCGCTACGCCCAGGTGCGGAAGTGTGCGGCCCAACTCCTCCTGTCCCTGATGCAGAAATTGGGAGTCACGAAGCTGGCAGGCACAGCCAGGGCTGAGAGGCTGGCACAGGTGGCAGGGACGCTTGCTCAGGACTGTCACCAGGACACAAGGTAATGATCTTCATTTCACTTCCTGAAACAGGAAAACCGTTTTGTGTTTGGCTTTAAAGGTAAAACCAGAAAAGAGTGGAAACTCAAGGAAATAATAAGTGACCTCACTGTGTGGATAAGGGTCATGGAATCACAGAATATGCCCAGTTAGATGGGATCTATCAGGGTCATCCAGTCCAGCTCCCAGCCGTGTGCAGGGCACGCCAAGAGTCACTCCATGTGCCTGAGAGCATTGTCCAAATGCTTCTCGAGTTCAGTCAGACTTGGTGCTGTGACCACTGCTCTGGAATGCCTGGGGAAATAACTGTACTGGGTAACCCAAGGTTGGCCAGCAAGAAGGAGCATTGCCAACTTCCTGTGACTTGAAGGATTCTTTACTGAGATCAAAAGAGCTCAGATTAGCCAGTCCAACAGTTCTGATTGGCCTTAGGTGCAAAACACAAAGCCAAAGTGTTGGCTAATATTCATCACTGAAGGATCCCAAACATCTGCTTCTCATTAACTTAAGACATTGTTAGAAATATTTCAGGGGTCTTTAGACAATGTATTCACTCTTTCTAAAACCCCTTCTACAGATTTCTAGAATGCTGTTATCTGTGGCTCAATGACCTCCAAATTTCTTCTTGAAGAAAACTGTAGTTTCCTGGTGGCAAAATCAACCCAAACCACCAAAATCCCCTTACTTTGATGTGAAATTCCCATTAAGAGCTGCCAAGAACACCAGAGCAACTAGCTACCCCTGTGCATACATATAGTATCGAATAAGCAACAGGATGCAGGAGGTGTTTTGTCCTGGCTTCCCTGCCAGTTAAAGAAAGGCAGATTTTTGTGCAATGGCAGCAAGACACTGCTAATAGGCTCTGACAACAAAGCAGGTGTGTTTTGCTTATTCCCTGGGAACACCCACAGTGTCAGAGTGAAATGGTATTTTTCTGTGGCCCCACGTTCTCCTCTTGCCTCTTGTGTTCAGCTGACACACTGTGCAGTGTCAAGTGGAGGTAAATCTCCCTCTTTGCTGAGTAGGTAATGCCTTCTCATGCAGGGGTTGCACCTGATGAGTTTAAGGTGTCAGCCTCTTCTGTTAACACTCTCCCTTTCTTCACTGTTGTTTCCTTCCTGCCTGCCTTCCTTTCTGCCTCTCTCCCTCCCTTCCTGTCTTCCTTTCTCCTGCCCTTCCTTCTATCCTTCCTTAGGCATTATGGACAGGAGATGGTGAAGATGTTGCTGAGCCATCAAAAATTTAAAATGCTTCTGGAACAATCTCTCTCCATGCGTGATCTGGAAGATATTCTGACAAGAATTAAGAAGAAAGTAAGTGCTTGACAGGAGAAATGTCTCCTTTGTGCTAGTATTGCCACTGCTTACATGAGGTCAAGCATACCCAATGTGTCTTTATCTCATTCCTCTTCTGCTGAATCATTTTACTCCTGGGAATGAGCTGTTAATCCTCAGCGTCATCATCTGCAGGCCACAAAGGAACTGCTATTATTAGGGAATAAGTGGGGTTTTGAATACTTTGAAAATGGGTCACAAAGTGGAAAGGGAAAGAGGAGAAAATGGGTTTACATTTAAGAGTAAGCCCCCACCACGTTCTCCCTACTCTGCCCCCAGTAAAGCAATTAAGTGAGAATTGAACATAACAGAGTCTGAAGATAACAGTCTTCGCAAAAGACATGGAAGCAGTAGTACCAAGAAAACTTCCAAATATACAAAAGATGTCCAAGTCAATCCTAGTTACTACAATTACTGTCTGTCTTTTGGGAATACTGCCCTGCTGTCAAGCCCTGTGGAGCTGGAAGAAGCTTGGTGAATTCAGCAGCATCCAGTGAAAAATCCTTTGTTTGTTAGGAGGGGGATTTAATTTATTTTATCAACATTATAGAAGGGAGTATGCCTTTGTGCAGGCACAGGGAGAGTGAGTGTTGAACCAAATCAACTTCCAACACAATGGGCCAACCCTCAAAGAGTCCAACTTTTTCTGCTGCTTCCTTTAAGACCACTCATTGCCTACCAGTTTGCATTATTCCCATTTATGCTCAGGGCTAATGAATTTGGGATTTTAGACTGCTGCTCAGTGTGGTAGCACCCATAACCTGCCTTGGGCTATTGAAAACAAAGAGTTGGCATCACTGAATCTCTCTGGTCTGTTTATTTCTGTAAGTTAGGAAATGTTTCCCTAGGCCTTGGTAGCAGTGATTCTGGTTCTAAGTTGTGTTTTATATCCTAAAGATTGATGGGGTTTCTTTATGTCTCACTAGGGGATGGAAAACCAGAAAGGTGAACGTCCATCTGTCAAGGAGCCGGTGGAGAAGAGGAACGATGGCTCCAAGAAGCCCCAGGCCACATTGCCTTCTAGCAAACGGTACTGAGCACTTTTGTCAGATGTGACAAAGCCCATGGCAAGCTTCACATGCCTCTTCCTCAGGCAAATCTTTCTGGCAGAGATGACCAGTGCCAGAGATTGTTTCCTTTCCCTACAAATGCTCTAGGATAAAAAATGTCTACTTCTGCATTATGCTGAACACAACTTCTCTGGAGGGCTTTCCACAAAAAATGGAGAGACAAAAAGACATCCATTGGTGGCAGCTCAGATGATCCAGTGCAGTGGCAAGGGCAGGGTTGTGGAGGTTAGGAGAGGTCCACTTTTCTGCTGCCTGACTTGGGACAAGTAAATTGAACTAGAGTGGTTTTTTATTTAATCTGAGTGGAGTCTTTTCCAGATGGGTGTTTTGATGAGGAGTCCCAGACTAGAAGCAAGGTGCCATTCCACAAAGATGCAGGTCTCATCCATGTGATTTGGCCTGGCTGAATCATGGCTTTCTTACCCTCAGACAGTACCAAGTTTGAGTAGGAAGTAGCAAGGCAATTCCTTTGCAGCTTTGGTCAACTGGTGTCTCAAGGTGGATGTTTTGTCTTGATATTCCTGTCCTTCATATATGTTGCTCGATGGAAAGCGTGTTTGGTTTATTTCCCCCTGTGCTGCAATCAGCATTTAAGACAGGAATTTGGTCCTTGCTGTCTCTTCGTGCCAGTGGCAGAGCTACCTATGCTCCTCTGATAACAGAGGGGATTTATTTAGCTCTGTCATGCTCAGCAGTGGCAGGAACGTGACCACATGCCTCAGTAGCATGGCTCTAGCATCTTTCCATGCTCGTGGAAGAGACAGGTTGATCCAGGAGAATTGTTCCCTGTGGGGTTGTTGAGCTGTGCATCTAGTCTCTAGGGAAGCAAACAAAATGTGAGCATAGTTCTGGGATGTCTGGCTTCTGGTTTTATCTCTGTTACTGATTTTCTGGATCCTTCAGATATGCCCCTGTTCATCTGTTCAGATGCATCTGAGCTGCTTTTGCAGATTGTCATGCCTGGTTGTAGAGACACTTCTCCAGAGTGATGAGTTTCCTTATTATAAGGCACACACATCCCATATGAAGAGGTATTTAAACTTGGAAGTAGTGTCTCTCTTTCCCCACAAAGCAGTGTAACTCATGTGCCTTGGAAGCCATCTGAAGGTAGATCAGATGCATCTCATCCTTGGTTTTCCTGAGTGAGCACTGGGAGAATGTTCCTTGCAGATTGTCTCCCATAATGATAGTCACGAGGTCCATGCTGTTCTTCTGAGCCTCATGATTTTCCAGCTTCAAATAACATCATGAGGAAAGCTCCTCAAGCTGTTTTGCTCACAATTAACTGAAGGCATTGTCACCAACAGGTCCTAATTTGGATTTATTTTCCAGGGTGAAACCTACCTCTGATGGATGCCTCGTACACCGTGCCAAAGCCCAGGTCACGCTGCCTGCAGCTGTGGAAGAAACGGAGCCACTCCAGAAGCTTTACCATCTCCTGGAGGCCAAGGGGTTTCAGACACGCATGGAAGGAGTGGCACTCCTCCTAGACCTGTGCAAAACCAGCCCCCAGCTCATATCCACTAACATTGTCCAAGTATGTAGGGTGTCTTCATTGTCCCTTTCCTTTAGCTCCTTTCCTAAGGCTGCAGAAGTAAAGTTAATTCAGTGAGTCTTGGCACTCCATCCTGGCTGTTTGGGACACTCTGGTCCCTCTTACCCAGACAAATTTATACCAGGTTCAGGCTTCAGGACAAGTTTTTTTCAGTCCAGCTGTATTTGTCTGACAGGTGCCCATTGATGCTGTTCATCAGATGATGGCAGAATTTTCTGCTGCTGTAATTGCTGCTGTCTCCTACTGCTAGTTGGGTTAAGTGAAGGGAATCCAGCCACTGAAAGCATGGCTGTTGTTCTCTAGAGAAATGATGCATTTGCACGGGGAAGAGAAGTATTAGGCTGGGTTGGTTTAAAGCCAGTTTTTTTTTGAAAGAATTTTTCTGTAAGCTCCATCTTGTTTTGCTCAGGCACAACTCTGGAACTCATTTCCACTTGCCCCTACTCCTCTTGGTAAAGACAGCGCTCACCCTTCTTGGGGGGCCTTTTGTTCTCTTTGGAAAGGAAGAAAACAGCTAAGGACAGATCCATCCTTTCTCCTCCCAGTAGCTGCTCTTTCCCTTTTTCCAGAATATGGTGCCTGATGCTGTGGCTGTCAAGGGACTGAACCTGCTCTAAGGAGAGCTGTACAGCACATTTCATTCCACAAGTCTCCCTCTTAGTTAGAGAAATTATCTGGATCCTGGAAGAGTTGATCAGAGCCCTGCCCTTCTCCAGACACAGGTTTTGAGACAGACAACATCAAACTTAGATCTTCTCCAGCCATAGTTTTGCCAAAATCATAGCTGCCCTCAGTACTTGAGGGAACTGTATAGAAAAATGGGCATTGTAAATATCTGCTTACGTACTTGTAAAGCAAATGTAGCCTTTTGCATTAACAAATGGAATTGATTTAATGATTTCTAGATGGAGAGAAATACAATAGGAACTACTCTGTCCCCAACCAAACCTCTTAAAAACAGAAGAAAATCTTTCAAGCAGCATGAGGTTGCGCTACCATTCCAGTGAGTGGCCCACAGGAAAAGAGTGAAATTGTGCAAGCAAGTGCTGACCTGAGAGAGAGGATCACTTTCATCTTTTACATTGCTGAGTGCTATATCCACTCTTCAAACAAAGACATTCTAATCCAGCTTTCATGTTGCTTCTTCTCTTCACAGATTTTTGATTATTTTGTCCTGAGAATATCTGACAGCCACAAGAAAGTGAAGCAGAAGGCGCTGGACGTGCTGGCTGAAATCATCGGCCTCCTGGAAGATGCCCTGAACCCAGTGATGATCCCTTTGGTGCAGGGAATAACAAAGAACCTGAACTCAAAGGATCCCGGGGTTCATGCCGCAGCTGTGAACGTACTGGAAGAATCCATTGCTCATCTGGGTAAGGCTGAGCCCTGGCATGGACTCTCCTCTCCTGTGCCTCTGTCTCTCCCACACAAGAGAACGCTGAGTGCCTTGGTAGCTGCTGTTGTCTGTGGAACGCTCCAGCTGGCAGCCACCAGTAGCTGTGCAGGTGCAGTCCTTATGCACCAGTCCCCAGCAGGCTGGAATGTGCAGCAGCATTGCCCAACAGTCCCAGGAGCCCTTGGCTCTGTGCTGCAGGTCTGAAAAGCAAGTCCTGGACTACAACTTTGCTACAAATCAGAGGGAAAGGGGTTTTGCAGTTTTCTTGGTCCCCATTTGAATTCCCAAATGAACAGCTTTGCTGTTGGCATGCAGGGACACTGGTCCATCAGAGCTTCTGCAGAGCAGCCACCTGGCAGGCTCTACATTATAGGCATTAGCTGCCTATGTTCTACCTTTCTTCTTTCTCTTCTTTTTTCAAAGGGGAACTTATGATTCACCAAGTTAATTTCTTTGTAACAAGCAAGTCTAAATCCAGCTGCAACGATGCCTTGTTCTACATGTTGTTTTGTGTGGGGCAAGATGACAATAGCAAAGAACTTCATAGGCAAGGGCTGCCCTAAATTCCTTTGCCACATAGACTTATGTCAGCTCTGAAAATGCCTCAAAAATGGAATGTTGAGGAGGCAGATCTTCAAGGGGAGTTTCCACTTTCTCCACCTCAGCTGCTCTGTGAAGTCATGAACTGCCTGACTCATTACCTTTCTGTGTGCCAAGGATGGGCTTCTTCCTTTTTGCTCTGGGATGCAAAACCTTTCCACTGCTTCTTACATGTGACTGAACTCCTCTTGAGGTCCCTGATGTGAAATGCTTTAACACAGCTCCTGGTACAGGAGATGAGTTGGGATTTGCAAATGTGAAAGGAGAGCTTTTCTTTTGGAATTTTAAACCCTGCCAAGTAGGCAGGAAAGAAAGTCAATAACGATTCAGAAATCAGCAGAAATTTACTTTCTTTGATAAAATGGGGTTGCCCCTGCCCTTTCCCTCCCCACTCTCCTTTCTCCTATGACCTCAGACAAGTGAGCAGAAACATGTGTTTCACTTGTAGATAAAGTATCACTGCTGAAAGAGTTCAGCCACCAATGGAGTCATCTGAGTGGCCAAGCTCTGCTGGATGTCACCGGGAGTATCGCAGGTATGGCCTCCCCTTCTAAGCCAAGAGGTCTCCGAGGGAGTATTTACAGGGAATGCCTGTGAGCAGACAGCAGAGTAGCTCCTCCACACCAGGAGGTGCTGAGCTTGTCCCTCCTGCCCAGCAGCCAAGGCAGGTGTATTTGGCAGGTTTCCCCGGCTGCTGCAGAGCTGTGCAGCACCTGAGATGGGGCAGCGCTCGGCCTCAGGGCTGAGCCCTCACTGGGGCATCTCAGAACCCAGCTGTAGGAAAGGGAGGGCTCAAATACCCCAGCTGGCTCCTCTCTTGGGAGCTCAGGGACATCTGTGATCCTTTAGGGAAAATGGTGGCAAACGCTGTTTCAGGGAATCGGTTTGTTTTGTTCTCACAGAATTCTTGTTTTTCTCTTGGGAAGTTTTGAGGCTGAACCGTGCAGAGCCTGGGGGTCACAGCTTAGGTCAAAACTCAAGACACGTCTTAGAGGCACGGATTTAGTGCAAGGCAGCCTTTGGGGGCACAGGGGCAGAAGCAGAGTGCTGGGCTCCCTGCCTGTGCTGAAATCCAAGTGGCATTGGAGTGAGCATTTCAGGGTGTGCAAACAGTGTCTGCCTGTGTCAGCGCTGTCCAAAATGCTGCAAATGCAGCTGTTAATGGATTGCTCAGAGGAGCTTGCTATGTCAGCAGTAGCCAAAGAATGGAAAAATTATAATCTCTATATATAGCAGAGAAGACAATTGTTAGCCTTGCTTAAGCTGCGGCTAAATCCACTGCTAATTATGCCAGCATCTTTAAATGCTAGGTGTCATAACTTTGTGTCTTCATTAGGAATCTCAAAAGGGCATGTTCAGTGATTAGGAATGTCAAAGGCCCATTATAGAGCATTTGAATAAAGTAGATCTCCAGCAACAGGGAATACAGTTTTGCAGTTCTTTTGATCTCTTTTTCAAATAAAGGAATTAAGCATAATTTAGGACTGCTTTAGAAAGAGCAGATGTTCTCTCTGAGATTTAGTAGGGACAGCTGTTCCTCACCTTCAGTAGTCACCAATGCCTTTAATTACATTTAAACTCAAATGAGCTCCCATTTAGAAAGGGGTACCATAACCCTTTCCCTGATTAGCAGAATTGGTTTGGGGGTCTTTCAGAAGCTGTTTCAATGTTGACTTGCTGCATCAAAGTGCTAGTGGATTAACAGCATAGAGAAAATGAAGTCTCTTCCAGCACAGGATAATAAATGGCTACTACATAGCATTTTGCCTGATCGGAAAATAAGAATGGTCTCCAGAGCATTTCAGGTTTTGATCTCCCAGCCCAATCTGCCATGCAAGAAGCCTGTTGGTAGTAAATTTTTGTCTGTGTTTGATATAGTTCAGTTCAGAAAATGAGCAGAGTGCAAATTTCAGAGACAATGTGAGAGAACACTTGTGTTTTGGTTAAATTTCCATCCGCTGTGTAGCATTTTTCTCTCGCTATGTCCCTATTTCAGCGGACATTATAAAAAAAAATGGCATTAACACTGGGAGTGGAAATACCATTAAAATGTGGAGATGTCCTAATGCCACAGCAATGGGGTCTGGGTAATTCTCTAAGACACCCTGAAGTTTGAAACAGCATTTTGTTGGAAGCCTCAAAAGCATTCTGCCAAAGACACCAGCTAGTCACTGGTGTTTCTCATCCAGCTGTCAGGCAGCACCCATCTCTGTGGGCTGGAGTTTTGAAGTGGGTTCTAATGCTGCCCTTTGCTGTGCACCACTGAGCAAAGGGGAGAGCCAGGTTAGACCTTTGGCCCTTGACATCAAAGTTACAAAAATTGAATCATCCCTCTTATTAGAAATCTCTCAATTTCCTCTCTAGGGTGCATTTCCAAATCTTCAGTGTGGATTTAGACAACTTCTTAATGGAAATAAAAAGCAATTTGACATTTCAGTCATTGTTCTTGCAGAAACAGATTGTGAAATGCTTTAGGAAAGGTACAAAGTCTGCCACAGCGACAAGGCTCTGGTTGGAGAAATTAGTCCTGAGGGGTTGGTGGTTCTGTTTCCAGGATGATCAGCTGCATTGCCCGTTTCTGGGTCATGGGGCTCTGTGTGCTGTTTCACTGACCTTAGCCAGAGAGGCTCCCAAGAAGCACAAGCAGAGGCAGATCCCTGTTGGCATTGAGGCTGGTGGGTAAGGAGCTGTGTCTCTCTCCCGGCAGTGCTTGTGGAGTGGGTTCATGCCTGGAGCCCTGCAGTGGTCCAGCGCTGCGCCCTGCCCGTGCTCTGGTCCTGCCTGGAGAACAAGGCGCTGCCGGTGCGAAGCGCCAGCGTCCGCACTGTGCTCACCAAGCTGGCCTGTGCCCTCTGCGAGGTGATGGGCACCCAGCTGAGGAAGTGTGCTGCCAGCAAGCCTCCCCACGTGCGGGAAAACCTCAACAGCCTTTTGGGCTGGTGAAGCCATCATGTTCTCCAGAAAGCTGACCAAGAGCTGATTTGGACACCTCCGGATGTGACTTCTTAGCTGTGCCAAAAATGACAAAAGACTAAGGAAGGGTGTGCATCTGCCCCTGCTCTCTCCATCGCTCTTCTTAGTCATGGCGTGTGGGGCCTGAAGCAACTCCAGACTGAGGACAAGGTTAAGGCCAAGCTTGGCTCAGCCTCACACAGAGGTGAGGGGGGAGCTGGGCCGCTCTCTGCTGGGAGGAAGGGTCTTGTGGCAGCCCAGCCAGGCTGTGCACATTGCCAGGGAACAGCTGTGCCCTGCATGTGGCCCTGCAATGAGCTGTGCTGCTGCCAGTGCCCCGTGCAGCTGGAGGGCTGCTCAGCTGTGGGGCAGGGAGAGGAGCAGGAGGGTGCATGTGCAGCTGAGCCATTGCTGGAGAGCACAGGGCTCTGGGCTCCCTGCTGTCCCAGGGCAGCCCAGAGGCCAGGCTGTTCCTGTGGCAGCTCTGTGGAAGTGGATCAACATTTTTCCCCCTGGCCTGCCTGAAGTGTCTGCCAGCAGGACCATGTTTCCCTGTGCAGCTATTGGAAATAATGTCCCATAAAAGATCTTGGCAGGAAATATGTCCCATGAAATATGGTGCTTTGGCAGTGTTAGGTTTGCACTGTGGCCTCTGCTGTACTTTGTGTCTCCACTTTGCAGATCTGACTGCCTACAGTCTTACCAACAGGTTTTCTGGGCTGACTTCCCATTATCTCCTACCCTCACATTCAGAAGAGCTCTCTTTCCTCCAAGCTCAGGAAGAAGCTGCCGCCTGCATGAAGAGTATTTCAAGAATAGGATTTATGCATTAGTCTTCATAGTTAGAGATGTACATATGTTCTGATCTTTAAATATAGTTTTGAATAAATGTGTTTTGATTGTATCTTTAAATTTTGATGACATATTTTTAATTGTATATATTTTATTTTGATGTTTTTTGAAAAGGTAAATAAATAAATAAAAAAAAATTAAATAAACCAGGAGGAGAATGTGTGACCAGGACCTGCTAGCCCAGAGGTTATGGGAGTGCAGCTCACTCCATGTGCCAGTGTCTCACCACATCCTTTCCACACTGGGCTGCTCCTCTTCCTCTTTTGCCATGTCTTTTTTGTGTCATTTGTGCTACTCTTTTTAAATTGGCATTACAACAGTACCACCTCTTCACATGTTTGGGGGACAATGGAAACAAAAGATCCTGTATGGTCAAAAGTTTTCTACCTGGATGTGTTCTGTGCTCAACAAAGCCCTGAGCAAAGAAACCAAGAGAAATGTGCCCAAATGCCAAAGCTTTGCTCCTTTGCAATCTCACACAGATCTGGCTCACAGGTGACTTCAGGCACAATTTCATAGGTAAGAAGAGGATGTGTATTTCACTGGGAAAAGATGCCCTGCTTTGGAATAGTTGTCTGTATGTAGATTTACCCAGGACAGCAGTCCAACAGTGTCTTTTGCAACTTGCTTGCCAAGGGGTGAGTGGGCTGTGAGGCCAATAGCAAGTGACAAGGATTCCTCAAATCTATTTCCACTCCAGCCTGGGTGCCCTTCTGCCCAGGGCTATGGGATCATTTGTTCCCATGGACCAGTGCTTGCCAGGGTAATGAATTCCTGCATAGCTGGAACAAGCAATTCTGGATTCCGCTCCAGCTCTTGGTGGGCTGCATGATCATTGACAATGCTGCCTTTCCAGAAATTATTCTACAGTTTCCTTTCATAGTCATTTGAAGATTTAAACTTCACATTTCAATTTGTTTTGCCTTAGGGAAAAATACTTCTGGGCCCAGTGCAAACTGTAACCTTTTGACAGCAAAGTCCTCATGGCTGCCAGCTTCTGATGTTCTAGAAGAAACTGCATGTGAATGTGTTAATTGAGTTTTCTGAAGGAGAACTCTGTCTGACTCTGTGTCACGTGGCTGCATGTGTTGGCATAGCTATGGGTCTAGTCCTGGCCTAGTAAAGCCCAGGCAGGGTGGCATGTTGCAGGGAAAACAAGTCCACAAGCTTATGGGGTTGCCATCACCAGCAGAGCAGATGTGTCCTTTGGGGATTTCTCTGGAGACAAAATTAGGGACCTGCTCCATGCCACAGTACTCTCTTAGATCTTTCTAAAATATCCTAAAAAAGGCAGTGAAACTTCACATCTCCTTCCACAGCCATTGTTTGGATAGGGGCATTTTTGTCCCTCCTCAAAGGCATTGCTCTTGCACCAGAAACATGAACATCCACCAACAGGAATGATGCATGGCCCTCCTGCTGCTGCTTCAGAGCTCTGGGAAGTGCAGACCTGGGTATTGCCAATGGGAACACTTAATTAGCATTTCATGCTCCTTCAAGATGCCCAGATCTCAGGGCTTTTAGTTTCAAAGCAGCCACTGTACTTGCTCTAGGGAAGAACAGTAAATGGGAAACAGGGATTGCCAGCCTTGCAGGGGTGTGGGGAAAACCTGGAGTGTCTGCGTCAAAAGAGGAATGG
Organism: Passer domesticus; assembly: GCF_036417665.1. Lineage (NCBI taxonomy): Eukaryota > Metazoa > Chordata > Aves > Passeriformes > Passeridae > Passer > Passer domesticus. Next base: position 5,653,749 of record NC_087481.1, on the reverse strand, counting down.
GAAGAGTGCAATTGCCAAAGCCAAAGCTTTGTTAGGATAGCTGGGTCAGTTCTTTACTGCCTGCTTGCATGGAAATAATTTCAGAACCTCCTTTTTGTATCTCGTGCAGAAAAGGAGATCTTAATAATACCATGCTACTTAAAAACACATTGTGATGCAGATCTGCAGTGATTCCCAATGAAGCAGACTGCCTGCTTTGTCACTGCCAGCCCTGGGGACCCTGCAAGAGACCGTAGGGTATGCCGTGCCTCTTTTATATCCAAGCAAAGCTTGAGTTTGCTTATTAGTGTGGAATAAATACAAGGGTAATAAAATGGACAATTAAACTGGTGACTTTGGAGGATATGCTCATGCTTTCACACGTCAGACCTGTACCTCATGCTCCCAAGGCTTGTTACTCCTCATGAAATATTTCAATAAAAAAACACAGCTCCTGTGTTACATCTGAATACAATTGGATCAGATCATCAAGAATTCTGCGGTCAGGAACAAGACAAAAGCCGTCTGACACTCACTTGCAGCTGTCCTGGATTTCTGCAGCCCTTTGTGAAACGCTGCTGTAGGCAGAGTGTTTGGAGTTGGTTTGGGCCTTTATGAGAGATCTGTGTAACAGCATGCTGGGCTCTCCTGGCAGAAAACTGTCCAAGCCCAGGGACATGGTGCCGGCAGGAGTGGAGCAGCCCCGCTCCCAGCCCGAGAGCGTGAGCTGAGCCACGCCGGGGAGAAAAGACACCGAGGGGCTCCAGCCCAGCTGCTTCACCTGCCGTGACCGCTCCACAGAGCTCTGCCTCTGGGAGAAAGTCGACGCTGGACAAGCATGGAGCTTTCATCTGCTGCTGGAGCTGCTCCGTGACAGCTCCTGTTCTTCCCGAGGGAGAACCCAGCACCACCTTGTAACGCGTGTCCAGGGGGGATTCTCCTCCGGCATTCTGGGTCTTTGTCCCAGCAGGGGGACGGTGAGGTCTGGCAGTTTGATATCTAGTACTCACTGGCTTTTTTGCTTGCTTTTCAGCTATTCCACTTCTTAATAAACTGTTGCAATTTTTTTCCACTTTCATCTATTAGTATTAATTTCCTGTTACTGGAAGGGGATTGTTGGAACACTTTAGAGGAGACGACTCATTGCAGAGTGTCCTGTATTAAGTTCTCCCAAACTGTGTGAGACACATGGCTTCACACAGGAGCAGCCCCAAGGCTGCTGAGGGGAAGGCACAGAGGAAGACAAACCCAGTATTTCTGAGGGGAATTCCTTGACACCAAACCAACCTGAGTCGTCCAACAGCTGACCTGACATTTTGAGACATGGGCCAAAGGGGAAAGCTTGCAGTGTGTTTGGTCCAGGCTGGGTCATGCTCAAGGTAAAGGTGTGTCAGTGCACATGCCTCCTTCTCTCCTCACTGTGTCCAGCACACACAGGAGCCCAGAGCTCCTGCAGAAACCATCACAGCACTCAGTGGGAGCAACTTGTGTCCAGTGCTCACACAGAGCTGTGTCCAACACTGCACCTCATTGGAATGAGGAACTGTTCCAGCTCTTTTAGGAGCTAAGGAGGTTTGGCCTTCAGATCAGCTCCATCCCAGCTCTTGATTTGCTGCCCTGGCTGAGTTGCTGCTTGTGGCAACACTTGTTGCACAGCTGCCAGCCCTGCTCTGCTGGCCAGCAGCCACTGCAGGAGCTTGTGCCAGTGACATCGAACCTTTCAGATCTTCCTCAGGAAAGCTCAGGGCAGAACATGTCAAAAGAGCATTGCCTGGGCCATGCCTTTGACATTAAATCTCTCCTCTGTGCTTGGTGCCACACACAGTAAATATCTGAGGAAGCAAGTTTTCTGCTCCAGAAATTTCTTAAATCAATCAGTTAAACTGTAACAGAACACAATCTGGGATGTGTAATCTCACTTTAATTCATTGTGCAGAAAGCTTCAGAGAGCTGTGTGACCTAAATGACCTTGCCACCAAGAACTCAGAAAAATGGGAGAGATGGAATCAGTAGCACAAGGATCTGCATTGTGATTCTCCCACAGGCCTGAGGACACAGCCCACTTCCACTGGGCCATGCCTTTTTACCCTACATCAAAACCTCGTGCTTCAGATTGTGGTGGTGAATGGCCCCAGCCTTGTCCGGCCACACGGTGACCTGAGAAACGCTTGTCAGGCCTGGGCCTTGCTGAGCAGCCCCTGGGCCCAGCTCCTCTTGAGCTTCCCAGAGACACCGAGCGCTCCCAGGCATTTGTGCTGTCTGACGAGCTCCTGGGGTGTCCTGTGAACTGCCTTGGAAACCGCTTTTCCTGCCTCAATGGCATGACATCCTCCTTCTCCCACTCTCAGAGCCAGGCTGCTGACCCACGGTGCGGCCACGATGAAGCGTTGATGGCTGAGGCCCCTCGCCTGTGGCCCACGAACAGCGCTCCCAAAGGAGGCCCTTGGGGCTCTCCTGGAGCCCAGAGGTGCCAGCAGCAACCTCCCTCTGAGTGGGGCCTCGCAGAGCCAGCGCGCTCTCAAGCTTGCTGCACTGGCAGCATGACTGAGCAGCCATGGATCCTGGGCCAAGAGCCCCACTCCTGGAGGCTCCAGTTTAACCACTGCTCAGCTCCAGTGCTGTTAAGCTTTTAGGCCGTATTCCTTCTGATCCTTGTCCTTTCTGTCCCTTTCTCAAATGCACCTAAACACACACACACACACACACACACACACACACACACACACACACACACATATAATTCTCAGAATGTTTCTCATTTGATTGACTGAATTTTGTTTCTTGCTTTTTTTCCCCATGTTGTTCCTTAACCAAGCAGTAAGTAATAATGTGAATGTTGCCAATTGTGAGAATCTGTCTGAAACTTCCCTCATTTTTTGCCTCTCGATCGTCATGAAAGCCAAGACCACCGGGGAAAGGAAAAGATCCTGTTCTGAAAATCCAGGTCTGTCTGGTCCATCAAGCCAGATTATTGCCTACGGGTGTGTTTGCTCAACTCATGGAACACTACACCCGAGAAGGGGCAGTGTGCTCTCCTTTGCCTGCATCACCTAGCAACGCTAGTGCTGGAATTTCTCCACCCTTCTGACTTGGCTGGACTTTCTCTCTGCAATGACCTTCCCGGGGGTCACCACAAAAGGACCCTCCATTCACCGTACATCAACCACCGTGACAGATGGACTGAGATGGGAGAACGTTTCTCCCTCAAGGACTGAGACATGCGACCCCTACATGGAAAAGTTCCCCTTTTCTTCCCAAAAGGACTGAGACTGAAATCCCCACCGTTGGGTGAGGGAAGGTATGCGTGGGGACCAAAGCAAGTTTTGCAAGCGACCACTGGACCGAGAAGACAATGGTTCCTGCCTACGACATCTGCTGCTAACGACGCCTGTTCCTGATGGACTACTGATGGACTCTTTGTACCCTTTATCAATAGACTATTTTGAAATGGGTCCCCTTCCCCCATTTCAAAAGGACTATAAAAAAGGTTAGACCTGACTGATACCTTTCGAGATCTCCCCTGACGTGAAGACGACAGGCTCTTCGTCGACCAGACTTCGAGAGACTTTGTCATCCGCACGTCTGGTAGCTATATACCTCCTTGCCCTCCCTCTCTTCTTTTTCTTTTCCTTATTCTTTCCCCTTTTCTTCATTCCCCTTCTCTCTAACGCATCTTTTCTGTGGCTATTTAATAAAAGTACATGTATTTTGATTTTACTGCAAATCCCCTTGTCGTGTCAGTTTTTGCACCCTGAGATCAGTGAAAAAGAACCTTCACGAATCACGTCCTTAGGACAGATCGTGTCATAAATTGGCGTCACGGATCTTGGGTTCTGGGGACAGAGGAGTCTGCAGGTTACGTGTAGTTTGTAACAGGGGAAGGACGTTTCACGGCAGCCACACCGAAACCGTCAATTTTCCCGAAAGGGGTTGAACGGATTTAGAAAGCCAGGGCTGTGATTCGAATTTCCCGCATACTGCACGAACCAAGGCGGAAAAAGCATTCACCAAACTCTTTTTGAGGGTTCTGTCTCCAGAATATCACAAAAGATGTCTTGGTGCAAAAGGGGGAAAAAAACTGTTTCTGTTCTAAGAGTGTTTAACTGTCTGGGAAGGAAGAGACACCTTGAAGAAACTAAGCAGGGCCTCCCAGATTGATACTGTCTCTTCAACTGTGTGTGTGTGTTTAACTGTCTGGGAAGGAAGAGACACCTTGAAGAAACTAAGCAGGGCCTCCCAGATTGACTCTGTCTCTTCAGCCACCCAGGGAAAACGTTGAGTGAAGGGAAAACACAGTGTGTGATTGTGTAACCGAAAACACCTCCCTGTTGTGGTCCCTAGTCCCTTCACAAGATGAATGAAGATTTTGGTGCCAAGGCAAAAACTGATTTTTACACACTACTTGCTAAACACAATGCAAAACCTTCACCAGGCGGAGAGGCCTGGGCAAAGAGCAATTGGTTTAATTTAGAAAATGTTGTTGGTAGAATATGTTCTCTGCAACATGAAACAAAATTTAAACTTGGTAAAGATAAAACCATCCTCTGCTCAGTTTTGGGAGCCTGCCTCACAGCAGCCATAGAAACTCGCTCTAAGCGAAGAAGTGAGGAAAATGCTATAATAGTCTCCCTTCAAAACTTAGTTGAAGTTTAGCAAAAACAATTAGATGAAGAAAGAAATGAAAATAATTTATTACGGGCTGCCTTGAGAGAGGTGCATGTTAAAAATTCACAGAACTTTGATTCCTCAAAAGAAACAGAGGAGAAGGAAACTTCTCACCTTAATCAAAATTACCCCCAAAAAGAATTAGTTCTGATGAAAAATTTTGGGGAACACTGTTGTTGCAATAGCATGAAACCTCAAATTAAAACAGAATGCAACTATATTAATGATGAGGATTTTGACCCACATATAATCACTAAAGAAATCCCATACACTGTTACTGAATTAACAAAACTTGCAAAGCAATACGAGCTTCTCCCCCACAAAACCAAAACAAAACACATATGTCAAGTATCTCTCACTGGGAGAGATCAAACACATTTTTCTGAACAAGAAGCTGGTGAGTACGCGGGACATGGAGTGTTCTTAACAACGGGAGACAGACATATCCCATGGTCCCTAACTCAGCATGCAGCTTATTGGACAGAGGGGCTTAACCCCTCGGAAAGGGGAAACCTTTTAACCATAGCTGGTACCCCTAACCAACTCCTGGAAAACATTCAAAATCTGCCTGCTTGCAAATAATGCATGAAAGAAAACCAACTACAAGCTATGAGTCACCAATGCAATCACCTGTAAAGTCTAAAATTATGACCTCTTTAATTCAAAGGTTTACAGAAACACTTAAACCTATAGCAATTTTCCCTCAAAAACCCATAGCAGCTATGTCCCCTATAGAAACACCAGATAAACTTCTTACTAACCAGAATAACCCATTTGTTCCCTCTTATGACTTGCCGAGAAAAGGGATAAAATGGGATTGGAGTCTTTCTCAAGAGAAAGCACTGCAATCGCTGATTTTTGAAGCAACAGCTCACCAAGCACTGGACCCTATCCATCCTACAGATCCCTTTCAGGTAGAGTGGGGATTTGCCTCCTCAGGATTGTCAGTACACATTGAGCAGCGGGGTCCCGAGGGTCCGACAAGGCCTGTTGGTTTTTATTCCCATGGTTTCAAAGATGCTGAGAGAAGACACTCTACCTGGGAAAGAGGTTTGTCCGTGGTTGGCTTAACTCTCATAGAAGTAGAAAAAAACTTAGCAATACAAGAAACTGAGAGCTTGGGTAGCAGCCAAAACAAGCTTGCCTCTGTGATTAAAGCAACCCCTCCCTTCTTCCCTGCTTCTGCTAACAGAGAGGGAGAAGGCAGTGCTCAGGCAGAGGAACTGTTAACCGTTTGTAGTATTTTCCAGTGTGAGGGACAGAATTATTTTCTTGTCTGTATTAACATCAAGTCCTATGCCGCACTTGTATTTGTGTTGTTTCAGGCCAATGCTTTTAAAAGAACTACAGGAAATAATACCGTTAAAGCAATACAGGGATGGTTTGGAATTTTCCTAAGCCCACAGGAAATTCAATCTGATAATGTTTCTCACTTTACTGTCAAAAGTGCGCAGGATTGGGCAAAAGGTGAAGGGATTGAATGGACTTCTCACACCCCTTACGACAGATGGGGGGCACATGGGTGTCCTAAAATCACTGCTTTTTGCCCGACAGCTCCAAGCATATTTCCTTCACTACACGGACCAGATGATTTCAAGAACCCAGCACATTACCCTGGACAACCTCTTTTTGGTGGACCACCCCCTATTGTAGGGGAAGTACCACTGGTGTTAAAAACCTCTCTGACAACCCCATTGTTCTAACTCTTTCTGCCTCTTCGTAGTAGATTCTGTTGTGCTTATTTTTACAGAAGAACTCCGTGGGACATGGAGACCTGAGAAACCATGATAACACTAGCATTGTACAACAAATATAATGTTTTCCCTTCCCTTTATGGTAACACAAAGTGATAACATTACACTTAACAAGTAAATTAAATAATAATGAACAAATTGGCTGCTACAAGTAAAAATCTGACCAAATTACAGCAACCACTGCAATCATCCTTAACACATCAGTGGCTGCTATCAAACATACTACCAAATTGGGAAAAGGTAAATGTAAACAACCACAAATTGGTGATTGATGCACTCAATGCCACACAAAATAATGTTTCCTTGGCTCTCAGCTGTGTTCGGGCTCAATTGTGGATGCAGTCAGTTGCTGCCTCAATTATAAAAGAAGGTGAAGAAGGCACTTTTCCCACTGAAATTTGAAAAATAATCTGGGACAGTGCTACTGACTTTGAAAGAGAATTCCAATCCTGGTGGAATTTGGTAAATTTCACTTATGACCCCATTTCAAACGTGGCCACGGCTTTTGTGTTAACCATACGCAGTGCTTCAGTGCATTTGGTTTTTCCTATTATAGCATTAGGGATAAATCATGATGGAGCTATTCTCTATCCTTCGGAGCATAGGGAATGGGCCCGTCAGATTAACAACAAATGGCAAACTGTCAATCTGGAATCTTGTATTGTCCGTGAACAACAAGGGTTCATCTGTGAAAGCAATGCAATCATAGCCCAGGATATCTGTCTGGACACAGAGCAGAATATCTGTCACTTTGAAATACATCCTAATGAGACTTCTGAAACAGTTCTCATATACATAGGCAATGGATGTGCATGCTTTAGAACTGCCTGTGATCTTGTATTTGTAGAAAATGTAGTAGTGGATACTAGGAATCATTCAAATTTCTGCACTTGTAATTTTACCAGAATTGTAGGATATGATTTTTCTTATGTAGCTCCAGTTACCTCTCACCAGCTTTTGCAATCCAATTACACCCTGATTCACAAATTGATACCTACTCCAATTGGGATGAACCTCACTTTGGTAAGGCAGTTGCTGCTCCACCAGGACCTGGCTGAGATTCTGAGAAAGATCAAGAAAGATGGGCAGAAGACCCTGGTAACTGTTCATCACAATGTAAAACAAATACATCGTGTCATGGAAAGAGTAAAGAGAGATGCTGAACACAAGTGGTGGGATACTCTTTTTGGGTGGTCACCAACTGCCACAAGTGTCCTGAACACCATGTGTCATCCTATTGTTGTCCTTTTGATCCTGGTTTCAATTGGTTTTGTTTTGTCAGCAATCTTGTTTGTCATGAATTGGAGAATGATGAAACGGTTAACAAGACTGACGTCCATAATTAATGCACACAATTTGGCTGATGTCCTTTTTACTATGGACGTCCCCAAGACAATTGACACAAGGCGATTATGAATCAGTAGATGTGTTTTGAAAAACCATTACCTTCCATCTTGTGATTTTGTTAAATTTATATTCATTTTATTACTTAATTATTGCTTTTACTTTTGGCCATTTGTGATTTTATTTTGATTATTTGATTTGATTATTACCATTTGTGATTTTTCAAATTATTTAAGCTATAATGTCATTATAATAATTTGTGAGTTTGTTCCAATTATTCAAGCTATAATATTATTTTGATAATTTTCAATTATTATTTAATTATTTGCTAAAAAATTGTTTTGATTTTGTTTTGCTAATTGCTTCTCTTTATCGCCCTTCTTTTATTTCTTCTTATCTTTCCTTCTCTTTTCCTCTCTCTCTGTCATACTGTCCCTGTTTTCTGAGGTATGCTACCAGCGTGAAGGAGACTTGAGACCTGCTGATGAAGACCCTTTCAAGACAATCGTGAGTCACGGGGTCGTGTGAGTGTCTGTCCAAAACTTCCCTCATTTTTTGCCTCTCGATCGTCATGAAAGCCAAGACCACCGGGGAAAGGAAAAGATCCTGTTCTGAAAATCCAGGTCTGTCTGGTCCATCAAGCCAGATTATTGCCTACGGGTGTGTTTGCTCAACTCATGGAACACTGCACCCGAGAAGGGGCAGTGTGCTCTCCTTCGCCTGCATCACCTAGCAACGCTAGTGCTGGAATTTCTCCGCCCTTCTGACTTGGCTGGACTTTCTCTCTGGAATGACCTTCCCGGGGGTCACCACAAAAGGACCCTCCATTCACCGTACATCAACCACCGTGACAGATGGACTGAGATGGGAGAAGGTTCTCCCTCAAGGACTGAGACATGCGACCCCTACATGGAAAAGCTCCCCTCTTCTTCCCAAAAGGACTGAGACTGAAATCCCCACCGTTGGGTGAGGGAAGGTATGCGTGGGGACCAAAGCAAGTTTTGCAAGCGACCACTGGACCGAGAAGACAATGGTTCTTGCCTACGACATCTGCTGCTGACGACACCTGCTCCTGATGGACTACTGATGGACTCCTTGTAGATTATTTTGAAATGGGTCCCCTTCCCCCATTTCAAAAGGACTATAAAAAAGGTTAGACCTGACTGATACCTTTGAGATCTCCCCTGACGTGAAGACGACAGGCTCTTCGTCGACCGGACTTCGAGGGACTTTGTCATCCGCACGTCTGGTAGCTATATACCTCCTTGCCCTCCCTCTCTTCTTTTTCTTTTCCTTATTCTTTTCCCTTTCTTCTTTCCCCTTCTCTCTAACGCATCTTCTCTATGGCTATTTAATAAAAGTACATGTATTTTGATTTTACTGCAAATCCCCTTGTCGTGTCAGTTTTTTGCACCCTGAGATCAGTGAAAAAGAACCTTCACGAATCACGTCCTTAGGACGGATCGTGTCAGTTTCCCACCAGCTCCAATCTCCTCCTGCATGAGCAGACTCACACCAAGGAGAAGCCATTTCGCTGCCCCGACTGCAGGAAGGGCTTCAAGCACAACTCGACCCTCATCACCCACCGGCGCATCCACAGTGGGGAGAGGCCCTACGAGTGTCCCCAGTGTGGGAAGAGCTTCACCCAGAGCTCTCACTTGACCCAACACCAACGGAGGCACCAGTAAGGGAAGCTCTGCAAATGCCGTAGTTGCAGGAAGAGCTTCATGCCCAGTTGCAGCTTCATCCCCCACTGTAAGACCCACGTTGGGAAGAGCCCTGGTGATCAATGGTCCCTGTGATACATGCTGGGAAGACACCTGTACCTTTTCCTGCCCTTGCCAACGACATGATGTGGGCCTAACATGAGGGTCAGGCCATGGCCCTGTCATTACATTCACTCCCATCTCTAGTCAGTGCTAGGAGCACGAAAGAGACTCCCTGTCTCCCTGAAGAGAAGGGTATCCTTCCCGGGAGCGAGGATAAACATGGTTGGGTAGAGGCAGTCAGTGGTAATGTAGCTTTTCCTGCAAATCCTTTCTCTTATTCCTTGCTGTTATCGATATTGTTTCTGTTGCTGTTTGTTCTTTGTCTTGTTGCTATTCCCGATAAATTGTTCTTATCCCAGCCCAGGATCTTTGCCTTTTGTTCCTTCCATGGGAGGCAGGAGGGCAGTGAGGGCAGCGCGGTTTTAGCAGGAGCAGGACATTGGGGACCCGAAGTCCTAAACCTCAGCCGGTGGAAACCAAGCCCTGGTGGCCATGCCAGCAGCCTTGGGAGCAGGTCCCTGGCTGGGGCTGTGGGAACCTCTTCCCTCTGGTGCCCAGGGACAGGACTGGAGGGAACGGCTGTAGCTGAGTCCCGGCAGGCTGAGGTTGGATCTCAGGAAAAGGTTTTTGCCCAGAGGCTGCTGGGGCACTGCCCAGGCTCCCCAGGGAAGGCTCCCAGCTCCAGGGCTCTCTGAGCTCCAGCAGCATTTGGACAGCACTGCCAGGCCCAGGCTGGCATTGTTGGGGTGTCCTGTGCAGGGCCAGCAGTTGGACTCCAGGATCCTGATGGGTCCCTCCCAGCTCAGCCAATTCTGTGGATCTGGGGGAACAGGGGCCTGATGATGGATGCCATGGAAACTGACCATAGCAACAGGGGCCTGGTGGTGGTTGCCCACTAAGGATCAGATTTGTCACAGGCTCTCAGAGGGGTTCCATGGGGACTTTCCAAGACTCTCCAGGCTGTTCAAGAGCTGGAATGTCACAGGCAGAGACAGGGGCTCCATGGACACCTCCCAGGGGTTTCTGGGGATGGTAAAGAGCCCTGTGCTCAGAGGCAGTCACAGCCATTCCATGGTGACATCCCAGGGCACCTTGGGCTGCAAAGGCACCCATCTGTCACAGGCACTCACGGGGGCTCCACGGTGACATCCCAGGAGTCCCCAGGCTGCCAATGAGCTGGGATGTCCCAGACACTCACAGGGGCTCCAGTCATGGGCACAGTGGGAGCTTCAGGCAAAAGCTTTATTTCTTTTTTGGAGAAACTCCTGATGAGTCATGAGATGGAGAAATGACACCCAACAGACACCATGGATCCTCAAACCCCTGCAGGACCCCTAGACTTCCAAAATTTATTTTATTAGAGGAGAGTGGGAGTGGCTGGATCCAATCCCAGCCCCAGACTTTGTCAAAGCTGTAAAAGATTACACAGGTAGAATTGAACCTTAATGCAATTTGTCCCACAGGATTATCGATGGAATACTAGATAAATTGATAAAAATACAGCTCTGATTGATTCTGATCATGATTAGACAGAACGGTTTGTTTACAGCACAGATTAAATTTTAAAAAAGAGTTATTTACTCCACAGTATAGGAGCTATAACAATTATTAGCATATAGTGATCTAGGAAGCAATTTTGATGTCAACGGGGCCTTGCTGGAGTTGTTGGAGCCCATTGCAGGCAGAGCCTCCTGCTCCAGCAGGAACTGCCTTTCCTGTGCCATCAGCAGGGCAGGTCCCGCTGCAGGAAAAGCCCCAGGCCAGCCCCAGCACAGGGAAGGGCTCGGGCACAAGGGCAGAGTGCCGTGCTGGGAGCTGTGCCAGGCAGAGCCTGAGGCGCCAAAGGCTCCTTGGCAGCAGCAGCTGCTTGCAGGCCATGGCCAGAAGCCTCCCTTGGCAGCCCGGCCTGGTGGCCAGCACTGCAGAGCTGCTGCCTCAGGGCTCATTTCTGCCTGGGCTCTGAAAAGCCACTTCTGCTCCAGGAGCCTGCCTGGGAAGCCATTGGCCCCTGCACCTTGGGGACAAGATATGAATGACAAAACTCTTCATGCCAGCAGAGACAAGGCAGGGGCAGAGGAAAGGGGAGAGCCAGGCCCAGGGCACAGGGCTGCCATGGTGATGGCTGTGAGGTCACTGCCCCTGCAGCAGCCTGGCTGCCCTCAGCAGACATTCTGGCCAGAAGCGTTGTGAGGGCACCCAGCACATCAGAGAACCCCCATGACAGCAATTCTGTCCTTGGGGATGAGAGGGTTTCACTGGATCAGGTTGCACAAAGCTCCTGCTCTTGGACAATTCCTGTGATTCCTGTGATGGGGAATCCAGTTCTCTGGAAAAACAGTTGCAGTTTTTTGCCACTGTCATCATTGTAAAATATTTTTCCTTCTAAGAAATGTAAATCCACCCTCATTCAGTTGAGTGATATTGACTCCTGCTCTTTTACTGCAAGATGTGGGACAAAATAATGATGATCACTATTTTTCCATTTTCACAGACCTTGGAAAGTAACCAAAAATCTCCCAAGATGGGGTTTGGACACCTCATCGCATAACCAGCTGGAAGAAGGGGGTGGCTCTGGGCTCAGTGGTGTGGAGACTGAGGACAGAACAGGAGCAGCCCGAGAGGGATTGAAGGGTGGTTTCAGAGAGGCTGGAGTTTTTCTTCATTGTATAAAACACCCAGAGAAAGAAATAATGGCACCAAGGGTGTGGAGTTCCCTGGCCCCAGGAAGCAGGCATTCTACCCAGACAGACAGCATCGGGTGAGGGGCGTGATTTAAAGAGGATTCGGCCCCTCCACCCTGTGGGGCACGCCTCTGCAAACCCAGGAAAAGACACTCCACCCCATCTGGTCAAATAAGGAGTGGCCACAGAACATTTTTCCTTTTCTGTAACCTCGTTGGTTCAAATTCTACTGCAAAGTCCCCGCCACACATTTTTCCATTGGTGGTCCTCCCCGATCCACTCCTTTGCAGTGCCCTGCTCCTTCTGCTATTGGACTCCGACCCTAAATTCCACCCCTACCCTGTCATATAAAACCCATGACAAGCCACCACTCCCTCTCCCCCTTCATTTCTTGTCTTGGTACCTGGCACAAAAAAGGATCCTGGGCTTTGCTAAACCAAGACCCATCCTGTTGCCTTCCTTTCCCTGTTGGTCATCGATGCCTGCCTGAGGTCTGAGACTCTGGGGTCTGGGGGAGTCGTTTTGCTGCTTACTGCAGTGGAACACAACACAAGGGCAGCTGGGGAGGACCAGACATGAAGAGAAAGGAATTTCCTCCCCCAAGGCAGGGTGCAGAAGGAGTCTGGAGCAGCCCAAGGCTTTGTGTGGGCAGGCAGAGGCAGGCAGGAGGCAGAGATGTCAGCAAAGGAAGGGGCCAGCCAGGTGGGGCAGCCGGGGGATGACGACAGCCTGCAGGGACAGAGGCGCAGGGCAGGGACACCGTAGGACAGCCTGGGCTGCACAGGGCACAGGGATGGGCAGCAGCTGCAAGGCCCTGACAGAGCCAACTTGGGCAGCACTTTGGCCATGGCTGCTCGCCCTGGGCCTGAGCCAGGAGCAGGAGACAAGTGACCCTTCCACGCCTGGGGCCTCATTGCCTCCTTGTCCCTGCTCAGCAGCCTGGCAGGGGCCGCCCCATGGTGCTGCCCTTGGCATTGCACATCCCCACATGCCAGAGCCCATCCCGGGAAGAGCCCTGAGCAAGGAGGGAGGGACAGGATCTGCCTTGCCAGGGGCTGGGGCTCAGGCCTTGGCCCTTTGCATTCCTGAAACACATCCAGGTTTGCTCAGCACAAGAGACACCTTTGCCTTGTTTGTCTCCAGCTGTCATCACTGCCTGCAGTGTTCTGCTCTACCTGGAACCTGGGGACACATTCACATGAGTTGTGTCCCTCCTTGGGACCCATTAGAAGTTAAAGAAAGTTTGAAGTTTGAATCTGATTTGGAGTTCTTGAGAAGTTCTTTGAGGATACTCTGAGGGACTGAGTCTGATGCAAAGAGCACCAAAGCCCCAGAGGGTGATTAAAGTCCTTGTGCTGTGTCTGTGCTGCTGAGCTGGGCCGGGCTCCTGGCCCAGAGGCAGCTCCTGGCAAGGGCAGCGCTGCAGAGAGACAGCTCTGGCCAGGAGCAGCTCCTGTGCACAGCCCAGCAGGGCTGGGGCACTGCCAGGGCAGCTCAGGGACACCAGCAGGGCACAGCCAGAGCTGACAGGGGCTCAGCACTGGCAGGGGCTGGGGGATGTCCCCGAGGGGGCTGTGTCACAGCGGCACCTCTGTGGCTGTGTCACAGAGGCACAGAGCAGCTGTGATGTCAGCAAGGGGCTGTGTGACAGCACAGAGTGGGCTGTGTGACATCACTGAGGGGGTTGTGACATCACAGAGTTTGTTGTGTGAGGTCATTGAGCAACTACAGCATCAAAGAGGGGTAACTGTGTGACATCACAGAGCAGGCTGTGACATCATGACATCGCTGTATGACATCATAGAGCAGGCTGTATGGTCACAGTGTGTGCTGTGACACTACAGAGTGGCAATATGGTATCACAGAGAGGTTTTTGTGACATTACTGAGGGTGTTGTGACATCACAGAGCTGTCTGCAATGTCATAGAGTAGGGTATGAGGCCATGGAGTAGCCTCTGCCATCACGCAAAGTGGCTCTGTGATATCAGAGAGTGGGTTGTGAAATCACAGAGTGCGTGAGTAACATCATAGAGCCAGATGTGACATCACAGAACAGACTGTGACATCACATGGTGACTTTGTGACATCACGGAATCTTCTGTGACATCACAGAGCAGCTTTACGGTATCACAGAGTGATATCCCATCATTGGCCCTGTGATATCATGAAGGGGCTTTGCGACATCACAGAGCAGGCTGTGACATCACAGAGAAGTAGTGTGTCATCAATGAGTTGCCTGTGACATCATCGAGTAGGTGCTGTGACATCATAGAATAGGTTCTGCCATCACAGGGTATCTGTGTGACATCACAGAGGGGATGTGACATCACAGAATGGCTGTGTGACATCCCAGGGTAGGATGTGTAATATCATAATGAGGGCTGTGTCATCACAAAGGGGCTGTGTGTCATCACAGGGGCTGTTTCACATCACAGAGGGCTGTGTGACATCACAGGAAGCTGTGTGACATCCCAGAGGCTGTGTGAGGTCACTGGGGAGGTCACTCTGCCCCAGTCCCCGTCACAGTTCCCCAGAGCAGTCCAACGCTGCTCGTGCACAGCGGGGTCCCCTGTCCCCCCGGGTCCCCCCGCCCCCGGCGCCGCAGCCTCCCCCAGAGGATGTTCCACCAGATCGACCCCAGAGCCTGACACGGGGACGGGGGGCCGGGGCCTTGGGGGGTGGGACAGGGGGACAGGGACCCCCCGATAGTGTCCCCGTGTCCCCCAGGGCCAGAGCCTGGGCCAGGGCTCCTTCACCCTGTTACAAACGAGGGCTTGAGAGCGCTGAAAAAATCCTCGGCAAGGGATCAGCAAAAACCAGATTTAATATTAAGCGACAGCACCACAAAGTTCCTTGGAAAGAGTGACTTTGCTCCTGACTGGACACTTCAGGCACATCAAGGAAACAAAGCAACAACAAAACCAAATCAAATCCAGGCAGTCAAACCAGAAATGAACCATGAACAGTCCCTGTGTGTGTGCGCGTGTGTGTGTGTGTGCGTGACATAAGGACAGTGAGGGCAAGGATAAAAGGAGTATGGCCTAAAAGCTGAACAGAGCTCAAAGTTAACAGGACTTAACTTATACCTTAACCTTAACTGGTACCTTACACATCAGAGTTTAGCAAAAGAACAGCACATAACAGTATTTAACCTAACTTACAATGGCTTATAGGTCATTATAAGTTAGTTTAAATATGACTTAGTAATTTAACAGAGGAATAACACTTAATAATATTTAACTTAGCTTATAACTTAAACTTAACAACTTAGCAAAAGAACAACACTTAGCAGCATTTAACTTAGCTTAGACCTCATGACTTAACCTGACTTACAGGCCTGACTGACTCAGCTATCCAAGGCACTCCAACCCCTCCGAGAGCAGCATTTCTGCCACATTTCCCCAGCACAGGCACTCCTGTGTGCACACAGACACAAAGAGTCAGTGCAAGGCACCTGTGAGAAATTCCCCTGAGGGCAGGAAATGCTCCCTGTGGGTGCTTTGGCATCTCCCCAGAGGGTGAAGGGTTGAGCCTGGAGGAGTGGGGGGATCGGCCCAGGCTCCCTCATTGTTCGGGATCCCTGAGTGCAGCAAACGGGAGAGTTCCCGGCTGGGAGAGGCTCCACTCAGAGGGAGTCGCTGGCCCAGGAGAGCTCCAAGGGGCTCCTTTTGCAGCGCTGTTTGTAGGGCCCCAAGAGAGGGGCTTCAGCCACAGCAATGGTTCATCCTGGCCACACTTGGCATCAACAGCTTTCTTTGGCACTGTGAGAACAGGCATGTTGTGCCACTGAGGGAACAAAAGCAGTTCCCAGGGCTGCTCCTCCAGCAACCAGGAGCTGGTTGGGCAGCAGCAGTGCCTGGAGCAGACAGTGTTTGTGCTGAGCTGCAGAGGAGCTGAGCCCAGGGGCTGTTGGCCAAGGCCGAGGCCCAAAGAGCATTTCTGAGCTGGCAGGACGGGCTGAGAAGGGGAGGGGGGAATGCAGCAGCACAGGGCCCATGGAACCAAGGGACCATGGTGACACTGTGGGTCCCTGTGAGACCAAGGGACCATTGTGACACTGTGGGGCCCTGTGAGATCAGGAGGCCATTGTGAAACTGTGGGGCATCATGGAAAATTGTGGAGATAATTGTGACGTTGCAAGGCCTCATGGAACCATGGAGAGACCATTAAGACTCATCACAGCCTCATGGAACCAGGGGGCCATTGTGACACTGTGAGGGGACTCATGGGATCATGGAGACCATTGTGACACCATGAGGGCCCATGGAATAAGCAAAGCTTTGTGACGCTGTGAGGCCTCATGGAACCAGTGAGACCACTGTGATCCTGGGGGTCCCCACAGAACCAAGAGGACCATTGTGGTACTGTGGGGCCTCATGAAACCAAGAGGCCTTTGTGACACTGCAGAACTGCATGGAACCAAAGCTCCAGCGTGACACAGAGGGGACTCATGTCATCAGAGGTCCATTGTCACACTGTGGAGCTAATGGAGACTATTGTGACACTTCAAATCCCCAGGATCCAGAGGTCCATTATGACATTGCAGGGCTCATGGAACCAAGGGAACATGGAACAGGTTTGGCTGGTTTGGCCTCACAGGGGCTGCCAGACAGCTGATCTTGGCAGGTTAAGGGTCTGTTCTCAACTGCTTTTCAAATACTGGGGCTCTGTGCTTTCCTTCCTATGGAAAAGAACTGTCCTTCTTCTCCAGGCACCCATGCCCAGAATTGGGATTTCACCTCCAAATTTCCTTATATCCAGGGAATGTTCCCATTGGAATATTGCCAGGACAAGTCTTGCTGGCAGTGATTTCTCATATGTCCCCAAAACACTGGGGAAGGATCTGTGCTCTTCTTCCGATGGGAAAGAACTCTCCTGCTTCCCCAGCCCCAATGGCTGAGAGGCTTCCACCTGCAAAATTCCTAAAATTCAAAGACTGCTCCCAGACAAAATCTGCCATTCCTGATAAGGCTGGATGGCCTTGGACTAGTGAGGCTCTCACCTGCCTTCTAAACACTGGGGCTCTGTGCTTTCCTTCCTATGGAAAAGAACTGTCCTTCTTGTCCAGGTGCCCATGGCCAGAGTCAGGATTTCACGTCCAACAATTCCCTACTGTGACAGACTGAAGGAGATTGCTGGCTCAAAACATTTCATTTGAAGCAGAGGAAGGGGCAGGTCCAGCCTTGCCCTGCCCTGGAACCTCAGCACTGCCCTGCTCTGCAACCCCAATCCCCCCAGAGCCTCTATCCCAGCCCAGCAGTGGCTGCCAGTCCCTGGCACAGCACAGGCAATGCTCCACAGCCACCTCTGGAGCCCCCAGCCCAGCTCTTAATGTCTTTTTGGGAGGTCTGAGCATGTAGAAGAATGAGCCCCTTGAGGGCTGACCCTGTTTGGACAAGTTGCTCCTCATCCCCAGCCTCACCATGTCTGGGATGCGTGGCTCCTCCCTCTGGGCAGAGCACCTCACAGTGGGACGATGTAATTTTTATCAGTCCTGCAGTGACACTCAATGGCCCATTAACAAAAGATATCTCCCTGGAGGGAGGATTGATTTGTTGAAGAGATAAAGAAAACTGCCCAATTAGCAGAAGATAACTGCCCTACCTCTGACAGATGGCAAATACAATACACGCATTGTCTTTCAATCCAGAACAACAGGATTTCAAATTAATAGAATGTAACTTAACATGGCTCAAACCTAACAATAATGAAGTTCAACTTTGCTTAATCTTATCAACCCTGAATTTACATTAAATTAAACATCACAGAATCAAAAATTAATATCATTAGAAGTTATACATACAACAAAATTTAACTTATTCTGATGCTCTTAATGGAAATAAGGCACTGAAAAAGTTGAACAATCTGGGATTGAAATAACAGCATGATGCATTTACTGGAGGGATTAAAAGGATGTAATGAGTGTGTCATGATTTCATGTAATTTAGTTTTTAGAGAAGCCCATGGTAGCCACAAATTTTATGCAAGCATAAATTTACTAAGACCTTTTAAAGTGCAGTTTTACTAAAAGAAACAACAATGTGGAATTCGGCAATCTGCCCAGCAAACCAGCACCTTCTTGAAATTGTATTTAGTGTCATTCCAGATGGTCAATTTACCAGCATTTCTGTTAAAGAACCTCCAGCCAGTGCCGTGGTGGGGGGGCCTGGTGGAGCCGCACCAGGGGCTCGGGGGAACCGCGCCGGGAGCAGCCGAGCCACGCACCCCAAACCACCCATGGTACCTCCTCCTGCCCCAGAGCCTGTGAATGTGCCTCCGTGTCAGAGGGAAGGGGAAGGAGATCCCCCAGTGCATACCCAGCAGGACGGCCAAGGCAGAGGGGTTGTCCTGCAGCCAGGGGCCATGCTGGGCTGGGAGATGGAGCAGGAGAGAGGGGGAAAGGGGCACTGACTTCCTCCTCACCTGCCTGAGTGTCTCGGGGCATCTTTCTCTTCCCTGCAGCCTTCTCCTCCACTGGGCCAAGGTTTGGTAATGGGAAATCCTGCTTTGGGGAAAAACAAGGGATGAGCACAGTGAGTCTGAAGGTCCTCTGCTCAAGTCCATCTCTAGAAGTCGCCTGGTGTCCATAAAAACCTTCAAAAAGAGGAAGTGAATAAAAAAAAAAAAGGCACCAGGAGTGTCCCATTTCCAGTCTCATCCCTCTGGGTCTCTGGTGGTGCCTCCTGTCATGGCTGCTGAGGATCCCCGGCCTCCCCAGGGATGAGAAGGTCAGAGCACCCCCCCAGCCTTAAGCACCCTCAGCGGTGAGAGGGACACAGAGCCCCTGGTCCCTAACCCTGCACAAGCATTCCCTGAGGCCAGCAGGATGGAGAGACACCAGAGCAACCACCAGGGCAAGGGGACAGAAACGCCTGAGCATCCCCTGGGCTGAGAGGGACAGAGACTGCCCCAAGCACCCCCTTGGCATGGGGGTGAGCACCCCACTTCCTGGGGTGAGAATAATGGAGACCCACTGGGGAATGGCCTGGGGTGACAGGGACAGGGACAACCCTCCCATGCCCCTCCCAAGCATGGCCGAGGGCGAGAGGCGCAGAGACCCCTTCAGCATCCCCTGGGCACTGGACAAAATAAACTTGGCATCAATTAAATTTAACGCTGCATAAATCACTTGGATGAAGATTTGATTTTCTCACAAGTCACATGAGAGGAAAAAACAAATAAATCCCAAAGATTAATAAACCAACAATAGAAGGAATTCTGTGGCAATTCCAAGTTTCATCAGTTCCTGTACAGCTCCAGCTCAGCTGCTGGCAGTTTCCCAAAAAAGAAAAGTGGAAATTTGGCCCAATACAGATTAAAAGGAAGAGAAAGCACTGTAGGGCTGTCACAAGGGGGACAGGGACGAAGAGAATAATGATTCTCATATGTGGCAAAGCTCCTAAGCCTGTGAATTTGGCATTTATTCAGGAATTTAGCTACTTGAGCTGGGCTTCTTGTGGGACTTTTAGCAGTCTTGTGTTCCTCACCGTGGGGTGAGTGAACCTTGTCAGTCTCACTGGTATCATTTGCTCCCTTTCCTCCAGTGTTTTTAACAAAGTTTTCAAGGAAGGAGAACAAAACATTTTTTTCCACTGGCCACCCAGCCACCTACAGCCTTTTTCCTCACCAGTTCTCCCATAAGTTGCTCAGATGAAGCTGCATCCAAGTTTCCAAGAGTTCCTCCAGAGAGAACCACAACCTCTTCAGAGAAGGGAACCATGCTGTTATCAAAGGCACTTGGGGGCAAAGAACAGTGCCTGAACTCACTGTGCCAAAATAATGTTGCAATCTGGTTAATAAAATTGTTAGAGAAATGCCTCTGCCCCAATTAAGGTGCTACCAAGACCAAATCCAAAGTGGATTGTATTGAACAGGAAGTGTGAGGTAGAGAGAGACATGGAAAGAAAGAGAAAAGCGGGGACAACAAGGGAGTGACAGGGACAGAGACCTCCCCTGGGGCAGGGCAAGTGTGACGGGGCAGTGTTCTTTATCCCTTCCATGACTCAGCCCTGATAACGCCCTCCAGGGGCTCTCTTCTGTGAATGGGCCATTGAGTGTCCCTGCAGGACTGGTAAAATGACATCATCCCATTGTGGGATGCTCTGTCCAGGGGGAGGAGCCAAGCATTCCTACCTGGATATAAGCTGAGCCTTGCAACACCAGTATCACCTTGCCTACTGGATTCCCAGAGGACAAGAGCTCCATCACCACCACTGGACCTTCAGAGGAAGACCAGACCCTTCTCCAGATCACTGCTTTGACAGAATCACGTTCATCACTGCAACAAGACTGCAGTCACCATTTAATGGGACTGCTGTCACCACCCTGACCACCAGGGTGTCGGGTTATATCCAGACTCTGACAGTGTAAGGCAGTGTTTCTGTATCATTGCCTTGATCTTAATTTTCTTATTAAATTGTAATTCTGGCTTAGACTCTCCACCTGGTTTGCCCGGAAACCAGTGCAAAACTCAATGCACTCATCTCTTGTTTTCCTCCCAAAACAGAATTTCCTATCCCCACATCTTCACCAGATGGAGGAGAAGGCTGAGCGGAAGATGAAGATTCCTCAGGACACGCAGGCAGGTGAGGAGCTAGTCAGTGCCCCTTTCCCCCTCTCTCCTGCTCCATCTCCCAGCCCAGCATGGCCCCCGGCTGCAGGACAACCCTGCAGCCAACAGCATCCTGCTGGGGAAGCCCTGGAAGGATCTCCTTCCCTTTCCCTGTGGCACAGAGGCAAATCCCATCCTCTCCTTCTCCTTCCTCCCCCAGTCAAGGAGATGAGGATGGAGACCAGGGATGACAAATTCCCACGGCAGAACCTCATGGAAGAGGTCGTTTTGAGTGGCTCCATGGCACAGGAATCCAATGGGGAAGAAAAGACACAGAGATCCCATAGGATGAGGGGCTCCAAACCCAGCCCAGGCTACTATGAAAAGGAAAGACCCACCCTGGGCCAGGAAGGTGGAGAGAGCTTTAGCCAGAGCTCAGAGCTGGTGGCCCATGAGCAGCTTCATGATGGGGAGAAGCCCTACAAGTGCTTGGAGTGTGGGAAGAGCTTCAGGCAGAGCAGCACCCTGATCTGCCACCAGAGGATCCACACTGGGGAATGGCTCTACAAGTGTGGGGAGTGTGGGAAGGGGTTCAGCTACAGATCCATACTTGTCAGGCACCAGCGCATCCACACTGGGGAGAGGCCCTGTGAGTGTCCTCAGTGCCAGAAGAGGTTTCGGATCAGCTCAGCTCTCCTCCTGCACCAGCAGATTCACTCAGAGAAGAGTCCCTTCTGCTGCCCTGATTGTCGGAAGGGCTTCAAGCGCAATTCCCACCTCTTCACCCACCGGCGCATCCACACTGGGGAGAGGCCCTACGAGTGCTGCACGTATCAGAAGAGGTTTCAGACCAGCTCAAATCTCTGCCTGCATGAGCGGATTCACAATGAGGAGAGGCCCTTCCGCTGCCCCGACTGTGGGAAGGGCTTCAATCACAACTTCACCCTTGTCAGGCACCAGCGCATCCACGCTGGGGAGAGGCCGTATGACTGCCCCAGGTGTGGGAAGAGCTTCACCCAGAGCTCTGACTTGACCAGACACCAACAGAAGCATCAGTTAAGGCAAGCCCTGCAAATGCCCCAACTGCAGAGAGAGCTTTGTGCCCTGCTCCAGCTTCATCCTCCTATTGGAGGACCCATGTTGGGAAGAGCCATGGTGATCCATGTTCCCTGTGATCCATGCTGGGAAGACACCTGTGCCTTTTTCTGCCCCTGCCAATGACATGATGTGGGATCAAAAATATGAGGGTCTAGTCAGGGCCGTGTCAATACATTCACTCCCACCTCAGGTCATTGCCAGAGGCAGGAAAGGGTCTCTCTCTCTCTCCCCGAGGAGAAGATTGTCCTTTGCAGGCAGGAGGAAATTGTGGCTGGGAAGAGACAGTGTTGCAGTTTTCATTTTTTCATATCCCTTCTGTTGTCAATATTATTTTTGTTTCTGTTTGTTTTTTATCTTGTTGCTGTTCCCAGTAAATTGTTCTTATTCCAGCCTGGGATCTTTCCTTTTTGTGCTTTCCATGGAAGGCGGGAGGGCAGCGAGCGGCAGCGTGGTTTTAGCGGGAGCAGAAAATTGGGGAATCCCAATCCTAAACCCTGGCCCTTGGAAAGCGAGCATCCCAGCTGGTCCCAGCCCTGGTGGCCATGGCAACAGCCTTTGGAGCGGGTCCTTTGCCAAAGGTATAAAAGATAGGACAGGTGGAATTGAATCTTAATGCAATTTGTCCCACAGAATTAACAATGGAATACTAGATAAATTTATGTAAATACAGCTCTGATTGATTCTGAATATGACTAGACAGAATAGGTTGTTTACACTACAGACTAAATTTTAAAAATGAGTTATTTACTCCACAGTATCAGAGCTAAAACAATTATTCGATTATTCTGCTCTAGGAAGCAATTTTGAAGTCAACAGAGCCTTGCTGGAGTTGTTGGAGTCCATTGCAAGCAGAGCCTCCTGCTCCAGCAGGAACTGCCTTTCCTGTGCCAGGAGCAGGGCAGGTCCCGCTGCAGGAAAAGCCCCAGGCCAGCCCCAGCACAGGGAAGGGCTCGGGCACAAGGGCAGAGTGCCGTGCTGGGAGCTGTGCCAGGCAGAGCCTGAGGCACCAAAGGCACCTTGGCAGCAGCAGCTGCTTGCAGGCCATGGCCAGAAGCCTCCCTTGGCAGCCCGGCCTGGTGGCACTGCAGAGCTGCTGCCTCAGGGCTCATTTCTGCCTGGGCTCTGAAAAGCCACTTCTGCTCCAGGAGCCTGCCTGGGAAGCCATTGGCCCCTGCACCTTGGGGACAAGATATGAATGACAAAACTCTTCATGCCAGCAGAGACAAGGCAGGGGCAGAGGAAAGGGGAGAGCCAGGCCCAGGGCACAGGGCTGCCATGGTGATGGCTGTGAGGTCACTGCCCCTGCAGCAGCCTGGCTGCCCTCAGCAGACATTCTGGCCAGAAGCGTTGTGAGGGCACCCAGCACATCAGAGAACCCACACAACAGGAATTCTGTCCTTGGGGCTGACGGGGTTTCAATGGGTCTCGTTGCACAAAGCTCCTGCTCTTGGACAATTCCTGAGATGGGGAATGCAGTTCTCTGGAAAAACAGTTGCGGTTTTGTGCCACTGTCATCATTGTAAAATATTTCTCCTTCTAACAAATGTAAATCCACCCTCATTCAGTTGAGAGATATTGACTCTTGTTCTATTACTGCAAGATGAGGGACAAAATAATGATGATCACTATTTTTTCCATTTTCACAGACTTTGGAAAGTAACCAGAAATCTCCCAATATGGGGTTTGGACGCCTCATCGCATAACCAGGAGGTAGAAGGTGGTGGCTCTGGGCTCAATGGTGTGGAGACTGAGGACAGAACAGGAGCAGCCCGAGAGGGATTGAAGGGTGGTTTCAGAGAGGCTGGAGTTTTTCTTCATTGTATAAAACACCCAGA
The DNA here is from genome assembly GCF_036417665.1 of Passer domesticus. Classification (NCBI taxonomy): domain Eukaryota; kingdom Metazoa; phylum Chordata; class Aves; order Passeriformes; family Passeridae; genus Passer; species Passer domesticus. Next base: position 5,630,073 of record NC_087481.1, on the reverse strand, counting down.
GAAAGAAATAATGGCACCAAGGGTGTGGAATTCCCCCACCCCAGGAAGCAGGCATTCTACCCAGACAGACAGCATCGGGTGAGGAGCATGATTTAAAGAGGATTCCGCCCCTCCACCCTGTGGGGTGTTCCTCTACAAGCCCAGGAAAAGACACTCCAGCCCATCTGGTCAAATAAGGAGTGGCCACAGAACATTTTTCCTTTTCTGTAACCTCGTTGGTTCAAATTCTACTGCAAAGTCCCCACCACACATTTTTCCATTGGTTGTCCTCCTCGATTCACTCCTTTGCAGTGCCCTGCTCCTTCTGCTATTGGACCCTGACCCTAAACTCCACCCCTACCCTGTCATATAAAACCCATGACAAACCACCACCCCCTCTCCCGATTTGTTTCTTGTCTTGGTACCTGGCACAATAAAGGATCCTGGGCTTTGCTAAACCAAGACCCATCCTGTTGCCTTCCTTTACCTGTTGGTCATTGATGCCTGCCTGAGGTCTGAGACTCTGAGGCCTGGGGGAGTGGTTTTGCTGCTTACTGCAGTGGAACACAACACAAGGGCCACTGGGGGGGCCGAGACTGGACATGAAGAGAAAGGAATTTCCTCCCCCAGGGCAGGGCTGTGGTGCAGAAGGAGCCTGGAGCAGCCCAAGGCTTTGTGTGGGCAGGCAGAGGCAGGCAGGAGGCAGAGCTGTCAGCAAAGGAAGGGGCCAGCCAGGTGGGGCAGCTGGGGGATGACGACAGCCTGCAGGGACAGAGGCACAGGGCAGGGACACCGTAGGACAGCCTGGGCTGCACAGGGCACAGGGATGGGCAGCAGCTGCAAGGCCCTGACAGAGCCAACTTGTGCAGACACAAAGAGCACCAAAGCCCCAGAGGGTCATTAAAGTCCTTGTGCTGTGTCTGTGCTGCTGAGCTGGGCCGGGCTCCTGGCCCAGAGGCAGCTCCTGGCAAGGGCAGCGCTGCAGAGAGACAGCTCTGGCCAGGAGCAGCTCCTGTGCACAGCCCAGCAGGGCTGGGGCACTGCCAGGGCAGCTCAGGGACACCAGCAGGGCACAGCCAGAGCTGACAGGGGCTCAGCACTGGCAGGGGCTGGGGGATGTCCCAGAGGGGGCTGTGTCACAGCGGCACCTCTGTGGCTGTGTCCTAGAGGCACAGAGCAGCTGTGATGTCAGCAAGGGGCTGTGTGACAGCACAGAGTGGGCTGTGTGAGGTCACAGGTTGGGCTATGACATCACAGAGTTTGTTGTGTGAGGTCATTGAGCAGATACACCATCATAGAGGGGATTCTGTGTGACATCACAGAGCAGGCTGTGACATCATGGCATGGCTGTATGGCATCATAGAGAGGACTGTGAGGTGAAAGTGTGTGCTGTGACACTACAGAGTGGCAGTATCACATCACAGATTAGGTTTTGTGACATCACTGAAAGGGTTGTGACATCACAGAGCTGGCTGTGATGTCACAGAGTAGGATGTGAGGCCATGGAGCAGACTCTGCCATCATGCAGGGTGACTCTGTGACATAAGAGAGTGGGTTGTGACATCACTGGGTGGCTGTGTACCCTCACAGAGCTAGCTGCGACATCACAGAACAGACTGTGATGACACAGGGTGAGTTTGTGGCATCATAGAATCTTCTGTGACATCACAGTGCAGCTCTATGGTATCACAGAGTGATAACCCAGCACTAGCCCTGTGATATCATGAAGGGGCTTTGTGACAGCACAGAGCAGGCTGTGACATCACAGAGTAGGCTCTGTGACATCATAGGCTGGACATCATAGAATGGATTCTGCCATCACAGGGTATCCGTGTGTGTGACATCATAGAAGGACAGTGACCTCAGAGACCACCCTGTGACATCATAGAATGGCTGTGTGACATCCCAGGGTCAGTTGTGTGTTATCACAACATTATCTGTGACATCATAATATGGGCTGTGACATCACACTTGGCTGTGTGACATCACAGAGGGGCTGTGTGAGGTCACTGGGGAGGTCACTCTGCCCCAGCCCCCCTCACAGTTCCCCCAGAGCAGTCCAACGCTGCTCGTGCACAGCGGGGTCCCCTGTCCCCCCGGGTCCCCCCGCCCCCGGCGCCACAGCCTCCCCCAGAGGATGTTCCACGAGATCGACCCCAGAGCCTGACATGGGGACAGGGGCCAGGGCCCTGGGGGGTGGGACAGGGGGACAGGGACCCCCCAGAAGCATCCCCGTGTCCCCCAGGGCCAGAGCCTGGGCCAGGGCTCCTTCACCCTGTTATGAATGATGGCTTGAGAGCGCTGAAAAAATCCCCGGCAAGGGATCAGCAAAAACCAGATTTAATATTAAGGGACAGCATCACAAAGTTCCTTGGCAAGAGTCACTCTGCTCCTGACTGGACTTCCAGGCACACCAAGGAAACAAAGCAACAACAAAACCAAACAAAATCTAGGCAGTCAAACCAGAATTGAACCGGGAATTGTCCCTACACCTGTGTGTGTGTGTGTGTGTGTGTGTGTGTGTGTGTGTGTGTATGACACACAAGGACAGCGAGGGCAAGGACAAAAGGAATACACCTGAAAAGCTTAACAGAACTCAAACTTAAAAGGACTTAACTTATACCTTAACCTTAATTTCTGCCTTAAACTTCACTATTTAGCAAAAGAACATCACTTAACATTATATAACCTTACTTACAACTTATGACTTGCAATTTAACAGTGGAATAACATTTAACAATATTTAACTGAGCTTAGGACTTATATTAAACATAACAACTTAGCAGAAGAACAACTCCTAGCAGCAACTCTTATAACAACTTAGCTTAGACATCATGCTGTAACCTTACTTAGAGCCCTGACTGACTGAGATAGCCAAAGCACTCCAACCCCTCCGAGAGCAGCATTTCTGCCACATTTCCCCAGCACAAGCACTCCTGTGTGCACACAGACACAAAGAGTCAGTGCAAGGCACCTGTGAGAAATTCCCCTGAGGGCAGGAAATGCTCCCTGTGGATGCTTTGGCATCTCCCCAGCAGGTGAAGGGTTGAGCTTGGAAGAGTTGGGGGATCGGCTCAGGCTCCCTCGTTGTTCAGGATCCCCGAGTGCAGCAAACGGGAGAGTTCCCGGCTGGGAGAGGCCCCACTCAGAGGGAGTCGCTGGCCCAGGAGAGCTCCAAGGGGCTCCTTTTGCAGCGCTGTTTGCAGGGCCCCAAGAGAGGGGCTGCAGCCACAGCAATGGTTCATCCTGGCTGCACTTGGCATCAACAGCTTTCTCTGGCAGTGTGAGAACAGGGATGTTGTGCCACTGAGGGAACAAAAGCAGTTCCTAGAGCTGCTCCTCCAGAAATCAGGAGCTGGTTGGGCAGCAGCAGAGCCTGGAGCAGACAGTGTTTGTGCTGAGCTGCAGAGGAACTGAGCCCAGGGGCTGTTGGCCAAGGCTGAGGCCCAAGGAGCATTTCTGAGCTGGCAGGGCGGCCTGAGAAGGGGAGGGGGGAATGCAGCAGCACAGGGCCCATGGAAGCAAGGGACCATGGTGACACTGTGGGGCATCATGGAAAATTGTGGAGATAATTGTGATGTTGCAAGGCCTCATGGAACCATGGAGAGACCATTAAGACTCTTCACAGCCTCATGGAACCAAGGGGCCATTGTGACATTTAGGGGACTCATGGGATCATGGAGACCATTGTGACACTAAGAGGTCCTGTGGAATAAGCAAAGCATTGTGACATTTTGAGGCCTCATGGAACCAGTGAGACCATTGTGACCCTGGGGGTTCCCACAGAACCAAGAGGACCATTGTGATACTGTGGTGCCTGGTGAAACCAAGAGGCCTTTGTGACACTGCAGGGCTCCAGGGTGACACAGAGGGGCCTCGTGTCATCAGTGGTCCATTGTGACACTGTAGAGCCAGAGGAGATCATTGTGATGCTGCAAAACCCCAGGGTCCAAAGGTCCATTGTGACACATCAGGGCTCATGGAACAGAGAAGCCACGTGTCATTGTGGGGCCTGAGGAACCACAGAGACCATTGTGACACTGCACGGCCTCATGGAATTCCTGGGACCATTGTGACACGGCGGGGCCTTCTGGAACCAAGGGGCCATTGTGACATTATGGGACCCCATTGAACCAAGGTGTTACTGTGACACTGCAGGGCCCCATAAAAGCAAGGGGACACAGGACAGGTCTGGCTGGTTTGGCCTCTCATGGGCTGCCTCACTGCTCCAGCTGACCTTGGCATGTTGAGGATCTCTTCTCATCTGCTGCTGAAACACTGGTGCTCTGTGCTTTCCTTCCCAGTGGAAAATATCTCTCCTTCTTCTCCAGGTACCCATGGCCAGAATTGGGGTTTCATCTCCAGATTTCCTTATATCCAGGAATTGTTTATACAGGAATATTGCCAGGACAACTCTGGCTGGCAGTGGTTTCACAAGGGTCAGCTCTCATTTGTTCCCAAAAAGCCTGGGGAAGGCTCCATGCTTTCCTTCCTGTTGGAACAAAATATCCTGCTTCTCCAGGCACCCATGGCCAAGACTGGTTTTCCAACTCCAAAATTCCATACATGCAAAGATAGCTCCCAGACAAAATCTGCCATTTCTGATAAGTCTGGCTGGCCTTGGCCTAGTGAGACACTCACCTGCCTTCCAAACACTTGGGCACTGTGCTTTCCTTTTTATGGAAAATAACTGTCCTTGACATCCAGGTGCCCACAGCCAGAATTGGGATTTCACCTCCAACATTGCCTATTGTGACAGACTGGAGGAGATTGTTGGCTGTAAACATTTCATGTGTGAGAGAGGAAGAGGCAGGTCCACCTTGCCCTGCCCTGGAAGCCCAGAACTGCCCTACCCTGGAACCCCAATCCCCCCAGAGCCTCTATCCCAGCCCAGCAGTGGCTGCCAGTCCCTGGCACAGCACAGGCAATGCTCCACAGCCACCTCTGGAGCCCCAGCCCAGCTCCTGAGTGACCAAATGAGCCCAAGTCCCACCTGGGGGAAGGGCCCAGGAAAATCAAGGGGTACTGAAGGCTGACCAAAAGGCAAGCACACATCTTGACCCTGCCTCCTCTTGGAATTTCCATCTGAACTGCTGAGTCCAGGAGTTGGTAGCTCTGTCTGTGCTTCTATAAATCTTATTTTTCTTTCTCTCTTTCTGTGTATACTTCTTCTATTTTTCTCCTCTTGTAAATTCTGACTAGCTTTAAATTGAACAGGCTTAGAGTTTGTGAAGTTGAACAGGGCAAGGTATTGCTTTCAGAAGTGATTTTTGGTGATTGAATGATGCATTAAACATTTTGACAAAATTTCTCTGATTTTCTAAAGTTGCCAGTAAAGGCTGTTTTGCTGTTTTCAGCTCCTGAGAATCTCTTGTTGGTATTTTTCCCGTGCATCCAACTCAGAGTACACAAACAACTGTAATTCCTTTTGAATGTCTCCTTGAGAGAGTTTTTAGTGGATGAGAGTAAGGGTTTGTCCGTCCTGCTTGGCACAGCCCAGGCAGGGCTTTCCCAGCCACATTCCACACTCCATTGCCCAGCTGGAGCCGCTGGTGCCTCTGAGTTCTGCTGGCCCAGCCCCAGGGACGCTCTCCTTGTCTGCCCATTCCCCCACTGTCTCTGGGCAGGGGTGGCCTCAGTGGGGGCTGCTGACATCCTCAGCACCTTGGAGGCTGCTGATGGATTTCAGTGCTCCAGAGGCTTGGTCAGCCTTCAGCCTTTCAGTGCAGGAATTCAGTGTCCCAGGGCTCATTAACACTGAGAACCCCTTAACAAGCCAAGCCTCTGGGAACAATTTGATTTAAGTTTTCAAATCATTTGTGGTTAATTAGACAGATTTCAGAAGCCTATTCAAACTGAATATATTATATTTAAAAAGACAATGAGAAAACATTTTTAGGACCTGTTTAGGTTTCTTTTCCATGTTAATTCATTGATATGTGCAATCTCCAATTGGCACTGAATCCAAGTACCTCCTCATGCAGTTTGAATAGATTTGAAAATCAAGACCCTTCATGGCTGACAATCAATCAGACTCTGTCCCTACCCCCACCCCACCATTTCCTCCATCCAAGCCCTGGCACTCAGAGCAGCCTTGTGCAAATCTCAGCTCCCTCCAGCCCAGGCTGCACCTGCAGCTTTCAGCTCCCTGGCTCCAGCTCCCATCTGCTTTCCTTGGAGAAGGAGCTGCCCGAGACACAGAGGGATGTTCATTGATTGTCAGCCAACAAAGCCAAGGGAAGGCACAGCTCCATCAAATGCAAAAGTCATTCTTCCCCCTGGCTCTACCTTGCCCCTTATCCCCACAGCCTGTCCTGCTTCCTTCATCCCTCCTTTGCCAGGCACTGTGGCACTAAGGGAGCTCTGCTCTGGCTATGGAGGGAGGTCCAAGTGCAGCCCCTGGAGTGGGAACCACAACTCATCAGATTTGTGTCCTTTGGAGGTCAGGAACTGGTGAGACTAGAGGCACAGGAAGGTTTCTGTCCATGGAAAACAAAAATTGTGAACATGATAAATTTAATAAATATCAAAAGCCTTCATTCAGTTTCTTGTGACATCCCAGCAACCTCTGACATGTCCACCATCCACAATGGATTGCCCTACAGGAAGGATTTTAGACAAAAACATAAAAAGAGGTGATGGAAAAGATAAAACTACAACTAAGATGCTGGATAAGGAGGTATTTAAACTTCTGAAAGATTGGGCAATTCCCTAATGCTCAAATCATGAAGCCAATCAAGGATGACACATTGGAATGAGCAGAGAGCATCTGGAGGAAGACTTCTGGGAGCAATGCGAAGGACAAGGATCCAGCTGCTCTAAATGAAGAGATGTCCTTAGACATGGCCATTTCAAAAGGAGAGCTGGAAACACGTAAAGGAGGGGGTCATGAAATATTAGAGTGAATGATGTTCATGGCAAAGAGAGAGGGGAAGATCCGTATTCTTGTTTAAACTGAGATCCCTGGTGCGAGGACACGAGGCTTGACTCCATTTTCATCAGAGGGCTGATTTATTATGTTATATATTATATTAAAATACTACATTACAACTATACTAAAAGAAGAGAGAGAGGAAGATCAGAAGGCTACAAAGACAAGAATAGAATAGGAATGAATGACAAAAACCTGTGCCTGCTCACAGCCTTGGCACAGGTGGCTGTGATTGGTCACTGATTGAAAACAATCCACGTGGACCAATGGAAGATGCACCTGTGGCATTCCACAGCAGCAGATAGTTATTGTTTACATTTCTTTCCTGAGGCCCTCAGCCCCTCAGGACAGGAAAAATCCTAGCAGAGGCATTTTCACTAAAATTATCATGGCAACCTCTCACGCTTTTAAATTATTAAATTAAATAGAAAAAGAAATGTTTGCAATCTCTTCTACTAGGACTTTGCAGAAGAGAGAACAACACCTCTTGAGGTTCATCTGTTGCCAATCAAAATCTCAATCATCTGCTGATGTGGAATGGTCAGGGAAATTCTTCACCTGTAAAACATCAAATTCTATCATATCACTAAAACAATCTTAAAAAATAAGAAAATGCAAAAACTCATACAAAGAAAGTTCATTGTTTCAAGTCCAAACAGCTGAATTTCAGGACAGAGTGCATGGACTGAAGATGCTCTTCTTTGACATCTCTGGAAATCCCCTTTGGTCCTGAAACAGGCTTGCAGAATTCTGAAACAAAGAACTGCTAAAGAAAACAAGAATTATCAAACAATTCATTGACAGTCATGAAACAATTCAGAGAAAAAATTCTGGAATGCCCTGGCCACAGCCCTTTACTGAACCACTTGGGCTGAGGCTAATTTTTGGCTTTTCAATGCTTTTGAGCTGCTAGCTCTTTCCACTTTTCTTTATAAATTTTTTTTTTTTCCAAAAGAAGAAGAACAGCAGCAGCAGAGGGTCTCTAGAACCTTTAGGTGGCCCTGGTCCTGGTGGGCGGACCAGAGAACCCAGACCCAGCTCACAGAATGGTGGCCCAGGTCCCTGTGGGGAAAGCAAAGTCCCCAAACCCAGCACTGGACGGGGCGGAGGCCCCGGCCCAGGGAAATGAGCCAAACGGCCCAGAACCAGCCCGTGAGGCAGGCTCTGTGTGCTCAGAACCTGGCAGGACCATGCTGCCAGTGTCTTCAGAGCAGAAATGACCCAATGCTTCCTCCCCCCAGCAGCACCGGTGCACACCGGCAGCTCGGGAAGAGAAGCTTTCTCAGGAATTGTCATCCCAGATCTGAGGGTTTCTTGTCCCCAGAGCAAGCGAGCAATGCTTGCTTTGCTCTGTTTCTCTTGCTCCTGCAATGCAAACGCCACTGCTCCTGCTTTCTGCCCCTCGGCACCACCCCCATCCCCACTGGGCTGGGAACCAGAGGCAGATACCACAGGAGCCAACTCTCCCACGCCACTGGGGCGCTTGGGGGAAGGCAGGCACCCCAACCCCCAGGAAGAAGCCCCCGACCACACGCGAAATGGCCCAGAAACCACACTGATTTTGAACACAGCCAGCCGAACTGCTCCTGCGGTGAGCTGGCGGGCCGTGCCCTCTCCACGGAGGGACAGACTGTTCACAGGGTCTGATGCGAAGGTCGGAGCTCTGGAAGGCAGCGGGACAACTGGGGTGGGTGGTGCGGGCAGCACAGGCGCTGGTGTCGGCTCTTGAGACGGTCCCGTGCGCTCAGCACCATTCTTGGCATGCTCTTTCACTGCAATTGGGTTGGCAGGGAGCAGCAGGCTCGGCACGGGTGGCGGGGCCGGCTCCCCATCTCCCCCAAGAGAAAGAGCGGGGGGGGAAGGCAGCTCTGCCTGCTCATGCTCCAAGGGAGCGGAGAAAAACTTTTGCTCAGCTGTGGGCAATGCGGGGGGGCTGCGAACCCGCGGTTTGTCTTCTTTGAGAGGCTTCTCTCGTGCCGAACCTGGTGGGAATGGAGCGCGACCGCGCCGGGCCACGATGACCCCCGCAGCCTCCCTTTTTTTCAAAATATAGAAGAGGCATAGGTGCGCTCCATACATTCTTGGGAGTGTAACACCCTGGTCCTTTGTCCACTCAAAAGCAGCGTCCATGAACTCCCAAAGATCTATATCGAGGGAGTATGCCACATTTGTAAAAAATCTATTAAATTCTGCCCATCTGAAAAACCGATCATACAGTTCCTTGCAAAAAATCAAATCGTGTCCCCATTTGCGCCAGAGTTCAATAACTTTCTCCTCTGATGCAGTAAACGGAACCTGAGCTTCCGAAGGTATGTTTTTCCAACTTTCCTCCCACCTTCTACGAGTGGCAGGATCTTCAGGAAGGGAAAAAATAACAGTACCTTTAGACAGTGTCCTTGTGGATCCAGTTGTGCAGCTCTGCTGCTCTGCCGTCTCTGGACACAATCTCCAGGAAAGTCCAACAGGTTCTCCTGTTTGCCTTGGCTGTGAACTCTGCCCATCTTCAGGGTCTCGTTTCTTCAGCTCCAGGCTGGACTCCGTGGTCACTCCTGGGGTGACCATCAGTTTCACACGTCCAGGGGTCACCAATTGTTGTTTAGACAAAGACCCCTTGTGTGAGGACACGAGGCTTGACTCCATTTTCATCAGAAGGCTGATTTATTATGTTAATATTATATTAAAATACTACATTACAACTATACTAAAAGAACAGAGAGAAGAAGATCAGAAGGCTACAAAGACAAGAATAGAATAGCAATCAATAACAAAAATCCTGTGACTGCTCACAGCTTGGCACAGGTGGCTGTGATTGGTCACTAATTGAAAACAATCCACATGGACCAATGGAAGATTCACCTGTGGCACTCCACAGCAGCAGATAGTTATTGTTTACATTTCTTTCCTGAGGCTCTCAGCTTCTCAGGACAGGAAAAATCATAGGAAAGGATTTTTCATAGAATATCATGGCTACACTTGGGCTCTGTGCTTTCCTTCCTATGGAAATGAACCATCCTTCTTGTCTACATAGAAATGGCTGAAATTTGGGTTCCACCACACAAATTCCCTATATCCGAGGATTGTTTTCAGACAAAAGCAATTAAGAAAGAGAGGTCTGTGTGGCCTAGGCCTCTTATGCCTGCCTTTCATCTGCCCCTGAAACACTGGTGTTCTGTGCTTTCCTTCCTACGGAAAAGAGCCATCCTTCTCCTCTTGGTGTCCATGTCTGAAATTGGGATTCAACCTCTAAAATTCTGTATATCCCAGAGTTGCTCCCAGGCAAAATCTGCCAGTACCTCCAAGTTTGGCTGGCCTTGGCCTCTGGTGACTGGCCCTGCAACACTGGGGCTTGGTTCTTTACTTCCCATGGAGTTCACTAGGACATGGTGGGGACCTCATGAAACCAAGGGGATCATTGTGGCACCACTGGAGCCCATGGAACCAAGGGGCCATGGTGACACACCAGGGCTTCATGGAACCCAGAGACCATTATGACTCTGTGGGGCCTGATGGAACCATGGAGACCATTCTGACCCTTCAGGGCCTCGAGTCACCAAGGGGGCATTATGACACCTCAGGGCCTCATGGAAGCAAGGGACCATTGGGACACAGTGGGGCCCCATGGAACTGAGGGAACACGGAGCAGCTCTGGCTGGCTTGGCCTCCCAGGAGCTACCTGACAGGTCTGGCTGATGTTGGGATGTCAAGGGCTGCCTCTCATCAGCTCCTGGGGCACTGGGGCTCCGTGCTTTCCTTGCTATAGGAAAGAACTGTCTGTCTTTTCAGATTCCCATTTCCAAAATTGGTATTCTTCCTAAAAAGTTTTCTCTATGCAAGTATATCTCTCAGAACAAAACCTCTGGTGGCCTCTGGTGGTAACCTCTCATCTGCCCCTGAAACAATGGGGCTCTTTTCCTTCCTTACTGTGCAAAGAAAGTGGCTTTCATGTCAAGGGGCCATGGCCAAAATTAGAATTTGGCGTCCCAAATTCTGCAAATCCAAGGATTGCTCCCAGACAAAAGTAGCCAGGACAGACAGGTCAGGCTGGCCCTGTCCTCTGGTGATTTCTTTAGATTATGAGCTGAATGTTTTCAACTGAAAACACCTTGGAGAGGGCCCGGAGATCTCCCAAGGAGGGATTTTGAGGCCTTGGGCACATGACTACTACATATGGACAAAGGAGCTCTGTGCTCTGTGCTGTTGTGGTGGTTTTACCTCACGGAAGTGATGTTCTAAGAGAAGCTGCTAGCAGTTTCCTCCATGTCTGACAAAAAACCCAATCAGTAATTAGCTTTGAGAACTGACAATCTGTTACACCACAAAGGAAACTCTACATGCCTCTGTGAAGACACATGTTAAAGACGACAAAGCCTGGGAGGGTCTCTTTCCCTTCTGGCCAGCAAAGAGGTAACAAGGCTGGCCCAGCCCCCGTCTCAGCCGGGTCGGGCCGGGCGGCTCCTGCCGTGGGGCCGGGCCCCTTCCCCGGGAGCCCCCCAGGCCCCATCGGCTGCCGGGCAGGGCAGGGGAGGCCGCAGGGCCGAGGCCGGGCCGGGCCATGGCTGTGGTTGCCAACACCTGGGCGCTGCCGAGCCCTGCCCCGCCGCCAGCCCAGGCCCAGCCAGGATCCGCCAGGCCCCAGGAGCAGCCCCGGGCCGGGCCGGCTCGGACAAGATTCTGCCACCCTTGGGGTTCACCCGCAAGCCCCGGGCAGGGGGAGGAGAAGACATGGGCCCCGGCCGTGCTGCTGCTGTGTTCTGGCCTGGCTGCTGAGATCCTGGCCCTGCCCCTGCGCGGCCCATCCTGACACAGCCCCAGCGCAGCCGCTGCAGAAACCTCCATGGTAAAACAGCTCCGGCCGCAAGGACCGAGCCTGGCCGGGGTCATGGAACCATCTGCAGGCCCCGGGAGAGATATTAACTCTTTCAGTGCTTCCATCCTCCCTCGAGGGAGAGAAAAGGACAAAGTGCAGGCACACAGAGGAGCAACATAAAGACACCGAGGTCAGTGAAGGGGAAGTTGAGTCCCAGATGGGAGGGATGAGGAAATGCCATAATCTTGGGACTGAAATCCTCTTGAAAAGCTATGGAGAAGGATGTAATTGATACATCAGACTCTCTTTTTCCCTATAACACATTGAAAAGGATGGGAAGATGACTTGTTTGGGAAACACCTCCATGGTAAAGTAAGCAAATGTTGACGTCCCTGTGATCCCATGTGAAGTTTGAACACACAGAGCAGAGTGATGAGACCCTGTGCCCTCATAGGGAGAAGAAGAAAACCACTGTTCTCAGAGATGAAGATGATTTCAGAAATAGATGAAGAGAACATTTGCTCTTTAACAGCTCATCTTTAAACTAATACCCCATAAATGGACATAGCCCATAAACACAACTGTGGGAAAAGCTATCAAAAAATGGGAGGGACTTCATGATTGCAGATTTTCCAGGTGGCTGCTATTAATGGAAATTGAGAGCCACAAGAGAACTCTTTTCTTATGGAGAAGTCTTCATAGCAAGAAAGAGAGACTCCCCTCCCTACAGGAACTGAAGGAAGACTACTCTAGAAGAGGTAAACTGAAAATATTAGGTTTTGTCTCTTTACATTGTCAGTAAGAAAGAAAAGGTTGTAGGGAAAGAAAAGTGTTCTGAAAGTTTTGTTCTGACTCTTATTACACTTCCTTTTAGTTAGTATTAATTAACTTTCCTTTATACCCTTTTAAAGTTTTGAGCCTACTTTGCCTTTCTCCTAATCCTGTCTCACAGCACAAAATGAGTAAGAATATTCTATGAGTGCACTGGTAATTAGCCAACACTGAACCCACCGTGCTAATTGATGCATTGGCCAAGAAATCTCAAATTGGAGAGAAAAAACACTACAGAAACATTCCCGATGAACTGCATGGGAACAAAGGGAAATCAAGTCAGAGCCATGGTTTGTCAGAACTTGCCTGATTGTAATGAGCCCCATGATGAATTAGGAGATGAGCCCTGGAACCTCAGGGTCTGAGAGGAGAGTGCACAAACCTTTCCAGGAGTCAAAGTCAGAGGAAACACACTAAGTGTCTAAAAGCATGAATGGGTCCCACTGAGGTCCATCCCCAACACAGGCTCTTCATGGACTCCATGGAGGAGAGAACTGGAGGCCAGGATGGCACAAAAAGCTTCTCAGAGACTCAGTGTGGAACAGAAAATCCAAAATACCTTAAAAAGCTTGAGCATTTCAAACCACTAATGAGCCGCAATGAATGTCAGTACAGAGCTCTCAAGGGACTCATTAAAGCAGATAATTAGGGCCATGACTGCAAAAACTTCTCACAGAGTCTGTATCAAAAGGGAAACCCCAAGGACCTTAAAATAACTGAAGTATCCTGAAGCATTAATGAGCCGCACTGAATGTTGTTACTGACAAAGCCTCTCCAGGGACTAATTACAGCAGATAATTGGAGGCCATGATTGCACAAACCTCTCAGAGACTCCAAGGCAAAAGCCAAACCCGAAGTCCTTTGAAAACCCTGCAGTTGCTGGGAGCATTCAGGAGCCCCCAGGGCCATTGCTGAGCAAGGCTCCCCAGGGACTCCTTCCAGCAGATCCCTGAGGCCACTGGGATGTGGGCTAGGGGGGGATGCTGAGGGCAGGACAAGGGGCTGACAGTGCCCAGCCTGGCTGGGGCTGTGCCAGGAGGCCCCAGGGCCTCAGGACAAGGTGTCTCCTCCCAGCCCTTGCTGGCACAGACCCTGCTGCTGTGCCCCAGGCCACCAAGACTTGGCTTCTCTTTGTCCCCACCTGGCATCACTGCCTCCAGTTCTCTGCTCTGCCTGGGGCCTGGGGACACTTTCTCTGTCGTGTCCCTCAGTGGGACCCATTAAAAGTCCAAGAAACTTTGGAGTTGGATTCTGACTTGGAGTTCTGGAGAGGTTTCTTCAGCTGCCTCTGAGGGACTGATGTTCAGGGCCTGATCACAAAGCCCCAGAGGGTCATTAAAGTCCTGCTGCTGTGTCTGTGCTGCTGAGCTGGGCTGGGCTCCTGGCACAGAGGCAGCTCCTGGTAAGCAAGAAGAGCTTCAAAAGCACATTTCTCTTGATGAGCAGCTCTTCTGCCAGCCCAGCAGGGCTGGGGCACTGCCTGCAGCCAGCCCGGGCACAGCCCAGAGGCACAGAGAGCTTCAATCCCTCAGGGCTGGGAAGGTGCTGAGAAGTGCCTGAGGCAGAATCCCTGCCAGCCCTTGGCACAGGAACCTCTGGCTGCAGGACAATGCAGCTGCAGCTCCTGGAGTGATCTCCTAAAGCTGGAACATCCCAATGCCTACAGACCCTGTGAGTACATTCTCAGATTCTCTCTTGTGCAGAGCAGCCAGGGGTGCCCAGGGCTGTCCTGCAGAGCAGGCTCCTGCAGCCCAGGGCGCTGTGCTGGGGCAGGGACTCTGCTGCCTGCCAGGGACAGCTCCCAGCCAGCCCGGGGAGCTGCTCCCAGCACTGGGGGACAAGATCTGGGTGGAAGGAGACAGCTGGTAAGGCTTGGAATAGTTCTCCATGTATGGTGATGATATGGCATGGTTCAGGACTGCTCCCAGCATAAGATTTAACTCCAGAGCATTTCCAGTTAGATGATAAAGGGAGCACAGCAAGGAAGGGGTTGCATAGAACAAAAAATCCTGCTTTTTTAATCTAGTGGTCGGGGTTGTCTGGATAGGAAATTTCCCATAGATATTAATCTCTCAGTTAAGTTTGGGAAAAAATAATTTTTTTTTCCCCAGATTTTACTAAAACATTCAGTGACAGGAATCAGCACAGGGCACCTCACAGCCAACATCAGTGTTGCTTTTCCACCATCCTCAGGGTTCCTCTGACATTGCCATCAGTGCCTGCAGAGCCAGAGCTGCCCCTGGGCAGTGCCAGAGCTGGGAGGGGTCTGCAGGGCAGAGCTGAGCCCCCAGGGCTGGGCTGGGCTCTGGCAGCACTGGCAGGACCCAGCCCTGGGCACAGGGAAGCAGCTGCTGGCAGGGACAGCTCCAGGCAGCAGAGCCCTGTTCAGGCAGTGAGGGGAAAGTGTCCCCCAAGCTGTACTGGGATATTTAAAGCCCTCTCCAAAACCTAACTATTTCATGATTACTTTTTTTACAGATCCCCATGCCAAGACAGCACAAATGTCCAACAGCAGCTCCATCAGCCACTTCCTCCTGCTGGCATTGGCAGACACGCGGCAGCTGCAGCTCCTGCACTTCTGCCTCTTGCTGGGCATCTCCCTGGCTGCCCTCCTGGGCAACGGCCTCATCATCAGCGCCGTAGCCTGCGGCCAGCACCTGCACACACCCATGTTCTTCTTCATGCTCAACCTGGCCCTCAGCGACCTGGGCTCCATCTGCACCACTGTCCCCAAAGCCATGCACAATTCCCTCTGGCACACCACGACCATCTCCTACACAGGATGTGCCACACAGGTCTTTTTCTTTCTGTTTTTCATTGGATCAGAATTTTATATGCTGACCATCATGTGCTACGACCGCTACGTGTCCATCTGCAAACCCCTGCACTACGGGACCCTCCTGGGCAGCAGAGCTTGTGCCCACATGGCAGCAGCGGCCTGGGCCAGTGCCTTTCTCAATGCTCTGCTGCTCACAGCCAATACATTTTCCCTGCCCCTATGTCATGGCAATGTCCTGGGCCAGTTCTTCTGTGAAATCCCACACATCCTCAAGCTCTCTTGCTCCAAACCGCACCTCAGGAGTCTGTTGCTTCTCGCGGGTAGTGCCTGTTTATCACTGTGTTGTTTTGTGTTCATTGTTTTCTCCTATGTGCAGATCTTCAGGGCTGTGCTGAGGATCGCCTCTGAGCAGGGACGGCACAAAGCCTTTTCCACCTGCCTCCCACACCTGGCTGTGGTCTCTGTGTTCCTCAGCACTGGCATATTTGCCTACCTGAAGCCCCCCTCCATCTCCTCCCCATCCCTGGATCTGGCCCTGTCAGTTCTGTACTCAGTGGTGCCTCCAGCCCTGAACCCCCTCATCTACAGCCTGAGGAACCAGGAGCTGAAGGCTGCAGTGTGGAGACTGATGAATGGATGCTTTCAGGAACATGAAACTGCTGGAGAATTTCTGCAAACCACTCCTAATAAAAATAATCTTTGATAATTCCTGTTAGTTTTGTTGTGGGTTTGTTCTTTTGTATTACTTTTATTAATACTGACCACAAAGAAATGTACTTTTTCATGCCATTTCTCATTTTGTTTCTCTCCTCATTTAGAGCAGCCCCAGATTGTGTCAACAAGGAATTGTTCTCTCAATGACTTTAAACAAACTAATTGATCACCCAGCAGAGTTTTCTGCAGAGATGCCCTTTTGTTGCCTTCTCTGGAGCTGCAGCAGCAATGTCTGTCTGCAGAGCTGGGGGCAGATCAGTGCTGGCCCAGCAGGTGTGCCCAGCAGCAGCAGCAGCACTTGGTGTTGCCAGTGCTGCTGCCGTGGCCCTGCTCCGCTGCCCTGGTGGCCCTGGTGTTGCTGCAGGGCCTGAGTGCTCTCGGGGCCGGGCACAGTCCTGGGGGTGGCAGTGCCGGGGCTGCAGCAGGGACAGGCCATGGGCACTGCTGGGGCAGCGCTGACGCCTCAGGCCAGGCCCTGGGGGCTCCAGGCTCCTTGCCCAGGCTCTCTCAAGAACACGGCCAGGCCAATGCTCAGCACAGAAAAGCCCCAGGGTGAGCAGACCCAGGCTGGCCGTGGGCAGGCTGGGGGCAAACAGCATGGCTGGGGCTCTGCAAGGGCCCTGGGGGAGATGGGAAGGAGCAGCAGAGCAGGGGCTGATCCATCCCCAGTGCGCTGCACAGCCCAGGGCAGCGTCCCAGAGCATCCTCATGGAGCTGCCAACAATATCCCCCCTCTGCAGCCCTGGCCTCTCCCCCAGCTCACACAGGTGCCGCATCTTTGCAGGCACAGCCACGGCAGCACTGGCTCAGGAGCCCCTGTTTGCATTGCACAGAGCAGGCAGGAGCACCCCCATGCTGTTGCTGTGGGGACATGAACCTGAGGGAGCACAAATGCCATCAGCCCCTGGGGCCAGCAAGGGCTGGGGGACAGCAGGGAAACCACTCAGCTTTGTCCTGGCCTCTGCAGTCAGCCAGAAAGTTTGATCCTATGAGCTGGGAGTGTCTTGTCCCACTGCAGACACTGTTGCTCAGAGCCAGGGCTGCCTGGCAGCCACCCCCAAACTGCCCTCAGCATTTCCTTTGCTTCACCTCTGCTTTCTTTACTCTTCCCGCCACAAATTTCTTCCTTTTGCCGCCCCTGTTCCCTCCCCTGCAAACAGCCCATCCCTGTTTGCCCTTTCCTCTCTGGCCCCACTCCCCATTCCAGTTCCTGACCTGGCACCATGGGAACATCCCTTGGGCAGCAGGATCATCCTCGAAGTGCTGCAGGAATTGTCTGCAGGCTCCTGCAGTGCCTGGTGCTGCTCCCTTGCCAGAGGCACCCCAGGCCAGGGGGGCACATCTCGGCTGCTGTGTCTGCCTGTGGGGCTCCCTGTTCTGGGCAATGAGGAGGAGCTGCAGAGGCTCTGCAGGACTGACAGGATGGGCTTTGGGGCTGGCAGGAGAAGCTGAGGCACCTGGGCTGCTGGAGCTTCTGAAGAGGAGGCCCAGGGCTAATTGTGGAACTGCTCCAAGGGTGGTTTCAGAGAATCCCAGAATCATCAAGACTGGAAAAGACCTTGGAGATCATCAAGTCCAACCTGTGCCCTGACACCAACTTGTCCCTCCTGAGCCTCCTCTTTTCCAAGATAAACAACCCCAGCTCTCTCACCCATTCCTTACAGGCCTTGTGCTCCAGATCCCTCACCAGCCTTGTTGCCCTTCTCTGGACACACTCCAGCCCCTCCATTCCATGTCTTTCCTAAATTGGGGGTCCACAACTGGACACAGCACTTGAGGCGCTGCCCAACCAGTGCTGAGCACAGGGGAAGAATCACTGCCCTGTTCCTGCTGGCCACACCATTCCTGATCCAGGCCAGGAGCCATTGGCCTTCTTGCCCACCTGGGCACACTGCTGCCTCATGTCCAGCCTGCTGTCCATCAGTCCCTGCAGGTCCCTTTGTGCCTGGCTGCTGTCCAGCCACTCTGTCCCCCAGCCTGTAGCACTGCAGGGGTTGTTGTGGCCAAAGTGCAGGACCCAGCACTTGGACTTGTTCAACCTCACCTTGCTGGATTTGGGCCCTGGATCCATCCTGTCCAGGGCCCTGTGCAGAGCCCTCCTACCCTCCAGCAGATCTGCACTTGCACCCAGCTTGGTGTCATCTGAAAATTTGCTGGTGCTGGACTCAATCCCCTCATCCACATCATCAGTGCAGATACTGGAATCCATGCTGGCTGGCTCTGATCCCTTGGCCATCCTGTGGGTGCCCTGTGATGGCTCTCAAGCTGATCTGTTCTATAACCTTGCCAGGCACCCAGGTCAGGCTGACAGGCCTGGAGTTCCCCAGATCCTCCTTCCAGCCCCTCTTGGGGATGCGCTCACATTGGCACCTCCACTCCTCTGGGACCTCCCTGCTGAGCCAGGACTGATGGTAAATAAATGATGGAGAGCAGCTTGGGGAGCTCATCCACCAGCTCCCTTAAGCCCGTAGGATGGATCCCATCTCCTTCCAGAGACACCTGTGAGCACCTGAGTGGCTCAGCAGGTCCCCAGCTGCTTCCTCCTGGATTGCAGGGGGCTGTTCTGCTCCCTGTGCCCATCTACCAGTGTGCCCTACTTGTCCTGAGGGGAACCTGTCCTAATATTGAACATTGAGACAAACAAGGTGTTAAGTAGCTCAGCCTTTTCCTTATATTTAGTTATTTTATTCTCCACTGCGTCCAATAAAACGTAGAGGTTCTCCTTATCCCTCCTTTTGCCATTAATTTTTAATTTTTTTTTTTTTTTAATAGAAGCCACCATGTGAAGTTCTAACTGAGTTATCACCGCTCCACTTTTCTTTCTGTGTAACCTAACATCATCTTTGGAAACTTCCTGAGTTTTAAGTAATTTTTTCCCATGAGTCCCCACAAAAGCTCCATGGGCAGCCAGGACAGTAATTTTTCTCACCAGCTCATCTTTTGCCATACACTGTCCAGCCTGCTCCTTTCTTCTTAAGATTATTTTCTTGAAATGACTCTCTCCTTCCTGGATCCTATAGTTTTTAAGGGCTGTTTCCCTTTAAAAGATCAGTACCTGATTCGGTACTCCCCAAATCAGCATCCTAAACAGGCCAAAGTCTGCCCTTCCTAATTTTAGTGCAGAAGTTTTGTTGCTGCCCCTCCTGCTTACCCAGAATATTGAAAACTTGATTATTTCATGGTCACTGTGCCCCAGGCAACCTCTGACCCCCACATCTGCCACCAGCCCTTCTCTGTTTGTGAAAAGCAGGAGACAGAGCTTTCCTTGGCCTATGGAGTGTTACCAGAAATTTGGTAAAACAGAAAACTCCATAACCCCAATGTAGCATTAAGAAGCAGCATTCTTTATTCAGACGGATGCACAGGGGATAGCTCCTCCCAAAGCTGTGCATGCTGAGTACAGGAAAGTTTCTGTTTCTTTTCTGTATTTTGCACACATATTCATTGATTGTCCTGGACTAAGCACTCGTATGATAATCATTTCCCAGAATCATTAAAATATTTCCCTTCCCCTTTACCCATGTGTTCTTCTGACCTGGGGGTCTCTCTGGTGGTCCCTGGTGGTCTGGACCCCAATGTTCCTGTGGGCCTGGCTGAGCTGGCAGGACACTGAGGCTGGTGAGCTTCCAGTTCCCCTTCTCACACAATGGGCACTGTGTGCTTTCCACAGGCCTGGGGTTCAGGAGAACAAGCTCCAGGTGTGAGCTCACCTGGTGTAGACAATTGATCATCTGGGAACATGAGGTCAGAGAGTGGGCTATGACATCACACCGTGGGTTAGGTGAAGTCATTGAGCAGCTATGACATCCTCTGCGACATCAGCAGGCCAGCTGTGACATCACAGAGCAGAGGTCTGACATCACAGAGCAGACTATGACATCAAAGAGCTGGCTGTGACATCAGAGACCAGCTGTGTGACATTAGAGAATGAGCTGTGACCTCACAGAGCAGGCTGTGACATCCCAGAGGGGCTGTGTGACATCCCAGGAGGGCTGTGTGAGGTCACTGGGTTGCTCACTCTGCCCCAGCTCCCCCTCACAGTTTCTCCCAACAACTCCAATGCTGTTCATGCCCAGCGGGGTCCCTGTCCCCCGGTATCCCCCCAGCCCACCTGGAGCCACAGCCTCCACCGAAGGATGTTCCACAGGATCCAGCCCAGAGCCTGACATGGGGACAAGGGACCAGGGCTGTGTGACCAGGACATCAAGGACGTGGATGATCCAGGTCACTGTGGCCTGGGTTGGGTTCCCCAGGACAGGAAAGATGTTAGGCAGCTGGAGCAGGGTTAGGGAAGGGCCTCCAAGGTGGGGCTGGAGCCCTTGGGCTGTGAGCAGAAGCTGAGGGAGCTGGGCTTGTCCAGCCTAGAGCAGGGAAGGCTGGGGGGCTCCTCATCCCAGCCTGGCAGTGCCAGCCAGGAGCTGATGGAGAACACAGAGCCAGGCTCTTCACCGGGGGGCCTGGTGGGAGACAAAAGCCAGTGGGTGGAAGGGGAAAGAGGGGAGATCAGCCAGGACAGGAGGAGATGAAATGAATCAGGCTGGTTTCAGCATTTCCTCAACCCCAAAAGCAGCCTGACCTCCCTTCTCCGTCCACCACTGACAGCTTTGCAAATCAGGAATTGTTGGAGCTGTTTTGTCCCCACTCCAGGACAAGCATCCTGATACAAGAATTAATTGTGTTTATATCTATCACAGAACCACGTTTCTCTAAAATTATTTTTAATATGGAAATCACTTGTGGATGGTGGACTCATCAGACTCTGCTGGGACGTTGCACATAGCTCAGGGAAGAGTGTGATTGTCATTAAATCGTGTCCTGTTCAACTATGGTCTGTTGTCCATGAAGAGAAACTTTCTGTGCCTCTGAGTCTCACCAGTTCCTGACCCCCAAAGGACACAAACCTGATGAGTTCTGGTTCCCACTCCAGTGGTGCCACTTGAACCTCCCTCCATAGCCAGAGCAGAGTTCCCTTGTCCCAGGAAGTCCCTGGCAATGCAGGGATGAAGGAAACAGGACAGGCTGTGGGGATCAGGGGCACAGCATGGCCAGGGATTTGGGATGGTTGTGAGCTCAGGGCAGGACCCGGCCCTTGGCCTTGGTGAACCTCATCCAATTGTCCTGGGCCCATGGCTCCAGCCTGTCCAGATCCCTCTGTAGAGCTTCTCGCCCTCCAGCACAGCCACACTCACACCCAGCTTGGGCTCACCTGGGAACTGACTGAGGGTGCCCTCAATGGCCTTGTCCAGATCAGCAATAAAGAGATTTCACTGACCTGGCCCCAATTCTGAGCCCTGGGAACACCCCTGGATGGGACTCCATTCCTCAGCTGCGCTGAGAGCCAGGGGTTGGATGAGGGAAATGGTGGGGAGGGGGTAGGGACAAAGTCTGATTGATTGTCAGCCATGAAGGGTTTCGATTTTCATATCTGTTCAGATTGCATTAGGATGTGCTGGGGGTCAGTATAACCTGGGGAGTGCTGATATCAATCTATAAACAGGAAAAGAAAACTTAACAGTACAAAACATTTCCCCCTTCATTGTTTTCAATTTAGTTTATTCGCTTTGAATATAGCCCTGAAATCTGCATAATCAACCACAGAAGAATTGAAACTTAGATGATTCTCAGAGTCTTTTCTTGGTTGGGTGTTTTGAACAAATATTTATGAGTTTTGCCACTGAATTCCTGCACTGAAGAACTGAAGAAAGAAGAGGCCTCAGGTACAGTAAAATTCATCAGGAACCCCCAAGTGGCTGAGGATCCATCCCATTCAGAGCAGCAATGAACAGAAATGGGCACAGCTTTGTGGCTGCCCCAGCTTTGGGATGGGCCCTGGGCCTGAAGCAGGAGCAGCTCTTGAGGGCCCCAAGGCTGGGGCTCTTGTGCTGCCCTGGGCACATGGGATGGCAGCAGGGGCTGCAGAGCTCTCAGCACCTGAGCCAGAGGGGAGCAGGGCAGGCAGGGAGCCTCCTTTGGCCTTGGCCCAGCACCTTCCCCCATGGCTGCGGCTGAGTCCTGTGTGAGCTGCAGCTGCTGCTGTGCCCTTGGCAGGGGCTGAGGCTGTGGGGCCAGTGGCCAGAGCAGCCTGGCCTGAGCAGAGCTGTGGGGCCAGAGCCGGCTGGGCTGGGCTGGGGAGAGGCCCTTGGTGCTGCCCAGAGCTCAGGGCAGCTGGCAGAGCTTGCAGGGAGCTGGGCTGGGCTCAGAGAGCCTGCCCCAGAAACCATCAGTGTCCATCTCAGCCTGGCTGGGCGTGCAGGGGCAGGACTCAGGCCAGGCCTTGTGGGGCAGGGCCAGCGCCTGTGCAAGGCATTGAAAACAGGCAAGTGCCCCAGAGAGGAGGCTGCTCTGTGCCCTTGGTGGCATGGACAGAGCAGGGAGGGGGCCCAGGACATTTGTCACTGCCAGCCTCTGTGCCCAGCCCTTGGCAGCCCTGGCTGCTGAGCCCAGCTTTGGCCTGGGCTGAGTTTGGCTGTGGCCCAGCTCCATCCTCCTGCGGAGCTCAGGGCCTGTTCCCGGCCATGGCCAGCCCTGGCCGGCCTCTCTGCTGGCCCAGAGGCCGGCAGAGCCCGGGGCAGGGCTGTCTGTGCAGGCCCACAGGTGCCAGGGGCTGTGCAGGAGCTGGCAGAGGCTGCCCAGCAGGGAGGCCATGGGGCACAGAGCCCCAAGGCTGCCGTGGGCAGCACGGCACAGGGGCCGTTCCCAGCCGCAATGCTCCTGGCCTGGGCTGGGCCTGCACAGGGGCTGGGCCACCATGGCTGGGCCAGCACAGGGCCACCAAGGGGCCACGCAGCCGCTGCCGGGGCTGACAGCAAGGCCAGGCACACACAAGCAATTGCTGAGCATGGCCTGCGCTGGCCAGGGCTGACTGTGCCACAGGCAGAGCTCAGCTGCCCTTCCGGGCTGCAGGAACACTCAGGAGCCCAAAGAGCCTCCATGGCTGTGCTGGAGACCAAGGCTGGAGCAGGGAAATGCAGGGCTGCTGCGGCATGGGGAGGGCATTGAATTCCAGCACACACCTCAGCTCTCTGATGATCCTGGCACCATGCTGGGCCCTGTTTCAGACTGCAGCAGAGCAGATGTTGATGGCACAGGAGCCCTGTGGGGCTGTCAGGGACCTGCAGCTTGCAAGGTGCTCTGCTCTCCCTCAGGTGTTCTCGGAGAGATCCAATCCCAGCTGGGCACCTCAAGGCACAAGTGGCACTGCCTGTTCATGGGCACACAACTGATGGCTGCCTGGAAAAGGGGCACAGGTTTCAGTATCTGTTAGTTTCATAATATACAAGCAAACCTTTATTATTTGGGTCACTTCAGTACTTGTAAGAAATGGCAGAGTTTTCCCATCAGGAGCAGGAATTTCCTGGATCTCATCTACTGATGCAGGAGAAGAAAGACTGATCTTCCCCTCTACCTTTTCCACCAACATTTAGTCTAGTATTTAATGTCCCTCTTCCATCAGGTGTTTCCAGCTCTGCTGTTTAAATGGCCATGTCTAAGGACATCTCTTCACGAGACCAGCTGGATCTATGTCCTTCCTGCTGCTTTCGGATTTCCTCCTTCAGCTGCTCTCTGGTCATTCAAGTGCCTCTCAACTGACTGGTTTCATGCTTTGAGCTTCAGTAAGTTGCCCAGTCTTTCTGAAGTTCAAATAAATATCACATTAGTCATCATCTTCATTGTATTTCTATCACAGAATTACCTTTTGTTATGTCTTTGTCTGAAGCTGTTCCAGTATGGAAATCTCTTGGGGATGGTGGACATGTCAGATGCTGCTGGATCATCACAGAGAGCTGAAGGAAGAGCTGTGATGGTTATTAAACAGCATCATGTTCAATTTGTGTTTGTTGGCAAGGAACATTTCTGTGCCTCTGAGTGTCACCAGGCCCTGACCCCATAGGACACAAACCTCATAAGTTGTGGTACCCACTGCAGGGGCACTTGAACCTTGGCTCTGCACAGGAGAGCTCTTCATCCCCTTTCTCTCTTTTCCTCCCTCTGGGCATGGAGGGAGCTCGTGACTTCAATCTGTGACTCATGTGTGCAAAGAGCAAATTTGGGCAGAATCGGGGCAGGGAGGGTTGGGGGGGTGCCCTTGGGATCTGTGTTGGGCACAGAAGGTGTTTTCCATTGCTCTGAGACTGTCTGCTGTGGGAAGTGGATTTAATATCCAGCAGAGGAATGACTTTGGCATTTGATGGAGCTGTGCCTTCCCTTGGCTTTGTTGGCTGACAATAAATGAACATCCCTCTGTGTCCCGGGCAGCTCCTTCTCCAAGGAAAGCAGGTGGGAGTTGGAGCCAAGGAGCTGAAAGCTGCAGGTGCAGCCTGGGCTGGAGGGAGCTGAGATTTGCACAAGGCTGCTCTGAGTGCCAGGGCTTGGATGGGGGAAATGGTGGGGAGGGGGTAGGGACAGAGTCTGATTGATTGTCAGGCATGAAGGGTCTTGATTTTCATATCTATTCAAACTGCATCAGGAGGTACCTGGATTCAATATCAATTGCAGATTGCACATATCCATTTATTAACTGGGGAAAAAAAAAAAAAAACGAACTAAACAGGACCTAAAGAATGTTTTCGCACTGTCTTTTTAAGCAGAATGTATCCAGTTTGAATACACTCCTGAAATCAGTCTAATTAACCACAATTATTTGAAAGGTGTATTTGAAAAAATTGATTTGAAAAAAACTATCCCTAGAGGCTTGGCTTGTTAAGGTGTTCTGAACGTTAATGAACCCTGGGACACTGAATTCCTGCACTGAAGAGCTGAAGGCTGAACAAGCCTCTGGAGCAGTGAAATCCAGCAGCAGCCTCCAAGTTGCTGAGGATGTCAGCAGCCCCCACTGAGGCCACCCCTGCCCAGAAACCGTGGGGGAATGGGCAGACAAGGAGAGCGTCCCTGGGGCTGGGCCAGCAGAACTCAGAGGCAGCAGCGGCTCCAGCTGGGCAATGGAGTGTGGAATGTGGCTGGGAAAGCCCTGCCTGGGCTGTGCCAAGCAGGACAGACAAGCCCTGACTCCCATCCCCCAAACATCTCCCTGAAGGAGACTTTTAATAGGAATTACAATTGTTTGTGTCCTCTGAGTTGGACTCACTGGAGAAATACTGACGAGATTCTCAGGAGCTCAAATTAATAAAATAGCTTTTACTGGGAACTTTATAAAATCAGAGAAACTATGGCAAAAGATTTAATATGACATTCAATCAACAAAAAAAACACTTCTCAAAGCATTAACTTTGCCCATTCAATTACACAAACTCTAAGCCTGTTCAATTTAACGTTACTCAAAATTTGCAAGAGGAGGGAATTCGAAGAAGACACAGAGTGAGAAAGACGAAAAAGATACAGAGAGGCACACACACAGAGCTACCAAATCCTGGATTCCAGCACTGTTCAAATGGAAATTCCAATAGGAGGTACGGTCAAGATGTGTGCTTGCCTTGTGGTCAGCCTTCAATAGCCCTGGTTCTTCCTGGGCCCTTCCCCCAGGTGGGACTTGGGCTCATTTGGTCACTCAGGAGCTGGGCTGGGGTTCCAGAGGTGGCTGTGGAGCATTGCCTGTGCTGTGCCAGGGACTGGCAGCCACTGCTGGGCTGGGATAGAGGCTCTGGGGGGATTGGGGTTCCAGGTCAGGGCAGTGCTGGGGTTCCAGGGCAGGGCTGGACCTGCCCCTTCCTCCCACACACACAAGATGTTTTGAGCCAACAATCTCCTCCAGTCTCTCACAATAGGCAATGTTCGAGGTGAAATCCCAGTTCTGCCCATGGGCACCTGGCCAAGAAGGACAGTCCTTTTCCACAGAAAGGAAAGCACAGAGCCCCAGTGTTTAGAAGGCAGCTGAGTGCCTCACTAGTCCATGGCCAGCTAGACTTTTCAGCAATGGCAGATTTTGTCTGGGAGCAGTCTTTGGATTTAGGGAATTTTGGAGGTTGAAGCCCAGTGGTGGCCATGGGAGCCTGGAGAAGCAGGACAGTTCTTTCCCACAGGAAGGAAAGCACGGAGCCTTCCCCAGGCTTTTGGGGACAGATGGGAAGTGACCATGAAACTATTGCCAGCCAGAGTTGTCCTGGCAATATTCCTGTGGGAACAATCCCTGGATATAAAGAAATTTGGAGGTGAAATCCCAATTCTGGCCATGGGTGCCTGCAGGAGAAGGACAGTTCTTTTCCATAGGAAGGAAAGCACAGAGCCCCAGTATTTCAGCAGGAGGTGAGAAGAGATTCTCAACGTGCCAAGGACAGCTGGATCAGTCAGGGGGCCTGGGAGGCCAAACCAGCCAGATCTGTACTGTTCCCTTAGTTTTATGGTGCCTCATAGTGTCACAATGATCCCTATATTCCAGGGAGCCAACGGCGTCAATAGTCACCACTTGGTTCCTTGAGGTCCAGCACTATCACAATGATCTCCATGATTCCATGAGGCCCCAAGGCATCACAATGGTCCCTTGGTCTCCCAGGGCCCCACAGTGTCACCATGGTCCCTTGCTTCCATGGGCCCTGGGCTGCTGCATTCCCCTCTCCCCTTCTCAGGCCGCCCTGCCAGCTCAGAAATGCTCCTTGGGCCTCGGCCTTGGCCAACAGCCCCTGGCCTCAGCTCCTCTGCAGCTCAGCACAAACACTGTCTGCTCCAGGCTCTGCTGCTGCCCAACCAGCTCCTGGTTGCTGTAGGAGCAGCCCTGGGAACTGGTTTTGTTCCCTCAGTGGCACAACATCCCTGTTCTCACACTGCCAAAGAAAGCTATTGATGCCAAGTGCGGCCAGGATGAACCATTGCTGTGACTGCAGCCCCTCTCTTGGGGCCCTACAAACAGCGCTGCAAAAGGAGCCCCTTGGAGCTCTCCTGGGCCAGCGACTCCTTCTGAGTGGGGCCTCTCCCAGCTGGGAACTCTCCCGTTTGCTGCACTCGGGGATCCTGAACAACGATGGAGCCTGGGCCAATCCCCCCACTCCTCCAGGCTCAACCCTTCGCCACTGGGGAGATGCCAAAGGATCCACAGGGATAAGGTGTAAGTCAAGTCCTGTTCAGTTTGAGCTCTGTTATGGTTTAGGCTGTATTGCTTTTATCCTTGCCCTCACTGTCCTTGTGTCACACACATTCACAGGGACAGTTCTCGGTTCATTTCTGGTGTTTGCCTGGATTTGGTTTGGTTTTGTTGTTGCTTCGTTTCCCTGATGTGCTTGAAGTGTCCAGTCAGGAGCAGAGTGACTCTTAGCAAGGAACTTTGTGCTGCTGTCACTTAATTTTAAATCTGGTTTTTGCTGATCCCTTGCTGGGGATTTTTTCAGCGCTCTCAAGCCCTCGTTCGTAACAGGGTGAAGGAGCCCTGGCCCAGGCTCTGGCCCTGGGGGACACAGGGATGATGCCGGGGGGTCCCTGTCCCCCTGTCCCACTCCCCAGGGCCCCGGCCCCCCGTCCCCGTGTCAGGCTCTGGGGTCGATCTCGTGGAACATCCTCTGGGGGAGGCTGCGGCGCCGGGGCGGGGGGACCCAGGGGGACAGGGGACCCTGCTGTGCACGAGCAGGGTTGGACTGCTCTAGGGAACTGTGAGGGGGGCTGGGGCAGAGTGACCTCCCCAGTGACCTCACACAGCCCCTTTGATGTCACACAGCACCTTTGTTTTGTCACAGCTGCAACTCTGGGATGTCACCCTGGAGTGTCATGCAGCTGCACTGTGATGTCACAGAAGACTCTGTGATGTCACAAAGTCACCCTGTGATGTCACAGTCTGTTCTGTGGTGTCACAGCCTGCTCTATGATGTTTCACAGCCACCTGGTGATGTCACAACCCAGTCTCTGATTTCACAGAGCCACCCTCCATGATGGAAGAGTCTGCTCTATAGCTTCACACCCTACCCTTTCCTGTCACAGCCAGCTCTGTGATGTCATAAGCCCTTCAGTGATGTCACAAAACCCTCTCTGTGATGTCACACAGCCCCTGTGATGTCCCTCACACAGCCCCTGTGATGTCACACAGCTGATCTGTGATGTCACCAAGCCCGCTGTGACGTCTTACAGCTCCCTGTGATGTCACACAGCCCCCTGTGATATCACAGCCCAAATTATGATGTCACAGATTCTTCTGTGATATCACACATCCTACCCTGGGATGTCACACAGCCATTTTATGCTGTCACAAACTGATCTGTGATGTCACAGCGCCTCTGTGATGGCAGAGAGATACCCTGTGATGGCAGAACATATTCTATGATGTCCAACCTATGATGTCACAGACCCTCCTCTGTGATATCACAGGCAACTCAGTGATGACACACACAACAACTGCTCTGTGATGTCACAGCCTGCTCTGTGATGTCACAAAGCCCCCTCACGATATCACAGGGCCAGTTCTGGGATATCACTCTATGATAACATAGAGCTGCACTGTGATGTCACAGAAGACTCTGTGATGTCACAAACTCACCCTGTGTCATCACAGCCTGTTCTGTGATGTCACAGCCTGCTCTATGATGTTACTCAGTCACCCAGTGATGTCACAACCCAGTCTAGGATGTCACAGTCACCCTGCATGATGGCAAAGTCTGCTCCATGGCCTCACATCGTACTCTGTGACATCACAGCCAGCTCTGCTGGCTCAGTGATGTCACAAAAACCTCTCTATGATGTGATACTGCCACTCTGTAATGCCACAGCACACACTTTCACATCACAGCCTGCTCTATGATGTCATACAGATATGCCATGATGTCACAGCCTGCTCTGTGATGTCACACAGTCCCCTCCATGATGCTGTAGCTGCTCAGTGACCTCACACAACAAACTCTGTGATGTCACAGCCCAGTCTGTGACCTCACACAGCCCACTCTGTGCTGTCACACAGCCCCTTGCTGACATCACAGCTGCTCTGTGCCTCTAGGACACAGCCACAGAGGTGCCGCTGTGACACAGCCCCCTCTGGGACATCCCCCAGCCCCTGCCAGTGCTGAGCCCCTGTCAGCTCTGGCTGTGCCCTGCTGGTGTCCCTGAGCTGCCCTGGCAGTGCCCCAGCCCTGCTGGGCTGTGCACAGGAGCTGCTCCTGGCCAGAGCTGTCTCTCTGCAGCGCTGCCCTTGCCAGGAGCTGCCTCTGGGCCAGGAGCCTGGCCCAGCTCAGCAGCACAGACACAGCACAGGGACTTTAATGACCCTCTGGGGCTTTGGTGCTCTTTGTGTCTGCCATGGCCCAAGTGCTGCCCAAGGTGGCTCTGTCAGGGCCTTGCAGCTGCTGCCCATCCCTGTGCCCTGTGCAGCCCAGGCTGTCCTACGGTGTCCCTGCCCTGCGCCTCTGTCCCTGCAGGCTGTCGTCATCCCCCAGCTGCCCCACCTGGCTGGCCCCTTCCTTTGCTGACAGCTCTGCCTCCTGCCTGCCTCTGCCTGCCCACACAAAGCCTTGGGCTGCTCCAGGCTCCTTCTGCACCACAGCCCTACCTTGGGGGAGGAAATTCTTTTCTCTACATGCCCAGTCTTGGCACCCCCAGCTGCCCTTGTGTTGTGTTGCACTGCAGTAAGCAGCAAAACAACTCCCCCAAGCCTCAGAGTCTCAGACTTCAGGCAGGCATTGATGACCAACAGGGAAAGGAAAGCAACAGGATGGGTCTTGGTTTAGCAAAGCCCAAGATCCTTTATTGTGCCAGGTACCAAGACAAGAAATGAAGGGGGAGAGGGGGTGGTGGCTTGTCATGGGTTTTATATGACAGGGTAGGGGTGGAGTTTAGGGTCGGGGTCCAATAGCAGAAGGAGCCGAGGACTGCAAAGGAGTGAATCGAGGAGGACAACCAATGGAAAAATCTATGGCAGGGACTTTGAAGTAGAATTTGAACCAATGAGGTTACAGAAAAGGAAAAATGTTCTGTGGCCACTCCTTATTTGACCAGATGGGCTGGAGTGTCTTTTCCTGGGCTTGCAGGGGCATGCCCCACAGGGTGGAGGGGCGGAATCCTCTTTAGATCACGCCCCTCACCCGATGCTGTCTGTCTGGGTAGAATGCCTGCTTCCTGGGGCGAGGGAACTCCACACCCTTGGTGCCATTATTTCTTTCTCTGGGTGTTTTATACAATGAAGAAAAACTCCAGCCTCTCTGAAACCACCCTTCAATCCCTCTCAGGCTGCTCCTGTTCTGTCCTCATTCTCCACACCACTGAGCCAAGAGCCACCACCTTCTACCTGCTGGTTATGTGGTGAGGCGTCCAAACCCCATCTTGGGAGATTTTTGGTTACTTTCCAAGGTCTGTGAAAATGGAAAAATACTGGTCAACATTATTTTGTTCCACATCTTGCAGTAATAGAACAAGAGTCAATAACTCTCAACTGAGTAAGGGCAGATTTACATTTGTTAGAAGGAGAAATATTTTACAATTATGACAGTGGCACAAAACTGCAACTGTTTTTCCAGAGAACTGGATTCCCCATCACAGGAATCACAGGAATTGTCCAAGAGCATGAGCTTTGTACAACCTGACCTAGTGAAACAATCTCATCCCCAAGGACAGAATTCCTGTTGTGTGGGTTCTCTGATGTGCTGGGTGCCCTCACAACGCTTCTGGCCAGAATGTCTGCTGAGGGCAGCCAGGCTGCTGCAGGGGCAGTGACCTCACAGCCATCACCATGGCAGCCCTGTCCCCTGGGCCTGGCTCTCCCCTTTCCTCTGCCCCTGCCTTATCTCTGCTGGCATGAAGAGTTTTGTCACTCATATCTTGTCCCCAAGGTGCTGGGGCCAATGGCTTCCCAGGCAGGCTCCTGGAGCAGAAGTGGCTTTTCAGAGCCCAGGCAGAAATGAGCCCTGAGGCAGCAGCTCTGCAGTGCTGGCCACCAGGCCGGGCTGCCAAGGGAGGCTTCTGGCCATGGCCTGCAAGCAGCTGCTGCTGCCAAGGTGCCTTTGGTGCCTCAGGCTCTGCCTGGCACAGCTCCCAGCACCGCACTCTGCCCTTGTGCCCGATCCCTTCCCTGTGCTGGAGCTGGCCTGGGGCTTTTCCTGCAGCGGGACCTGCCCTGCTGATGGCACGGGAAAGGCAGTTCCTGCTGGAGCAAGAGGCTCTGCCTGCAATGGGCTCCAACAGCTCCAGCCAGGCCCTGTTGACTTCAAAATTGCTTCCTGGAGCACTATATTAAAATAATTGTTATATTTCCCGTATTGTGGAGTAAATAACTGTTTGGGTTTTTTTAAATTTACTCTGTGGTGTAAATAAGGCATGTTATCTAATCATGATCAGAATCAATCAGAGCTGTATTTATACAAATATATCTGGTATTCCATTGTTAATCCTGTGGGACAAATTGAATTAAGGTTCAATTTTACCTGTCCAATCTTTTACACCTTTGACAAAGTCTGGGCCTGGGATTCGATCCAGCCGTTCTCAGTCTCCTCTTTCAGAAGGAATTTTAGAAGTCTAGGGGTCCTGCAGGGGTTTGAGGATCCATGGTGGGTGTTGGGTGCCATTTCTCCACCTCATGACTCAGGAGGAGTTTCTCCAATAAAGAAACGAAGCTCTTGCCTGAAGCTCCCACTGTGCCCATGACAGGAACCCCTGTGAGTGTCTGGGACATCCCGGCTCTTTGGCAGCCTGGGGACTCCTGGGATGTCACCATGGAGCCCCTGTGAGTGCCTGTGACAGATCGGTGCCTTTGCAGCCCAAGGTGCCCTGGGATGTCACCATGGAATGGCTGTGACTGCCTCTGAGCACAGGGCTCTTTACCATCCCCAGAAACCCCTGGGAGGTGTCCATGGAGCCCCCGTCTCTGCCTGTGACATTCCAGCTCTTGAACAGCCTGGAGACTCTTGGAAAGTCCCCATGGAACCCCTCTGAGTGCCTGTGACAAATCTGATCCTTAGTGGGCAACCATCACCAGCCCCATTCCTACAGTCAGTTTCCATGGCAACCACTGGCAGCCCCCTGTTCCCCCAGATCCACAGAACTGGCTGAGCTGGGAGGGACCCATCAGGATCCCGGAGTCCAACTGCTGGCCCTGCATAGGACACCCCAACAATGCCAGCCTGGGCCTGGCAGCGCTGTCCAAACGCTGCTGGAGCTCAGAGAGCCCTGGAGCTGGGAGCCTTCCCTGGGGAGCCTGGACAGTGCCCCAGCAGCCTCTGGGCAAAAACCTTTTCCTGAGATCCAACCTGAGCCTGTCCCGACTCAGCTGCAGCTGTTCCCTCCAGTGCTGTCCCTGGGCACCAGAGGGAAGAGGTTCCCACAGCCCCAGCCAGGGACCCACTCCCAAGGCTGTTGCCATGGCCACCAGGGCTGGGACCAGCTGGGATGCTCGGTTTCCAAGGGCTGGGGTTTAGGAATGGGATTCCTCAGATTCCTGCTCCGGCTAAAACAATGCTGCTGCTCGCTGCCCTTCTGCCTCCCATGGAAAGCACAAAAGGCAAACATCCTGGGCTGGGATAAGAACAATTTATTGGGAACAGCAACAAGATAAAGAACAAACAAGAACAGAAAAAATACTGCTAACAAAAGGGAAAAGAAAAACTATTTACAGGGAAAACCAAAACACAACTCACTGGGTCATCCTGGCCACATATTTCCTCCTGCCTGCAAAGGACACCCTTCTCCTCAGGGAGAGACAGACCCTTTCCTGCCCCGGCAATGACCTGAGGAGGGAGTGGATATAATGACACGGCCCTGGACCGAACCTCATGTTCATCGATCCCATATCATGTCATTGGCAGGGGCAGGAGAAGGGACAGGTGTCTTCCCAGCATGGATCACAGGTCTCTTCACAATGTGGGTCCTCCAGTTGGGTATGAAGCTGGAGCCAGGCACGAAGGTCTCCTTGCAGTTGGGGCATTTGCAGGGCTTCTCTTAACAATGCCTCCGTTGGTGTCTCGTCAAGTGCGAGCTCTGGGTGAAGCTCTTCTCACACTGGGGATACTCATAGGGCCTCTCCCCAGTGTAGATGCGCCAGTGCCTGACGAGGTGGGAGTTGCAGTTGAAGCCCTTCCCACAGTCAGGGCAGTGGAAGGGCCTCTCATCCGTGTGAATCCGCTCATGCAGGAGGAGATTGGAGCTGGTGTGAAACCTCTTCTGACACTGGGGACAGTCATAGGGCCTCTCCCCACTGTGGATGTGCCGGTGCCTGACGAGGTGGGAGTTGTACTTGAAGCCCTTCCCGCAATCAGGACAGCGGAAGGGCCTCTCATCCGTGTGAATCCGCTCATGCGGGAGGAGATTTGAGCTGGTGTGAAACCTCTTCCGACACTGGGGACACTCATAGGGCCTCTCTCCAGTGTGGATGCGTTGGTGCCTGATGAGTTCTGAGCTGTAGCTGAAGCCCTTCCCACACTCCCCACACTCGTAGGCCCATTCCCCGGTGTGGATCATCTGGTGGCGGACAAGATTGCTGCTCTGCCTGAAGCTCTTCCCACACTCCAAGCACTTGTGGGGCTTCTCCCCATCATGAAGCTGCTCATGGACCACCAGCTCTGATCCCTGGCTGAAGCTCTGTCCACCTTCCTGGCACAGGGTGGGTCTTTCCTCCTCAGAGCACCTTGGGCTGAGTTTGCAGACCCTCATCCTGTGGGATCTCTTGGGCTTTACCTCCCTGTTCGATTCCTGTGCCATGGAGTCCTTCAAAACAGCTTCTTCCACGAGGTTCTGCTGTGGAGATTTGTCCTCTCTGGTCTCCATCCTCAGCTTCTTGTCTGGGGGACGCAGGACAAGGAGTGGATGGGCTTTGCCTGCATGCCAGAGAGAAAGGGAACGAGATACATCCAGTGCATCCGCAGCAGGATGGCCAAAGCAGAGGGGTTGTCCTGCAGCTATGGGCCATGCTGAGCTGGGAGATGGAGCAGGAGAGAGAGAGAAAGAGGCACTGACTTCCTCCTCACCTACCTGGTGGTCCTGGGACATCTTCCTCTTCCTCGCAGCCTTCTCCTCCATCTGGCAGTGGTTTTGAGATGGGAAATTCTGTTTTGGGAGCAAAACAAGAGATGAGTGCATTGAGTTTTGCACAGGTTTGAGGGCAAACCAGGAGAAGAGTCTAAGCCAGAATTACAATTGAATAAGAAAATTAAGATCAAGGCAATGATACAAAAACACTGCCTTAAACTGACAGAGTCAGGATATCACCTGACACCCTGTTGGTCAGGGTGGCGGTAGCAGTCCCATTAAATGGTGGCTGCAGTCCTGTTGCAGTGATGATCGTGATTCTGTCAAAGCAGTGATCCTGTAGAAGGGTCTGGTCTTCCTCTCAAGGTCCAGTGGTTGTGATGGAGCTCTTGTCCTCTGGGAATACAGTAGCCAAGGTGCTACTGGTGTTGCAAGGCTCAGCTTATATCCAGGTAGGAATGCTTGGCTCCTCCCCCTGGGCGGAGCATCCCACAATGGGATGATGTCATTTTACCAGTCCTGCAGGGACACTCAATGGCCCATTCACAGAAGATAGCCCCTGGAGGGCGTTATCAGGGCTGAGTCATGGAAGAGATAAAGAACACTGCCCCACCCGTTTATAACAGTTTCTAAAGGTGGTGATGGAAAACATGCTTTTAGTTACATCTTGCACTGCAACCTGAAACAGTAGGGTAATCCCTGCTCGGGGGGTGAACACCACCCCCCTTACCCAAACTGGCTCAGGTGTAAAACCCTCACCCTGAGAAGGTCACACACACAGGGGACAATGTCACACTTGCCCTGCCCCAGGGGAAGTCTCTGTCCCTGTCACTTTCTTGCCCTCTCCCTTTTTTCTCTTTTATTCCATCTCTCTCTACCTCACATTGACTGTTCAATAAAATCCACTTTGCATTTGGTCTCGTTAGCACCTTAATTGGGGCAGAGGCATCTCTAACAATTTTCTTAACCAGATTGTGTACAATATTTTGGCACAGTGAGTTTAGGCACTGTTCTCTGACCTTGACAACAGCATGGTTCCCTCCTCTGTGGGAGGAGGGCTTTTTCTTTCCAGAGAACCTCTTGGAAACTTGGATGCAAATTCCTCTGAGCAACTTGTGGGAGAACTGATGAGGAAAATGGCTGTTGTGGGTGGCCAGTGTAAAGAAAATATATTGTTGTCCATCTTTGAAACATTTGTTCAAATCACTGGAGGAATGTGAGCAAATGACACCAGTGAGGCTGACAAGGTTCATTCACCCCAAGGTGAGGAACACGAGGCTGCTAGAAGTGCCCAGCTCAAGGAGCTAAATTCCCAAATAACTCCCAAATTCAGAGGCTTGGGGACTTTGCCAAATGTGAGAATCATTATTCTCTTCGTCCCTGTCACACTCATGACAGCTCCACAGTGCTTTCCCTTCCTTTTAATAATCTGTATTGGGCCACATTTCCACTTTTCTTTTTTGGGAACCTGCCAGCAGCTGAGCTGGAGCTGTACAGGAACTGATGAAACTTGGAATTGCCACAGAATTCCTTCTATTGTTGGTTTATTAATCTTTGGGATTTATTTGTTTTTTCCTCTCATGTGACTTGTGAGAAAATCAAATCTTCATCCAAGTGATTTATGCAGCGTTAAATTTAATTTCTGCCAAGTTTATTTTGTCCAGTGCCCAGGGGATGCTGAAGGGGTCTTTGCGCCTCTCGCCCTGGGCCATGCTTGGGAGGGGCTTGGGAGGGTTGTCCCTGTCCCTGTCACCCCAGGCCGTTCCCCAGTGGGTCTCCATTATTCTCAGCCCAGGAAGTGGGGTGCTCACCCCCATGCCAAGGGGTGCTTGGGGCAGTCTCTGTCCCTCTCAGCCCAGGGGATGCTCAGGGGTTTCTGTCCCCTTGCCCTGGTGGTTGCGCTGGTGTCTCTCCATCCTGCTGGCCTCAGGGAATGCTTGTGCAGGGTTAGGGACCAGGGGCTCTGTGTCCCTCTCACCGCTGAGGGTGCTTAAGGCTGGGGGGGTGCTCTGACCTTCTCATCCCTGGGGAGGCCGGGGATCCTCAGCAGCCATGACAGGAGGCACCACCAGAGACCCAGAGGGATGAGACTGGAAATGGGACACTCCTGGTGCCTTTTTTTTTTTTTTTAAATCACTTCTGCTTTTTGAAGGTTTTTATGGACACCAGGTGACTTCTAGAGATGGACTTGGGCAGAGGACCTTCAGACACACTGTGCTCATCCCTGGTTTTTCCCCAAAGCAGGATTTCCCATTACCAAACCTTGGCCCAGTGGAGGAGAAGGCTGCAGGGAAGAGAAAGATGCCCCGAGACACTCAGGCAGGTGAGGAGGAAGTCAGAGCCCCTTTCCCCCTCTCTCCTGCTCCATCTCCCAGCCCAGCATGGCCCCTGACTGCAGGACAACCCCACCGCCAATGCCGTCCTGCTGGGGATGCACTGGGGGATCTCCTGCCCCTTCCCTCTGGCACGGAGGCACATTCACAGGCTCTGGGGCAGGAGGAGGAACCGCAGGCAGTTTGGGGTGCGTGGCTCGGCTGCTCCCGGCGCGGTTCCCCCGAGCCCCCGGCGCAGCTCTACCACGGCACTGGCCAGAGGTTCTTTAACAGAAATGCTGGTAAATTGACCATCTGGAATGACACTAAATACAATTTCAAGAAGCTGCTGGTTTGCTGGGCAGATTGCCGAATTCCACATTGTTGTTTCTTTTAGTAAAACTGCACTTTAAAAGGTCTTAGTAAATTTATGCTTGCATAAAATTTGTGGCTACCATGGGCTTCTCTAAAAACTAAATTACATGAAATCATGACACACTCATTACATCCTTTTAATCCCTCCAGTAAATCCAGTAAATCTATCATGCTGTTATTTCAATCCCAGATTGTTCAACTTTTCAGTGCCTTTTTTCCATTAATAGCATCAGAATAAGTTAAATTTTGTTATATGTATAACTTTTAAGGGTATTAGTTTTTTATTCTATAATGTTTAATTTAATCCAAATTCCGGGTTGATAACACTAAGCAAAGTTAAGATTCATTATTGTCAGATTTGAGCAATGTTAAGTTAAATTCCAAAATTTGAAATCCTGTTGTTCTGGATTGAGAGATAATGTGTGTATTGTATTTACCATCTGTCAGAGGTAGGGCAGTTATTTTCTGTTAATTGGGCAGTTTTCTTTATCTCTTCAACAAATCAATCTTCCCTCCAGGGAGATATCTTTTGTTAATGGGCCATTGAGTGTCACTGCAGGACTGATAAAAATTACATCATCCCACTGTGAGGTGCTCTGCCCAGAGGGAGGAGCCACGCATCCCAGACATGGTGAGGCTGGGGGTGAGGAGCAGCTTGTCCAAACAGGGTCAGCCCTCAAGGGGCTCATTCTTCTACATATCCAGACCTCCTAAGGTATCATTCAGCATCAAGATCTGCTGGGGAATGCTTCTATCAGCTCTTCTCTGAACTGGAACATAAAAAAATACTTGATTAAAGAAAAAAAAAATTAATGAGGTGCACTTTGAAATCTTTCATCCATAAAGGAACTCTACACTGACTCCAATCAGCTGCACAAGCCATGGACACATGAAGAGCACTGAAGAAAGAGCCCTCAAGAGCTTTCTGTGTTTTGACGATCCCCATGGTGGATTTGGGGCTGGGTCCAGGAGCCTCAGGCACTGAGAGAAGGATGAAGAAGCTGCTCAAGGAGTCAGCAGCAAAACTCCAAGTGCCTTGGAGCATGGCTGGGCCCCAGTGAGGGCAGGGAGTGCCAAAGGCTCCCCAGGGACTGGTGAGAGCAGATCCTTGAGGCCAGGAGTGCAGGGAGCCCAAGGCTCTGGGCAGGGAACTGCAATGCTGAGCAAGGCCTGGGCTGGCTGGGGGAAGCAGAAAGGCCAAGCCCTGAGCCCAGCCTGGGCCAGCAGGGCCTGTCCCTCACAGGTGGCTCGGGGCTCTCTGTGGGGCAGGGGGATGTGCAGGGCAGCAAGGACAAATGCCATCAACCTGCAGCCCCTGCCAGCCTGGCCAGGGAGGCCGAGGGAGAGCCAAAGTGCAGCCCCTGCCAGGAAAGTTCCTGCTGTGGGGCCTCCAGAGGCGCTGCCCGAGCCCAGGGCACAAAGGCCTGGGTGCCTGTGGCCCTGCCAGCCCTGCCCAGCCCTCGGCCATCTGTCCTGCAGGCTGTGCCCCCTGTGCGTGCTGCTCCTGTGCCCTGGCCGGCTGCACTCGCCCCTCTCGCTGTGCCCCAGCATTTCTCAGCCAGCGTTTCTGTGCCCTCCCTGGGCTCCCTGCACCCAGCGCTGCCGGCTCCTGGCACACAGAGCCGGCCATGGCCCAGCCTCACGCTGCCACACCTCGAGCACCACAATTCCACCCTGGCAGGGACTTTGCTTTCTCCTCAGCTCCAGGCTGAATCTTCCAAGCTGCACTTTGGGGATGTTTCCTGCAATTCCCACTCCCAAGGAAAGCTCTGTCTCCTGCTGTTCGTGAACAGAGAAGGCCTGGTGGGAGAAGTGCTGGTCAGAGGCTGTTTAGGGCACAGTGAACCGTGAAAATATTGAGTTTTAAAATATTCCATGAAAGGAGGAGGGGCATCAATAAATCTTCTACACTGGACTTTTAAGGGCAGACTTTGGCCTATTGAGGATGCAGATTTGGGGAGTACCAAATCATGTACTGATTCTTTTAAGGGAAACAGCCCTTAAAAACAAAGGGTTCCAGGAAGGATGGACACACTTCAGTAAAGAAACCTTGATGGAGCAAGAGTAGGCTGTTCCTTTTTGCAGAAAGATGACCCAGAGGAAGAAATGACTGGCTTGGCTGGGCATGGAGCTTTTGCAGGAATTTAGGGGTTAAAAAGAGGGTGCATCACCTTTGGACATAGAGGGAGGTAAATCAAGAAATGTTTAAGGATGTTGTTAGGTTGTGCAGATAGAAAATTAGAGAGGTGAAAGCTCAGTTACGACTTAACTTGGATACTTCTGTGAAGGATAATAAAAATGTTTTTATAAGTACATTAATGGAAAAAAGAGGGCTAAGGACAATCTGCTTTTCTTATTGTGGGGGATATGGTTAAAAAAGATGAGGAAAAGGGTGAGGTACTTCACCCCTTCTTTGCCTCAGTTTTCAACAATAAGACAGGCCATCCTCAGGACAAGTGTTCTCCTGAGCTGGTAGATGGGCACAGGGAGCAGAACAGCCCCCTGCAATCCAGGAGGAAGCAGCTGGGGACCTGCTGAGCCACGCAGGTGCTCACAGGTGTCTCTGGGAGCAGATGGGTTCCATCGTAGGGGGATGAGAGAGCTGGTGGATGATCTCCCCAAGTTGCTCTCCATCATTTACCATCAGTCCTGGCTCAGCAGGGAGGCCCCAGAGGAGTGGAGGTGCCAATGTGAGCCCATCCCCAAGAAGGGCTGGAAGGAGGATCTGGGGAACTCCAGGCCTGTCAGCCTGACCTGGGTGCCCAGCAAGGTTATGGAACAGATCACCTTGAGACCATCACAGGGCACCCACAGGATGGCCGAGGCATCAGAGCCAGCCAGCGTGGATTTCAGTATCTGCATTGTTGGTCTGGATGAGGGGATTGAGTCCAGCATCAGCAAATTTGCAGATAACACCAAGCTGCGTGTGAGTGTGGATGTGCTGGAGGAGAGGAGGGCTCTACACAGGGCCCTGGACAGGCTGGATCCAGGGCCCAAATCCAACAAGGTGAGGTTAAACAAGACCAAGTGCCGGGTCCTGCACTTTGGCCACAACAACCCCTGCAGTGCTACAGGCTGGGGACAGAGTGGCTGGACAACAGCCAGGCAGAAAAGGACTTGAGGGATCAGCACCTGCTCTGCTGCTCCTTCCCGTCTCCCCCAGGGCCCTTGCAGAGCCCCCGCCATGCTGTTTGCCCCCAGCCTGCCCACGGCCAGCCTGGGGCTGCTCACCCTGGGGCTTTTCTGTGCTGACCATTGGCCTGGCCGTG
Organism: Passer domesticus; assembly: GCF_036417665.1. NCBI lineage: Eukaryota > Metazoa > Chordata > Aves > Passeriformes > Passeridae > Passer > Passer domesticus. Next base: position 5,590,259 of record NC_087481.1, on the reverse strand, counting down.
TTCTTGAGAGAGCCTGGGCAAGGAGCCTGCAGCCCCCAGGTCCTGGCCTGAGGCGTCAGCGCTGCCCCAGCAGTGCCCATGGCCTGTCCCTGCTGCAGCCCCGGCACTGCCATGATGGAGAAGGAAGACTCGCTCACCAGATGATGATCGACAAGTCTCGTCTTTATTCCCGAATCACCGATTATTATACACCTTTTAATTAGCTCATGTATAGTGCAAAATCCCAGCTCACCATTGGCTAACTAGCTATCAGCTAACTACGTGCTGTTTTTAGTATAACTATTCCACTTTCCCAGGCTATTTGCTCCACCACCTGTGTCTGTGCATTACTTCATCCGTGGGCCAAGGACACAGTTTAATTGGGATAGCAACTCCCTTCATCCCTTATCTTGGTCAAATTAATCTCACTGTGAGCTTTAGCTCGGAGCCAGCTTGTTACAAAGCTCTCAACATTTCCCCCATTTTCTTTTTGGGCTAGAAGTGTTGTTTTCCAAGCCCTTTCCATCATCTGACTCACCATTCTTTGTATACAATTAAGCAAGCATGGTAATACAAGCATTAACAATACTATGACACCTAATATCCCTATAGCATACATGATCATTATTCTCAGCCAAGGGCCTAGTCCCAGGCTCTTTAACCATCCTTCTAATCCCAATCCATCATCCTCTTTCAGGGCGTGTAACCCTTTCTGGAGCTCTTTAATTTTTGCATGTATTGATACAGAATGATCCGTTAAATTCATACAACACATACCCTCAAATTCCTCACAACCATGGCCTTGAGCTAATAACAAGAAATCAATTGCTGCTCTATTCTGCAATACTGCATGATTTACACTTTGTACATCTTGAGACAGCATGTCCAATACCTGGGAGGTGGCGTTCAGTTCATCTTTAGCCCAGCAGCCTAATTGCTTGGCCAAATTCATGGCCTTATTCACTGCCCCTCCAGGTAAAATTGTGGCTACTACTACCTGTTTCAGCTCGCTCACACAAGGTCTTAAGTTGCTAAGTAACATATGCCAAAATAATTTGCTCCGGGGCTTCATATAAGCCTAACGATCCTCCCAAATCAAGCCCTGTAAAATCCCTTAGTGCTCGCTGCCACGAGTTCTGCAAGTTCCAAGAGAATCGGCAGCTTGGGCACCAGTTTTGCCAAACGGTCGATTGCTCCAACCAAAACACCTTATTACAGCCTCTACAGTCTAGCGCGATCCATGCAGCGCATTTATTGTCCCCACAGTCCAAGCATGGCTGTGATTGAGGAGCTTTTACTTCTACCGTAAAGTCCTGACACCACTCGATCCAATCGACAGGAAGATGAACGCAGGCACGTCGCGCGTCGTTAGAGTAGGGCTGGAGGCGTTGCAAATAGGGTTGCAATATCAGCGTCAGTTTGTTGTGCACCCTCTCTTTGTCCTCCAGTGACAAGGCTGTGACGGTCCTCAACATCTGGTACAGCTCGAGTCCACTTCGCGGGGATCCACAAGGGTCCTGTTGGAGAGGAAACACAAAGATATCCCCTCCCCCAGTATAGTACCCTGGCAGGCTCCTGCTACATAAAGGGAGTCAGTCACAATATTCAAAGGACCTTTTAAATTCATCATTGCCTATACTACAGCTATAAGTTCCAATGTCTGTAGACTGTCCCTGGCATCTGCATCTAACAAATGTTGTCGCCACTGTCTTTGCTGTTTCCATGTCACAGCTGCTCTCCTGGACTTTTTACCAGCGTCCGTAAAGGCCGTGATAGCCCCCCTTAATGGTGACAGACTCCGAATGGGCTTTGTTATCCAGTCCCATTCTGTCATCCACTGGAGGGGACTAGGATGCAGTTTCCCAGTCTCCACGACAGCTCCAGCTCCTAAAAGGGCTTCCTGGAGCTCCCCAGAGTTCACCAAATACCAGTCAAGTGTGTCCTTTTTAATGGGCAATCGTATTGTGGAAGGCTCTGCTCCTGTAACTTGGATTGCTCTAAGACGCCCTTTCTTTATGAGGGATGCAATCATTTCAATTTTCAGTCTCAAAGTTCTCTGTTGCTGTAGCAGTGGAGAGAGCCACTCCAATACCCTGAGCTCCCCCGTTTTCTTTTCAAGCTGAGACAGGGCACCTGTTAAAACACAAACAAATCCCACATCCCTGCAGGACTGAAGAATCTTCTCAAAATCCTGGAGGTGAAGAATGGGTCCTGGTTTCATTTTGTAATGTTACATAAAGAAATGTTAAGATAAAAGTAATTAGGAATCAATTTAGATAATATACACAATCAACAATACATACAAAATCAGAAAATTACTAAACACTATAACACTGAACTCTTATCTCAGAGTCTGCGACAGCTGATAAACCTTAAAATGACAGAGAATTGGAGAAATCATGTCCGGATTCATGTTTCTCCAAATCACCTCTGAAAATGGGTCAGCCGTCATAGATGGTCAAATTGCCAAGTCAAAAGGACTTGAATACTTTTTGATGCAGAAAACATCTGGGTTGATTGTCAGTCACTCCATCCAAATAGAGTTAGAACTTGGCCAGAGCTCAAACTCTAATTGGTGAGTGTCACTTAAAATACTTTTTAAACAGGACTTTTAAAAACAACTGTTATTTATAAAAAGTCTTAGGGTTACAAACTAGTTAAACTAGCAAATAATTGAATCCTTCTGAAGTTTCTGTCAAGACAAAGATTTTCCAAACACAGCAAACTTCTTGAATTCTCTGCTGGAGTATTTCTGTAATAATAATTAAAAGAACTACAAAACTGGCAATTTGGATAAAAACCCTCAGAAACATCTAAATAGTTAGGAAATAAAAAGACAGGATTCTGAAGAGACACGTGTCTTGCCGGTGATCACACAAAAAAAATAGAAAAACACATGAAAGGAAAACACATGAAAGTCGGCTGCAAATGTTACAATATACCAACAACAATTCTCATCACAAAAATCTGAAAACTCCCTAACAAGAAGTGCTTGAAGGGGTTAAGACAACCTTCCCAGAGTATTCATCTAGTATTAACAACAATCACTATCTATCAGCATTACTTACAAAAACTAAAAATAACAAAGATTATAAACTTAATATAAATAATTCTTAAAACTTTGAATCTTGGATAAATATTTTAAAACAAAACTGAGAAAGATGACAGATAATTTTAAACACAAATAATTTCACTTAAAATAAGGACAGTACAAAAACAATTAGCACATTTATATCCATTTATCTAATGCCATCTCTTAATGAATAGAAGAGAGCAAAGACCATAAAAACCATAGTATACAGAAACATTACAGTTTAAATCTTCTCACATGTAGTCCAAACAGAAACTAGGAAGTGTACTTAGACTCTGTCCCCCTAAAAGGTTGTTCCTGCCTCAGGTAAGGGAAAGGTAATAAAGTCATCAAACTTAAAGCCATCAAACCCAAATAGTCAATCACTTTTAGAAAAGCAAACACATTTACAAAAAAACTGGTAAACTAATTGTAAAGTCTGTGGAACAGCTGGGTGAAATGCCTTGTATAACATCTGCTGTATGATACCGTGTGAAGTTTCAGAAGTTTTCTATCCTGATCTTGAAGAAAATTCCTGACCTGTTTTTTCTCCGACACTTGTTTGAATTGTTGCGATGGGCTGGTTGCCGGGCAGCTGTGACAGGGCGGTGCTTTGAGGAATGTCTGCCCGCGCCCGTCTCCTGCCTGCTCCGGCAGCCTCAGTCTGCGCTATCCCGGGGGTGCGGAAAGGAACGCTCTCGCCCGAACCCGCGTAGCCCCGATCTCCTTTGGGCTCCGCTCTGCCTGGATCTCCGCTCGGGCTGGTTCCCCCTGGCTCTGCGCCAACACCCGCAGCCAGCGGGAGCACGTCCCACACCGCTGGTGCTTTTGTGCGCTTGCAAAAAGTGAAAAAGCCCTCCTAGTTCCAGCTTTCGGGTTTTGCGTTACTGGTGCGCGTCCGCCGCCACTACAATTGGCACTGCGCTTGTCGCTGCCACGTATTCGGCTGCTGCGTCTCGCTTTGGCCGGCTTGGCCCTGGCAATCTGTGCGCTTTCCCTACGGACAGCTGCCGTGCGAGTTTTTGTCACCGTGCGTGTCACTGGACCCGCGGTGCGCGTAACCGCCGCCGGCACCGAGCACGCTGCCGCCGCAGCGCTTGGTCTGCTGCGCCGCCACACTGCTGGGACCGCCGCTACCATACGCGTTTTCGCTGCCGCATCTGCCCCGGGCTCTCCCGTGGCGCGCGTAACCGCCCTCATGGTCCCGAAGGTACGCCACTCTGTTAACTCATGTACTGTATAAGGATTCCGAGAAACTCCCTGTGCACACCCGCAAGCTAACAACTGTGGGAGCTCTTTCTGCAAGTCTATGTCCTTAATCTGCTGCTTTTTTAAAAAGCAAATAAATAAATCATATGCTGCTTGCCTTTCCATTTCTAATCAGCGCTGTTGCAAGGCTCCAGACTTCGGCAGCACGTAGGCTGAGACTGTCTATACAGCTCTCAGGGCCGCGACCCCACAGTGGTCGTTTGCCGTCCCCCCCCTTGCTTCAGAGGGACCCACTCCTACTTCCCCATCCGTGGCAGCCGTGTCCGTCCGTAGTCGTCGACGTCGGGGTCAGCCATTTGATGGAGAAGGAAGACTTGCTCACCATATGATGATCGACAAGTCTCGTCTTTATTCCCGAATCACCGATTATTATACACCTTTTAATTAGCTCATGCATAGTGCAAAATCCCAGCTCACCATTGGCTAACTAGCTATCAGCTAACTACGTGCTGTTTTTAGTACAACTATTCCACTTTCCCAGGCTATTTGCTCCACCACCTGTGTCTGTGCATTACTTCATCCGTGGGCCAAGGACACAGCTTAATTGGAATAGCAACTCCCTCATTTTCTGTCTTGGTCAAATTAATCTCACTGTGAGCTTTAGCTCGGAGCTAGCTTGTTACAAAGCTTTCAACATTACCTGTTCTGGGGAAATGCAATCACTGCAAATTTTCTGCTAGGAACTGCTTGTGAACAAAGATGGAGCCTGAATGAGGGATCTGCCCTTGTGGGGGTGCCTTACACTGACACAAAGCTCTCTGTGCCTCTCCAGAGGGTTGTCACCCTACAGAAAGTTGTCACTTCAGGAATCTCCTGGCAGGGCAGGGAGGGGGATTTGACATCACAGCTGCGTGCCTGGGAAAAACGTCGAGGCAAATTCTTCTTTTCTGGCCAGGAAAGCCAGGGTGTGTGCCTGCTGTGTTCCACGAGGAGGAAATCAATTGCTGAGGGATTTCTGCTGGGAGATTTGTGCTTTATGAAATTCATGCCAGGGGCAGAGGACTGGGGAGCTGCCAACGATAGCACTGTCTTCCTCCCCTCTGCTGCTTTAATTGTTTGTAATGATTTAATAAATAGCACTGTTCTTCCCTGCAGCAAACATAGGCATGTGGCATTTTATTATCTTTATTAGGGCCCCTGTTCGGAATTTCTTTGCTGTATTTCTTTCTTTGCAGAATTGGTCCAAAACTTGGAGGAGTTGGTGTGAGAACTGGACTTTGTGCTGTCAACATTCTGAGTGTTGAGCCAGTGCTAAATCCGTGCAACTATATGGGAATGAAATAAATGACATGATTTAAACAAGGAAATGCTCCTGGCTTTGGCATTTCATCTGCACAAATGCACACTAGGAGAGGAAGAGCAAATCAGGTACAAACTCCCCATACTTACAGAAGAATGAATGGAAGTAACTTCCAGTTTAGGCTGGAAATTAGGAGAACATTTGTACCCATCAGAAGGGTGTCGAACTGGAGCAGCTGCCTAGTGGCAACAGACAAGTGGAGAAGTGAAACCCCAAATTAAAGGCTTTGAGTGTCAAGGTTTTTGGATGTTGGGGTCTTCAGAAGTAGATCTTGAGTCCCACGGGCAATGCAGGCGGCTAGCCAGGGGAGCATCTCTGTCCTGTGACAGGGACCTGCTGCCCTGGTCCCACAGAGTGATTTGGGTGGTACCTGATGGCCCTGCAGAGTTTTGGGAAATGCCTCAATGTTTGCTGGATTTGAATGGCATTTGGGTCAAACTGAGTTTCTCCTCTGAGGGATGGAGTCTTGAGCTCTCAGAGGTTTTGCTTGAACACTTCTTTAATCTGTCCCCCACCCCAAAACCCCCAGCAGATCCCTGCTCTTCCCTCTCTGTGTCTCCCACAGCTGTGATCCTCAGAGCTTTTCCCTTACACAAAAAAACCCTGGAAATTGGCTGGGTTTTATTCCCTCTTGGCGACAAATTGTCTCCTATTGTGCAGCTCAGGGGGAAGGAACCTCTTCCTCCCTTCAGTTTTCTGCAACAAAGTGTTTTGTTCCTCTTTGTTAAGAACTAGGAAGAAACACTTCTTTTTAAGCTGAGGGAGATCAATTCAATTCCCTTATCATTTTGAGCAAAATAACCAAGTTATTTATGTTGAAAGTCACTCCAAAATTTAGAAGAGACCTTTTTAGAAAATATTTCTCTTGGTGACTGATTATGAGTGGGTATGGGAAGAAACTCTTTGCCTTGAACCTCTCAAAGCAGTAATTTCTTCCCAAAGAGTAGATGTAATTTCATTTTCTGGGTGAAAAAAAATAAGTAGTAGTGGAGCAAATGGGCTTCAAGCTGATCTCCATTTGCTGTCAATGACTGAATTAAATGCACAGGGTTCCTATCAGCTGTGCCCGACAAAACATTGCTTTTGGGTTATTGGAGGTTTTGTTGGAAGTCTTTGTAGCATGAATAGTTCATGGACTTATCTCTGCTGGCTTCAGTCATTCCTGCTGTCTGTCATATCTTGCTATTATAAGGCAGCTCTTTTCATTATGTTGTCTTTTAATTCCGATATCTGAGCCTTTTTCTACTTCTAGTCCCAGTTTTCAGGAGGACAAACATTTTCTTATCTGTGAGTGTATTCAGTGGTGGCCACACAAGTGAAGGCAAGGAGCTGGCAGGTGATAATTTATGGAACTCTATAATGGGCAAAACTCAGCATTCAATTTCCATCTCCCTAGAAATCTCTATTTCTTTTCTTGTCTCTTGTGCTCTTTGTAGCTGCTCTGAGTTTAGTGCTTGGAAATGCAATTCTATGGATCCTAATTCTTTTGAGAGAGAATAATCTTGTACACAAAGCCAAATAAATTGAACTTTTCAATATTAGAGCAGTTTGACATCCAGGCTTGGGGACCTGGCAGTGGTTAGTGCCTGGCCAGACTCAGAACACAGAGTTCATCTGATTTAGATGAAATTTCATTCACTGGAGACACAGTAAAATTGCCTCTTATTTGCTCAGCACTAAAAATCCATCTGAAACTGATTGCCAAGACTTGCTGCTGAGTGATGGGATTAACCCCTGCAGTGGCACCATGAAATGAGAGACTGGGAGAGGAATATTAAACAATGACATTTCCAACCATGTGCAGGCCCTGGTGTTCTGCTCTTGGCTTGGTGCTGTCAAAGGAGCTGCTTTTGATGGTTTTAGAGGCACTAATCTGGGCAGTGAAATGCACCTCAGGCACCAACTGCATCTCTGGTGTCTGCAAGTGCCTTTATCTCCCTTCATGCTCCTCAGAACCAAAATCCTGCAAGGACCAAGTGAATCTGAGACTTTGGAAAGGCCCAATCGTGACAGATTTTGGTGAGATTTGAGTCAGGAGATGGAAGCAGCAGCAGAAGGTGCTGTAATCTTCATCCCTACGCTCTCCTGCATGCTGCTGCAGTGTGAAGGCAGCAGGGATTCCATAAAGCACCTTCTGTAGCTCCTGAGGGAAAACAAGTGTCAAGTTCTTTAATTTCTTAGAGTTTCAGGCATGTGTTGTGTGGCTGTGCTGCCCCCCAGGGCCAGGCTCTGCCACTCTCTGCTCCAGCTGGTGCTTCCAAACTGCCCTCTGTGATTTTTATTTGCAAACCACCTCTCTGACCAGCTTCCACTTTGCTTTAAAAATTCAGCACCACGTTTGTGGCTGAACAGGTCCCAGAGCTGGGGAGGAGGATTTGAGATGCAATTTGCATGACAGAGTTGTTACAACGGGGAAAATGTCACATCCCTCCTGTGCCTGGAGTTGCTAATCTTGTTCTGAACACTGAAAACCTCTTCAGCTGCTCTCATTATACCTCAATTTGATTACTGCTTTGATTTCACACCTCTTTCATGCAGGCTTTTCCTCTCTCCTTAGCTGGAATTGTCAGGCCTGAGGAGAGAAATTTTGTTGAGCCTTCGGACAGTTCCCATCTATCCCTGCTCCTAAAGCTGCTTTGAATTATCTTGGGAACCTGAGCATGAGATAAACTGTCAGGACTTTAGTGAGAGGAAAAGTAAGGCACAGAGGCCAAAGTGTAAATGCAGAGTCTGGGGACTCTGTTGTGGGGATCTGGGCCCTGCAAACATATGTTTTTCCTTGTGAATGGCTGATTCCTTCTGTATCTCCTCCTGAAATTTCTGAGGACCAGGGCTGGTGCTGGTACTGCAGCCACACAAACTCCCCACGGAGCTTTGTGGGACCCAGTGGGAATCATTGATTTGCTGCTTTTGATGAAAAGTTGTGACATGAACCTCAGTGTCAGGGAGGTGACACGTTAATGCTGCTGCTGTCAGACAGTGCCCACACACCGTGTCTGGAGACAGCTCTGGAGAAGATGAAGAAAAACCAGGATTAAATCCCATGTGCTACTGAGCTCTATCAGAAACTGCTTGGAGTGAAGTCTGTGAAGTGACTGGGGAGAGCTGGGTGAAAGGGACAGCTCCGAGAAGTGTGTGGTACATCAGAGATGTCCTAATACTGATCTTTGCACGGAGATGAAAAAGTATCAGTTTGCATGGCCTGAATGTCTGGCTCTGGAAATTCTGCATTGCACAAGATGTGCTGAGCTCATCTGGCTCTGAAATATCATCTCTGCACCTTAGCCAGGAACAGCATCAGAGTTCTGAACAGATTCATCAAAACCAGTCATAACCCAGAGGCAAACCTTGGCAATACACATCTGTGGCAGGTGAGGAGACCAAAAGCTTCCATTCTTGTTCTTGGAGAATGAATTCAGCAATAAAATAATCCTCTCTCTTGGCATGAAAATACTTTAGTTTCAGCTCTGCCCCAGACTATCAGTGTCAAGGATTTCTCAGGGTGCTTGGGGGTAGGTTCTCCCCCTGGAGCTCTCTGCAGGTTGATGCGATTCCAGATGTTCCCTCAGGTTCAGATGTTTTGCTGCCTGAACAGAGTGTGCAGAACAGGGATTACAAGCACTGACATTTGCTGTGCTAGAAAGTGCAAGGGACACATTTGTGTCAATGAAGGTCACACCTTGAACTGGGAGGATCAATTCTTGTTGTGCTCAGCAGAGTCTGGGGAGAGAGGGGATTTCCAAAGGAAATCTTGGTCCATGTAGGGCTGAGGCTCTCTCCAGGCTGGCTCCAGCCCCTCAGGGTGCCCAGGAGCAGGGCTTGCCCACAGCCCAGTGCTCCCTCCTTAGCCCTGGCGCTGCCCAGGGAAGAGCCATGGCTGAGGCTCTGCAGGAGCACACAGGCTCAGCCCTGCTCCAACATGGGATCCATGGGCCAGGGCACGCTGGGCTTTGCCCCTACAGCTCCCAAGTGTGTCCAGAGAAACTGCAAGGAGAGGCTCACCTCTGTCAGGGGAACCCCTCTGTGCACAGGGACCCCCACTCCTGGGGTGGCTGTGCCAGGGACCCCCAGTCCTGGGAACCTGGAGCAAGTGGAAAGCACAACTTTGCAAAATGCTGCCTGTGCCTGAAGCAAATGCAAGGAGAACTGGGGTGTGAAAAATAAAATTTGTTTATTACAGAAAAACAGCAGCAAAAATACAGAAGATATTTACAGTGTAAGAATATTTGTAACAACAACAATCGATAGAACATATATACATAAAAACCTACCTAACAAAAATATCTGAAATGTATTTACAGAAGTCAAAAATAGCCCTACAATCTACATTCTAAAGAACAACAACAAACAGCAGAACATATATACAAAAGGGTGGTGTCTCTGTCTGTGCTGTCCATCGCACCTGGAAGAAAAGCAAATGCCACGGTCACTCCAGTCAGGCACAGAGGGCTCTTGCATGTGCCCCCAGGCTGGCACATGCTGGCCCAGCAGCAGGACTCTGCTACCAGAACTGGGCCTGGCTGGTTCTGGCATGGAGCTTGTGTGGAGTAAAGCAGGCACAGGACAGGTTGTGGATGGCCACCAGAATCAAGTGTCCCTGAGCAGGGAGCACCCAGCCCAGCCCCAGCCTGGCAGCAGGAGACCCACTCTGCCTGTCCTGCTGCTGGCATTGCTCTTCATGCCAAGATCATGGCCTCTTCCTCACCTTTTTAATCAATATCCATGTCCTCAATGGACTCTTCCATATCCACCTCCATCTCTTCCTCTCCAGGGTCTTCTCCGTCTATTTCCATCTCCTCCTCCGTATCAATCTTGGTATCTACCTCCATCTCCTCCTCTCTGTCTGGGACAGCCTGCAGAGGTAGTAAAACCTCAGAGTGGGCTCCCTGTCCCACTCCATCCCCACAGAGCTCCAGCCCACCTGGGCAGGTGGGGGTGTCCACCTCCATGGAATGGCACCAGACCTTCCTCAGAACAAAGGGGAGCATCCTGCAGGGCTGGATGATGAAATGCAGGCAGTCAGGAGCTGTCAGGAATGATGGGGGTATCGGGGGGATAAGAAGAGTGAAAGGCGAGGGCAGGAGCAAGGTGCAGAGCATGCGAACACAACGAACAACAGTTGTGTTGTGCCCTTTGCTGGGCGCTGGACGTTCCAGCTGGAGCGTGGGCTGTGACATCACAGTTCCCAGGCTCCATCTGAAGCGGACAGTGGAGACCATGGAATGATGGAGTCCCTGAACGGTTGGGCTTGCAAGGGAGCCTGAAGAACAACATCTTGTTCCCAGCTGAGCCGTCTTCCCCCAGAGCATGCTGCTCAGAGCCCTGTTGCCAAGGATGGGGCATGCACAGCCTCTGTGCACAGCCTGGGCCAGTGCCCCACCACCCCCAGTGGAAAAGAGCAGCTTCCCTAGATGCAGCTTCAATCAACCTGCTGCAGTTGAAAGCCATCCCCCCTTGTCCTGTCAGCACAGGCCCTGCTGAACACTCTGTCCCCTTCTTTCCTGCAGGACCCTTCCAGTCCTGCACAGCCACAGTGAGGCCGCCCAGTGTCTCCTCTCTCCAGGCTGAGCATCCCCAGCCCCACTTGCCCAGCAGTCAGTCACATCAGGGCGAGTCAAGGCTGAAGGGTAGCAAATAGCATCAGGAACTGAGAGATGCTAGCTTTAGACCCAGGTTTGCCTCTAAATGTTCAAAATTAATAACAGCGGAGGGGAAGATGGTGGGACACTGGTTCTGTTCTAACTGGTGATTTTTTTTTTTTTTTCTTTTCTGTCATGCTGCCCCAGAATTTTCTGTTTGAAAGGAAGCCTGGCACAATGTCCATTGTCTTCTCCATTTGTGAAAGACCAAGCGGACCTTTTTTCATTTCTTCAGGCCTCCTTCTCTCTTTTGTTCCCTCCAGACCACTCAGTACATTTCTGCTGTTGTTTGGAGCACGTGCTTCCCTCTTTCCTGATCCCCTGGGCTTCTTTTTTCTCTGGCTGCCATGGACACTCTTAATTGTGGATTTTTATGCCTTCATCTACTTCTGACCTCCAGCCCTGGGAACCTGGAGCAAGTGGAAACTACAACTTTGCAAAATGCTGCCTGTGTCTGAAGCAAAAGCAAGGAGAACTGGAGTGTGAAAAATAAAATTTGTTTATTAGAGAAGAACAGCAGCAAAAATACAGAACATATTTACATTGCAAGAATATTTGCAACAACAACAATCAATAGAACATATATACAGAAAAACCTACCTAGGAAAACTATGGGAAACGTATTTACAGAAGTCAAAAAGAGCCCTACAATCGATATTCTAAAGAAAAACAACAAACAGTAGAACATATATACAAAAGGGTGGTGTCTCTGTGATGTCCATCGCACCTGGAAGAAAAGCAAATGCCACGGTCACTCCAGTCAGGCACAGAGGGCTCTTGCATGTGCCCCCAGGCTGGCAGACACTGGCCCAGCAGCAGGACTCTGCTACCAGAACTGAGCCTGGCTGGCTCTGGGATGGAGCTTGTGTGGAGCAAAGCAGGCACAGGACAGGCTGTGGATGGCCACCAGAATCCAGTGCCCGGGGTACAATGTCCATGAGCAGGGAGCACCCAGCCCAGCCCCAGCCTGGCAGCAGGAGACCCACTCAGCCTGTCCTGCTGCTGGCATTGCCCTTCATGCCAAGATCATGGCCTCTTCCTCACCTTTTTAATCAATATCCATGTCCTCAATGGACTCTTCCATATCCAATTCCATCTCCTCTTCCACCGTCACCTCCACCTCCACCTCCATCTCCTCCTCCCCACTGTCTTCTCCCTCCGTCTCCATCTCCTCCTCCGTATCAATCTTTGTATCCACCTCCATCTCCTCCTCTCTGTCTGGGACAGCCTGCAGAGGCAGCAAAACCTCAGAGTGGGCTCCCTGTCCCACTCCATGCCCACAGAGCTCCAGCCCACCCGGGCAGGTGGGGGGTGTCCACCTCCATGGAATGGCACCATACCTTCCTCAGAACAAAGGGGAGCATGCTGCAGGGCTGGATAACAAAATCCAGGCACTAAGGACCTTTCAGGACTGAATGGGTTATCAGGGGGCAGGTGAAAAGCAGAGTGGGCAGGAGCAGGGTGAAGAGCATGCGAACACAACGAACAACAGTTGTGTTGTGCCCTTTGCTGGGCACTGGATGTTCCAGCTGGAGCGTGGGCTGTGACATCACAGTTCCCAGGCTCCATCTGAAGTGGACAGTGGAGACCATAGAATGATGGAGTCCCTGAACGGTTGGGCTTGCAAGGGGCCTGAAGAACAACATCTTGTTCCCAGCTGAGCAGTCTTCCCCCAGAGCAGGCTGCTCAGAGCCCTGTTGCCAAGGATGGGGCATGCACAGCCTCTGTGCACAGCCTGGGCCAGTGCCCCACCACCCCCAGTGGAAAAGAGCAGCTTCCTTAGATGCAGCTTCAATCAACCTGCTGCAGTTGAAAGCCAATCCCCCCTTGTCCTGTCAGCACAGGCCCTGCTGAACACTCTGTCCCCTTCTTTCCTGCGGGACCCTTCCAGTCCTGCACAGCCACAGTGAGGCCGCCCAGTGTCTCCTCTCTCCAGGCTGAGCATCCCCAGCCCCACTTGCCCAGCAGTCAGTCACATCAGGGCCAGTCAAGGCTGCAGGGTAGCAAATAGCATCAGGAACTGAGAGATGCAAGCTTTAGACCCAGGTTTGCCTCTAAATGTACAAAATTAATAACAGTGGAGAGGAAGATGGTGGGACACTGGTTCTGTTCTAACTGGTGATTTATTTTTCTTCTTTTCTGTCATGCTGACCCAGGTTTTTCAGTTTGAAAGGAAGCTTGGCACAATGTCCATTGTCTTCTCCATTTGTGAAACACCAAGCGGAGTCTGGGCAGGCTGATATGCAGAGCAAAACCTGAAAATATACTAGTGATCCTGAGCCTGGGGGATGCAGCTAAACCCAGCCAAAAGGAATTTCTGGAAAGCTGATCCTGGTTTACATTATCTTGAGTTTGGCTTTGCCAACTTCACCAGTCATTTATGAAAAAGCAAACAAAAAACTCAAACCAAATCAGACAAAAACCCAAATCAATCAAACAAACAAACCCATGCAGCAAACCAATCAAACAAATAGATAAAAAACGCCAAATAAAACCAAAGGAAATGAAGAGATAGTATTAGTTGCAAGGATAGCACAGCAGGAAAATGGATGTTTGCCACAGGATCACCATCAAAAGCCACATAGAACAGCTGCTCCAAAATATACCTGAGAGGAGAAAAAGAAAAAGTGATGCATGGCAACTTTGGGGGCAGCTCCACATTCAGGTGAAGGATGAGCACGCAGTGGTACAGATCCAGCATTGCCCACCCTCCAGGCTGCTGTTTGCTCCTGATGAAAGCCCCTTGCAGGACTGTGGCCCCTCTCAGTGCAGTGTCAGTCACTGCCAGAGCTCTCAGCTGAGCCACTGGCATTTGCAGAGTGACATCCAGCCGCAATCCTGCTGCCTGCTGAGCATCTGTGGAAGATCCTGAGCATCTTCATGCCTAAGACTACAAAACAGCTCAGGATTTCTCTGAACTGCTTTTCAGGGGGGGTTTCCATATCCCCGTGAGATCTGCTCATCCTTCAACATGTATGACTTGATGTACAATGATGCATTTGTGTTCCTTTCCTTCCTCCTGTGTGCCAGTGAGAAACCATCCATGTGACTGGAGTACATTGTGTGCAGGGAAATTGATTCCTGGCTTGCCATTTTGCTTCACTGTCACTCAGCTGAACATGGTCCTTATCTAAGAAGGACTTAGAACTTGCAACAAGTGATAAATTAACCTGCTCCACTCTCCTTAGCATGGGTGTGATGAGTGTTAAGGAAAGCAGCAAGCGCTTGCCTGGATGGGAGCCTGTTCTTTGCCAGGGAGGAGGGAGAAAATCTTGCTTGGAGTAAAGAAAGCAACTCTGCTTCCCCAGGAAGAGAAGCAATTAAACATGTGAGTGCTGCATGGGATGATTTGCACAAGGATTGTCTACAATGCAGGAATGTTCCCAATAAGCCATGCTTCTCCTGACCTTCATTTTTCTGGGTTTCCACCACATGATAGAAGAGACTCTCAATGAAAAAAAGCAAAACAACTTGTGGGGAGACGTTTTTTCCTTTCTTCAGGCTTCCTCTTTCTTTTGTTCCCTCCAGAGCTCTCACTACATTTCTGCTGTGGTTTGGAGCACGTGCTTCCCTGGGCTTCTTTTGGCTCTGGGTGTCATGGACACTCTTAATTGTGGATTTTTATGCCTTCATCTACTTCTGACCTCCAGCCCTGGGAACCTGGAGCAAGTGGAAACTACACCTTGGCAATATGCTGCCTGTGCCTGAAGCAAATGCAAGGAGAACTGGGGTGTGAAAAATAAAATTTGTTTAGTAGAGAAGAACAGCAGCAAAAATACAGAATAGATTTACATTGCAAGAATATTTGTAACAACAACAATCGATAGAACATATATACAGAAAAACCTATCTAACAAAAAATATATGAAACGTATTTACAGAAGACAAACACCAAAAAACCTATATCCTAAAGACAACATCAAAGTGTAAAACGTATGTAGAAAAAGGTGGCATCTCTCTCCATGATGTCCATCGCACCTGGAAGAAAAGCAAATGCCACGGTCAGTCCAGTCAGGCACAGAGGGCTCTTGCATGTGCCCCCAGGCTGGCAGACACTGGCCCAGCAGCAGGACTCTGCTACCAGAACTGAGCCTGGCTGGGTCTGGGACGGAGCTTGTGTGGAGCAAGCAGGCACAGGACAGGCTGCGGATGGCCACCAGAATCCAGTGCCCTGGGTACAATGTCCCTGAGCAGGGAGCACCCAGCCCAGCCCCAGCCTGGCAGCAGGAGACCCACTCTGCCTGTCCTGCTGCATGCAGTGGTCTTCATGCCAAGATTATGGCCTCTTCCTCACCTTTTTAATCAATATCCATGTCCACAATGGAGTCTTCCATATCCACATCCATCTCTTCTTCCACCGTCACCTCCACCTCCACCTCCACGTCCATCTCCTCCTCCCCACTGTCTTCTCCCTCCGTCTCCATGTCCTCCTCTCTATCAATCTCTATATCCACCTCCATCTCCTCTTCTCTGTCTGGGACAGCCTGCAGAGGCAGCAAAACCTCAGAGTGGGCTCCCTGTCCCACTCCATCCCCACAGAGCTCCAGCCCACCCGGGCAGGTGGGGGGTTGTCCACCTCCATGGAATGGCACCAGACCTTCCTCAGGACAAATGGGAGCATCCTGCAGGGCTGGATGACAAAATCCAGGCACTAAGGATCTTTCAGGACTGAGGAAAGCTGACAAGCAGAGTGGGCAGGAGCAGGGTGAAGAGCATGCAAACACAGCGGCCAAGGGTTGTGTTGTGCCCTTTGCTGGGCGCTGGACGTTCCAGCTGGAGCGTGGGCTGTGACATCACAGTTCCCAGGCTCCATCTGAAGTGGACAGTGGAGACCATGGAATGATGGAGTCCCTGAACGGTTGGGCTTGCAAGGGAGCCTGAAGAACAACATCTTGTTCCCAGCTGAGCCGTCTTCCCCCAGAGCATGCTGCTCAGAGCCCTGTTGCCAAGGATGGGGCATGCACAGCCTCTGTGCACAGCCTGGGCCAGTGCCCCACCACCCCCAGTGGGAAAGAGCAGCTTCCTTAGATGCAGCTTCAATCAACCTGCTGCAGTTGAAAGCCATCCCCACTTGTCCTGTCACCACAGGCCCTGCTGAACACTCTGTCCCCTTCTTTCCTGCGGGACCCTTCCAGTCCTGCACAGCCACAGTGAGGCCTCCCAGTGTCTCCTCTCTCCAGGCTGAGCATACCCAGCCCCACTTGCCCAGCAGTCAGTCACATCAGGGCCAGTCAAGGCTGCAGGGTAGCAAATAGCATCAGGAACTGAGAGATGCAAGCTTTAGACCCAGGTTTGCCTCTAAATGTACAAAATTAATAACAGTGGAGAGGAAGATGGTGGGACACTGGTTCTGTTCTAACTGGTGATTTATTTTTCTTCTTTTCTGTCATGCTGACCCAGGTTTTTCAGTTTGAAAGGAAGCTTGGCACAATGTCCATTGTCTTCTCCATTTGTGAAACACCAAGCGGAGTCTGGGCAGGCTGATATGCAGAGCAAAACCTGAAAATATACTAGTGATCCTGAGCCTGGGGGATGCAGCTAAACCCAGCCAAAAGGAATTTCTGGAAAGCTGATCCTGGTTTACATTATCTTGAGTTTGGCTTTGCCAACTTCACCAGTCATTTATGAAAAAGCAAACAAAAAACTCAAACCAAATCAGACAAAAACCCAAATCAATCAAACAAACAAACCCATGCAGCAAACCAATCAAACAAATAGATAAAAAACGCCAAATAAAACCAAAGGAAATGAAGAGATAGTATTAGTTGTGAGGATAGCACAGCAGGCAAATGGATGTTTGCCACAGGATCACCATCAAAAGCCACATAGAACAGCTGCTCCAAAATATACCCAAGAGGAGAAAAAGAAAAAGTGATCCATGGCAACTTTGGGGGCAGCTCCACATTCAGGTGAAGGATGAGCACGCAGTGGTACAGATCCAGCATTGCCCACCCTCCAGGCTGCTGTTTGCTCCTGATGAAAGACCCTTGCAGGACTGCAGCCCCTCTCAGTGCAGTGTCAGTCACTGCCAGAGCTCTCAGCTGAGCCACTGGCATTTCCAGAGTGACATCCAGTGGGATACCCTTTTCGGTTTGTCTCCTAATGCCACAGGGGTCCTAAACAGTGTATGCCATCCCATTTTTGTTCTGTTGATATTGACTGCTTGGTTTTATTTTGTCAGCAGTTCTATTCATTCTGAATTGGAATATGATGAAGATACTAAGGAAGTTAGCACCTATAATTAGTGCACATAGCTTAACTGATGCGGCAGCTCATTTAATGCTTGCTAGGAAAGAACTAGAAAGATTTAATGAACAAAATTGGTAAAAAAAGAAATGGGGGATTTGTAATAAGTAGTAATACATTTGTTCATTAATTAAATCAATAGCTAAATAACTATACAATATAAAAGAATAGTTAAATAGCCAAAAAAACTTCTTGTGCAGATACATATGGTTGCTGGTTTACTATAGTGCTTTGGGAATTCCATTGTAAAGTTATGCCTTGTGAAAGGAAAGTAATGAGAAGCAGCTGTAATAACAATCCTTAAACTCACTAGAATTGCTTAGCTTGCAGAAAGTGTATAGTACTAGTAAGAATTGCTTAGCTTGCAGAAAAGTGTATAGTGTTCTGTACAGATATGCCTTATAAGGCATAAGTTCACTCAGCGTTTACAAAGAGGAAGAATAAGGGGGACTAAGCCTTCATCCCACGACCACCAGAAGGCAGAAAAAGACCCCCTAGCAACTGAATGAGCAAGTGCAGAAGACAGATCACGTCATCCCTAAACCCGGAGAAGAAGGCAATAAAAGGTGGACTCAGGGGATAGGAATTTTGTGAGCCAAAGTGGAGCGGAGACTCCGGGCCGCCCAGCGCTGTCCTTGCTTATTCTTGCTTGCAAAAATAATAAAGATAATTATTTGATCCTTAAATTCAGTGGACTTGTTTATCACACTACCCAGACCCTAAACTGCCCCAAATGTGCCCCAGAAATGTCTCCAGGGACCCCAGAGTGGCCCCTTTTACCCTGTGCGTGAAAATAATAAAAAAATATGTCAAAAGATCTAAAAATAGCACTAATTAGCATTAAGAAGGAGAAATAAATGGCCAATAGTGGTCAATGATTTAATGAAAGGAATTGTTTTATTTAAAACCAATGACAAATAAATTTTTGATTGCTAAAAATGTATTCAATTTTTCACATAAATATCAAAGGTAATAGAAATATACAGTAATACTAATATAAATTTAAAAACTATAATTATAATTTTATAAATTAATCAATCTTATTTATTTTAAAAATGCATACTTTTTTATGTTTTGGGATGTCAGTCCCAGGTGGGCCATGTCAGACATGGTGAGGCTGGGGTGAGGAGCAGGTTGTCCAAAATGGGTCAGCCTGCAAGGGGCTTGTTCCTCTCCATGCCCAGATCTCCTAGGGAGACATTCAGCATCAAGATCACCTGGGGAATCGTTCTTTCACCTCTTTTCTGAACTGAAAAATAAAAACCCACACACGTGATTAAAACCAAACATCATGCTGTCGGTGCACTTTGAAATCTCCCTCCTTAACAGAATTCCAGACTGACTCCAAGCTGCTTCACAAGCCCTGGAGGCTTGGAGGAAAATTGAAGTAAGAGAAAGAGCTCCCCAGGGCTTTCTGTATTTTAATCAGCCCTACGGTGGATTTGGGGCTGGGTCCAGGAGCCTCAGGCACTGAGAGAAGGATGAAGAAGCTGCTCAAGGAGTCAGCAGCAAAACTCCAAGTGCCTTGGAGCATGGCTGGGCCCCAGGGAGGGCAGGGAGTGCCAAAAGCTCCCCAGGGACTGCTGAGAGCAGATCCTTGAGGCCAGGAGTGCAGGGAGCCCAAGGCTCTGGGCAGGGAACTGCAATGCTGAGCAAGGCCTGGGCTGGCTGGGGGAAGCAGAAAGGCCAAGCCCTGAGCCCAGCCTGGGCCAGCAGGGCCTGTCCCTCACGGGTGGTTCGGGGCTCTCTGTGGGGCAGGGGGATGTCAGGGGCAGCAAGGACAAATGCCATCAACCTGCAGCCCCTGCCAGCCTGGCCAGGTAGGCCGAGGGAGAGCCAAAGTGCAGCCCCTGCCAGGAAAGTTCCTGCTGTGGGGCCTCCAGAGGCGCTGCCCGAGCCCAGGGCACAAAGGCCTGGGTGCCTGTGGCCCTGCCAGCCCTGCCCAGCCCTCGGCCATCTGTCCTGCAGGCTGTGCCCCCTGTGCGTGCTGCTCCTGTGCCCTGGCCGGCTGCACTCGCCCCTCTCGCTGTGCCCCAGCATTTCTCAGCCAGCGTTTCTGTGCCCTCCCTGGGCTCCCTGCACCCAGCGCTGCCGGCTCCTGGCACACAGAGCCGGCCATGGCCCAGCCTCACGCTGCCACACCTCGAGCACCACAATTCCACCCTGGCAGGGACTTTGCTTTCTCCTCAGCTCCAGCCTGAACCTTCCAAGCTGCACTTTGGGGATGTTTACTGCAATTCCCACTCCCAAGGAAAGCTCTGTCTCCTGCTGCTCACAAACAGGGAAGGGCTGGTGGGAGAAGTGCTGGTCAGAGGCTGTTTGGGGCACAGTCACCATGAAATTATGAGTTGTTTCAATATTGTGTGAAAGAAGGAGGGGCATCAATAAATTTTCTGCCCTGGACTTTTAAGGGCAGCATTTGGCCTATTGAGGATGCAGATTTGGGGAGTACCAAATCAGGTATTGATTTTTTAAAGATAAACAGCCCTTACAAACAACGAGTTCCAGGAAGGATGGAAACGCTTCAAAAAAGAAATCTTGAAGGAGCAAGAGTAGGCTGTCCCTTTGTGCAGAAAGATGACCCAGAGGGGGAAATGACTGTCATGGCTAGGCATGGAGCTTTTGCAGGAATTTAGGGATTACAAAGAGGGTGCAGCATCTTTGGACATAGGGGCAGGTAAATCAAGAAATGTTTAAGGTTGTTGTTAGTTTGTGCAGAAAGAAAATTAGAGAAATGAAAGCTCAATTAGGACTTAATATGGATACTTCTGTGAAGGATAATTATTATGTTTTTATAAGCACATTAATGTCAAAAGGAGGGGTAAGGACAACCTGCATTTCTTATTGTGGGAGATATGGTTACCAAAGATGAAGAATGGGCTGAGGTACTTCACCTCTTCTTTGCCTCAGTTTTCAACAGTAAGACAGGCCATCCTCAGGACAAGTGTTCTCCTGAGCTGGTAGATGGGCACAGGGAGCAGAACAGCCCCCTGGAATCCAGGAGGAAGCAGCTGGGGACCTGCTGAGCCACTCAGGTGCTCACAGGTGTCTCTGGGAGCAGATGGGATCCATCCTAGAGGGATGAGGGAGCTGGTGGATGATCTCCCCAAGTTGCTCTCAATCATTCACCATCAGTCCTGGCTCAGCAGGGAGGCCCCAGAGGAGTGGAGGTGCCAATGTGAGCCCATCCCCAAGAAGGGCTGGAAGGAGGATCTGGGGAACTCCAGGCCTGTCAGCCTGACCTGGGTGCTTGGCAAGGTTATGGAACAGATCACCTTGAGAGCCATCACAGGGCACCCACAGGATGGCCGAGGCATCAGAGCCAGCCAGCATGGATTTCAGTATCTGCATTGTTGGTCTGGATGAGGGGATTGAGTCCAGCATCAGCAAATTTTCAGATAACACCAAGCTGGGTGTGAGTGTGGATCTGCTGGAGGAGAGGAGGGCTC
The DNA here is from genome assembly GCF_036417665.1 of Passer domesticus. Classification (NCBI taxonomy): domain Eukaryota; kingdom Metazoa; phylum Chordata; class Aves; order Passeriformes; family Passeridae; genus Passer; species Passer domesticus. The sequence goes on along the minus strand of NC_087481.1, from coordinate 5,569,307 downwards.
TACACAGGGCCCTGGACAGGCTGGATCCAGGGCCCAAATCCAACAAGGTGAGGTTAAACAAGACCAAGTGCCGGGCCCTGCACTTTGGCCACAACAACCCCTGCAGCACTACAGGCTGGGGACAGAGTGGCTGGACAACAGCCAGGCAGAAAAGGACTTGAGGGATCAGCACCTGCTCTGCTGCTCCTTCCCGTCTCCCCCAGGGCCCTTGCAGAGCCCCAGCCATGCTGTTTGCCCCCAGCCTGCCCACGGCCAGCCTGGGGCTGCTCACCCTGGGGCTTTTCTGTGCTGAGCATTGGCCTGGCCGTGTTCTTGAGAGAGCCTGGGCAAGGAGCCTGCAGCCCCCAGGGCCTGGCCTGAGGCATCAGCGCTGCCCCAGCAGTGCCCATGGCCTGTCCCTGCTGCAGCCCCGGCACTGCCACCCCCAGGACTGTGCCCGGCCCTGAGAGCACTCAGGCCCTGCAGCAACACCAGGGCCACCAGGGCAGCGGGGCAGGGCCACGGCAGCAGCACTGGCAACACCAAGTGCTGCTGCTGCTGCTGGGCACAGCTGCTGTGCCAGCACTGATCTGCCCCCAGCTCTGCACACAGACATTGCTGCTGCAGCTCCAGAGAAGGCAACAAAAGGGCATCTCTGAAGAAAACTCTGCTGGGAGATACTTAATTCGTCTAAAGCCACCGAGTGCACAGCTCCTCATTGTCACAGTCTGCGGCCACGGTGAATGTGGAGAGAAACAAAGTCAGAAATAGCAGAAACAATTATCTAGCTTTAGGGAGAATATTAAAAAAAAAAGACAGGGAAATCAAAGAACCAAACCAACAGAACTATCAAAAATTAATTTTGTTACAAGTTATTTGCAGAAATTGGCCAGCAGTTTAATGCTTCCTAAGATGTCCAGTCATCAGTCTCCACACTGCAGCCTTGAGCTCCTGGTGCCTCAGGCTGTAGATGAGGGGATTCAGGGCTGGAGGCACCACCAAATACAGAACTGACACCAACAGATCCAGGAATGGGGCGGAAATGGAGGAGGGTTTCAGGCAGGCAAATACCGCAGTGCTGAGAAATGCATTTCTCCTGCATTTTTCCTTTACAGATTATTTCAGTCATCTCCTGAGAGGTGCAGATTGTTCTGGGGCTTTTCATGAACTGACTGTACTCTTGATTTAGATGGAGACTGTAGAATTGATTTCAGATGTAGCAGAATCTGAAGTGAACACAGAAACAAACTCCCTCTGTCAGCCCATTTTCATCTTCTAGATCACTTTCAAGATGTCCTTGGGGGTGTTGGAATGATGATCACACAGCTCTCCACTTCTGGCTGCAGGCTCTCCAGATTGTTTCTCTGCATTCAGTCAGGCTTGCATTCCCCAGGAGTTCTTGGTAGCCTGTCATGTTTTCTTAGGGTAGAACAGTAACAATGAAAACCTTACCAATGGCACAACTGCCCAGCCCACAAGGAAAAGAAAAGAACAAGCTGCAAAATTCTTCAAATATTTGTCCTGCTTTGCTGCAAGAGTTGTGCTGCACACACAGTGTGGAAAGCTGCAGTTGGTGGCAACCTTGTGACAGAAGCTGTACCTCGTTCTTCAGGAAAGGTTCATGGACAAAGCAAACAGGACTGAGGAGAAGATTCTGGAAAAACTGAAAGAGCTTTTAAGAAATTAAATGAAAATTGAAACAATTCAAGACGTTTTTCTCGATTTGTTTTTATGCTCCCCTTTTCCATCTTCCACTAGTTGTCCATCCCATTAATTCCAAACAGATCTCACCGCTAAGATCCATGAGTTGGCAAGTTTTAGACATTTTAAGATACCATGACCTACACACACTTTGGCTTCCCCTGTTTTTCTTGGAAAGCAATGCTGGAGGGGTAAGTGCAGTGTTTGTGTCAGGTACAAATTCTGCATTCAGGGAATGCGCTCTGAGAGGGTTTGACCCTCAGCAGGAACAATGCATAGCAGGGACTGAGGGGATTCCTAAGCCACTGTGCAGGAGTCCAGACTCTGGCTCTTGGCTGAACTCGGCAAAGTTCCCGTGTTTGGACAGGCTCAGGGGCTGCCCTCGGGGAACGTGGGGCTCGGGGCGGGCGCGAGCGGGCAACGGACAAACGGACACGGGGACAAACGGCCCCGGAGCTTCAGTTGCAGCAGCAGCAGCAGCAGCAGCAGCAGCGGCAGTAGCAGCGGCAGCAGCAGCAGCGAGAGAAAAAACTTTAGATTCTGTTCCCCTCTCCCTCTCCCTCTCCCGCTGTCCCGCACCTCTCCCGCTCTCCCTTTCCCGGTCTCCCCTCCTCTCCCCGCCTCCCTCTCCCCGTGCCCGGCCGGGCCATGCCCCCGGCCCGCCCCCGGCCCAGGGCGGGGCTGCCCCGTGCCCGCCCCCGGCCGTCCCACCGAGGTCTGGTCCCAGCCCGGCTCTGGCCGTGCTGGCGCTGGCGCTGCTGGGCGGGGTTCAGTGCCTGGGGCGGCATCGCAGGCTTTTGGCTCCGCCTGGCTAAACCCCGGCCCCGGCCCCGGCCCCGGCCCCGACCCCGGCCCCGGCCCCGGCCCCGGCTCCTCCCGGGGCCCGCGGAGGACACAGGCGGCGTTTCCTCTCCCGCCGCCTCCGCTGTGGCTTGCCCGGCCCGAGCTCCGCTGCTCGGCAGCGCGGCCCCCGGCCCCGCGGCTCCCGTGTCCCGTTGCAGGGAGCGAACGCCGGGGGATGGCCGGGCCGGGGCGGGTGAGGGGCGCTCGGGGGCCGTTGCTGGCCCCGGGCCGAGCGCTGACAGCCGCGTCCCGCCCGCAGGGAAGGCACAGGAGGCCCTGCAGGAGCGGTACCGCCTGGGCTCGCTGCTGGGGCGTGGAGGATTCGGCAGCGTCTGCTCGGGGACGCGGCTTTCGGACGGCGCCCCGGTGAGTGGCGGGGCCGGCGGGAGGAGGAGGAGGGGTCGCAGGAGGAGGAGGAGGAGGATGGGGCTGGGCAGGGCGGGCGTTGAGCTCAGCCCGCTGCTCCCCTTGGCTTGCAGGTGGCCATCAAAAGGGTGCCTCGGAACCGCATCTGGCATTGGAGCGAGCTGGTGAGTGAGCCGGGACAGCGGGAGAAGCCGGGCTGTGCCGGGCGGGGATGATCCGAGCCCTGGCAGGGTGGAAGCCGCCAGGACATCCCGAGGGAGAGCGGGCGTGGGGCCAGCGCAGGGCGCAGAGCATCCCGGGCTGGCTGAGGGGTTGCCCAGCCCTGGCCCAGCATCGGCCCCACTGACGGCATCATGCTCCTCCCGCAGCCCGACGGCACCAGCGCTCCCCTGGAGGTTGTGCTGCTGGACAAGGTGTCCACTGGCTTCCCCGGTGTCATCCAGCTGCTGGAGTGGCTTGAGCTCCCGAGCGACGTTGTGATGGTGCTGGAGCGGCCAGAGCACTCTCAGGACCTCCTGCATTTCATTCAAGCACGGGGGTTCCTGCGCGAGGAGGTGGCGCGGCAGCTGTTCCGCCAGGTGCTGGAGGCCGTGCGGCACTGCACCAGCTGCGGGGTCCTGCACCGCGATATAAAACCAGAGAACATCCTGGTTGACCTGGCCACCGGGCAGGCCAAATTGATTGACTTTGGCTGTGGCACCTACCTGCAAGAGACAGCCTACACTCACTTTGCAGGTGAGCCTACACAGGGCTGTGCTCCCGCTCCTGGCATCTCACGGCCCAAGATCTCACAGCCCAAGCTGGGTGTGGCAGCGGGGATTCTCCCTTTTGCTGCCACTCATGGGACTGAATCTGCAGCTGAGTTGCTTTAGAGCAGGGCTGGGTGGGGAGCCATCTTCCAGCCCTGCTGGCAGCCTTTGCCCACCACTCTGCCCAGGACTGGGGCTGGGCTGGTGCAGCCAGCCTGACAAAAACAGTCGTGGGTCAGGGTAGCAGAGAGGGAGGTCAGAACCTGTGCCCCAGCTGGTTTGGTGTGCAGGCAAGAGGAAGGGCTTGGACTGCTCCACTTGCCCTGTTTGTCTTGCCTTTATAATATGTTTGGGTCAATGCAGACAGGGAGAATGAGGGCATGGTTTTTCCCCGGCATGCAGTGGGTATTTCCTTTGCATGTCATGGTTGGGCCTAGCCAGGGCTTCCACTGTCCCCTTCCCACACCAGTGGCTTTTTTTGCAATCCCAAGTTTGTACACCAGTCCCAGATGCTGGTGAGAGGACAGTGGTCACCCTGTGTGCCACTGATGCAGCCCCCGCCCGCCCAGGGATGCTGGGGCCAGGCTCTGGGAGCAGCAGCATCCCCCTGATGAACTCCATCTGTATTCCACAGGAACACCATCATACAGCCCCCCGGAATGGACCCGCTTTGGCTGGTACCATGGCGAGCCAGCTACCATCTGGTCCCTGGGCATCCTGCTGCACGAGATGGTCTGTGGGAAGATGCCTTTCAGGAGGGGCTGGAACTTCAGCTGGGGCCAGCTCTCACTGCCACAACGGCTCTCTCCAGGTGAATCCTCTTCTCTGGGCACAGGGGGAATACCAGTGCTGGGAGACAGCAGCGGGCTCAGGAGCATCCCGCTCTGGCAGCTGCTGAGGAGGTGGCACATGTCCTGCTCTCCCCCAAAACCAAGAATTGATGGGGAAAGTTCAGGCCCAGCTCTGAGCGCATCCAGCATGGCCTGGGCATGGGAATAGTGGGGCAAAGCAGACAGGAGCCTTCTCCAGCTGACGGGCAGTTTCTGGTTTCTCTCCCCAGAGTGCCAAAATCTGATTGGGTGGTGTTTATCCATGCACCCCTTGGCCAGACCCTCATTAGAAGAGGTGTTCTGTCATCCTTGGATGCAGGATGTTCATCTGCCCTAGAAGAAGGGAGAGAGCCACAGGCACACTGTGCTGCAGGGCCCTGGTAAGTGTCATCTGCACACATGCCTTGGCAATGAGAAGCAAAGAAAGCCAGCCCGTGTCACTGCACCAGGGTCATGGGATGGGAACATGCAGCCCTTGTGCTGGAGCTGAGCTGCTCTGCCCAGCCCTGGTGGCTGCCATCCAAGCAGGTTTTGCTTGTCCTGGTTCCCTGACAGCTGGGGCCCTGGGCAGAGCCCTGACAGCCTGGTCTCACCCCAGGGAAGGAGAAGGAGCCCCCAGAGAAGCTGTACCAGGTGGGGCTGCTGCTGCAGGAGACAGCGAGGATGACATGAAGGATGACATGAAGGATGACAACCTCTTCCTCAACCTGGCCACCAGCAGTTGAAGGTGATGCACTTTGATTGTGGCACCTTCTTCAAAGCCAAACTCCACAGGGAATTTGCAGATGAGTCCACACCTGGGGAAATGCTCCCAGATTTGGGTATTGCCCAGCCTGGCTGGGAAGCAAAGGTTCCCCCCTTTTGCTGAGGCAGATGCAGCTGATCCTTCAGTCGGCTGCCCAGCTGCTTTTGGCAGGGCTGGGGGCATGGGCTGGGGTGGGTACGAAATGGGAGTGGGCTCCTGGTCCTGCCAACAGCCCCCAGCACCCACCGTGCCCCAGGCTGGGGCTGGGGCTGGGGCAGCCAGCCCAACACAAATAAACCCCCATGGTGGGAGCAGAGGTGGGACTCCCAAATCTGTGCACAGGTGCCTTGCTGTGCAGGCAAGGAAGGGCTTGGGCAGCTCCACTGCCCTTGTTCGCTTTGGGATCATGGTTACTGTGGGGGACAGTGCAGGGGGAAGGGAGAAAGCCTGGGCTTTGCTCACACATGGCTGGGTTTTTCCCTGGCATGCAGGGCTTGGGCCTTCCTCAATCCCCTCACAGACATATGATTTTTCCCTTTGTTCTTTTTATCCCTTTTTGTCTGTAATCTATTTTCAACAATTTGTTGTTTGTTTTTCTAGAGGAAGCATTCTGGTTGGTCCAGTCTAGATCAGGAAGTTCTTGGGAGCAGCTGCGGCGTGGATGGGCCGTGCCCTTGGAGCAGGCTGAGGACATCGTTTGGGACCAGCTTTTCTTCCAGCCATGGATGGCATGAGGTGGGTCCCCGTCTGCTTGGCAGGGTGGGATCAGAGCTTTTGGGAGACGGCAGCAAGCACAGGAGCGTCCTGCTCTGGGCAGCTGCTGAGCAGGTGGATGTGCCGTGGCTGGCTGCAGGCTGGGCACATGTCCTGCCCTCCTGCCCTGCTCCCAAAGGCAGCACTGATGGGCAGCTCTGGGCACTGCTCTGGGCACAGCCAGCATGGCCTGGGCACCACGGGCAGCTGGGACAAGGGGACAGGAGCCTTCAGCTGACGGGCAGTTTCTGCTTTTTCTCCTTGCAGCCGGGCTCTGCGGATGCTGAGGCTGCTCTGGGCTCTGCCGGGGCTCTGCTGGAGCTCAGCACCGGGCCGGAATCAGCCAAAGAAGAAATGGTGTCACCTGCAGCACAGACTTGCTTGAGCATTTTGGCAACACAGCTCAAGTTTGCAGAGTGTAGACCTCCAAGGGAAAACATGACACCTCCCAAAAATTAAACTTGTTCAATACCTTCTGAAATGAAATCAATCTGGGAGGACTCCAAATGACATTTTTCAGCTTGCTCAAGATGTAGCTCAGCCCTTTCTCTGAACAGTTCTCTCCCCCACCTGCATTTTACTTCTCAACTGCTCCCTTTTTTCCCCCAGTGAATTCCCAGCCCGTTGCTGTCTCCATCACTTGCTGGCCTTCCTTGTTGCCCCTGACCACAAGGAGGGCTGAGCCCCAGGTTTAGGGACTCATGCTGTCACTGGCTGAGGAGCAGCAATGTTTCAGAGGTCCAGTGGGATTTTAGTGTCATTCAGAGCCACTCTCCAGCCCTCAGCTCTCCTCACTGCTGAGTTCCCTCTCCCTTGTCTTCATCCTTGCAGCAGGATGAGCTCTGTGAATCCCCTTGAGCCTCCCCACTCTTCCCAGCCAATGCACCCACTTCAGTGAGGCTGAAGCTGAAGCTTCTCTGTCTCCTCTGGCACACCAGTCCAGTCCCCTGTGTTGGGAGCCCCAGTCCCAGAGCACAGCACACAGCAGCGCAGTCCAGGCTGGAGCAGCTGCCCTGCAGCCCTGGCTTGGCTGTTTGTGGCAGCTGAATGCTCCCTGTTTCCAGCTGTCCCTGCAGGATGGCCCCAGGGCAGAGCCCAGCCGGGCTCCCACTGCAGCCCCTGGAGCTTGGGGCAGACAGTGCTCCCAGAGCTGAGGTTCATGGGGAGCACCCGGAGCTGTGCCTCGCACTCAGTGCTGGCAAGTGTTGTGTTCTCATCTCCTGCAGCCTGAGGGGAAAACAACCTGTGCTGCCAGGCCAGCACTGCCCCTCTGGGCAGGGACAATGCTGAAGGGCTTTCCCATTCCAGAGGATCCTGCACTGAGCCTTGGCAGGGCCTGGCAGGGCTGGAGCTGGGTCTGGCCTGCTGTCTGTGACTCGCTGCCCACCAACCACCCCCACCCACCACGCTCCATCCTCTAGAGACAGAAGGGTCTGTGTGTGCCAGGGGCTCTTGGATGTCTCTGTACCCAGGGACAGAAGGCTCTGTGTGTGCCAGGGGCTCTTGGATGTCTCTGTACCCAGGGACAGAAGGGTCTGTGTGTGTGCCAGGGGCTCTAGGATGTCTCTGTATCCATGGACAGAAGGGTCTGTGTGTGCCAGGGGCTCTTGGATGTCTCTGTATCCATGGAGAGAAGGGTCTGTGTGTGCCAGGGGCTCTTGGATGTCTCTGTACCCAGGGACAGAAGGGTCTGTGTGTGCCAGGGGCTCTTGGATGTCTCTGTATCCATGGACAGAAGGGTCTGTGTGTGCCAGGGGCTCTTGGATGTCTCTGTATCCATGGACAGAAGGGTCTGTGTGTGCCAGGGGGTCTTGGATGTCTCTGTATCCATGAAGAGAATGCTCTGTGTGTGCCAGGGTTTCCATAATGTCTCTGTACCCATGGGTATGGGATGAACACGGACAGTGAAAGTGTCAGTCACGTTGCTTGCACACTCCTTTCTTTGTGTACAAGACACATCCATGCACACCCCCACATATTGGTATATTAATAGGATAGGAATGGATAGAGACTTCGCACAGAGCTCTAACTTTGGCATAGCTCACCCTTTAGCCAGAGACCAGGGGATTGTTTTCCCCAGCTCTGTGTGAGAAGATGTCCAAGAGCTGAAGGAGCAGCATTCAGAAGCAGTTTCAGGATTTTTACGCCGGAAGTAGAGCTCACAGCCATCCATATAACTTGCCATATTCATTGGGATGGGCTGCTGCTTCTTTAGGAATATGGCCCAATGCAGACACGAGACTTGGAAAAATCCCAGCTCTCTGTGGGTTTGTGCAAAAGGGGGAACAGCACAAACACTTTGTGCCTGCCTGGGGGCACAAGGTCCAAGGAGCTTTAGTGGCAGAGGGTGACCTGGGCTGGTGGCAGGTGAAGTTCCATTCCATGACATCTCAGAGTGGCACAGGACAAAGGTCCAAGTAGGTCCAGTGTTTTTCATGAACCCCAACCCCACTGATGAAGTCCTTGGAGTGCTGCACATCCTCTAGGAAAGGCTGCTGTCACACAATCCATTGGGATTTATAACTTTCATTTGCAACACTTTAAATCCAAATTTCAAACTGCAATATTTTTACATTCAAGACACAGTAATGCATAAATGCATAATAAATCTTTCAATTTCCTATTGATTCAATCACAATTTAAAATAACATAATATTGCAAACAAAACCCAGAATCTTTTAAAAAAGTGATGCTGAGGTCAGTAATATGGATCCATGCCATCAGAACATTTACAGAGTAACTGTGTTCTCTTTTTAAAAAGATCAGTTACCTCTTAATCCAAAGTTAGAGAAGATTTTCACTACACATTTGTTTTTTGTTTTTATCTTTCATGTTTTTTTATTTTCTTTTTTGTCCAGTGTTTTTAACAGAGAACTCGTAATAAAAAAGGAATGTACAGCAAAATGAGATACATTTCTGACAAACAATGAAAATGTCAGCTCCTCCTCTGTTTACTTTTCTCTGGATACCCTGAAGAAAAAACTCTAGCAGATATGAGCAGAGGTGTGAAGTGTTTCATTTGGACTGAGCTGGAGTTCAGCACTGCTGACATCCTGATCCAGTCAAGTGCTGCAGAATTCTTTTGCAGATCTCAAACCCTGTGTTTGCAGGCACAGCACCTGCAGTGCTGACGCACCAATGCACATGAATAACTCTGTTATTCCCTCTCAGAATTCGGGCTCTGCCCCAGCAGGAGGTGCTGCAGCCCTTTGCTCCTGGTTCCCATGTGGAGCAGCTCCCTTCCTGCTGGCTGAGCTGCTCAGGCAGAGCCCGGCAGCTCCTGGCCCTGCAGGGCTGAGGCTTTTCCCCACTGCTGGGCACAGACTGATGGAGCAGCACTGCTGAACACGGGCACACAGAGGGACCAGGAGCAGCTGCCTTTGGCCACCTGAGGCTCCAAGGCCAGACTCTGAGCAGCCAGGGCTGGAAGAGACTCGCAGGCTCCCTGGTGGCTGTGCTGCCCCACTTGTGCCCGGCCCAGCTTTGCTTGGGGCAGAGGGAGAACAAGGGGCAGCTCGCTCCCAGCCCCAGCCCAGGGACCCCTCCAGCTCCAGGGCTGGGGGTACTGTCAGCACCTGCTGCTCCAGCCACCGCTCCTGCTGGCCCTGACAGCAACACCCAAACCGGGGCTGATCCCGAGGGAGCAGCAGCAGGGCCTGGATCTGATCCCTGACTCTGGGGCAGGGCTGGACAAATGACCCCACAGCAGCAGCAGCAGCAGCAGCAACACATGGAGCTGACTTTCAATGTCGTCTTGACTTTTTAAGATTTTCTAAGTGTTCTGATGTTTGCATTCTTGTACCAAACTTTCTCACACACTTTCTGTAAACAACTTATTGTTTTGCATTCTTTTATGGAGGAGGAGAAACATGATGGACTGTTTTTTTGTCCTTGGAGAGGTGGCACTTTCACCCTCCAATCCACTGTCATATTTGGAAATCTATAAATGTTGGAGTAAAAAAATAAACTTCTCCTTTTTCCTGCCTTGAGAGCAACAACGTCTCTGCATCGTGTTGTCTTGTGTCCTATAGTGTCATTTCAGCACAGCCCCTGCCACTCTTCCCTGCCGTGTGCAGCGGTGTCACAGCAGCCTGAGGCACTGGGAGCCCCCAGTGCCAGCAGGGACTAGAGATGACAGCCCTGGGCTCCTGGAGATTGTGCAAGTAAGGGAGCTGGGGACTCCCTGTCCATGGGGGGATTCCAGATGGAAGAGGCTGCTGTGCCCAGGCAGCTCCAAGGTCACAGCAAGGAGGGTCTCGACCACTGGATCTGTGCCAGTCCCACAGTCCTGGGCAGCAGCCACTGAGCCCTGGGGGAACAGAGGGCACAGCAAGAGGGACAAAACCAGGCAAGGTCAGAGACTGGAGAGAGTCAAGACATGAGAGCAGGAGCAGCTGCTCCATTGCACTCTTGGAGAAAGCTCCTGGCTGGTTCAAAGTGCTGAAAGGTGTGAAGGGCAGAGAGGAGGCCTCACCAAACAATGCTCCTGTTTCCACACCCTCCCCTCTCTGTGTCCCAGACGGAATTGGATGGACTGTGTTCTTCTCTCTGAGTTGTCTCGTTCAGCATGAGCAGCTTAGCACCAGCAGCTGAAGGAGCTGAAGCCTCAGGCCACAAGAGCGTAGCAAGAGGGAACATTTGGAGCAAAGTAATGCTGCTCAAATAGACCCAGCTGAATGCAGCGGATATAATAATGGAATCACAGCATCATTTCTGTTGGAAAAGACCTCTGAGCTCATCCAGTCCAGCTGTTCACCCAGCAGTGCCAAGCCCAGCACTAAACCCTGTCCCTGAAGTGCCAAGGTCTGAACAACAGCCCTGAGTGAGGCCTGAACAGCAGGCCCTGAGCCAAAGGTGGCCTCTGGATGAACCTTCCAACCAAAGGTCATCTTTTTATCTGCTCATTAATGAAATATGCATTGTCATTAGAACTGTGATAGATGTAGCCACTCATTAGTGAAACATGTATTGACCTTTCTGTATTTAGAAACTGGACAAGGCCATGAAATCTGACATCTGGCCTTGTTTGGGGCTGAAGGATCAAAGTCACCTCCCTTGGTTCCTCCCGGAGCCCTGGCCAGGCTTTGGGAGGAACCCAAGAGGAGGATGAAACCAGATGTTCTTGCACTAGAAGTGCTGTCAGTTTGTTCATTCAGCACTGTCAGAGCTGGGCCCTCTCACAGCAAGGTTGGAGCCTCACCTGTGGCTGGAGGCACCTGCAGGAATTCCCAATGTCCAGGAGTGGCTCTGCAGCCCTTGGCTGGGACAGCTTCCCCTGCTGCTGTGTGGATCTGGGAGATGGTGAAGTCTGAGGGTAACTGGTGCTGGATTTTTCTTAATCACTGCAGGCAATCTTTGGTGCTGATGATTGGTTGCATTGCTGAGCTGCTCCTTTTGTGATCCTTTGCTGCTTTGAGCTGCAGTAAATGACACTGATTCCTTCAGTTGGGAGTCTGTGCCTTTGGTGCTCACCCTGCCCACTGGTAAATCAAACTGGCACAGTCTGGCCAGATCACAACAAAATGTCACTTGTTAAATGTAAATGTGAGGAATCAGTGGCATCAGAAATTCCCAGATGGGAAGTCCTTCCCTGGAGTTGGCTGGCTCTGGAGTGGGCTGAGGTCGCAGCACTGTGTGAGCAGTGGGGCAGTTGGTTAAAAGAATCAGACCTCCTGGATGTCTTAAAACGTATCCAAAAATTGCATACGGAAAAGGAAAACAACTTGTGGGCTTGGACAGACAAAGATGAATTAGTTAACAGTACATTGGAAACAGCATCTTCAGAAGGAACAATTATTGTTTGAATTCTCCCACATGGAGCAACAGAAGAAGGTTTCAATCTTGAGCTCCGATGCATTTGTGCAAGTGAAATATTAATATCATAAATAACTATGTACATATTTATAGTATAATAAGACCTTAATATATATATATTGATATATATGTTTTATATGTATGTCTATACCTATCTAGCTATATCTATATTTCTATATCAATATCTATATCAATGTATAAAATAGTAATAATGTGAAATAGTGCTGACAATACTGATTTGGTAGCTTTGGCTGCTCAGGGATGTAACACTAAACACTCTACAGAAAAGGAATGGCCAGGACCCTAATGTCAGAAGTAAACTTTGTGAGATTGTATACAATGAAAAAAGGAGGAGGGGATGAAATTGTCTATTTTTACAGGGTTTGCTGATACTGTGATGCAGAGTGCTTTGTCTGTTACTGTGAAAAATACCATGATTCAGACTGCAGTGTTTTTCATGAACCAGACTATCCTCAAGCTGCAGGATTTGTTGAACGGGTGAAGGAGTTGTTAAAAGAGCAGTTGAAAAAATGAGGAGATGGGAACCTGTCCCCATGGAGAACCCATCTCCCAGATGTGCTCCATGCCCTTAACAATGGCCCACTGGGGAAATGGAAACCCTGTGGCTGTGCACAGCTGCACCCAATTTGCACCTACAACCATGGGCAGTGAGACTTGGACTGCCTGGGAAACTGTTCTGGGTGTGATGGCCCCTGGCAGGGCCAGCCCAGAGGCTGCAGGGCTGGACCTTCATGCATTTGAATTAATTAGTATAAATCCAAAGCAAATGAAAGCTATCAATAGTGAGACAGGAATTCAGATTCCTCCAGGACACTTTAGTTTGGTAACTACTTGCTTGGAGCTTGGCCTTGCAAAGTGTTCATGTCATGGCAGGAGGAAAGGAGGAATTGATGCTGAATATAAAGGAGAAAATACAGTAATTCTGTTAAGCAATTGTCAATAAGATTGGATTATTCAACCCCATGACAGGGTAGCACAATTATTGATATTGCAATTTTAAGCACAATTGTGAAAAATGGAGATCCACCTCCAGTCATTACCATTTGTGGAGATAAAGGGTTTGGATCCAGCAGTCCTAACAATGGAGCCAGAGTGTGGGCCCGGAAGCCAAAAGGCCCTCCTGAGGCAGCTGAAGGAGCAGCTCCTAGGAAATACAACATTGAATCCTGAAACCTGGGCAGGAACAATGGGAATATGTCCCTGCAGCCAAGTGTTCTGTGTGAGAACAAGGAGATATTACAGGATACTATTTTACACATCCTGCCAGACCAAATCTCCTTGTTTGGCCCAATGGCCCCTTTGGAAAATGCTCTGATCCACGGGGCTCCATGTGGAGGCTGCTGTGACACCAAGGGACTTGCACACAAATTCCATCCAGGAGCCTGGGTGCCCTCAGGGACTGGGACCCGGCCCCCTTCCAGCCAAAGGGGAAAGGGCCCCACCAAGCCTTGTTAGCCACAGACAACATGGTAAAGCTGAACAGCAAAGAACTTTGGAGGCATTGTTCTGGAATTGAAAAGGCTCCATCTCCATGGACAACAGAATTATTGTTCCTAACTCGAATGACATTGAGAAAAAAGAACGAAGAACTATGTCACTAAAGTACTATTGATGTCTATAAGTTGTACCTTGATAGTCAGCCAGAATCTTTGTTTGCCACAAACACCTCCAGTGTTTCACCAAGGGATTAGTCATCAAAATTTACTGATTAGTTCTGAAAATTTCAAGATCAGGGTAGCCAAAGTACTCCATGTCAGTAATTGCTGGGTATGTTCTCAGCTGAAGTTGGGAGGAATGGGGCTCCCTTGGAGGGCTCACCCTGTGGGCTGGCCAGAACTCAGTCCATGGGCTCTGACTCGTAACTGTCAATGAAGGGACAGTTCAAGAAAACACAGGAATACAATGATCCGTTTGACAGGACTCACTAAGATTTCCCTTCAGGAGAAACCGAAGCCTGTTCTAGTTACAGAGGCCACAGTGTGAGAGGATTTCTGTGCTTCACCATCACTCCCCATGTCAGTAGAGCTTGGGCTGCTGGAGCTGGTCACTGTCAGTGTTACCCCACTCCTGGCTGCAGGGCCACCATTTTGGGTCCTTTGGCAACAACCACAAGGAAGAGTTGGAGCCCAGAGAACATTTTCCCCCCAAAGGAGTGCCTTGGGTTTCAGAAAGCAAAAGATTCTGGTTCATCCTGTGCCCCATGTGTGCTGCCCCGTACTGTGGAGTTGACTGGATGGATTATTAGAAGAAGTAGCACATAATGCTGTTAAAATGTCCAATAAGCACATCCTATGGGCTCCAACAAACACAAATGGGGACTCTACAGAACCACATGGCCTTGGATTATCTGCTTGCTGGCCAAGGAGGAGCCTGGGCTGTCATGGGACAGGAATGTTGCACTGCTGCCAGTGATGGGTTTGAAGGCCAACAGTCAGCAATCACCTTGACAGAAGGAGAAGGAGAAGAGTGGCAGAAAGAAGAAAATTCTTGGTGGGATTAGCTTCATGGCTGCCAAATTGGAGGCTGCTGTGAAATGCATTTGTGGCAGTGTCTGTCATCATTGCAGTGTGTGCACTTGGTGTGCACTCTAACATTCCACGTTAGAGTTGTTGTGATGCTTTGTGCTGGGAGGTGGAGTATTGAGACTTGTCTTAAAAGAGACAGTCTCAAGAAAAGAGAGCATTTGATAAATAACAGAATAACAGCAACTCTTTAGGCATGTTTGAAAAGGAACGTGAATAGCTCTGAGTAATGAAATTTAACAGCACTTAATTGAAGCACAAGGGGAGATGTGTTTATGCCTAATATCTAAATCTCAACTGTGCTATTGAAAGAATGGTTATGAAGGTTGTGGTTCATTGTAGGTCTCAGGACCCATCCAAGTAGCAAGGCCTGAACAGGCTGGGATCAAGCCCTGAACAGGCCTGGAGGCAAAGTTCATCTCCAGATGAACCTTCCAACCAAATGTTATATTTGTATCCACTCCCTAGCAAAGCATTATTAACAACATGATCAGTGGATGTGTTCCTTGATAAAACATGGATTTCTCTTTCTGTATTTAGAAACCAGACAAGGCCCCATCTGGCCTTGTTTGGGGGTGAAGGATCAAAGTCAACTCCTTTGGTTCCTCCTTGAGTCCTGGCCAGGCTTTGGGAGAAACCAAACAGGAGAATGAAACCAGATGTTCCCACCCTAGCAGTGATGTCAGTTTGTTTGTTTGACAGTGTAAAAGCTGTGTCCTCTCACAGCGGGCTTGGAGGCTCCTTGCCTGCAAAAGTGGAGGCACCTGCAGGAATTCCCAGTGTCTGGGAGTGGCTCTGCAGTCCTTGTCTGCCCCAGCTGATGTGTGGATCTGGGTGATGGTAAAGTCTGAGGGTAACTGGTGATGGATCTTTCTTTAATCACTGCAGGCAATCTTTGGTAGTAATGACTGGATGGATTGCTGAGGTTCTTTTGTAATTCTTTGCTAATGATTATGTGCTTTGCTGAGCTTATCCTTTTGTAATTCTTTGCAGCTGTGCATGATATAAATTACAGGATTCCTTAAGTTGGTGTCTGTGTCTTTGGTACTGACCCTGCCCACTGGTGAAACAGGGCCCCCTCTTGCCTAAGAGTTACCTGGGAAGGCAAAAACCCTCACTCCAACATTCTCCCCTTCCTCCTTGTTCCCTGCACTTCATACACTGAGCATGATGTCCTGTGGTCTGGGGTATCCCCGGGGTCAGTTGGGGTCACCTGTCCTGGCTGTGTCCCCTACCAAGCTCCCCCACAGCCCCAGCCCCTGCCCAGGGTGGCTGGAGGAGGGGCAGGACAGGCCTTGGCTCTGTTGCAGCTCAGCAAGAACAAAACCATCTCTGTGTGCTCAGCCCTGTGCTCAGCACCCGGCCCAGCCGTGTCTCAGTGCCAGTGTCTGTGCCCTCAGTCCCTGCCAGGGCTTTCCATGGCAGGGGCCAGGACAGGTGACCCAGGTGTCACCCCCAGTGAGGGCTGCCATGGAAACAGTGCCAGCACTGCCCCTTTCTGTCTGGCTGAGCTGGCCTTTGGCCCTGGCAGTGCCCTTTGCTGCTGGTTCCTGGTGCCTGAGCGGCCAGCGCGGCACAGGGCAGGTGGCCATGGCACAAGCCCCCAGCCAGGGATCCCCTCTGGCTCTGGGCAGTGACAGCAGCCCTGAGCAAGGGGCTGGTGCGCTGGGGTCGGTGCAGTGTCCATCCAACAGTGTTTTGCAATGGCCCAGTGCAGACTGGGATGATGATCCACCCTCCCAGCTGGCCCAGGGCAGCTCTGCAGTGCCCTTCCTCACAGCCTGTCTGCACAGAAGCACTTGCTGGGTGCTCTGCATTTCCCTTCCCTCACTCTTGGGTCTCTCCCACACCTCCCAACTCGGAGCTTTCAGCTGCAAGGAGTTCAAAGCTGGTCTGTCCGTCAGGAATTGGTCTAATTCTGCCCTGAGCAAACTCTGGATTTGTGTTTATTGCAGAACTTCCTGTGTGTCTAAAATATTCCTTTCAGGGTTCTGCCTTAGGGAAGGGGAACCTCCTTGGTGGCAGCTTGGGCTTGGCACACACTTGTGGAGGATGTCTGTTTTCAGTGGGTAAACTCAGGAGTTTTAGATTGGTTCAAAATACAATAGAAGATGACCCCTCTTTGGCTGTGTCCAGCCAGTTCTCTGAGCAAAGCAGGTACCTGGTGACTGAGGAGAGACAAAATGGGCTTGGGGAATGTGGAGCAAGGTTGTCCACACTGCGTCAGAGCTCATGGCACGGCTTCTCTGAGCAGGCCAGTCAATCTCACAAGAGACCCAGGATCAATTTCAATCAGTGAATGCTGCAATCACCTCTTCTGTAAAGAGAAAAATGCACCTATTAAAATAGCAATTTGGATTTTATGGAAGTTTTTAAAATATTTCTCCATAATTAGACAAAAAGACCCACTTAATGAACTGCCCCAGAGCAGAGGGAAATCAAGGCAGAGCCATGGTTGGCCAGGACTTTCCTGTTCCTAATGAGCCCCATGGTGCATTTGGAGCTGAGGCCTGGAACCTCAGGGCCTGAGAGGAGAGTGCACAAACCTTTCCAGGAGTCAAAGTCAGACAAAAAATCCGAAGTGTCTCAAAGCATGAATGGGTCCTACTGAGGTCCACCCCCAACACAGGCTCCTCATGGACTCCTTGGAGGACAGAATTGGAGGCCAGGATGGCACAAAAACCCTCTCAGACACTCATTGTGAGAAAGGAAATTCAAAAGTACCCTTAAAAACCTTGAGTATCTCAAAGCATTAATGAGCCCTACTGAGTGTCCATACAGAGCTTTCAAGGGACTTGTTAAAGCAGATAATTGGGGCCATGCTTGCACAAACCTCTCACAGAGTCTGTATCAAAAGGGAAACACCAAGTACCTTCAAATAACTGAAGTATCTTGAAGCATTAATGAGCCCCACTGAGTGTTGTTACTGACAAAGCCTCTCCAGGGACTAATTACAGCAGATAATTGGAGGCCATGATTGCACAAACCTCTCAGAGAGTCCAAGGCAAAAGCAAAACCCAAAGTCCTTTGAAAAACCTGCAGTCCCTGGGAGCATTCAGGTGCCCCCAGGGCCATTGCTGAGCAAGGCTCCCCAGGGACTCCTTCCAGCAGATCCTTGAGGTCACTGGGATGTGGGCTAGGGAGGGATGCTGAGGGCAGAACAAGGGGCTGACAGTGCCCAGCCTGGCTGGGGCTGTGCCAGGAGGCCCCAGGGCCTCAGGACAAGGTGTCTCCTCCCAGCCCTTGGTGGCACAGACCCTGCTGCTGTGCCCCAGGGCACCAAGACTTGGCTTCTCTTTGTCCCCACCTGTCATCAGTGCCTCCAGTTCTCTGCTCTGCCTGGGGCCTGGGGACACTTTCTCAGTTGTGTCCCTCAGTGGGACCCATTAAAAGTCCAAGAAACTTTGGAGTGTGATTCTGCCTTGGAGTTCTGGAGAGGTTTCTTCAGCTGCCTCTCAGGGACTGATGTTCAGGGCCTGAGCACAAAGCCCCAGAGGGTCATTAAAGTCCTGCTGCTGTGTCTGTGCTGCTGAGCTGGGCTGGGCTCCTGGCACAGAGGCAGCTCCTGGTAAGCAAGAAGAGCTTCAAAAGCACATTTCTCTTGATGAGCAGCTCTTGTGGCAGCCCAGCAGGGCTGGGGCACTGCCTGCAGCCAGCCCGGGCACAGCCCAGAGGCACAGAGAGCTTCAATCAGTCAGGGCTGGGAAGGTGCTGAGAAGTGCCTGGGGCAGAATCACTGCCAGCCCTTGGCACAGGAACCTCTGGCTGCAGGACAATGCAGCTGCAGCTCCTGGAGTGATCTCCTAAAGCTGAAACATCCCAATGCCTGCAGACTCTGTGAGTACATTCTGTGATTCTCTCTTGTGCAGAGCAGCCAGGGATGCCCAGGGCTGTCCTGCAGAGCAGGCTCCTGCAGCCCAGGGCGCTGTGCTGGGGCAGGGACTCTGCTGCCTGCCAGGGACAGCTCTCAGCCGGCCCGGGGAGCTGCTCCCAGCACTGGGGAGAAGCTGTGGAGGGAAGGAGCCACCCTGAGCAGGGCAGGTGCTGCTGCTGAGAGGGGCTGGGTGGGGCAGGGCTGCTCCCAGCTCCACACCAGCCTGGGCACAGCTCCGGGGGACACTGCCCAAGGAAGGTAAGCCTGGCATTGCTGGAAAGCTCAGGAGCTTTCCTTTTCCTGCTTGGAGAAGGATGGGAAAGTTGGGGTAAGGAGAAAAAGATTTTTTATTTTGATACATTTTCATATATTCATAGCTCTGAAAATTACTATTATATAGTTTTAAAATTATAATCCTTACATAACTCTATTGAACTCTTTATTAAGTCAATTAAACAACTATTACATACTTCTTTAACTATAATCCATAATTAACTCTAGTACATTTCCTTACCTTTCTCCTAGAATTTAGAACAATAAGCTGACTGTATAAATACATTCCTGATACTGTATAGTCTTATTATCAGGAAGAGGACCTACTAGAAGAACATTTTGGTTTTTGACCAGAATGTGAGCAGTCACAACAAAAAGTGATGGCAAAGAAACCCTTGGACCAACTCCTATGAGTTGAGCAACTGTGTGTAACTGGGGAAACAGAATCTCCTATTGGATGTTTCTGTTAAACATCCTAATTAATCCACCTTAATGAACTGTTGAAATCAGTTGTGCCCAATCCCCACTTGGACACCTGAAATCTTCCAATAAATGTCTGGTTTTTTCCTTTACTGTTCTAAACACCTTTGCAAGAGTTTTTTTTCTCTTCTGATTAGAGACAACAGGGGAATGAGAGAAGGAGACCAGGAATTGTAATTCCAGAATCACAAAACATTCTGAGTTGAATGGGACACACAGGATCATCAAAGCAGTGTTTGAACATTTACAGAGACTCCCGAACTGTAACTTTGGCTGGTCAGTCTCTCTGCTGGGAGCCTCCCAAACGGCCCTCAGCCCTGGACAGCAGCAGCATCACCTCTGCAGGGCCCAGCAGGGCTCTCCTGAGCTGCCCTTGCCCACCTGCACACACAGCCTGCCCCAGCCAGGGCCCTGCACACAGGCAGGTTTCTGTAGGGCCGGGGCCAGGGCACACAGGGTGGGATGGGCTCTGTGAGCGCTGGCAGGGACAAGGCTCCTCTCAGGAGGGAATGTCCAGGCCCAGGGAGATGCTCAGGCAAGGAGAGGGGGCTGAAGAGAGCAGTGCTGGGGCAGGAGGGCACTGTTGGTGTGTGGGAGGTGCCGGGCACAGCTGGGCACAGGGAGCACTGTCCTGAGTGCCCGGCTGTCTCTGCCCTGCCCTCTCAGGCACAGCACCACAACATCTTCTCTTGTTTCTGCCTTGCCCTGATATTGTCACTGTTATCTGCTGCTCTCAGGGAGGCTCTGGCATTTGCAGCAGCTGAGTCAGGCACTGCCCTTGGCATTCCTGCCAGGCAGGGCTGTCCATGGGAATGGGGTGTCCAAGCTTCCCTGGGACCTGTGGGGCTGTGGGCAGAGCAGTCCATGGGAAAGGGGAATGAGCTGAGCCCCCTCCCTGAGATCCCATCATGGGCACAGCCGGGGATCTCCTTGCTGTGCCCTTCCAAGCTCTGAGCTGCCCTCCTGGGTGCAAATCTGTGCCAGAGGCCCTGGAAGTTCCCTGAATGTCCCACGGGGAAGGGCAGAGCTGCCACAGCTGAGGAAATGCTGCTGGGTTTGCTAAGGGAGCCGTGAGTGTCCTTGGCAAAAGGGGGTGCTGAGACCTTGCCCAGAGATCTTTAGGGAGGCTGAAACATTCAGGGATCCCTCTGCTCTGGGCAGGGTCTGGTTTATCCCAGGCTGACCCAGGATTGTGACTGTGCTCTGATTGCAGCCAAAGGTGCAAAGCCAGGGCAGTTGGGAACAAGCCCATCCAGCCCCTCACCTTCCCTCAGCCTCTCCCATCCCTCAGTGGCAAACTCTCAGTGCAACAGAAATGCTGGGGATTTCTGACCTCAGAGAGCCAGGAATGATGTGTGGGTAGGAAAACAATTCCTTATAGCAACTCCTGACATCTATTTCCTTTAGAACTGTGAGCGCAGATGCAACCAAGCCTTTCTGCATTAGGAGAGATTTCCCTGATAAATCCTGAATATCCAGCCTTGTCCATCTGACACATGGCCACAAACTGAGGGCAGTGGGGCAGGGAAGGCTCCTCCAGAGCCCCCACACACAGCCCTGGCTGTTCCTGGCACACTCAGCTAGCACAACTGGAGCTCAGGCAGGGACGTGGGGGAAGGTTTTCCCTGAGCAGGAACAAGGGTGGGTGAGTCCCAGCGAGGCAGGCTACAGGGGATGGTCCAGGACTGGCTCGGAGCAGCCTCTCCTGACTTGTCACTGTCCTTTCTCCATGAACAGGTCCCTACGTGCAGCCCCAGGAAATGTCCAACAGCAGCTCCATCAGCCACTTCCTCCTGCTGGCATTGGCAGACACGCGGCAGCTGCAGCTCCTGCACTTCTGCCTCTTGCTGGGCATCTCCCTGGCTGCCCTCCTGGCCAACGGCCTCATCATCAGCGCCGTAGCCTGCGGCCAGCACCTGCACACGCCCATGTTCTTCTTCCTGCTCAACCTGGCCCTCAGCGACCTGGGCTCCATCTGCACCACTGTCCCCAAAGCCATGCACAATTCCCTCTGGGATACCACGACCATCTCCTACACAGGATGTGCTGCACAGGTTTTTCTGATTATCTTCTTCCCTGGAGCAGAGTTTTGCCTCCTGACCATCATGTGCTACGACCGCTACGTGTCCATCTGCAAACCCCTGCACTACGGGACCCTCCTGGGCAGCAGAGCTTGTGCCCACATGGCAGCAGCTGCCTGGGCCAGTGCCTTTCTCAATGCTCTCATGCACACAGCCAATACATTTTCCCTGCCCCTGTGCCATGGCAATGCCCTGGGCCAGTTCTTCTGTGAAATCCCCCCCATCCTCAAGCTCTCCTGCTCAAATTCCTACCTCAGGGAACTTGGGCTTATTGTGTTCTCCCTCTGTTTAGCATTTGGTTGTTTTGTGTTCATTGTTTTCTCCTATGTGCAGATCTTCAGGGCTGTGCTGAGGATCCCCTCTGAGCAGGGACGGCACAAAGCCTTTTCCACCTGCCTCCCTCACCTGGCTGTGGTCTCTCTGTTTATCAGCACTGCCTCATTTACCTACCTGAAGCCCCCCTCCATCTCCTCCCCATCCCTGGATCTGTCAGTGTCAGTCCTGTACTCGATGGTGCCTCCAGCCCTGAACCCCCTCATCTACAGCCTGAGGAACCAGGAGCTCAAGGCTGCCCTGAGGAAAATGATGACTGTATCTTTTCAGAAACATTAAACTTTTCTGTTCCAGAACCTTGTGAATGTAACTTTTTTAAATCTTGGCCTTTTTTTCCTATTTGTCCATTTTGTCACTGGGCCCTTTTCTTATTATTTTTCTGGTGTTATAATGTTTTGTATAAGATACTGCAGTACTACTCTGAGCATTTCTACATGAACTTCTACTGCTCTTTTGTAACACAAAGGCTTTTAGGTGGCTTGTTCCCTCAGCATTTAAATAAAAACAAGTGGCTGTCCTGACCTGTGTGTCTAAGGCATTTCCACAGCCCTTCTCTGCCTCTGCAGGGGCAGTGCCTGTGAGCAGAGGTGGAGGGAAGGGGCTCCCAGCACAGCAGCATGGCCAGGGACAATGGCCCTGCCTCTTTCCACATCTGCTCCTCCCAGCTCCACACTCCCCTTCCCAGCCCTGCTGTGGGTGCAAGGCTGGAGTGCTCTGGCAGCTTGGTCACTGTCCTGCTGCGTGTCCGTGCTGTGCCCTCAGGCAGGGACAGGCCATGGGCACTGCTGGGACACAGCTGGGCTCCAGCACAGCAGCTCCACCAGCAAAGGGCAACTCCTGAGGGCAGGGCAGGAAGGCTTTGCTCCCCTCCAGAGTCACTCTCAGGACTCTCAAGAGGCTCCTTGTGTTCCTTGTTCTCCCAGGGCTCAGTGGGATGAGATCAGGGTCTCACTGGGGCCTTCAGAGGACTCAGGTCTGGGTCAGGTTTTGCTTGTTGGTGGCCAGTGCCCATCAGATGGTGAATGGTCTGAGCTGAACCTTCCTGGGGCCCTGCAGCTTGTGCCAGGGCTGATGGCAGGGCAAGGTTTGTCTGGAGGGCCTTGGGAGCTGCCAGGAGAACACAGGGGACCTGCAGGGACAGTGTGTGCCAGGGACCAGCAGGGAGTGGAGCTCACTGGGCAGAGGCCTGGCCAGGCTGGGCTCACCCCAAGATCAAGGACTGAATGTCTGCTGTGAGCCAGGAGAGCTCTGCAGCCCAGGGACACAGCAGGCCCAGGGAAAGGAGTCTGGGCACTGCCTGCTCTGACCCTCAGGGAACTCCCCCAGGAGGATCCAGTGCAGCCCCAAGCTCCTCTGGCAGCCCTGGCACAAGGCAGGCACCTCTGAGCCCCCTCCATGCTCCGCAGAGCCTGTGTGGGAGGGGGTGAGTGCAGGGAGCACCATCAGCTGCCTCTGTGTGCCAGGCTGAGCAGCAGAGCCCAACAGAGGCAGCCCAGGGCCCTGGGCAGCACAGCCCCCGTGCTCTGCAGAGCAGCAGCCCCAGCTCGGGGCTCTGGGCAGCAGGGCAGGGGCTGCAGCAATGGCTGCTGGGGCCAGCACAGACGTGTTCCCCTGGGAAAGGCTCTGGGGGCAGCTGGCATGGGCCAGGAGCAGAGCAGGAGCCCGTGGGTGTGCAGAGGAGCCCTGGCAAGAGGCTGGCCTGTCCCTGGGCCAGCAGGAGCTGCCTGAGGAGCCCCGGGGCCAACTCTGCTGCTGGGCTGGGCAGCGGGGCTGGCCCTGGGGCTGCAGGAGCTGCCCGAGCTGAGCATCTGCTGAGCATTGCAGACCCAGAGTGGCTGTCCCTGACCTCCAGTGCCTGCAGTTCCTGCTGCAGGGCCAGACCTGACTCTGCTGCTCTGCTGGGCTGGGGCAGGGGCAGGGAAAAGCTGCACTGGGCAGTGCCAGGGAGAGGAAAACAATGGGGCCTCCTCCATATGGGCCCCTACAGTGCCAGAATGGCCTCCATGGTTCCATTAAGCCCCAGAGTGTCACAATGGCCCTTTGGTTCCAGTAAGCCCCACAGGGTCACCATGGTCTCCTGGTTACAGGAGGCCCTGTAGTGTCACAAGGGCCTCTTTGGTTCTGTGGAGCCCACAGGGTCAGTTTTACCAGTGGGCAGGGTCAGCACCAAAGACACAGACACCAACTGAAGGAATTGTGTAGTTTATATAAGGTAAATCTGCAAAAAATTACAAAAGGAGCAGCTCAGCAATGCACTCAACCATCACCACCAAAGCTTGCAGCGGTGATTAAGATCCAGCACCAGTTCCCCTCAGCCTTTAACATCCCCCAGATCCACACAGCAGCAGGGGAAGCTGTCCCAGCCAAGGGCTGCAGAGCCACTCCTGGACACTGGGAATTCCTGCAGCTGCCTCCAGCCACATGTGAGGCTCCAACCTCGCTGTGAGAGGGCCCAGCTCTGACAGTGCTGAATGAACAAACTGACAGCACTTCCAGTGTGGGAACATCTGGTTTCATCCTCCTCTTGGGTTCCTCCCAAAGCCTGGCCAGGGCCCAAGGAGGAACCAAAGGAGGTGACTTTGATCCTTCAGCCCCCGAACAAGGCCAGATGGGGCCTTGTCTGTTTTTTAAATACAGAAAGGTAAATCCATGTTTCACCAATGAACACATACAGAGATCATATTCCTCAGAGTGATACATTAATGAGTAGATACAAATATAAGATTTGGTGGCAAAGTTTATCTAGAGCTGAACTTTGGCTCAGGGCCTGGTGTTCAGGCCTCAGTCAGAGCCTGGTGCTGAGGCCTCAGGACTTCAATTTGTCCTTTAACCTGTAGAGGAACTACAATTCATAACAATTCTTTCAATAACACAGTTTAGATTTAGGTATTAGTCATAAAGGCATTGCCTCTTGTTCTTTATTTAAGTGCTGTTCAGTACTCAGAGCTATAATTCACATTCCTTTTAAAACAGCCCTAATTAATTGCTATTCCCTGTTATTTTATCAAATGTCCCTTTTTTCTTGAGACTGTGTCTCTTTTTAGACATGTCTCACTACTCCATTTCCAGCACAGTGTCACAACAACATGGAATCATAACACACCAAGTGCTCACACTGCAGTGATGACAGTGACTGCCACAAATTCATTACACAGCAGCCTCCAATTTGGCAGCCATGAAGCCAATTCCACCAAGAAAAATGTTCTTCTTGCTGCCACTCTTCTACTGCTTTTCCTGTCAAGGTGATTCCTGACTGCTGGCTTTCAAACCCATCAGATAGCACTGCAACATTCCTGTCCCATGAGAGCCCAGGTTCCTCCCTGGCCAGCAAGCAGATAATCCCAGGCTGTGCGGTTCTGTAGAGCCCCATTTGTGTTTGTTGGAGCTCCTGGGATGTGCGATTGGACATTTTAAGTGTATCATTTGCTATTTCTTCTAATAATCTAATATTTCTTCTAATAATCATTACTGTAATATCCACAGGACAGGGCAGTGGACGTGAGGCACAGGGTGAACCAGAATCTTTGGTTTTCTGAGATCAAAAGCACTCCTTGGGTGGAAAATGTTCTCTTGGCCCCAACTCTTCCTTGTGGTTCTTGCTGATGGACCCTCATGGGAGGCATCAGCATTGCCTGGAAACAGGACCCAAACCATCCTTTAGGAAGCTGTTCATGGGCAGTGTCCATACACGCAGCAGCTCCCATTCCCAGTACCAAAGGTCTGATTTCCTATTTCCCACTGGGGGGTGCTGATGGATCCAGGGCTCCTCCCTGGGCCCTCCAAGGGAACCCCATTCCTCCCAACATCATCTAAGAACATTTACAGCAATTAGTTACATTGAGTATTTTGGCTACTTTAACCTTTACATTCTCATAAGAATTTAATGACGAATCCTTGGGGAAACTGTAGAGGTGTTCGTGGCAAACAAAGATTCTGGCTGACTATCAAGATACAATTTACAGACATCAGCAGTACTTCAGTGACACGGTTAATCATTCTTTTTCCTCAGTCTCATTTGGGTTAGAAACAATAATTCTGTTGTCCATGGAGCTGGCACTGTGTTAATTCCAGAATAATGCCCCCAAGTCCTTTGCTGTTCAGCTTTAGCACGGTGTCTGTGGCTAACAAGGCTTGGTGGGGCCCTTTCCCCTTTGGCTGGAAGGGGGCTGGATCCCTGTCCATGAGGGGCACCCAGGCTCCTGGATGGAATTTGTGTGCAAGTCCCTCAGTGTCACAGCAGCCTCCACATGGAGCCCTGTGGATCAGAGCATTTTCCAAAGGGGTCATTGGGGCAAACAGGGAGATTTGTTCTGGCAGGATGTGTAAAACAGTATCCTGTAATATCTCCTTGTTCTCACACTTGGCTGCAGGGACACATTCCCATTGTTCCTGCCCAGGTTTCAGGATTCAAACAGTGCTGTCTTTCCCCAGAGCTGTTCCTTCAGCTGCCTCTGGAGGACCTTTTGGCCTATGGAGCCACACTCTTGCTCCTTTATTAGGACTGGTGGATCCAAACCCTTTATCTACACCAACAGCAGTGATTTGAGACGGATGTCCTTTTTTCCAATTGTTTTAAAAACTGACAATATCAGTAATAGTGCTACTCTGTAGTTGAATAATCCAATTTTGTTCACTGTTTTTAACACAATTCCTTTAATTTTTCCTTGATAATCTGCATTAGTTCCTCCTCCCATCACATGAACACTTTTCAAGGCCAAGCTCCAGTGAGCAGTTATCAAACCAAAGTGTCCTGGAGGAATCTGAATTACTGTTTTGGTATTTATAACTCTCATTTGCTTCTGATTTATGGCATGAAGGTCCAGCCCTGCAGCCTCTGGGCTGGCCCTGCCAGGGGCCATCACACCCACAACAATTTCCCAGGCAGTCCAAGCCTCACTGCCCATGGTTGTAGTTGCAAATTGGGTGCAGCTGTGCACAGCCAGGGGGTTTCCATTTCCCCAGTGGGCCATTGTTAAGGGTATGGAGCACATCTGGGAGATGGGTTCTCCATGGGGACAGGTTCCCATCTCCTCATTTTGTCAACTGCTCTTTTAATAACCCCTTCACCCATTCAACCAATCCTGCAGCTTGTGGATTGTCTGGGGAATTAAAAACCCAGCAGACTTAATAATTGTATTTTTGTATTTTTCACACTAACAGACAAAGCATTCCCCATCACAGTATCAGCAAATCCTATAAAAATAGCCAGATTCATCCCTTCCTCCTTTATCTCTCAAAGTTTAGCACTGACAGCTGGGTCTTGGCTAGTCATTTTCTGTAGGGTATTTAGTGTTACAGTGAGCAACCAAAGCTGACATATTACGAGTGTCAGCCTTATTTCACAGTATCCATTTTTAATTATACAGATATAAATATAAATTTTTGTGTTATATTTATTACTAGTATTAGTATTACTATTAGTATTACTATTAGTATTACTAGTATCACTTGCACAAGTGAACCTGAGCTCAAGATTAAAATCTTCTACTGTTGTTCTATGTGGGAGTGTTCCAACAACAATTTTCCTTTTGTTGGTGCTGTTTCCAATCTGCTGTTAACAAAATCCATCCTCATCTGCCCAAGCCCACAAGTTCTTTTCCTTTCCCATATGCAATTTTTGGATTCATTTTAAGACATCCAGGAGTTCATCCTCTTTTAACCAACTGCTCCACTGCTCACACGGTGCCCGGACCTCAGCCCACTCCAGAGCCAGCCAACTCCAGGGAATGGCTTCCCATCTGGGAATTTCTGATGGCACTGATCCCTCACATTTACATTTAACAAGAGACATTTTGCTGTGATCTGGCCCGACTGTGCCAGTTTTGTTTTACCAGTGGGCAGGATCAGCACCAAGGACACAAAGTCCAACGGAAAGAATCAGTGTCATTTACTGCAGCTCAAAGTAGCAAAGGATCACAAAAGGAGCACCTCAGCAATGCACCCAACCATCAGCACCAAATATTGCAGCAGTGATTAAGAAAGATCCAGCATCATTTACCCTCAGGCTTCACCATCTCCCAGATCCACACAGCAGCTGGGGGAAGCTGTCCCAGCCAAGGGCTGCAGAGCCACTCCTGGACACTGGGAATTCCTGCAGGTGCCTCCAGCCACAGGTGAGGCTCCAACCCCGCTGTGAGAGGGCCCAGCTCTGACAGTGCTGAATGAACAAACTGACAGCACTTCAAGTGTGGGAACATCTGGTTTCATCCTCCTCTTGGGTTCCTCCCAAAGCCTGGCCAGGGCCTCAGGAGGAACCAAGGGAGGTGACTTTGATCCTTCAGCCCCAAACAAGGCCAGATGTCAGATTTCATGGCCTTGTCTGGCTTGCAAATACAAAAAGATCAATACATGTGTCACTAAGGAGTGGCTACATCTATCACAGTGCCCAAAGACCATGCACATTTCATCAGTGAACAGATACAAAGATAACCTTTGGTTGGAAGGTTCATCCAGAAGTCACCTTTGGCTCAGGGCCTGCTGTTCAGGCCTCACTCAGGGCTGTTGTCCAGGCCTTGGCACCTCAGGGACGTGGTTTAGTGCTGGGTTTGGCACTGCTGGGTGAACAGCTGGGCTGGATGAGCTCAGAGGTCTTTTCCAACAGAAATGATGCTGTGATTCCATTATTATATCCGCTGCATTCAGCTAGGTCTATTTGAGCAGCATTACTTTGCTCCAAAAGTTCCCTCTTGCTCAGCTCTTGTGGCCTGAGGCTTCAGCTCCTTCAGCTCCTGGTGCTAAGCTGCTCATGCTGAACGAGATGACTTGGAGAGAAGAGCACAGTCCATCCAATTCCTTCTGGGACACAGAGAGGGGAGGGTGTGGAAACAGGAGCATTGTTTGCTGTGGCCTCCTCTCTGCCCTTCATGCCTTTCAGCGCTTTGAACCAGCCAAGAGCTTTCTCCAAGAGTGCAATGGAGCAGCTGTTCCTGCTCCCAGGTCTGGCTCTCTCCAGTCTCTGACCTTGCCTGCTTTTGTCCCTCTTGCTGTGCCCTCTGTTCCCCCAGGGCTCAGTGGCTGCTGCCCAGGACTGTGGGACTGACACAGATCCAGTAGTCGAGACCCTCCTTGCTGTGGCCTTGGAGCTGCCTGGGCACAGCAGCCTTTTCCATCTGGAAGCTCCTCATGGACAGGGAGTCCCCAGCTCCGTTCCTTGCACAACCTCCAGGAGCCCAGGGCTGCCATCTCAAGTCCCTGCTGGCACTGGGGGCTCCCAGGTGCCTCAGGCTGCTGTGACACCGCTGCACACGGCAGGGAAGAGTGGCAGGGGCTGTGATGAAAGTCAGCTCCATGTGCTGCTGCTGCTGTGGGGTCATTTGTCCAGCCGTGCCCCAGAGTCAGGGATCAGATCCAGGCCCTGCTGCGGCTCCCTCGGGATCAGCCCCAGTTTGGGTGTTGCTGTCAGGGCCAGCAGGAGCGGTGGCTGGAGCAGCAGGTGCTGACAGTGCCCCAAGCCCCGGGGCTGGAGGGGTCCCTGGGCTGGGCTGGGAGGGAGCTGCCCCTTGTTCTCCCTCTGCCCCAGGCAAAACTGGGCCGGGCACAAGTGGGGCAGCACAGCCACCAGGGAGCCTGCGAGTCTCTTCCAGCCCTGGCTGCTCAGAGTTTGGGCCTTGGAGCCTCAGGTGGCCAAAGGCAGCTGCTCCTGGTGCCTCTGTGTGCCCCTGTGTTCAGCAGTGCTGCTCCATCAGTCTGTGCCCAGCAGTGGGGAAAAGCCTCAGCCCTGCAGGGCCAGGAGCTGCCGGGCTCTGCCTGAGCAGCTCAGCCAGCAGGAAGGGAGCTGCTCCACATGGGAACCAGGAGCAAAGGGCTGCAGCACCTCGTGCTGGGGCAGAGCCCAGATTCTGAGAGGGAATAACAGAGTTATTCATGTGCATTGGTGCATCAGCACTGCAGGTGCTGTGCCTGCAAACACAAGGTTTGAGATCTGCAAAAGAATTCTGCAGCACTTGACTGGATCAGGATGTCAGCAGTGCTGAACTCCAGCACAGTCCAAATGAAACACTTCACACCTCTGCTCATATCTCCTAGCTTTTTTTCTTCAGGGTATCCATAGAAAAGGAAACAGAGGAGGAACCTACATTTTCATTGTTTATCAGAAATGTTTCTCATTTTGCTGTACATTCCTTTTGTAGGACGAGTTCTCTGTTAAAAACACTGGACAAAAAAGAAAAGAAAAAATATGAAAGATAAAACCAAAAAACAAATCTGTAGTGAAAATCTTCTCTAACTTTGGATTAAGAGGTAACTGATCTTTTTAAGAAGAGAAATCAGTTACTCTGTAAATGTTCTGATGGCATGGATTCATCTTACTGACCTCAGCATCCCTTTTTAAAAACATTCAGGGTTTTGTTTGCAATATTATGTTATTCTAAACTGTGATTGAATCAATAGGAAATTGAAAGATTTATTATGCATTTATGCATTACTGTGTCTTGAGTGTAAAAATATTGCAGTTTAAAATTTGGATTTAAAGTGTTGGAAATGAAAGTTATAAATCCCAATAGATTGTCTGACAGCAGCTTTTCCTAGAGGATGTGCTGCATCACAAAGACTTCATCAGTGGGGTTTGGAGTGCTTGGATCTTTGTCCTGTGCCACTCTGGGATGTCATGGAATGGAACTTCACCTGCCACCAAAGCTCCTTGGACCTTGTGTCCCCCAGGCAGGCACAAAGTGTTTGTGCTGCTCCCCTTTTTGCACAAACCCACAGAGAGCTGGGATTTTTCCAAGTCTCATGTCTGCATTGGGCCATATTCCTAGAGAAGCAGCAGCCCATCCTGATGAATATGGTGAGTTATATGGATGGTTGTGAGCTCCACTTCCTACCTAGAAATCCTGAAACTGCTTCTGAATGCTGCTCCTTCAGCTCTTGGACACCTTCTCACACAGAGCTGGGAAAAAAATCTCCTGGCCACCAGTTAAATGGCGAGTTATGCCAAAGTTAGAGCTCTGTGGGAAATCTCTATCCATCCCTATCCTATTAATATACCAATATGTGGGGGTGTGCATGGATTTGTCTTGTGTACAAAGGAAGGAGTGTGCAAGCAACGTGATTGACACTTTCACTGTCCGTGTTCATCCCATACCCATGGGTACAGAGACGTTATGGAAACCCTGGCACCAACAGAGTCTTCTGTCCCTGGATACAGAGACATCCAAGAGCCCCTGGCACATACAGACCCTTCTGCCCATGGATACAGAGACATCCAAGAGCCCCTGGCACACACAGACCCTTCTGTCCCTGGATACAGAGACATCCAAGAGCCCCTGGCACACACAGACCCTTCTGCCCATGGATACAGAGAAATCCAAGAGCCCCTGGCACACACAGACCCTTCTGCCCATGGATACAGAGACATCCAAGAGCCCCTGGCACACACACAGACCCTTCTGTCCCTGGATACAGAGACATCCAAGAGCCCCTGGCACACACAGACCTTTCTCTCCATGGATACAGAGACATCCAAGAGCCCCTGGCACACACAGACCCTTCTGTCTCTGGAGGACGGAGCGTGGTGGGTGGGGGTGGTTGGTGGGCAGTGAGTCCCGGACAGCAGGCCAGACCCGGCTCCAGCCCTACCAGGCCCTGCCAAGGCTCAGTGCAGGATCCTCTGGAATGGGAAAGCCATTCAGCCTTCTCCCTGCCCAGAGGGGCAGTGCTGGCCTGGCAGCACAGGTTGTTTTCCCCTCAGGCTGCAGGAGATGAGAACACAACACTTGCCAGCACTGAGTGCGAGGCACAGCTCCGGCTGCTCCCCATGAACCTCAGCTCTGGGAGCACTGTCTGCCCCAAGCTCCAGGGGCTGCAGTGGGAGCCCGGCTGGGCTCTGCCCTGGGGCCATCCTGCTGGGACAGCTGGACACAGGGAGCATTCAGCTGCCACAAACAGCCAAGCCAGGGCTGCAGGGCAGCTGCTCCAGCCCGGACTGCACTGCTGTGTGCTGTGCTCTGGGGCTGGGGCTCCACACACAGGGGACTGGACTGGTGTGCCAGAGGACACAGAGAAGCTTCAGCTTCAGCCTCACTGAGGTGGGTGCATCGGCTGGGAAGAGTGGGGAGGCTCAAGGGGATTCACAGAGCTCATCCTGCTGCAAGGATGAAGGGAGTGGGAACTCAGCAGTGAGGAGAGCTGAGGGCTGGAGAGTGGCTCTGAATGACACTAAAATCCCACTGGACCTCTGAGACATTGCTGCTCCTCAGCCAGTGACAGCATGAGTCCCTAAACCTGGGGCTCGGCCTTCCTTGTGGTCAGAGGCATCAAGATAGTCAACAGAGTGATGGAGACAGCAATGGGCTGGGAATTCACTGGGGGGAAAAAAAGGGAGTAGTTGAGAAGTAAAAGGCAGGTGGGGGAGAGAACTGTTCAGAGAAGGGCTGAGCTACAGCTTGAGCAAGCTGAAAAATGTCATTTGGAGTCATCCCAGATTGATTTGATTTCAGAAGGTATTGAACAAGTTTAATTTTTTGGGAGGTGTCATGTTTTCTCTTGGAGGTGTACACTCTGCAAACTAGAGCTGTGTTGCCAAAATGCTCAAGCAAGTCTGTGCTGCAGGTGACACCATTTCTTCTTTGGCTGATTCCGGCCCGGTGCTGAGCTCCAGCAGAGCCCTGGCAGAGCCCAGAGCAGCCTCAGCATCTGCAGAGCCCGGCTGCAAGGAGAGAAAGCAGAAACTGCCCGTCAGCTGATGGCTCCTGTCCCCTTGTCCCAGCTGCCCATGGTGCCCAGGCCATGCTGGCCGTGCCCAGAGCTGTGCCCAGAGCTGCCCATCAGTGCTGCCTTTGGGAGCAGGGCAGGAGGGCAGGACATGTGCCCAGCCTGCAGCCAGCCATGGCACATCCACCTGCTCAGCAGCTGCCCAGAGCAGGATGCTCCTGTGCTCGCTGCCATCTCCCAAAAGCTCTGAGCCCACCCTGCCAAGCAGACGGGGACCCACCTCATGCCATCCATGGCTGGAAGAAAAGCTGGTCCCAAACGATGTCCTCAGCCTGCTCCAAGGGCACGGCCCATCCACGCCGCAGCTGCTCTCAAGAACTTCCCGATCCAGACTGGACCAACCAGAATGCTTCCTCTAGAAAAACAAACAACAAATTGTTGAAAATAGATTACAGACAAAAAGGGAAAAAAAGAACAAAGGTAAAAATCATATCTCTGTGAGGGGATTGAGAAACGCCCAAGGCATGCCAGGGAAAAACCCAGCCATGTGTGAGCAAAGCCCAGGCTTCCTCCCTTCCCCCTGCACTGTTCCCCACAATAACCATGATCCCCAAGCAAACAAGGGCAGTGGAGCAGCCCAAGCCCTTCCTTGCCTGCACAGCAAAGCAGCCCCTGCACAGGTTCTGGAGTCCCACCTCTGCTCCCACCACAGGGGTTTGTTTGTGTTGGGCTGGCTGCCCCAGCCCCATCCCCAGCCTGGGGCACGGTGGGTGCTGGGGACTGTTGGCAGGGCCAGGAGCCCACTCCCATTTCGTACCCACCCCAGCCCATGCCCCCAGCCCTGCCAAAAGCAGCTGGGCAGCTGACTGAAGAATTAGTTGCATCCGTCCCAGCAATGAGTGGGGTGGGAACTTTTGGGTTGAGGCCAGGCTGTGCAATACCCAAATCTGGGAGCATCCCCCTGCATGTGGACTCATCTGTAAATTTGCTGTGCAGCCAGGCTTTGAAGAAGGTGCCAGAATTGAAGTCCATCATCTTAAGTTTACCAGTGGCCAGGTCCAGGAAGAGGCTGTCATCCTTGATGTGATCCTCGCTGTCTCCTGCAGCAGCAGCCCCACCTGGTACAGCTTCTCTGGGGGCTCCTTCTACTTCCCTGGGCTCCGACCAGGCTGTCAGGGTTCTGTCCAGGGCCCCAGCTGTCAGGGAACCAGGACAAGCAAAACCAGCTTGGATGGTGGCCACCAGTGCTGGGCAGAGCAGCTCAGCTCCAGCACAAGGGCTGTGTGCTCCCATCTGATGAGCCCTGGGCAGTGACACAGGCAGGACAAAAAAGTCTGGGGTTCCTTTGCTTCTCATTGCCAAGGCATGTGTGCAGATGTAACTTACCGGGGCCCTGCAGCACAGTGTGCCTGTGGCTCTCTCCCTTCTTCTATGGCAGATGAATATCCTGCATCCAAGGATGACAGAACACCTCTTCTAATGAGGGTCTGTCCCAGTCCAGCATGGATAAACACCGCCTGATCAGATCTTGGCATTCTGGGCAGAGAAACCAGAAACCGCTGGTCAGTTGGAGAAGGCTCCTGTTGGCTTTGCCCAACCATTCCCTGCCCACTCCATGCTGGATGTGCTCAGAGCTGGGCCTAAACTTTCCCATCAGTTCCCTGTTTTGAAGGCGAGCAGGAGAGCAGGACATGTGCCACCTCCTCAGCAGCTGCCAGAGCGGGATGCTCCTGAGCCCGCTGCTGTCTCCCAGCACTGGTATTGCACCCATGCCCAGAGATGAGGATCCACCTGAAGAAAGCCGTTGTGGCAGCGAGAGCTGATGGTCCCAGCTGATGTTCTGGTCCCTCCTGAAAGGGTGCTCCCCGCAGACCATCTGGTGCAGCATGATACCCAGGGACCAGATGGTAGCTGGCTTGCCATAGTACCAGCCAAAATGGGTCCATTCCGGGGGGCTGTATGATGGTGTTCCTATGGAATACAGATGGAGTTCATCAGGGGGATGCTGCTGCTCCCAAAGGCTGGCCCCAGCATCCCTGGGCGTGCAGGGGCTGCCCCAGTGGTACGCAGGTTGACCCACTGCCCCTCTTTCCAACACATGGGGTTGGAAAAGAAGCCATCGGTGTTGGAAGAGGGCAGCAGAAGCCCTGGCAAGGCCCAACCATGACAGAAACACACTTAGTGCTGAGGGAAAACCATGCCTTCATCCTCCATGCCTGCATTGCCCCAAAAAACAAACCCAGAACAAACCAGGTGAGTGGAGGAGCCCAAGCCCTTCTCACCTGCACACCAAACTGGCTGGGGCACAGGTTCCAGGCCCCCCCATCTCTGCTACCCTCACCTACGGGTGTTTTTGTTGGGCTGGCTGCCCCAGCCCCAATCCTGGGCAGAGTGGTGGGCAAAGGCTGCCAGCAGGACTGGAAGCTGGCTCCCCACCCAGCCCTGCTCAAACCCAACTCAGCTGAAATCTCAGGGCCATGAAGGGCAGCAAAAGGGAGAATCCCCGCTGCCACACCCAGCTTGGGCCCTGAGATGCTGGGCCATGAGATACCAGAACCAGGAGCACACCCCTGTGTAGGCTCACCTGCAAAGCGAATGTAGGCTGTCTCTTGCAGGTAGGTGCCACAGCCGAAATCAATCAGTTTGGCTTGCCCGGTGGCCAGGTCAACGAGGATGTTCGCTGGCTTGATATCGCGGTGCAGGACCCCGCAGCTGGTGCAGTGCCGCACGGCCTCCAGCACCTGGCGGAACAGCTGCCGCGCCACCCCCTCGGACAGGAAGCCCCATGCCCGAATGAAATGGTGCAGGTCCTGACAGTGCTCCGGCCGCTCCAGCACCATCAAGATGTCGTTGGGGAGCTCAACCCACTCCAGCAGCTGGACCACGCCGGAGAAGCCACTGGACACCTTGTCCAGCAGCACAATCTCCAGGGGAGCGCTGGTGCCGTCGGGCTGCGGGAGGAGCACGATGCTGTCAGTGGGGCTGATGCCGTGCCGGGGGTCAGGAAGCCCTCAGCCAGCCCGGGATGCTCTGCGCCCTGCACTGGCCCCATGCCCGCTCTCCCTCGAGGCGTCCTGGCAGGCCCTACCCTGCCGGGCCTCAGTTCATCCCTGCCCAGCACAGCACCTCGCTCACTCACCAGCTCACCCCAGTGATGGACGCAGTACCGTGGCACCCTTTTGATGGCCACCTGCAAGGCAAGTGCAGAACAGGGCTCAGCTCGCTGTCCACCCTGCCCAGTGCCATCCTCCTCCCGCCTCCGCCCTGCTCCTCCTCCTCCACCCCCTCCTCCTGCGCCCGCCGCCGGCCCCGCCGCTCACCGGGGCGCCGTCCGAGAGCCGCGTTGCTGCGAAGACGCTGCCGAATCCGCCCCGGCCCAGCAGCGAGCCCAGCCGGTACCGCTCCTTCAGGCGCTGCTGCGCCTTCCCTGCGGGCGGGACGCGGCTGTCAGCGCTCGGCCCGGGGCCAGCAACGGCCCCCGAGCGCCCCTCACCCGCCCCGGCCCGGCCATGCCCCGGCGTTCGCTCTCTGGAACAAGACAGCGGCGGCTCGGGGCCGGGGGCCGCGCTGCCGAGCGGCGGAGCTCGGGCCGGGTAAGCCGCAGCGGAGGCGGCGGGAGCGGCGGGGCCGCGTGTGTCCTCCGCGGGCCCCAGGAGGAGCCGGGGCCGGGGCCGGGGTCGGGGCCGGGCTCGGGGCCGGGCTCGGGCTCGGGCTCGGGCCAGGCGGAGCCAAAAGCCGGCGATGCCACCCCAGCCCCAGGCACTGATCCCCGCCCAGCAGCGCCACCGCCAGCACGGCCAGAGCCGGGCTGAGGCCAGGCGGCGGCGGGACGGCCGGGGGCGGGCACGGGGCAGCCCCGCCCGGGGCCGGGGGCGGGCCGGGGGCATGGCCCGGCCGGGCAAGGGGAGAGGGAGGCGGGGAGAGGAGGGGAGACCGGGAAAGGGAGAGCGGGAGAGGTGCGGGACAGCGGGAGAGGGAGAGGGAGAGGAGAAGGGAATCTGAAGTTTCTTCTCTGGCTGTCGCTGCTGCTGCCGCTGCCGCTGCTGCCGCCGCTGCTGCTGCTGCCGCTGCCGCTGCTGCTGCCGCTGCTGCTGCTGCCGCTGCCGCTGCTGCTGCCGCTGTTGCAACTGAAGCTCCGGGGCCGTTTGTCCCCGTGTCCGTTTGTCCGTTGCCCGCTCGCGCCCACCCCGAGCCCCACGTTCCCCGAGGGCAGCCCCTGAGCCTGTCCAAACACGGGAACTTTGCCGAGTTCAGCCAAGAGCCAGAGTCTGGACTCCTGCACAGTGGCTCAGGAATCCCCTCGGTCCCTGCTGTGCATTGTCCCTGCTGAGGGTCAAACACTCTCAGAGCGCAATCCCTGAATGCAGAATTTGTACCTGACCCAAGCA
This sequence comes from Passer domesticus, assembly GCF_036417665.1. Lineage (NCBI taxonomy): Eukaryota > Metazoa > Chordata > Aves > Passeriformes > Passeridae > Passer > Passer domesticus. The sequence goes on along the minus strand of NC_087481.1, from coordinate 5,532,905 downwards.
CTGCACTTACCTCTCCAACATTGCTTTCCAAGAAAAACAGGGAAAGCCAAACTGTGTGTAGGTCATGGTAGCTTAAAATGTCTAAAACTTGCCAACTCATGGATCTTAGAGGTGAGATCTGGTTGGAATTAATGGGATGGACAACTAGTGCAAGATGGAAAAGGGGAGCATAAAAATAAATAGAGAAAAACGTCTTGAATTGTTTCAATTTTCATTTAATTTCTTAAAAGCACTTTCAGTTTTTCCAGAAACTTCTCCTCAGTCCTGTATGCTTTTTCCAAGAACCTTTCCTGAAGAATGAGGTGCAGCTTCTATCACAAGATGTGCCACCAACTGCAGCTTCTCTTGGCTTTCCACACTGTGTGTGCAGCACAACACTTGCAGCAAAGCAGGACAAATATTTGAAGAATTTGGCAGCTTGTTCTTTTCTTTTCCTTGTGGGCTGGGCAGTTGTGCCATTGGTAAGGTTTTCATTGTTACTGTTCTACCCTAAGAAAACATGACAGGCTACCAAGAACTCCTGGGGAATGCAAGCCTGACTGAATGCAGAGAAACAATCTGGAGAGCCTGCAGCCAGAAGTGGAGAGCTGTGTGATCATCATTCCAACACCCCCAAGGACATCTTGAAAGTGATCTAGAAGATGAAAATGGGGTGACAGAGGGAGTTTGTTTCTGTGCTCACTTCAGATTCTTCTACATCTGAAATCAATTCTAAAATCTCCATCTAAATCAAGAGTACAATCAGTTCATGAAAAGCACCAGAAAAAACTGTACCTCTCAGGAGATGACTGAAAGAATCTGAAAAGGAAAAATGCAGGAGAAATGCATTTCTCAGCACTGCAGTATTTGCCTGCCTGAAACCCTCCTCCATTTCCGCCCCATCCCTGGATCTGTTGGTGTCAGTTCTGTATTTGCTGGTGCCTCCAGCCCTGAATCCCCTCATCTACAGCCTGAGGAACCAGGAGCTCAAGGCTGCAGTGTGGAGACTGATGACTGGACATCTTAGGAAGCATTAAACTGATTGCCAATTTCTGCAAATCACTTGTAATAAAATTAATTTTTGATAGTTCTGTTGGTTTGTTTCTTTGATTTCCCTGTCTTTTTTTTTTTTTTAAATATTCTTCCTAAATCTAGATCATTGTTTCTGCTATTTCTGACTTTGTTTCTCTCCACATTCACCATGGCCGCAGACTGTGACAATGAGCAGCTGTGCACTCAGTGGCTTTAGATGAATTAAGAATTTCCCAGCAGAGTTTTCTTCAGGGATGCCCTTTTGTTGCCTTCTCTGGAGCTGCAGCAGCAATGTCTGTGTGCAGAGCTGGGGCAGATCAGTGCTGGCACAGCAGCTGTGCCCAGCAGCAGCAGCAGCACTTGGTGTTGCCAGTGCTGCTGCCGTGGCCCTGCCCCGCTGCCCTGGTGGCCCTGGTGTTGCTGCAGGGCCTGAGTGCTCTCGGGGCCGGGCACAGTCCTGGGGGTGGCAGTGCCGGGGCTGCAGCAGGGACAGGCCATGGGCACTGCTGGGGCAGCGCTGACGCCTCAGGCCAGGCCCTGGGGGCTCCAGGCTCCTTGCCCAGGCTCTCTCAAGAACACGGCCAGGCCAATGCTCAGCACAGAAAAGCCCCAGGGTGAGCAGCCCCAGGCTGGCTGTGGACAGGCTGGGGGCAAACAGCATGGCTGGGGCTCTGCAAGGGCCCTGGGGGAGACGGGAAGGAGCAGCAGAGCAGGTGCTGATCCCTCAAGTCCTTTTCTGCCTGGCTGCTCTCCAGCCACTCTGTCACCAGCCTGTAGTGCTGCAGGGGATGTTGTGGCCAAAGTGCAGGACCCGGCACTTGGTCTTGTTTAACCTCACCTTGTTGGATTTGGGCCCTGGATCCAGCCTGCCCAGGGCCCTGTGCAGAGCCCTCCTCTCCTCCAGCACATCCACACTCACACCCAGCTTGGTGTTATCTGCAAATTTGCTGATGCTGGACTCAATCCCCTCAGCCAGACCAACAATGCAGATACTGAAATCCACCCTAGCTGGCTCTGATCCCTCAGCCATCCTGTGGGTGCCCTGTGATGGCTCTCAAGGTGATCTGTTCCATAACCTTGCCAGGCACCCAAATCAGGCTGACAGGCCTGGAGCTCCCCAGATCCTCCTTCCAGCCCTTCTTGGGGATGGGCTCACATTGGCACCTCCACTCCTCTGGGACCTCCCTGCTGATCCAGGACTGATGGTAAATGATGGAGAGCAACTTGGGGAGATCATCCACCGGCTCTCTCATCCCCCTACGATGGAACCCATCTGCTCCCAGAGACACCTGTGAGCACCTGCGTGGCTCAGCAGGTCCCCAGCTGCTTCCTCCTGGATTCCAGGGGGCTGTTCTGCTGCCTGTGCCCATCTACCAGCTCAGGAGAACACTTGTCCTGAGGATGGCCTGTCTTATTGTTGAAAACTGAGGCAAAGAAGGGGTGAAGTACCTCACCCTTTTCCTCATGTTTTTTAACCATATCCCCCACAATAAGAAATACAGATTGTCCTTAGCCCTCTTTTTTCCATTAATGTACTTATAAAAACATTTTTATTATCCTTCACAGAAGTATCCAAGTTAAGTCGTAACTGAGCTTTCACCTATCTAATTTTCTATCTGCACAACCTAACAACATCCTTAAAAATTTCTTGATTTACCTGCCTCTATGTCCAAAGGTGATGCACCCTCTTTTTAACCCCTAAATTCATGCAAAAGCTCCATGCCCCGCCAAGCCAGTCATTTCTTCCTCTGGGTCATCTTTCTGCAAAAAGGAACAGCCTACTCTTGCTCCTTCAAGGTTTCTTTACTGAAGTGTGTCCATCCTTCCTGGAACCCTTTGTTTTTAAGGGCTGTTTCCCTTAAAAGAATCAGTACATGATTTAGTACTCCCCAAATCTGCATCCTCAATAGGCCAAAGTCTGCCCTTAAAAGTCCAGTGTAGAAGATTTATTGATGCCCCTCCTCCTTTCATGGAATATTTTAAAACTCAATATTTTCACGGTTCACTGTGCCCTAAACAGCCTCTGACCAGCACTTCTCCCACCAGGCCTTCTCTGTTCATGAACAGCAGGAGACAGAGCTTTCCTTGAGAGTGGGAATTGCAGGAAACCTCCCCAAAGCGCAGCTTGGAAGGTTCAGCCTGCAGCTGAGGAGAAAGCAAAGTCCCAGCCAGGGTAGAATTGTGGTGCTCGAGGTGTGGCAGCGTGAGGCTGGGCCATGGCCGGCTCTGTGTGCCAGGAGCCGGCAGCGCTGGGTGCAGGGAGCCCAGGGAGGGCACAGAAACGCTGGCTGAGAAATGCTGGGGCACAGCGAGAGGGGCGAGTGCAGCCGGCCAGGGCACAGGAGCAGCACGCACAGGGGGCACAGCCTGCAGGACAGATGGCCGAGGGCTGGGCAGGGCTGGCAGGGCCACAGGCACCCAGGCCTTTGTGCCCTGGGCTCGGGCAGCGCCTCGGGAGGCCCCACAGCAGGAACTTTCCTGGCAGGGGCTGCACTTTGGCTCTCCCTCGGCCTCCCTGGCCAGGCTGGCAGGGGCTGCAGGTTGATGGCATTTGTCCTTGCTGCCCCTCACATCCCCCTGCCCCACAGAGAGCCCCGAGCCACCCGTGAGGGACAGGCCCTGCTGGCCCAGGCTGGGCTCAGGGCTTGGCCTTTCTGCTTCCCCCAGCCAGCCCAGGCCTTGCTCAGCATTGCACTTCCCTGCCCAGAGCCTTGGGCTCCCTGCACTCCTGGCCTCAAGGATCTGCTCTCACCAGTCCCTGGGGAGCCTTTGGCACTCCCTGCCCTCACTGGGGCCCAGCCATGCTCCAAGGCACTTGGAGTTTTGCTGCTGACTCCTTGAGCAGCTTCTTCATCCTTCTCTCAGTGCCTGAGGCTCCTGGACCCAGCCCCAAATCCACCGTGGGGCTGATTAAAACACAGAAAGCCCTCAGGAGCTCTTTGTCTCCCTTCAATTGTCTTCAAGTCTCCAGGGCTTGTGCAGCTGCTTGGAGTCAGTCTGGAGTTCTGTTAAGGAGGGAGATTTCAAAGTGCACCGACCGCATGATGGTTGGTTTTAATCATATGGGTGGTTTTTTATTTTTCAGTTCAGAAAAGAGGTGAAAGAACAATTCCCCACGTGATCTTGATGCCGAATGTCTCCCTAGGAGATCTGGGCATGGAGAAGAACGAGCACCTTGCTGGCTGACCCATTTTGGACAACCTGCTCCTCACCCCCCGCCTCACCATGTCTGACATCGCCCATCTGGACTGACATCCCAAAACATAAAAAAGTGTGCATTTTTAAAATAAATTAGATTGATTAATTTATAAAATTATAATTACAGATTTTTAATTTATATTAGTATTACTGTATATTTCTATTACCTTTGATATTTATGTGAAAAATTGAATACATTTTTTAGCAATCAAAAAATTATTTGCCATTGGTTTTAAATAAAACAATTCCTTTCATTAAATCATTGACCACTACTGGCCATTTATTTCTCCTTCTTAATGCTAATTAGTGCTATTTTTAGATCTTTTGACATATTTTTTTATTATTTTCATGCACAGGGTAAAAGGGGCCACTTTGGGGTCCCTGGAGACATTTCTGGGGCACATTTGGGTCTGGGCAGTGTGATAAACAAGTCCACTGAATTTAAGGATCAAATAATTATCTTTATTATTTTTGAAAGCAAGAATAAGCAAGGACAGCGCTGGGCAGCCCGGACTCTCCGCTCCACTTTGGCTCACAAAATTCCTATCCCCTGAGTCCACCTTTTATTGCCTTCTTCTCCGGGTTTAGGGATGACGTGATCTGTCTTCTGTGCTTGCTCATTCAGTTGCTAGGGGTCTTTTTCTGCCTTCTGGTGGTCGTGGGATGACGGCTTAGTCCCCCTTAGTCTTCCTCTTTGTGAACACTGAGTGAACTTATGCCTTATAAGACATATCTATACACTTTTCTGCAAGCTAAGCAATTCTAGCAAGTTTAAGGATTGTTGTTACAGCTGCTTCTCATTACTTTCCTTTCACAGGGCATACCTTTACAATGGAATTCCCAAGGCACTATAGTAAACCAGCAACCATATGTATCTGCACAAGAAGTTTTCTTAGCTATTTAACTATTGTTTTTAATTGTATAGTTATTTAGCTATTGATTTAATTAATGAACAAACGTATTACTACTTTTTACACATGCCACCAAACTGAAGACTGGCATTATCCCATCCTCTATTTCCCTCTGGCATTCTCTTTCAGAGCACAGATGGGACAAAAACAGACAGTAGAATTGAGTCAATCTTTACCTTCAAAAGAAATTCAAGAGTCCCTCGCAAAGACCAATGCTTTGTCAGTTCAGGAGTCCCTGGCAGAAACCAATGTTCTGCGAGTTCAGGAGTCCCTTGCAAAGACCAATGCTTTGCGAGTTCAGGAGTTGCTCACAGAGACCAATTCTCCGCCAATTGACAGCGCTGGCTGACAGAAACCAATGCTGTGCCAACAACTGCCGTGGCAATGGCCGAGTGCAGCCGCCTGAAGGCGCCGAGGCTGTGAACGAGCAGCCAGGGCCGAGCTCTGGCACTGAGGCCGCGGCGCCGGCACAGACGCTGAGGGCCCGGGCGCGGTTACGAGGCAACCGCGGCACCGAGCGCGGGGCCGGGCCGGGCCGGGCCGCACGCATTGCCAAAGGACATTGGCACTGTCCCTGCTGACTTGACTCCTGTGCTTGCTGCAGAGCCTTTCTGTAGCCAGGAAAGTTTAAAATGTGCTGACAAAGGCACCTGTGGCAGGTCTGTACACTGCTCTTTGGACAGCACGAGGATTCCATCCTGGCTGCAGCCCCAGGAGGGGCTGAGGCAGCTGCAGAGGGGCTCAGCCTGGAGAAAAGGAGGCTCAGGGGGCCCTTCTGCCTCTGCACAACTCCCTGACAGGAGGGGACAGCCGGGGTTCGGGCTGTGCTCCCAGGAACAGGCACAGGAGCAGAGGGAACGGCCTCAGGCTGGGCCAGGGCAGGCTCAGCGTGGACACTAGGAGGAATTTCCCCAGGGAAAGGCTGCTCAGGCCTTGGCAGGGGCTGCCCAGGGATCTTGGCAGTGCTCATCCCTGCAGCTGTCCCAGGAAGGCCTGCAGGTGGCACTCAGGGCTCTGGGCTGGGGACAAGGTGAGCATCGGGCACAGCTGGGACTCCATGGTCTCACAGAGCTTTCCCAGCCTTCATGATTCCATGAGTCTATGATTCCATGAAGGCATGATTCAAAACAGAGTTGAACTCAAATCTATCATACACAAATATTACAAAGGTCAAAATTAATGTGAAATAAATTTATGATTATTCTTTAAGATTGAAATAATCGTATGTCAATGTTGCATATAGGTAAAGCCCTATAAAAGAAGAGCCTTGTTACCCTTGTAAAGTGATGGCTCAGGCCTGCTACTTTGGCTAAGTACAGCTAACAGCTAGCCTGACAAGTTCCTGTGAGAAAGCAATTTGCACCTGGGAGAAGAAAGACTTCTACCCACATCTTCTATGCAGGAGACAAGAATGGAAACATTCTTGAAACAAGAGAGGAAAGATTTTGACTGACATGTACATGAGCAACTACTAACCAATGAACTGAGTTGCACTAAGTTACTAACCAATTAAAATGAAACAGAATGTCTTTAGGAAACCATAGAAATATGAGCTGTGAAGAATAAAGATGGGCTGTTGTGCATGAAGAAATAGGTGTCTTGTCTGTCTCTATAGTGACATGCAAAGACAGCATTACATAAACTGACCAGCCACTGAAAATTTTGGAATAGGTGTTCTGACCATTTAATCTGAACAAATCCTTAACCACAAGAATGGAGGCTATAGCAAAAGCTGTAATCAAGGCACGGAAGCGGACACTGGAAATTGCAGGAATGGAACCCCAAAATATTCTTCTCCTATTAACAAAAGACTATTTACAATGGTCATTGCAGAATTCAGACACCTTGTTCCATTCAACAATGCCACTGTTGAATTTTTCGTGTCTCATTAGCAGTCATTTTCCAACTCATAAACTTTTCTCTTTACATCAACAAGAGGAGGAATTATCTTGGTTGTCAAAGCAACCTGTGGGAGGCCTCACAGTTTTTACTGATGCCAGTGGAAAAACTTCCAGAGCAGGCCTTACCTGGCAGAACAAAGGCAAATGGCTCAGTGAAATCCTTGAGGCACCAGGAGATTCCTTACAGATTCTTGAGCTACGTGCTGTCGTCAGAGTGTTTGAAAAGTGGCCAAATGATCCCGTTAACATGGTTTCTGATTCTCTTAATGTAGTGGTGCTGTCCAGCGCATGGAGCAAGCACTGCTGAAGGAAATGCAGAGAAATCCAGCACCAGGGGTTGTGGCAACTCTTTTTGCAACTGTGGCAGTGTCTCAATTCTCACAAACAGGATTATTTCATTACCTGTATTTGGAATTACTCTGGAATGGAGGGAGGCCTGGCCTTAGGTAAGGAGAAGGCTGACCAATTGGTGGCACCACTCTGGGCCTCTGCTTCTCCCAAAATGGATAAGTTTGGCCAAGCCAGAAAGGCTGATGAGTTTTTTCATCAAAATGTGAAAGTTTTACCCCAGCAATTTGGAATATGGCTGCAGGATGCTGAGGGAATTGTCACAAGCTGTCCACAGGGCCAGGCTATGATTGCTGGATTGGGTCCTGGAGCCAACCCCAGTGGTTCAGGGCCCCTGCAGCTGTGGCAAACTGATGTGACCATCTGCGCCTCTTTGGGTGGCTTTAAACGCATTCATGTGACCACAGACACCTTTTCTGCCATGGCTTGGGCCACTCCTGTGACAAGTGAAGGCTCTGGCTTTGGCATTCCACACTGGCCACGCTGCTTTGCTGTTATGGGCTTGCCTCAGGAAATCAGAACACACAACGGGGCAGTATACACAGCCTGGCAAACCCAGGATTTCTCAGCTCCTTGGGGAGTGAAGCATAGCACAGGCATTCCAGGGAACTCCACACGTCAGCTGTCATCAAAAGGACACATCAGGTCCTGAAAGGACTGCTTGATAAACAAAAAATGGGGCAGGATGGGCTGAGCCCACAGGACAGAGTGCTGAAAGCCGTCCATGCTATGAATCCTCTATGGTTAGTAGGCAATCACAGTGAACCACCAGCATTAACACATTACTCAGGTTTGCAGCAAGATTCTGAATTGGTACAGCATCGGCCAGAAATTTATTTTAAAAGTCCTAGGACAGGGTTATGGGAAGGACCTGCTGATTTACTGATGTGGGGAAGGGGTTATGTTTGTGGCATTACAGACAAAGAACCCTGATGGATACCAGCAAAGTGGGTTCATCTCTGGCTAGAAAAGGACACTCTGATCCCTAATACCACTAATGAACTTACAACCAGCAACACCTGAAAACATCCATTGCCCTCAGAGCTGGAAACGCTTTTGTTATCCTTGGGTGAGATTAGAATGAGTGGGTGTGGAGCACACAGGTGGTGTGAGTTTGAGGGAGGAAGCTTTGCAAGGTGTGGGGTGTGCAGCTGTTGGCACAGCCAAGAATTCAATACCTGGGTGGTGTTATCCCAAGGGACAGGAAGAACAGGAAATTCCCCTGAAGCTGCTCAAGAAGCACTGAGCTTGTTTGAAAATCAAGAGCAATTGGGGCAGGCTATTCAGTGGTATCGTAGTGAACTCCAGAAACTTGAGCAGAAAGAGAGAGAATAAAATCAAGGATATTGAGTGTGGTAAGGAAATATTTATCCCTAGGACCTGGGGAGTTAGACCTGATCAGGGGAACAAACAAAGAGAAGCTGGAAAGAAAGGAACCAGGAAAGAAGGAACAGAGGAAGGGCTCAAAGAGCAAGAGGCACAGTTAGTTCAGATTTTGTCCCTGATCTCAGAGGGGAAGGGTTCTTTACCAATGAGCAAGATGAAGAACAGCTTTAAATTAGAGAGGTGGGGTTTTGGGAGATTTTTTTCTATTGGCTGTAGTATGTGGTAACATCTGTAGTGCAGAGGAAATTAACCCACCAGGATGGCACTGACAGAATATGTGGCTTACTTGGGCCAAGGCTGCTGGGGTGGATTCCTCTCGTTTATCCTTGGCCATGCCTGGAGATCCCTTCCGCACAGGTCTAATTGGTATCCCAGTAAGTGATTTTACTGGTTTTGCAAGGTGGGTAGGAGCTAGAGGAAAGCCATACGTGGAAGCAAATAGATCAAGCATGGAGAATCATTGGTGTAACATCAGCAGAGGTGGTACAAAATTGGACAGATGCAAAAGGCTGGGAATTAAGCCAAAGGGCGAAGGCTTCCAAGCAGGTATGATAACACACACAATCCCTGAATGAAACCGGACTAGAACCCCAAGAACCAGACCTGTTAGGATCAGCTCCTAGAAATTACTGCTTGTTTTTTAACTACTTTCTGGAAGCAAAAATAACCAATTTGAGCAATGTTCTAGTCCCACATTCCAAGAATAATAGTGTCATCCTTAATCCCAATTCTCCATTATATCAGAACAAGGCCAAATATTGCCACATTGGACTTATCCTGGCAGTGCTGGTGCAAATGAGACTGTAAGAAAGCTTCCACTTGGTGTCTTTTTAATCTGTGGGGACAGAGCCTGGCCTGCAATTCCAAGTAATCTCTTTGGTGGAACTTGTTACCTAGGAAAACTAAGCATGTTTTCCCCTAGCATGTGACAAATGCTGAATCAGACTATCTGGAGAGCAGGACACAGCAGAAGAACTAAAAGAGCAATCACAGGCTTAGGATCTAATTGTCATGATCATGTAGAGCTTTGGGGTGCTCCAGCACGAATCTCAGCATCATTCCTTGCTCCAGGTGTTGTGGCTGCTCAGGCTTTGACTACACTGAATAAGTTGGGATGCTGGGCAGCTAAACAACTGAACACAGCTTCAGCTGTTCTAAATCAAATGCTCACTGGTGGAGATAGTATTAGCCATGGCACACTGCAAAATAGAGCTGCTGTAGATTTGTTGTTGTTAGCACATGGGCACGGGTATGAGGACTTGGAAGGAATGTGTTGTATGAACCTCTCTGAGCATTCTGCATCCATTCACAGGAAACTCAACTACAGGACAACATGAAGAGATTGACTGTGAATGACTGAGGGTTGGATGAATGTTTTAAGGGGTGGGCAATAACTGGATGGTTGAAAGATATTGTAAAGGGAATTTTGTTAGTATTAGTAGTCATTACTTTATTGCTTTGTGTTATTCCATGCATAATTAAGTTGGTGACCCCCTTAGTAGGGAACACAGTAAAGAGGGTCTGGCTGGTGCAAGAAGGGGGAACTGTAGCAATGTATTTGAACAACTCAGGCCTCAGTGTGCACCAGCCATACCCTCTGCAACTGTTCTTATCAGAATTGTCTCAGGGCTCTGTGGAATTCATCAAGGTGACTGAGATATAAACTGTGCTAAAATAAGCACAAAGAAGCTGAGAAACAGCACACCAGGATGGCAGGAACTGGATAACAGGGGACTGTGAAACACCTGCATGGTGACCAATCACAGAGACTGAGAAATGGAGGCAGAGAACGAGGGAACGAGACAAAGGCAGGAAGCAAGAAGTGTGATCTTAGCAGTTTGTAGAATCCAGAAAAGTGTGTGTAATGTAAACAATAAACAGCTTCTGCTTGGTCACACCGGTCAGTTGTTCAGAAGTCCTGGTTTACCTGCAAGAGGGGGTGACTGGAAACATACTGGGAGAGGCTGGAACCATCCTAGGGGTGAATGGTAACACCTGGGACCATGCTGGGATCATAGTGGGATCATACTGGGAGTGACTGGGAGCCACAGGGCCCATGCTGGGAGTGACCTGGGCACCCCTGGGGGAACTGGGGCAACTGGCCCAGCTGGGGCTCAGGGTTGTTCTCCCCCAGGGCTGCCCCAGGTCCTGCTGCCACTTCGGACCTCACAGAGCCAGGGGAGAGGGGACAGGGACAGAGGAGAGCTGAGGGGCAAGGACAGGAGGCAGGGACAGGGGACAGGTGAGGGACAGGGGACAGGGAGAGGGGACAGGGCAGAGCCAGGGAACACGGCCTGGCTGAGGGACACTGAGCTCCAGCACTTGGGGCTGTTGCCCTTGGGCTCCCAGCACAGGCCCAGAGGCAGAATCCCCTCCAGAAACTGTTGTTTGCTTTCAGCTTTGCTCTGCAACATTCCCCAGGAGCCCCTGCAGCGGCTGCAGCCTGGCCGGGTGCCCGGGGCCACCAAAGCCGCTCCGGCAGTGCCCTCCTGCCCCGGGCAAGGCATACAACAGCCAAGGAAAGGCTCGTGCTGGGCTCAGGGCAGGCACAGGGCACTCCCCTGGCGCTGCCACGGGCACAGCAGAGCCGGCCTGGGCACAGCATTGGCATCCATGTCCCATGCAATCCCAGCAGGGATGAGGGCTCATTGTGTTACAAATGAGAAGCTTGACTAGGCCAATATTCAAGCAGCAATCAATTTATTAATTCATATGGTAAAGTATGAGCAATACAGGCTGGGTACAGGGGGGGAAGTTTTCCCTCCAGCTGCACACCGATAGTTGAGGCTTACAGGCATTGATAGGGGTACTCATAAGCTTTCTCAGCAGTTTCCGTTCCCAATTTTTACGTCACAATTCTATACACTATTATGATTTAGTTTTTCTCAGGATGTATCCCAGAAAGGAGTATCCCCAGATGGTGGGGTCCGGCTTCCGAAAGAAGAAAGAAGTCTCCCAGCTGGTGAGGTCCAGATTCCAGATGGGTCCACCTTCTAATTCCAAATCTCATAACAGTGATGTCCAGCTTCTCTTGGTCGAAATCATCAATCCTTGAGTAGATGTTCATCTTCCTTTCTTAAGCTGCTTTTCACTGTTTTTTTAATGTATCGAGATAAGCACGTTTCCTTTTTATATATTCTAAAGCTATGGTTTCAAAGATCCTTACTACGAGCAATATTCTAAAATTATACTTCAAAAGGTTATTATTGCAAAACTCTTTAAGGCTTAGCTACAAGCAGAAAGTTCCTGTCAAAGAGAAACATCCTTAAAGCTTGAATTCAAATGATCCTAAATCAACTGAAGACTTACAAAGGGTAATTGCGAACAAAGGATAGGTTCAAAGGCCTTCTTCCATGCTTTACCTCCTCAGTTATTTATTAGAATTTGTCTTCATAACTGTCCCATGGTCAGTTTCCACACAATCACAAATACACACGTTGCCTCTAGGAACCTGACACGAAACACAGCTTTGTATTTCCTAATTGCACTGCTGGCATTGCATTGGTCATCCATTCAAATCATTTCCCCATGGAATTCCCAGGGCAATGGGTTAGGGGGAGATCCATCCATGGAATTCTCACCTGGCTGGGATGAGAGAGATCCGGCCATGGAAATTCCATGGCAATTTCTGCATTCCCAAGGCCCTCATTCCTGAATCCCACATTCCCACAGGAACTCCCCTCCTCTTCCCACACCCACCTTTGTGCTCCAGAGCCTCCCGACCATGTCTGATGGATTTTGGGAGCTCTTCCACACAGCTGTGTCCCAGATAATGCTTCATCTGCTCCACCATGATCCCTTTGCATTCCCAGCACCTCCAGGTGATCCAGGTGGCACCGTCGGACACTGCAAAGCTCCTGGGTCCCAGCTGGAAGGAGATGAAATCCCACCCCTCGTAGCCATAGAGATCCCATCCCAGCCCCTCAGAGTCCTCCATTCCCACAGATCCCAGCCCAGCCCCCGGCTCCCCCCAGTCTCCCCTGCTCTGGTTGTACCGGCCCCGTCTCCAGGGCACTGTCGGCCACGGGCCCGTTCCTGTCCTTGAGCCGGGGCTGGCTATCCCAATATCCCAGCCCTGCCTATCCCAATATCCCAGCCCTGGCTATCCCAATATCCTAACCCTGGCTATCCCAATATCCCAGCCCTGCCTATCCCAATATCCCAGCCCTGGCTATCCCAATATCCCAGCTCTGGCTATCCCAATATCCCAGCCCTGCCTATCCCAATATCCCAACCCTGGCTATCCCAATATCCCAGCCCTGGCTATCCCAATATCCCAGCCCTGGCCATCCCAACATCCCAGCTCTGGCTATCCCAATGTCCCAGCCCTGGCTATCCCAATATCCCAGTTCTGGCTATCCCAATATCCCAGCCCTGGCTATCCCAATATCCCAGTTCTGGCTATCCCAATATCCCTGCCCTGGCCATCCCAACATCCCAGCTCTGGCTATCCCAATGTCCCAGCCCTGGCTATCCCAATATCCCAGTTCTGGCTATCCCAATATCCCAGCCCTGCCTATCCCAATATCCCTGCCCTGGCTATCACAATATCACTACCCTGGCTATCCCAATATCCCAGTCCTGGCTATCCCAATATCCCAGCTCTGGCTATCCCAATATCCCAGCCCTGGCTATGCCAATATCCCCGCTCAGCTCCCCCCACCATCCCCGCTCTCTGCGGCTCCATCCGGCCCCGCTCGCTGCCCCAGCGCTCGCAGGGGTCCCGTCCACGTCCCCCACAATCAAGGACTGGGGGACCCCGGGCCGTGTTGTATTGTGTTTTATTCTCCTTGTTCTCAGTTTGCAATGGTTCCCTGATGTAGCCCCGCTTCTTTCCTGAAAATGCTTTGCCCCAAGTGCCTTCCCTCCTCCCCCATGTCAATCCTCCCTGTGGCTGCAGAGCCATTCCCCAGTCTCCTCTCTGGGCCCCTGTCAATCCCTCGGCCTCCCTTCCCCTCTTTCCAGAATCTTCCCCCAGGGGCGTGGAGTGATTGGGCAGAGGTCAGGGCCCTCCCTTAAGGTGCTTCCTCATTTGTGCTCCTTCATGTCCATCTGCCCAGTTTGCACCCCCCCCGTTTCCCCCATTGGTTGTTGGATGTATCTTTGCCTTGTTTGCGCCCCCCTTTCCAAGCTGGTGCAGGGGCTGAGTGTGTGCTGTGTGCAGCAGGTTGCCCTGAGGGTCAGAGCTGCCCTGAGCCCTGAAATAAACCTTGGCTTTACCCTGCCCAGAGTGGGCCCTTTCTTCCTGCAGCAGCGTCTGCCAGCTGCTCCTGTGGTTTAGGGCTGGCAGCCCCGGCCGCTCTCCTGTAGCCCGGGCACAGGGGAGTGTCCCCCGCAGTCGAGCGTGTCGGGCTGGTCGGGCAGGGCCCAAACGGGCACTGAGAGGACGCGGCGACAGGGCCGGGCTGTGACAGCGCCACTGCCAGGTACTGCAGGGAGTGCAGAACTGGGGGGACAGCGAGATCGGGGCAGCTGGGGGGCTGAACGTGAGAGACTGGGGATCCAGGGGGGTCAAGAGGCCAAGGAAAGGGGGACTTGAAGGGCTGGCCGAGCTGGGAAGGAGGTTCAGGGGTCAGAGTCAAGGAAAGGGGGTGCAGGGACTGGGAGAGCTGGGATGGAGTGTGCAGGGAATCCTGTGCCCAGGAAAGGGGGTGCCGGGATGTCCTGGGAGTGAAAAAAGGAGGGTCTGGGGGCTGGAAAATGCAGGAATGGGGGCCCAGGGATCCCAGGTCAGGGAGAAGGGTGGGGCTGGGTGATGGGAGAGGCGGGGGGCCGGGGAAAGTTGAGTTGGTGCCAGATAAGGGGGTGCAGGGGGGTCTCAGTTCTGGACAATGAGGTAAAAGGGGGTCTCGGGTCTCAGGAATGGGGGTGCAGGAGGGGCTCAGGGTCACGGAAATGGGGGGCAGGGACATGGAGAGGCAGAAGGGAGTTCCAGGGGGCCTGGAGCCCAGGAAAGGGGAGTGCAGGGTTTACCAAAAAAGGTGGGACATGGCATAGGGACACCCAGCATGTTCAGGAAGGGGGAGTTCAGGGCATCTCTGGTTTTGCAGAAGGATGGGCCTCAGGGCAGGGAAAGGCTGGAATGGGGGTCCAAGGTGTTCCAGATTGTCCCAGGGTCAGGCACATGGGAAGTCTGGAGGTGCCCGGGGAGGTGGAGCTCAGCCCAAATATTCTGGGGAGTGCCTGGGTTGGGTTTTTTGGGGGGATGTTTGGAGAATGAAGAAGTGCAAGTCTGAGTGGAAAAGGCCCCTTGGGGGGACATCGGGGGGTGGCGGTGGCAGCTGGCGGCAGAGGCAGCCTGGAGGAGCAGAGCCCTGTGTCCCCCAGGAGCCCAAAGTGGGGAGCCCAGAGAGGGGGGAGCGCCGCCATTGGCGGGAGCCTCCAGAGGCTGGAGAGGGGCAGGGGGGACTCCTTGGAGCCCCTGCAGCCCAGAGCAGAGAATGAGGGGAGAAGGGAGCCCAAAAGGGAGCCCAAAAAGCCACGGCACCACTGAATGGGGAGCGAAGAGGGGGCAGCTTTTGGGATTGCTGGGACTGCCAGCAGGCTGGGGAGGGCGGGCACCGAGGAGAAGGGGGACCCCCAATGCAAGCGTGACCCCAGCAGCTGGGACAGGGGGGAACTCTAAACAGAAGAGGGTAGGGTCCAGGTACGGGGAGTTCCTGGGAGGCTTTTTCAACGCTGAATCTTGGTGTTTGGGAGGTTTTTCTGGAGCCCAGATGGCCAGTGACTTGTAGAGAGGGACTTGGACAGAAAGACTTTCAAAGTCAATGTGCTCATCCCTAGTTTTCCCCAAACCAGGATTTCCCATTGCCAGTTCTTGTGAGGCTGTGAGGAAGTGGAAGATGTCCCTGGACACTGAGGCAGGTGAGGAGGAAGAGGAAGTCAGTGCCCCTTTACCCTCTCTCCTGCTCCATCTCCCAGCCCAGCACGGACCCGGCTGCAGGGCAGCCTGGGGGCATCTCCTTGCCCTTGCCTGTGGCCCGGAGGCAAATGCCATCCTGTCCTTGTCCTTCCTCCCCCAGAGCAGGAGCTGAGGATGGAGAGCAGGGAGGACAAATCCCTGCGGCAGAACCTCATGGCAGAGGCCGTTTTGAGCGGCTCCACGGTGCAGGAACCCAATGGGGAGGAAAAGCCCCAGAGATGCTGCACGAGGAGGGGCTGCAAACGCAGATGGCGGGGATGTGAGGGGGAAAGAGCCAGCCTGGGCCGGGAAGGCGGCCGAAGATGGAGCCAGAGCTCGGAGCTGGTGGTCCATGAGGAGGTTCCTGATGGGGAGAAACCCCACAAGTGCAAGGAGTGTGGGAAGAGCTTCAGGTGGAGCTCCCACCTGATCGTGCACCGGAGGAGCCACACTGGGGAACGGCCCTACGAGTGTGATCAGTGCAGGAAGAGGTTTCAGACCAGCTCTGATCTCCTCGTGCACCAGCACACGCACACAGAGGAGAGGCCCTTCCGCTGCCCCGACTGCGGGCAGGGCTTCAGGCAGAATGGCAATCTTGTCAGGCACCGGCTCATCCACACTGGGGAGAGGCCCCACGAGTGTGAGGAATGTGGGAAGAGCTTCAGGCAGAGCTCCACCCTGATCCAGCACCAGAGGACCCACACTGGGGAACGGCCCTACGAGTGTGGGGAGTATGGGAAAAGCTTCAGCCAGCGTTCCAGCCTGATTGTCCACCAAAAGATCCACACTGGGGAGAGGCCCTACGAGTGTTCCGAGTGTGGGAAGGGGTTTCCTATCCGCTCCCATCTATTCCAGCACTATCAGAGTCACACAGAGGCGAGGCCCTTCTGCTGCCCCGACTGCGGGAAGGGATTCAGGCAGAACTGCCACCTCATCACCCACCGGCGCATCCACACTGGGGAGAGGCCCTACGAGTGTCCCCAGTGTGGGAAGAGCTTCTCCAGCAGCTCTCACTTGACCCGACACCAACGGAGGCACCGGTGAGGGAAGCCCTGCGAGTGCCCCGAGTGCGGGAAGAGCTTCGTGCGCTGCTCCAGCTCCATCCCCCACTGCAGGACCCACGCTGGGCACAGCCCTGGTGACCCACATTCCCTGTGATCCGTGTTGGGAACACACCTGCCTGATTGTCCTTTTGGTTTGGCTTTAATTTTTTTCTTTTCTTCCTCTCTTTGCCCTCCAAAAGCCAAGACGGATGGCTCTGTCACCACACAACAACTCAAATCCCACTGAAAACAACTGAATTTTAACCCATAAAGGCTCAATCCCTCCTCAAATTGCTTGTTCCCTCCTCAAAAAAACTCAATCCCAAGCCAAACTCACTCCATTCCACAGCCACCAGGGTGAGATAGGGTTGGAAGGGGATTGGGAGAAGTGGGATCCCAATTGGGAGTGGTGGGATGGGGATTGTGTGGGGCTGGCTGGGTGGGATGTATTTGACAGCAAATAAAACTTTCAGAGTTACTGATTTCTGTCCCATTCATTTTCAGTCAGTTCTGTTTGCAGAGTGCCTCCTCCTCAGCTGATTAATTTGCTTTAAAAATCCCATTTTTTAAATCATCTAACCCAAACAATCCAAAAACCAATATCCAAATAAAAGCACTCACCTACAATTAAATTTTAAAAATTATTTGAATTGTTTTAGAGTACTTAAGGGTGTTATTAAAGTTTAATTGTTTGGTTAAAATGTAGGAGAAATTCTAGTGGTGCTTGATTTTCTTTTTAGCGTGTTTGTAATATGAATTGTTTTACTAAGGTGTGTTAGATTGTATGATAGTATTTTTAGATATTTTTAATCTAAGGTATATTAGTTATTGCATGAAAAATTTTCAGAAGATATTTCTTAGTATATAATTTGTTTATATTTATTGGTAATATTATAGTAATTGTTATTGTTGTTTTCGCTTGAATCATTGGAGTATTGGAAGGAAAAATATTTCATTTTTATTATAATTGATTTCATTGTAATTATAGTTTATTGATTTATAATTTTGTTTTCAGTTGTTGAGAGGATAGGAAGGAAGTTCAAGGGCAGGAACATCTTTTTCCCCAGCTTGTGCAACCCAAGTCTGGGTGCTATTCAGCCCAGAGCTATGGGATAATATTGTAGTGCCTCCCACACACATTCTGCCTCCAAGAAAAGCTTGGCTTGGCTTATTAGAGCGAAATAAATAGAAGCGTAATAAAATGGACAGTTAAACTCATCCCTCTTGAATGACTCTCTTGCTTTCCAGTGTCAATCCTGCACCTCATGCTCCCAAGGCTTGTTACGAACAAGTGTCTGAGATTGCTTAAAAATTCCCAGGCAAGGTTCAGTAAAAGCCAGATAGAATATTAAGCAACAGCTCAAGAAAATTCATTGGCAACATTCACATTATTACTTACTGCTTGGTTAAGGAACAACATGAGGAAAAAAGCAAGGAACAAAATTCAGTCAATCAAATGAGAAACGTTCTGAGAATTGTGTGTGTGTGTGTGTGTGTGTGTTTAGGTGCATTTGAGAAAGGGACAGAAAGGACAAGGATCAGAAGGAATACGGCCTAAAAGCTTAACAGCACTGGAGCTGAGCAGTGGTTAAACTGGAGCCTCCAGGAGTGGGCTCTTGGCCCAGGATCCATGGCTGCTCAGTCATGCTGCCAGTGCAGCAAGCTTGAGAGCGCGCTGGCTCTGCGAGGCCCCACTCAGAGGGAGGTTGCTGCTGGCACCTCTGGGCTCCAGGAGAGCCCCAAGGGCCTCCTTTGGGAGCGCTGTTCATGGGCCACAGGCGAGGGGCCTCAGCCATCAACGCTTCATCGTGGCCGCACCATGGGTCAGCAGCCTGGCTCTGAGAGTGGGAGAAGGAGGATGTCATGCCTTTGAGGCAGGAAAAGCGGTTTCCAAGGCAGTTCACAGGACACCCCAGGAGCTGGTCAGACAGCACAAGTGCCTGGCAGCGCTCGGTGTCTCTGGGAAGCTCAAGAGGAGCTGGGCCCAGGGGCTGCTCAGCAAGGCCCAGGCCTGACAAGCGTTTCTCAGGTCACCGTGTGGCCGGACAAGGCCGGGGCCATTCACCACCACAATCTGAAGCACGAGGTTTTGATGTAGGGTAAAAAGGCATGGCCCAGTGGAAGTGGGATGTTTCCTCAGGCCTGTGGGAGAATCAAAATGCAGATCCTTGTGCTACTGATTCCATCTCTCCCACTTTTCTGAGTTCTTGGTGGCAAGGTCATTTAGGTCACACAGCTCTCTGAAGCTTTCTGCACAATGAATTAAAGTGAGATTACACATCCCAAATCGTGTTCTGTTACAGTTTAACTGATTGATTTAAGGAATTTCTGGAGCAGAAAACTTGCTTCCTCAGATATTTACTGTGTGTGGCACCAAGCACAGAGGAGAGATTTAATGTCAAAGGCATGGCCCAGGCAATGCTCTTTTGACATGTTCTGCCCTGAGCTTTCCTGAGGAAGATCTGAAAGGTTCGATGTCACTAGCACAAGCTCCTGCAGTGGCTGCTGGCCAGCAGAGCAGGGCTGGCAGCTGGGCAACAAGTGCTGCCACAAGCAGCAGCTCAGCCAGGGCAGCAAATCAAGAGCTGGGAAGGAGCTGATCTGAAGGCCAAACCTCCTTAGCTCCTAAAAGAGCTGGAACAGTTCCTCATTCCAATGAGGGGCAGTGTTGGACACAGCTCTGTGTGAGCACTGGACACAAGTTGCTCCCACTGAGTGCTGTGATGGTTTCTGCAGGAGCTCTGGGCTCCTGTGTGTGATGGACACAATGAGGAGAGAAGAAGCCAAGTGCACTGACACACCTTTGCCTTGAGCATGACCCGGCCTGGACCAAACACACTGCAAGGTTTCCCCTTTGGCCCATGTCTCGAAATGTTAGGTCAGCTGTTGGACGACTCAGGTTGGTTTGGTGTCAAGGAATTCCCCTCAGAAATACTGGGTTTGTCTTCCTCTGTGCCTTCCCCTCAGCAGCCTTGGGGCTGCTCCTGTGTGAAGCCATGGGTCTCACACAGTTTGGGAGAACTTAATACAGGACACTCTGCAATGAGTTGTCTCCTCTAAAGTGTTCCAACAATCCCCTTCCAGTAACAGGAAATTAATACTAATAGATGAAAGTGGAAAAAAATTGCAATGGTTTATTAACAAGCGGAATAGCTGAAAAGCAAGCAAAAAGGCCAGTGAGTTCTAGATATCAAACTGCCAGACCTCACCGTCCCCCTGCTGGGACAAAAACCCAGAATGCCGGAGGAAAATCCCCCCAGGACACGCGTTACAAGGTGGTGCTGGGTCCTCCCTCAGGAAGAACAGGAGTTGTCACGGAGCAGCTCCAGCAGCAAATGAAAGCTCCATGCTTGTCCAGCGTCGACTTTCTCCCAGAGGCAGAGCTCTGCGGAGCAGTCACGGCAGGTGAAGCAGCTGGGCTGGAGCCCCTTGGTGTCTTTTCTCCCCGGCGTGGCTCAGCTCACGCTCTCGGGCTGGAAGCGGGGCTGCTCCACTCCTGCTGGCACCATGTCCCTGGGCTTGGGACAGTTTTCTGCCAGGAGAGCCCAGCATGCTGTTACACAGATCTCTCATAAAGGCCCAAACCAACTCCAAACACTCTGCCTACAGCAGCGTTTCACAAAGGGCTGCAGAAATCCAGGACAGCTGCAAGTGAGTGTCAGACGGCTTTTGTCTTGTTCTTGCCAGCAGAATTCTTGATGAACTGATGCAATTTTATTCAGATGTAACACAGGAGCTGTGTTTTTTTATTGAAATATTTCATGATGAGTAACAAGCCTTGGGAGCATGAGGTACAGGTCTGACGTGTGAAAGCATGAGCATATCCTCCAAAGTGACCAGTTTAATTGTCCATTTTATTACCCTTGTATTCATTCCACACTAATAAGCAAACTCAAGCTTTGCTTGGATATAAAACAGGCACGGCATACCCTACGGTCTCTTGCAGGGTCACCAGGGCTGGCAGTGACAAAGCAGGCCGTCTGCTTCATTGGGAATCACTACAGATCTGCATCACAATGTGTTTTTAAGTAGCATGGTATTATTAAGATCTCCTTTTCTGCACGAGATACAAAAAGGAGGTTCTGAAATGACTTCCATGCAATCAGGCAGTAAAGAACTTACCCAGCTATCCTAACAAAGCTTTGGCTTTGGCAATTGCACTCTTCCCATTCATCTTTTGACACAGACACTCCAGGTTTTCCCCACACCCCTGCAAGGCTGGCAATCCCTGTTTCCCGTTTACTGTTCTTCCCTAGAGCAAGTACAGTGGCTGCTTTGAAACTAAAAGCCCTGAGATCTGGGCATCTTGAAGGAGCATGAAATGCTAATTAAGTGTTCCCATTGGTAATACCCAGGTCTGCACTTCCCAGAGCTCTGAAGCAGCAGCAGGAGGACCATGCATCATTCCTGTTGGTGGATGTTCATGTTTCTGGTGTGCAAGAGCAATGGCTTTGAGGAGGGACAAAAATGCCCCTATCCAAACAGTGATTGTGCAAGGGTATGTGAAGTTTCACTGCCTTTTTTAGGATAGTTTAGAAAGATCTAAGGATCTAAGAGATCCATAGTGTGGCATGGAGCAGGCCCCTAATTTTGTCTCCAGAGAAATCCCCAAAGGACACATCTGCTCTGCTGGTGATGGCAACCCCATAAGCTCGTGGGCTTGTTTTCCCTGCAACATGCCACCCTGCCTGGGCTTTACTAGGCCAGGACTAGACCCATAGCTATGCCAACACATGCAGCCACGTGACACAGAGTCAGACAGAGTTTTCCTTCAGAAAACTCAATTAACACATTCACATGCAGTTTCTTCTAGAACATCAGAAGCTGGCAGCCATGAGGACTTTGCTGTCAAAAGGTTACAGTTTGCACTGGGCCCAGAAGTATTTTTCCCTAAGGCAAAACAAATTGAAATGTGAAGTTTAAATCTTCAAATGAGTATGAAAGGAAACTGTAGAATAATTTCTGGAAAGGCAGCATTGTCAATGATCATGCAGCCCACCAAGAGCTGGAGCGGAATCCAGAATTGCTTGTTCCAGCTATGTAGGAATTCATTACCCTGGCAAGCACTGGTCCATGGGAACAAATGATCCCATAGCCCTGGGCAGAATGGCACCCAGGCTGGAGTGGCAATAGATTTGAGGAACCCTTGTCACTTGTTATTGGCCTCACAGCCCACTCATCCCTTGGCAAGCAAGTTGCAAAAGACACTGTTGGACTGCTGTCCTGGGTAAATCTACATACAGACAACTATTCCAAAGCAGGGCATCTTTTCCCAGTGAAATACACATCCTCTTCTTACCTATGAAATTGTGCCTGAAGTCACCTGTGATCCAGACCTCTGTGAGATTGCAAAGGAGCAAAGCTTTGGCATTTGGGCACACTTCTCTTGGTTTCTTTGCTCAGGCCTTCTGAGAGCACACAACATATCCAGGTAGAAATCTTTTGACTATACAGGATCTTTTGGTTCCATTGTCCCCCAAACATGTCAATGTGTGGCCCTGTTGTAATGCCAAGTAACAAAGAGCAGCACTAATGACAGAAAGAAAATGTGGCAAAAGAGGAAGAGGAGATGTGCAGTGAGGAAAGGATGGGTGAGACACTGGCACATCAAGCAAGCTGCACTCCCGTAATCTCTAGGCTGGCAGGTCCTGGTCTCACATTCTCCTTTCGGTTTATTTAATTTTTTTTTTTAAATAACGAAAATAAAATATATACAATTAAAAATATGTCATCAAAATTGAAAGATACAATCAAAACCTTTATTCAAAACGACATCTAAATATCAGAATATATATCCATATCTAACTATGAAGCCTAACACATAAATCCTATTCTTGTGACACTCTTCAGACAGGCAGCAGCTTCTTCCTGAGCTTGGAGGAATTAGAGCTCTTCTGGATGGGAGACAAAGACTTTGTGGGTAAGAGAACATTGGAAGTGTCCAGAGAAAACTGCTTGGTAAGGCTGTAGGCAGTCAGGTCTGCAAAGGGGAGACACAAAATGCAACAGAGCCAGCAATACAAAAGAAAATCATCTGAAGCTCCATATTTCATGGGACAGACTTCCTGGAAACTTCTAAATAGCAGCATATGGAAACATGCTCTTGCTGGCAGACACTTGGAGTAGGCCATAGGAAAAACCCTGCCCCACTTCCACAGAGGCACCCCAGGAACAGCCTGGCCTCTGGGCTGCCCTGGGACAGCAGGGAGCCCAGAGCCCTGTGCTCTCCAGCAATGGCTCAGCTGCACATGCACCCTCCTGCTCCTCTCCCTGCCCCACAGCTGAGCAGCCCTCCAGCTGCACGGGGCACTGGCAGCAGCACAGCTCATTGCAGGGCCACATGCAGGGCACAGCTGTTCCCTGGCAATGTGCACAGCCTGGCTGGGCTGCCACAAGACCCTTCCTCCCAGCAGAGAGCGGCCCAGCTCCCCCCTCACCTCTGTGTGAGGCTGAGCCATGTTCACCTTGTCCTCAGTCTGGAGTTGCTTCAGGCCCCCCATGTCATGACTAAGAAGGGAGTGGAGAGAGCAGGGGCAGATGCAAACCCTTCCTTAGGCACCCACAGCTCTTCTGGGCAACTTGTTCCCAGTGCCTCAACAGCCTCATGTAGAGAATTTCTTCTTAGAAAATTGCAAAGAGGATAAAAATGCTTCTGTAAATCCATCAGCAACAAAAGGAGGGCTAAGGAGAATCTCTGTCTTTTCCTGGATGTGGGTGGAAACACAGAACAAACGATGAGGAAAAGACTGAAGACCTTAGTGCACTCTTCCCTGGGTACAAACTGTCAGGATGGCCAGGCCCAGGGAGGGGTGGAATTCAATGGAATTAAATCCAGCTGGTGCCTGGTCACAGGTGGTGTTCCCCAGGGCTCAGCACTGGGACCAGTTGTGTTTCTCATCTTTGCCAACGATGGGAAAGAGAGGATCAAGGGCACCGCAGGCAGTTTACAGACAATGCCAAGCTGGGTGGGAGTGCTGATCTGCCAGAGGGATCTGGACAGGCTGGATCATGGGCTGAGGCCACTTGCGTGAGGTTCAACAAGGTGAAGTGCCCGTCCTCCACTGGAGCCACAGCACCCCCATGGATGGCTGCAGGCTGGGGGCAGAGTGGCTGGGAAGCCACCCAGCAGAAGAGCACCTGGGGGTGCTGGTTGGCAGTGGCTGAGAGCCAGGGTGCCCAGGTGGCCAAGAATGCCAATAGCATCCCGTCCTGGGATAGGCTTTAGGGGTGGCCTTGGCAGTGTCAGCAGTCTCAGATTATGGGAAGGACTCTATGATCTTAAAGGTCTTTTCCAATGGAAAAAGTTCTCAATTCTAAACCTCCATTTGTGCTTTTGAAGGATGCAGTCCCAAATAGACCTGCATTTGTGTTTTTAAGGAATTTAGCATTGACCTCTCCTTGAAAGTAATAGGAATCAGGCTTTAAATGTTCTCAAAGCACTTTTATTCCTTGATCTTAAGCTGTGTGTTTGAATTGAGGTGCTTTTGTACAGGAAGGTTGGACCATGGGATAAATACAGGCAATTTAGCTGCAATGGCACTTGTTTCATCTGCTTTTCTGCTTCCTTTTCCCATGGGTGGCAGATTTGGGAGTATTTTCTTGTGCATTGACTTCAGGCTCAGACTTGCTCATGGATGTGCTGTAAAATCTTATCTACCCCTTAGTGAAAAATGCTTGCAAACTGGTGGGAATTGCTAGAGACAAGAATTACAAACCGGTCCCCAGTATGATTAGCCCAGTGTCCCTGCTTAAATCAGGTATGCTTGTATTAAAAAGGAGCAAACTATTCTAACTCTCCTGCCCACTCCACTTTAAAAAAAATTTTTTGTACCTCTTGGGGCAAGTCCTGTGTGCCATTCCAAGTCTGTTATCAAATGTGTGAAGTGATGCTGCTGCTGTAGCAGCAGCCTGAGTTGAGTGGGAGCAACTCCAAAGCACTGGGCTCTACAGCAGTGGGCGTGGTGAGAGGCTTGCCTCTGCTGCCATGGGGAGAGCAGCTGCTGGGGCTTCCCCCTTCTGCCAACAGCAGTCTGCCTCCAACACGTGGACTGTATGGCCACGATTTTGCCAGAAAGTGGGAAATGCATCGTTTGAATGTATTTTGATGTTGTCTGACATCACCTGACTGGAGCGGTTTGGTGGGCAGGATGCCCTGTGGGCAGGGCCATGGCAGGGATCAGTGGCTGGCACTGGCAGTGTTATTTTCCCAGGCAGGCTCCTGACACAGCTGTGGGGGAAGGCAGCAGCAGCTGTATCAGCCCAGCGAGCAGCAGCACATGGAGGACACCCTCATTTTCAAAGAGCCCATCACCCCCTTTGCTCTCCCATGGCAGCACAAGATGTTTCCAGCAGGTGAAGGGCTGCCGCAGCCTGGAGACTCCTTCAGCCAGCACTTGTTGCAATCTCCTTGCTGCAGCTGTCCTGGAGGATGTTGGCTGCAGAGGTGGTGCCAATGCCCAGGAATGCTGCTCGGCTCAGGGGCAGGGTGTGTACAAAGCTGCCTTCAGAGCACTGATCACCAGACCCCGGAGCCGCTGGCAAGGGCAGCAGCTCTTCTTCATTCTGTGCAGGAGAGAGGCCAGCCTTGGAGCCTGGCCCTGGGGACAGGGAAACGCTCTGAGTATAGGTTTGAATTTTCAGAGACAGTCCAAATGAGAATTGTTTTGAGGCAGGTGTTGCAATGTTGGGTTTGGGTGTGTCTGCAGGAAAGCAAGCAGGAATAAACCCCTGCCACAATGAGGGAGAACTTTGCATGGCCAGTTTACACCCTACAGATACACTGATGATATGGGCCCACTGAACACTGGGGGCATCTGATGCAGAGTGCAAAGCTTCTTTGAATAGACAGGAGACATGAGACTTGAAGAAATAATGTTTCAGATGCAGAAAAAGGGATCAGACCCACTGGTCCCATGGCTCAGGCTTAGTTTTGCCAAATCAAGCAGGATTAGTTTTATCCACTTTTTTCAGAATAACCTGCCCTGTGCTATTTCCATCATGAAAAGTTTGAATTGTCAGGAACTGCCAAGATCAGAAATGTTTTGAGGCAGATCATGTTTATGTTGGGTTTGGGTGTTTATGCAAAAAAAGCAAGCAGGGAATAAACCCCTAGAACAATAAGCAGAGCAAAAGTGGAATATTTGGATGGTCAATTTGTTCTCTAAAGCTATCGGCCAGCTGAATTCTGGGGTCATCTACTGGGGAGTGCAAAGCTGCTTTTACTTCCACGGCCCGGTGCCATTCTTTGTGTCCCAGCACTTTGTTTGATGTGAAGAGAAATTAAGCAATTCCCACACCAACCAGCTGCAACCCAGATCTGAGTGGGAATTACAGAAATAAATTACAGAAATGAATTTACAGAAATAAAGGACTTGAAAAGTAGCTTTGGAGAGGGTTTACTTCCTAGACAGTGTGAAAGCCTCAGGCCTGGCCAGGCTGGGCTCAGGGCTAGCTGCCCTTGGGAAGGGAAGGGGATGGAGTTGGGGTGGGGTTTTGCAGCCATGGAAATGAGAGAACCACGGGCTATTGCATCACAAAGGGGCAGCCCCATGGGCTGTTGTGTCACAAAGGGGCAGCCCCACGCTGGGGCTGTGAAGGCTGTGCAGGTTGTGGTTGGCACGGCCGCAGCGGCAGCAGACGCGTCTGGCTCTGCCTCTCTGTGCCGAGCGCTGGCGATCGGAGTCACCCGGCCTTGTTCTGAGGCTGGGCACCAAGCTCCTGTCGCTGTCAGCTCTGAGAGTGTTCCCAGAGTCAAACCCAGATCCTTCTGCCAGGCAGAAGCACGGGTTTGAAGATGGACTTTAGTGGAAAAGGAAAAACCTCTGAAGGAAAAGGTGAGGATAGGAAGGAGCTGAAAGGCTGAAGCCAAATGGAAAACAAACCCAACCATATTTCAGGGAAAACTGTTCCGTGGTGGTCAGTGCTGGCTCTGTGTCAGAGTAGGTGGCTGACAGCTACAGAGGATCCTGCAAGGGCTCCCATGGAATCACAACATTCTGTCATTAGTTTACTCTGCTTTCTCCTGTTTGACAGTAGCCAAATCAGTCATACTGTCAGCCAGGACAGGGACTGTGGCCACAGCTGCCCACAAACTGGCCATGAGATGCAAGTCCTGTTGCTTTCTTTACCATCACTGTTGGGTCTCAGTACAGAAAAATTTCCTGTTCTTCCTCTGCTTGCTGATGGGGTCCCACCCAGGGGATGGTATTACGGTGGTACAGAAACAACAATAAGGCCTGCCTGCTTGCTGAGAGGTCTTTGTGGTTTTCAGAAATAGCAGTCACAGCTGTGTGGGTCTTTCCTAGGGATTCCCAGAAGGCCAGCCTCAAGAAGGAATTTTTTTCCCCTCTTATGTTTGGAGCCTTCCACCCTTCCCTTCACACTTGCTAACTCAATACTGTTGAGAGGAATGTAACACAGACTAGTTTCATGAAAAAGAAAACCAAAGAAATTTTCCCAATAATTAAAATTTATTCCCATCGAGTGCCATACCTATTAGATGTGTTGATGATAAAAGTGATTAACTTCACATAACTCACTTCTTCCCTTGAGAGCATGGCTCAGCCTCACACAGAGGTGAGGGGGGAGCTGGGCCGCTCTCTGCTGGGAGGAAGGGTCTTGTGGCAGCCCAGCCAGGCTGTGCACATTGCCAGGGAACAGCTGTGCCCTGCATGTGGCCCTGCAATGAGCTGTGCTGCTGCCAGTGCCCCGTGCAGCTGGAGGGCTGCTCAGCTGTGGGGCAGGGAGAGGAGCAGGAGGGTGCATGTGCAGCTGAGCCATTGCTGGAGAGCACGGGGCTCGGGGCTCCCTGCTGTCCCGGGGCAGCCCAGAGGCCAGGCTGTTCCTGGGGTGCCTCTGTGAAAGTGGGGCAGGGTTTTCCCCTGCGCTGTCTCCAGTGTCTTCCCGTAGGACCATGCTTCCCTGTCCAGCTCTTTAGAAGTTTCCAGGAAATGTGTCCCATGAAATATGGAGCTTCAGATGTTTTAGGTTTGCATTGTGGCCTCTGTTACATTTTGTGTGTCCACTTTGCAGGCCTGACTGGCTACCCTCTCGCCAAGAGGTTTTCTCTGGCAAATCCCTCTATGCTCCTTCCCTCCAAGCCATTGCCTCCCATCCAGAAGAGCTCTCCTTCTACCACACCAAGTCAGACACGCAGTGGAGAGCAGGAGAATGGGAAAAATGGCAGTGGCTGTGACGAGCACCGGGCAAAAATACAGGAGCTCAGTTCAGAGAGAAAAGGCCATAAGGTAAAGAGACCAAGCTAATCCTGTGTGATAAATTTTCAATTTCTTTGCTGTAGGTAGAACTCTGAGATGTTTTTGCTGACAGGAAGTGACCCTTTCACTGAAGTTTGAACAGGTCCCGATTTGGATCCTTAGCTGGGCCAGACATGATGGGATATGAAGGAAAGGTGCCTATGCACCTGCTGCCTCCACCCCCCTTCCTGGCCATGGCATGGGGGCTCTGGAGGAACTTGGGCAGGCAGAGACCTTGCAGAGAGCAGCAGGGCAAGGAGCTCTGCTGGACTTCCTAAATGCCAGTGAGCCTGAGATGATGGATGTGTGGGAGCTGGAGAGCAGCGAGCATCCCGAGAGCTCAGCAGCAGCATCTGGGCTCAAAGGCTGCTGGGGAAGTGTAGGAGGGAAGGGCAGCAGCAGCAGAAGAGAGGGGCTTGAGAAAAGCAGGTTTTGTCATCCTGCAGAATGGCTTTGTGGGGATGTGCTGGAGATCAAGAGCGGCTGTAAGGTGCCTTAGGGTCAGAGAGAACCGTGATCTAAACACACTCCAATACCATCCACAAGGCCAGTGGAGGCAGTGGCAGCCCAGAACACCTTGATGTCACACCTGTGGATGCCAGCTGGGAATGTAGCCATACTTGCAGAGAAGTCACCACAAGGGAAGGGGTGGCAAATCTGGGGCATGGTCTCTCCCTCACCACCTCCCTTTCCATTCCCCATCCTTGGCCAACCGCACCATCAGTTTGACTATTCCTGCCAGGTCCCAGCTGAGGGCATATCTAGATGTCTTGAGGCATGAAGGGGGGCAAGGCTGGGTGCTTGATCTGAGCCCTGTGTTCTACTCTTTCCAGGCTGCCTTGCTGCATTCCATTGGTGGGGATATGAAGAAGGGGTCACTGGGACTGCCTTTGGTCCCCCCAATAGGCAAGGCAGGAAGTCCCCCTGTGGGCAGTGCTGCGGGGTCCCTGCCAAGCTCCCCCCAGCTGGATTCCCAGGATTCCAGGGAGATGAGGTAAGCCAAGGTGTCTGCTGCTCCAGTGTGCTGTTCACCTCCCTCCTCCCATCTCGTGTGATTATTTTGCACAGTCAGCTGTCCCCAGTGTTTATGCAAACATCTGTGTTTTCACCATTTTGCACACCTATAATGACGTAGCACAATGTCATACCCAAGGGTGTTCGATCTGATCCTTCTTCTTGAAAAAACAAGGAGTTGTAATATTCTAAGGAGCCAGCAGTGCTCTGACCACATGTAGAACAAGGCTGTCACCAGGGTAATGCAGGAGCAGGCAAAGTCAAGCTTTGGCAGCAGTACAAAAGTAGCTGCCCTCCATACAGACTCGTGTCTCAGCTCAGCAGCTCTTGCTGCTTCAGAGAGGCTCTAGGAACCACTTGGCTCCAAAAGGAGAGGCAGCAGACTTGGGGAGTTTTGATGCAAGTTGAAGAATGACTGCTGTGTTTCAGCCAGAGCTTGGCCAGCTCTGTGTGACTCCAGAAACAGAAAGCCCAAGGACAGTTAATCAGCTTGGCATCTTGTTGGGTTTATGTGTTGCATTCCCCCCTTCATCACAGTGACCATGCTAATAACTTTGCCTCCTTTCATGGTACGCCCTTTCCCTCCCTTCTCTTTCTACCTCCTCATATGTTCTTTTGTCCTCTATTTTCTCCAGGCCAAGACCCAGCAGCAGAAGCAAAGAGAACAGCTCTGAAGATGCAGGTAGGTAGAGGGCATGCCTGTCCTAAAATGACCATTGTAGTCTTGCCTCAGAGGTGACATTTGGAGAGCTTGGTTAAAACCCATTCTTTTGAAAATTTCATTAAATTAATTTCAATTCCTTGATGGGTTCAGTGGAGTCTCCCAGAGTCCAGTCCCTGCGAGTGTGCTCTGGTGGTGCAGTGAAAATTCCTCCATTTTGCAGGCAAGAATAGGTTCAATTCTTCCAAGTCTTTCCGGCCATGTCCCTCTTCACTGCTTCCCTCCAAGCCATTGCCTCCCATCCGGAAGAGCTCTCCTTCTCCTAACACAAATGAAATGTACAGGATGGAGAAAGAGAACAACAAAAATGGCACTGGCTGTGATGATGGGTGTAGAAAAAACCAGGAGCTGAGTTCAGAAGGAAAAAGTTATAAGGTAAGGAGACCAAGCTAAGACCTGTGCAGAAGATTTCCAGTTTATTTGCTGTAGGCTGAGCTTGGAGACCTTTTCTTGTGGTGTGAGCCCAGGGAAGCAGCTGAGTCGAGGAAGAGCTCAGCTGGACACTGCACTTCAGGCTGGCATTGGGTGTGTGGTGGAGACTTCACATCCTCAGTGTGGATCAATAGCAGGAGAGGTCTTTGAATGGTTTCTGGGCTCTGTTGTGGTTCCTCCTCTGTCTTATGGCTGAGAAAACACCAACAAGCAGTCAGAGCAGCTAAAGCTGTCTAATCTGGAAAAGCTATCCTTCTAGATTTAGTAAACTATAGGTATCTGTGAACCATCTCTATGTCTTGGTGATGTTTTCTGCCTGCTCTGTCTGGTTGGGAAGCAAAAAGGTGTTTGTTGGAGCAGGCAGTCCTGCAAAGTCAGTTCCAGGTTATCTCAGCTTCAGAGGTGGTGAGAGCCAGACATCCTCTGCTGCTGTTTCCAGACTTATCAGCTTCTGGGCGGCTGTGTGCTCTGGCACGGCTTTGTCCAGAGGGAAGGGATGGGAGGTGGCCATGGGGAGAGCAGCCCCGAGCCCAGGCACACGATTGCCTTGGCAGCAGGGCCAGGAGCTGCAGTTGTTCTGGGTTTGCTGTGGGGTGCAGGAGGAGGCAGATGAACAACAGCTTTGGTAGACAAAATATCCAATCCAAGGCTTGGGTATTGATTTCAGCCTGGCTGAGAAAGGGCCCCATGTATCCCTGACAGGACCTGACCCTCTCACTGAAGTTTGAACAGGTCCTGAGTTGGCTCCTTAGCTGGGCCAGAAATGATGGGTTAAGAAGGAAGGGTGTGCATCTGCCCCTGCTGCCTCCACCCCCCTTCCTGGCCATGGCATGGGGGCTCTGGAGGAACTTGGGCAGGCAGAGACCTTGCAGAGAGCAGCAGGGCAAGGAGCTCTGCTGGACTTCCTAAATGCCAGTGAGCCTGAGATGATGGATGTGTGGGAGCTGGAGAGCAGCGAGCATCCCGAGAGCTCAGCAGCAGCATCTGGGTTCAAAAGCTACTGGGAAAGTGTAGGAGGGAAGGGCAGCAGCAGAAGAAGAGAGGGGCTTGAGAAAAGCAGGTTTTGTCATCCTGCAGAATGGCTTTGTGGGGATGTGCTGTGGATCAATACTGGCTGTTGGGTGCCTAAGGGTCAGAGAGAGAACAGTGATCTAAACCCATTCCCATGCCATCCAGAAGGCCAGTGGAGGCAGTGGCACCCCAGGATATCTTGATGTCAAACTTGTGGATGCCAGCTGGGAATGTAGCCACACTTGCAGAGAAATGAGCATGAAGGGAGAGGGGGCAAATCTGGGGCATGGTCTCTCCCTCACAACTTCCCTTTCCTTGGTCAACTTTCCCTGTCCTAGGCCAAGCTGCTCCATAGGTTTGGCTTTTCCTGCCAGATCCAAATCAATTGCACAGCTAGATGTCTTGAGGCATGAAGGGGGGCAAGGCTGGATGCTTGATCTGAGCCCTGTGTTCTACTCTTTCCAGGCTGCCGTGCTGCATTCCATTGGTGGGGATATGAAGAAGGGGTCACTGGGACTGCCTTTGGTCCCCCCAATAGGCAAGGCAGGAAGTCCCCCTGTGGGCAGTGCTGCGGGGTCCCTGCCAAGCTCCCCCCAGCTGGATTCCCAGGATTCCAGGGAGATGAGGTAAGCCAAGGTGTCTGCTGCTCCAGTGTGCTGTTCACCTCACTCCTCCCACCTCGTGTGATTATTTTGTACAGTCAGCTGTCCCGTGTATGTATGCAAACATCTGTGTTTTCACCATCTTGCCCATCTGTGATGATCCAGCACAATGTCAATCCCAACACCAATGCCCCAAGAGCAGGGGCTGTGGTGGGGAAGAGGAGGAAGGGCTTAAAAGCTCCTCAAGATGCGTCCAGGGCTGGACTTGGCTATTGATTGCCTCTGCAGTGGTTGTGATGTCATTTGGTAGTTGTACTGCATGGGTCTGGATCCTGAAGATCCTTGAATGCTGTGATCCTTGACTGTCAACTTCTGCAAACAGGAGAATATGTTTGGGCAAATATTGGCTCCTGGAGAGGTGTCTGCAACTTCAGGTGCTGCTCCTGTAATCTTCAAGTGTAAATTCAAGGTGCCTGGGCCTCCACTGTGAAATGAGAAATTTTGGGATATAGATGTATAATCTGATTGATGCTTAGTATTTTGATCTGAGCTTAAGATCAAACAGGGCAAATTGCTTGAGAAGAGGCATAGGACTGTACCTGATGGAAAGGTACTGGCTTGGATATGTATGAGAAAATGAAGCTGTCAAGCTGATCCAAGTGATAACAATAAAGAAGGAGACACAGAAGTATCTTTCCAATTGAAAATCTTCGGTAGGGCTTTGAAAGTGTGATCTGAATATCCTTCCCCAAGAGCTGAGTTGGAAAAAGCCTTTTTGTTCTGGAAAGAGCCAGATGATGTAATGTCATTCTCAGGAGACAGCGGTGCTCTGACCACATGTAGAACAAGGCTGTCACCAGGGTAATGCAGGAGCAGGCAAAGTCAAGCTTTGGCAGCAGTACAAAAGTAGCTGCCCTCCATACAGACTCGTGTCTCAGCTCAGCAGCTCTTGCTGCTTCAGAGAGGCTCTAGGAACCACTTGGCTCCAAAAGGAGAGGCAGCAGACTTGGGGAGTTTTGATGCAAGTTGAAGAATGACTGCTGTGTTTCAGCCAGAGCTTGGCCAGCTCTGTGTGACTCCAGAAACAGAAAGCCCAAGGACAGTTAATCAGCTTGGCATCTTGTTGGGTTTATGTGTTGCATTCCCCCCTTCATCACAGTGACCATGCTAATAACTTTGCCTCCTTTCATGGTACGCCCTTTCCCTCCCTTCTCTTTCTCCCTCCTCATATGTTCTTTTGTCCTCTATTTTCTCCAGGCCAAGACCCAGCAGCAGAAGCAAAGAGAACAGCTCTGAGGATGCAGGTAGGTAGAGGGCATGCCTGTCCTAAAATGACCATTGTAGTCTTGCCTCAGAGGTGACATTTGGAGAGCTTGGTTAAAACCCATTCTTTTGAAAATGTCATTAAATTAATTTCAATTCCTTGATGGGTTCAGTGGACTCTCCCAGAGCCCAGTCCCTGCGGGTGTGCTCTGGTGGTGCCGTGAAAATTCCTCCAGTGGGAAGTGTTGGGTGGCAAGAGCTGGAGTGGTGGCTTGGGGCCCTGGAAATGCAGTGCAGGAAAAGGAAACATTCCTCTTTTTCCTGCACATGCCTTTTATCTTCCTGAAGCCTTCCTAGTATAACACTTAGTAGGGAAAATGAAGTCATTTAGCATGAAATGAGAAATGTTACCACTCCTTTCTCCTGCTTTTGAAGGAGAATACCTTTCCTTGGGGCAGTTTCTGAGCTGAACCCTTTGAGATCTGGAGGAGATTCATGGGCACTGCCTGGTTTTGCACTGGCAGAAATAGGGAAAGCTCCTATGACAGAAAGTCCTTTTGAATTTTCCAGTGAAGGAGAAGGAGGCTTCCAGGTGGATGCAGCTTAGGCAGGGTGTGAGTTTGTCATCCTCTGAGAGCACAAGAACAAAGCCACCCATGGCAGGTTCACAATGACAAATCTCTTCCCTGGCTGTCTCTGCCTGTGTCAGTGCTGCAGGCTGAGGCTGGGGGAGGAGATGCCTTCTGCCTTGTCCCTGTCCCTGCCTTGCCTGATCCCTGACAAGTGGAATGTGCCAGACAAAATGCAGTCTCTGGTGCATCTGGCTCAGCCAATGCTTTCAAGTTGAAAGCCCCAGTGACACTGTTGTTGTTCCTTTGCCATCTCATGTGTCATGCTAGGAGAGATGTGTCATGCTAGGAGAGATGAGACTTGGAGAAATAATTCTGCTGATGCAGAAAAAGGGATCAGATCCCCTGGTCCATTTGGGGATCAGAGCTAGGTCTGCCAAATCCTGGGTGTGGCCCCTTAGGAATGACTCTTTATTTCCTGATATGCAGCTGGAGTACTAAATGCAGCTCAGGAGTAGTACTGCTCAGTAAGTTAGGTGACATTTTTGCTGGATCAGTTCTGGACTAGAAATTACCTATCTTATTAAACCCTGCCTGTTTTATTTCTGACCCCAGCATTCTACAGGGTGAAAGAATCCAGTTTTAAGACCCTCATTCTGCTTGGATGCCATATGATTTTATCCTCCGTGAAGCCATGTAAAGAATTACATGTTGATGGAAAGTATTTTAGAATGATCCTCCAGGTCTAATGGAGAGTATTTTAGAATGATCTGCCCTCTGCTATTTCCATTAGGAAAGTTTTGAATTGACCATATCAGCCAAGATCAGAAATGTTTTGAGGCAGGCCATGTTTATGTTGGGTTTGGGTGACTCTGCTGGAAAAAAAGCAGGGAATGAACCCCAGGAAGAGGCAAGTAGAGCAGAATTGGCACTTTTGGATGACCACTTTGTTCCCTACAAATACAGGCTCGCAGAATACTGGGCACATCTAATGGAGAAAGCAAAGCTTCTTTTATGTGTAACACGTGGTGCCATTGTTTGTGTCCCAGCACTTCCTTTGTTGTAAAGAGTAATATAAAAATCCCAAATGTGCAAAACCCGACCTCAAATTGAGTGGGACCTACAGAAACAAAGGCCTAGAAAACTACTTTTGAAAACAATTATTTCCTTGACAGTGTCCGATTCTAGAGACCACTGTGAATTTCCAACTGTTTGGAAGGAAAGGGATCCTGTAGTAGTGGGGAGGCAACAGGCAAGACATAAATAGTAGAACCCTTCTCTCCTGGCTTGCCAGCTCCATATTGTTCAGAGAAATTAAACCGATGCTGGTTTCATGTAAAATAAGAAACCAACCAATCTTTTCAGTAACTAAAATGTGCTTTGAATGCCTCACCCATTAGATGGGTTGATTGTAAAGGCATGAGTTCAATTAACTCACTTCTTCTCTTGTACCTGAATTACAGCTTCTTCTGAGCCTGCTGCAAACACCCAGAGGAAGAAGGGAAAGAGCTCTTGCTGCAAGATAGGACCTGGGATGCCTCTGTTCCCAAGGAAACTGGCTGACCTGTTTGGCTTGGAGACCTATGTGCCGAAGCCCGACCTTGGGAATGGAGGTCTGGGCTCCCGGCCGGCTCAGGGGGCCTTGGCCCAGGAGCCCCAGGAGCCTGGCTCAGCCTCACACAGAGGTGAGGGGGGAGCTGGGCCACTCTCTGCTGGGAGGAAGGGTCTTGTGGCAGCCCAGCCAGGCTGTGCACATTGCCAGGGAACAGCTGTGCCCTGCATGTGGCCCTGCAATGAGCTGTGCTGCTGCCAGTGCCCCGTGCAGCTGGAGGGCTGCTCAGCTGTGGGGCAGGGAGAGGAGCAGGAGGGTGCATGTGCAGCTGAGCCATTGCTGGAGAGCACAGGGCTCTGGGCTCCCTGCTGTCCCAGGGCAGCCCAGAGGCCAGGCTGTTCCTGGAGTGCCTCTGTGGAAGTGGGGCAGGGTTTTCCCCTGGGCTGTCTCCAGTGTCTGCCCGTAGGACCATGCTTCCCTGTCCAGCTCTTTAGAAGTTTCCAGGAAATGTGTCCCATGAAATATGGAGCTTCAGATGTTTTAGGTTTGCATTGTGGCCTCTGTTACCTTTTGCGTGTCCATTTTTCTGACCTGAATGACTGCAGTGGTTCCAAGGAGGTTACCCTGGGATCAGGAGTTTCCCTGCCAACTTCCCAAATGCTTTTACCTTCCAAGGCATTGCCTTCCACCCTGAATTCCCTACCTTCCTCAAAGCCCATTTCTAACTCTCCTTTTTTATTGTTAAGCTGACCATTCTGCAGGAGCAAAAAATTCTGATTTAAGAATTCCTTTTTTCCTACTTTATTTTGTCCTCTATGAAGCTGTTGTATAGAATGATTAGTTCTCTGAATTTTAACAGCTCTGTTGGAGAGTATTTCAGAATGAGCTCCATTGTTCTACTTGAAATTAGAAAATCAGCCTTTGGTCAGACTAGCTTGAAAGTGGCCCAATCTCATACAGTTTAGAATGAACATCCTTGGGGAAAATGAAATATCTAGTCTCAAGGACACAGTTCACGTTTGGGTAACACGCCTGCAATGCTGAGCTTTTCTTTGAATGTCCTCCAAAACAGTCCAACAAAGAGAAGAAAATGTAAATCCAAGTGCATACATGTATTAGTACCTGTGACTTCTTCCAGGAGCTGGAAAGAAGATGTTTACTAAAATCAGCATGAATAAGGGCAGATAAGAATCTCTGTCAAGAGCAATCTCCATCTCTGCCCTTCTCTATCAGGCACAGAGGTTCTCCAGCATCCAGGGGCTCTGGCCTTCACCATGCAGCAGGTTTCAGTCTGCTGGCCAGCAGAGTAATGTCATGTCTGCTGCCAGTAGCCCATCCCCTGGGAGAGGGTCTAGGCATGTGGACCTTGCTGCTCTCAGTCCCAATCTCTGTATTTTATGAGAGCTCTGCAACCTGGAACCTGTCTTGCCTGTTGCCCAGCACGGCATTTTTTGAGGGCTTGAACTCTGCCAGAGATTTACAGGAACCTTTGCTTCCATTCCCAGGCCTCCCCCTGAGCCAGGCCAAGGAGACAGATCATCCCAGCAGTCCTGGTCTTACGAGGGACAGAGAGCTGAAGGACGGCTTTGGAAAGGTAAGGGACAAGGACAGGGATGAGCAGACTTCCTTTCCAGTGGCTGTTTAGTACTTGGCCCAAAATGTCACTGAAAATCATGATCTTCCCCCCGCCCTGGGAGATGGGGATTCTCTTGGGAATATATTTGACAGCTCCAGAGCAATTGCTTGGCTATTTCCAGTGGTGCCAAGGTCACTAGCTTGGACATGGTGCTAAGGTCATGCCAGAAGCAATCTTTATGTGCAAAAGCTGTTTTAGAGAAGTTCTGAATGACAGAGCAAGCTACACATCAGTGAATGTGGGCAAAGTGCACCCTCAGAAGCAGAGAAGCAAAGACTCTAATGTTGAGTGTAAGCAAGGCTGGAAAGTAAAATGGGAGAGTTTGACTTTTCCTGGTTACCTTTGTGGCTGTATCTCACAGCCCTCTCATTCTCAAGTTTTCTGCTCATTAACTTCAGCGTTTCTGCAACTTGTTTTCACACAAGTCCTCCTTTTGGTCTCGTGTTCTCACAGACCAAGTCCTTCGGAGTCCTTCAGAGCTGAGTCTTTCAGAAGCCAGGAAGTGAGAAATAGCTGCAACTCCTGGCCATGAGTGTTAAGCAACAGCTCATTACCACTCCTTGCTGGGCATTGCACATGGTTTTTATTCTGCTGCCATGGCCTGTAGGAACTGAACTGCCTGCTCACTGTCATGTGAGCTCTTCGTCTGTCTTGGAGCACTCCTATGAATTCATGCTTCAAGCAGGGCTTCTTGACATAGGTTGCAGTTGCAGCAGTGGAAGGTCATGGCACTGAACTGTTCCACCTCACTGTGTGTAATTGCCAAGGTGAGGACAGGAGACATTCCTCTGAAACTATTGGAATGGATATGGAGCTGCATTGAAGCCTATGGCACCCTGTGGACTCTGTGCTCCTGATGAGATGTTGTGTCTGGTTTGTGTGTCTCTGCTTACAGTCTGTGATGTATTTCCATTGCACCTAGATCCGTGCTGCACTGTGGGAGTTGGCTCAAGAGAACTTGGAGCCAATGGACACAAAGCATTTTGTGGAAGAGATGAAGAAAAGGAGACAAAAGAAAAGATTCTTGCAGCTTCTTCCTGAGACAGTTGAGACCAGGGACGCAGCTGAAGCAAGTAAGTGGTGGCTACACTTGTGGTCCTTTTTGACCACTTGCTTGCCCCTTGCACATGGCTGCAGTCAGACTGGGGGGCTGTTCTGCTTGCATCTGAGTAGAAGCTTGCTTATTTGTTTCTGTTTCCCAAAATAAAATGCAGAGGCATGAAGAGTCTTGCCCATGGCCTCCCTGAGTCAGTAACAGAATATCAGCTTCCCACCTTCACCTCTAAAGTCTTTCAGAGTAGAAAATTCTGTCTTGCAAAGTACACTGGGGCTTCAGACTCTCTCCTGGAGAGCAGCCTCCAGGGAAGATGAGGCCAAAAGACTGCTTTTCAACTGGGATTCCACCTGGACAAAACAAAGCTCCATTCCTTCTCATGAAAACACCAGAGATCCTTCTCCTGCTGCTCCCTGCTGAGGAGCTGATGCTGTAGAGCTGTGCTGAAGCCCCAGGCAGTGCTTCTGCTGCAGCCCCGGGAGCAAGCAGCGTTCCCGACTGAATCCCGGCCGGGCTCTGCCTGCAGGGCTGTGAGCGCTGCCCGAGGGCGGCAGCGGGGCCCTCAGGAGCAGCACTCAGCCCCAGGGCAGCACGCAAGGTTATCTGCACTTTCTTGGGTAACTTCCCCTGCCAGTGTCTGGAACAGGAGAACAAAAGCAAGGCAATACTGGCTTTTCCTTGTTTCTTCGAGGAAGCATCACTGCAGGTTGGTTTTATACTAGAAGAGGGTAGATTTTGACTAGATATCAGGGAGAATTTTTTCTATAAGGAAGGGGATGAAAAGTTGGAAGGTTTGCCCAGAGAAGCTGTTGTTGCTCCATCCTTGAAGGTGTTCAAGGCCAGTTTACATGGGGCTCTGTGGAACCTGATCTAGACGAAGATATCCCTGCTCACAGGGCTTGGACTAGACGGTGGTTAAAGGTGCCTTCCAACCCAAACTCTTCTAGGATTCTGTGATCACTGTCCCTTGTTAGTGTTATCTTGGTATAAAGTGGTATACCATTGTTATACTTGAAGTTCTTTGGGATAACAAAGAGATGTTGCCCAGCTCCAGCAACTTTTGTTGTCAACCTGTCCAGCACCCTCCACTTACAAGCTCTTCTTTGCTTCCTGCAGCCTTTAGCTTACCACCTGTTGATGGCACAGCTCCTAGGGTGCAGAGAAAAGACCCTGGTACTGCCTTGAAGAAGAAGGTCTTGAGAAAGCAGGACAACGTGCCCTTACTGCCCAATAAGCCCACCGTCCTTGGAGATGGCAGCTTCCCACGCAACTCCTCAGGTAAGCCTGCTCCATGGAAGCTTTTCCCTGCATGGCTTTTTCCCTGCACAAGGAGCACAAAGTGTCTCCTGCCTCAGCCAGCACAGCTGGGATCTTGGGGCTATAGACTGTCCTGAGAATGAGCAGCAAATCTACTTTTCAGTTACTCCAGTTTGGTAGCACTAGAGAGTTGGTTCTTAGAGATCCATTGGAAAGTGGGGCTGAATAAAGTCTGTGCTAAAGGCCTAAGCTCTGGCTTTTGCCCATCCTAATACTCCAAACTACAGCACTGGTGCCAGGAGGCAGCTGTGACTGCAGGGATGAGCTATGGGGCAGCATGCCAGGGTGTGCTCACCGTGCACCTACGAGTGCCACCATGATCTGCTGTCCACTCACCATCTGGGCCCTCTGCCTGTCTGCAGTCCGGCTCTGCAGCCAGCTTTTCTGCTGTCTAGCAAGGGCTGTCTCTGCAGGGCCGTCAGTGGCTTGGTGCAGTTGTGCCTCTGCTCCCAGCAGTGCCCGAAGGCTCCTGGCTGCCGCCATCCAGGGCCTGCAGTGCCAGGAGGGAACAAGCAGTGCCTCCTGTGTCACCCACCAAAGACAGCGGCTGTGTGCAGCAGGTGACAGCCAGGAGGGGCTGCCTGCTGCTCCCAGGCTGTTTGCTGCCTATAGGAAATGCACAGCAGATAGTCCCCAGTGGCTCTTGTCTCTCCTTTGTGGGCAGCCTGCCTGTGCTGTGATGCCAAGCAGGGCGAGATAAGAAGAAGGCAGCTAGGAATGATACTTCAATGCTCTTTGCTAGTGATGCTATTCCATGTTCAGAATTGACCAGAACTAGCCTGATGTGGCTCTCCATCCACAGTGAATCTAGATGTGTGCATGTCTACATACTTCTGCAGTGCCATCACTGGTGTCAGTGGCTGAGGTACATCAGTGACACCCAAATTAGCTCCTGCCTGAATAGTT
The DNA here is from genome assembly GCF_036417665.1 of Passer domesticus. NCBI lineage: Eukaryota > Metazoa > Chordata > Aves > Passeriformes > Passeridae > Passer > Passer domesticus. The sequence goes on along the minus strand of NC_087481.1, from coordinate 5,492,874 downwards.
CTGATGTTTGGGTTCCTCCATACTTTGTGAGAACATGCAAGGTAGCACAAAAGCCCTACAAAGTCTAGAGCAGTTTGTCTAGATTCTGTGTAATATTTATACTCCATCCTTTTAGACAGCTCAAATGTTTTCATCTACACAAGAGGAAATGAGCTTTTGAGTACATGATGTGAAATTTTTGATTGACAGTACTTTTGATGACAGATGGGTTTCATAAGAAATGCATTTACCATCTGATTTTTTCATACCTTGTTAATTCCTTTCTTTACCAAGAAATTCAATTAAGGCAAACCCAGGCCAATTGATTAACAACAGAGTGCATGTGCCAACAATGTGCATCTGTATTTGCCTATTTTTATCCCCAGGACGCATTTGGAAGGCTTTTTTTATCAACTGTCTAGTCTGGAAATTGCATTTTTCCACAAGAGAAAGTTTAGAAATGTCTGATTTTGCAAATACAGCCATTAGATGAAAAATACATTTCCCCATAGAATCTTTGAAATACAGCCAGTGTGTACCTCTGAAAGAGCAAAGTTTCACAATGCTTGGAAAGAACAAAATCCATAAACCACTGCCTTCCCAACAGTAGGCTAAATGTTTGTGCAGTCAGCTGCTTCTGTCTAGAATATGTGAAGTTAATGGAAACAGAGGCACTGTCAGGTGTGAAGGGTCAGGTATGGCTGTTCCCTGGTCGTTGCTCCATGGGGATTGAGCCGGGCCCAGCAGGGCTGGCCTGTTCAGGCTTGGTTTGGTGCTGTCTCCAGGCAGCTGCAGGTCTCTCCTCAGGGAGCTGCAGAGTGCTCCTGTCCTCAGGGCTGGGGAAATCAGGGTGCTGAGACAAGAGGGGCACTGAGGGGTTCCCACCTGGGCAGCGAGTGCTGATGGTCAGCGCTGTCTGGCAGGGAGCGGGAGCTCTGTGGCCGCAGGAACCTGCCGCTGGCCGTGGCACCTGTGGCCCTGGGGAGCTGGGGCTGCAGGGCAATTGTCAGGTTTAGCCTGGAGCTGTGCCCAGCTGGGGAAGGCTGGGAGCAAGCAAGGAGCCCCAGGAGCCAGAGAGCAGGGCAGTCTCTGAGCCAGTGGCAGTGTGTGCCACAGGGAACCCTGGCTGGGAGATGGGCTGCAGGCCGCTCCATGGCGGGTGCCTTGCCCGGGCCACAGCGCCCATGGCCGACCCTCTCCTTGCAGTGACCTCACAGACGGCCACTGGTGCCCAGTGCCGAGAGGAGCCGCTCCGTGGGCATGGGCAGAAGGACAGAGCCTCTCCAGACCCACAGCAGGCCTTGCAGGAGGCACTCTCCTTGCTGGGCAGCGATGACTGGTAAGAAAGGCCCCATCACTCTGTGTCCCTCACAGCATTCGGGTCGGTCAGAAGCGTGTCTCGCTGGTGCCTCTGAGCCCCGAGAGCCCAGAGGGCCAAAGGGCACTGCTGAAACCTCTGCAGAGCAGTGAGAGGATAAAGACTGGAGAGCAGCCTTTTCTTGGCCTTGCTCTGCAGCACCGCTCCAGCTGCAGCAGGTCCGTGCTGTTTCCGGGCTTTGACAGCTGCTCCATGGAGCTGCAAAGGAAATGTTGAGGGAAGAGAGAAAGCTGTGCAAAGAGATGATTTGCTGGCTGAAGGCAGAAGCAGGATGGCAGCAGTTTTGAGTGTACAGATTTGGGTGCCTTGGGCCACTGGCCCAGTGGGACTGAGTAAGATTTCTCTCTGCTCCCACTGCTGACAGCAAGGGCAGGTGACAGGCTCTCCCTGTGATCTCCTGCATGTGAGTCCCAGAAGCAGCTCCAGGGAGTTCCTCTTTCTGAGCAATGGACTGAGTTGTGCTTTCAAGTCCCTCAGCCTGTCATTACTCCTGAGGGGCTCATGGCAGAAGAGAAGGAAAAAGAAATAAAATCCTCTAGGAATCTTGCACTTTTGGAAGTTAACTTTTTCCTTCTCATTGCTTCCTATGGGCCTGAGATATTTTGTCAGTACTCCCAGTGTGTCCCAAAATTATACACAGGTACAAGGAGGCCCAGAAGTTACAAGCCTACAAATGTGAGGTAATATTGGTTGTCTTTCTGATGGCTTTTTGATCACTCCCTGTTGGATGCTTCATTCACACAGGGGTAAGGCCTCCATTCATATTGGGAGAACCATAAGAAACCTCCAACGGTTCATCTCCTTCTGCAGTGGCCTTTGCTTTGCCCTTTCTCTTCTGCTTTCTCTTCCCCATTTCTCTTTGGTGCCCTGTGAGGTGCAGAGAGCTTCTGCAGCTGTGGGTGTCCTGATGACGCTCAGGGGTGCCCGTGGGATCAGTCGCCAGCCCTGTGCTGCAGCCCTGATGCCTCACACTCCTTCCTGGAGCTGAGGGCCTGCACAAAGCAAGTGCTGAGAGATGGAGTTGTTTGCAGCTTTGAAATAACATGTGGCTGTTGTGCAAGTTGTTTTAGGTAGGGGGGTTTTGAGTAAGCCAGAGTTTCAACAGTTCTTGCCCAGGGCTGGAATCTTCTGGGGCATCCTGCTGATTTTTTTGGGAATTTGTGAGGTGGGGTGGAGTGGGTGAGACACACAGGCCTAGACTGAAGAGTGGAAACTCAGCTCCAGAGTGCCAGTGCAGACTCTCAGTGCTGAACTGCCTGCTGGGGCAGACAAAGAAGGAAAATGCCCCAGTAACAGCCCAATGGGACTGTGTCTCAGGGACAGGTACAGGGAACTGAGAAGAAACAGCAGCATGGCCCAGCCTCACAGCTTCTAGGAAGCAGCGACAGAGGGACTTCATGTGCCAGAGATTTCAGGAAGGCTGTCTTCTTAAACAGCCACGAATGAAGTCTCTGAAAGCCTTCTCTTTGCCTCTTGGATTTGTGCATGCTTTTGACAGCTACAGCATCCTGTGGCAACACATTCCACGATTTCATTAAGTACTCCTTGAAAAGCACCTCCCATGACTTGAGCTGCCAGCCTGGTCATTTCGGAGGGTGCTGCCTACTTCTTGGGCAGAGAGAAAAATCAATCTTTTTGTTACATGCCTTTCAGGGAGCTGAAGGAGAAGGGACTCTTCAACATCAAGCACCTGGCTGAGTCCCATTCAGAAGTCCTGCTGTCCAGACTTCATGACATTTGCTTGGCAGTTACCAGCGAGGTGAGAACATTGTTTTGAATTGTTCCCCATACTTCATACAGGATGTGCAGAGTAGGTATGTGCTTGTTCATCTCCATGTGTGCTCAGGGTGTGCCTCCTTTTCTGGTTTGAGACCTTCTATTTCCCATGTCTGTCAGCTATCTGTAGGATCTGTGTGCACATGTAGCTGTATTTACTGGTAGGTCGAATATCTGACACTTGTCTGTGAGTGAGGTGCCATTACAATGCAATGTGCAAATGGCAAAATCAAGACACTAATGATGTTATTTGCCAGAGTCCTAATCTCTGCCCAAGCTGTAATTCAACACTGCAAATGAGTCTGTAGATCTGAGCCTGTGTTTTCGGTTTCCTGGCTGAGTGCTTCAGCTGCTGGTGTAGCTTTTCTGAACAGGAGCAATTGACTCTTCTATTTTTATGACTTGTGTCTTTATGATTTGAAAGCAGCCCTTGATTTAATTTTCTAGTGAAAGGGCCTAAAATCATGGCAGTGGACATTTTAGAAGGGTCAGGTAGGAAGCTTTAGTGAATTTTGTTTTTGTTTTTGTTTTTTTTTTTTTTTTTTTTGGTTTGCAGTAAGCAGGTCTGAGGTCAGAAATTGGTTCCAGAGTAAGTGCCTTTCAGTATTTGTATCTTCCTGCTCTTACTGTGCTTTTATGTTCCTCTGGACACAGTGGGATGTGTTGTCATTTCTTGGGATTTCTGCTGAAGGCAACTGGTTTTCTGTTCAAGGTGATTCTTATGTTTCCTATCATGTCTTCCCCAGGTGACCAATCTCCGGTCCAAGGTGTCCTACTCTGCAGTCGTCACTCTGGGAGAGTTCTTTGTGACCTTGAAGAAGGACATGGACTGCGAGGCGGATGAGGTTGCTGCAGTCCTTCTCCAGATGGTGTGGAACTCCCCAGAGTTTGTTCAGAAGGCAGCCTGTCAGAGCCTGGGGATGATGGTAGAGAATGTGACTCCTGCACGAGCAGTGGCTGCTCTCATGGACAGGGGAGTCAAGTAGGTTCTTCTTCTTCCAGTGATGTTCTTCAGCGTCTAGTGTGTGGGTGGGGGAAGGGATGAGGGAAAGAATGGGAATGATGGGAGGGAAGGGTCCTGTATCCTGCATCTTCTGGGAACTCAGTGACTTCATTCTCTGATCAACCTCATTTCTTTCCTCTTGTCACCTATTTCTGCCCTCCTGCAGCCTATTAGTTCTCAGAATCACAGAACTGTAGAATATGGCCAGTTGGAAGGGGCCCTTCAGGATCATCAGGATCATTGCACAGAGCAGCCCAATGCTAACTTTGTGTTTATCTGAGGACAGAACCTTCTGCAGGTGTCGGCAGCTGCAGGGAGAAGCCAGGCCCCCTTCCCCCAGCAAGGACAGGGAGCAGGCTCTGGCCAAGGCCTGTACTGCTGCTGCTCCTTCTCCCCGTGCCCCAGGGTTTGCTCTCTCCTTCCCAGGAGCCGCTACGCCCAGGTGCGGAAGTGTGCGGCCCAACTCCTCCTGTCCCTGATGCAGAAATTGGGAGTCACGAAGCTGGCAGGCACAGCCAGGGCTGAGAGGCTGGCACAGGTGGCAGGGACGCTTGCTCAGGACTGTCACCAGGACACAAGGTAATGATCTTCATTTCACTTCCTGAAACAGGAAAACCGTTTTGTGTTTGGCTTTAAAGGTAAAACCAGAAAAGAGTGGAAACTCAAGGAAATAATAAGTGACCTCACTGTGTGGATAAGGGTCATAGAATCACAGAATATGCCCAGTTAGAAGGCACCTATCAGGGTCATCCAGTCCAGCTCCCAGCCATGTCCTGGTTTAGGGCAAGTTTGGGAGATAACCCCCAGAGGGGCTTCTCTACAAAAGCAGATTCAATTGCCCCTCCCCCCTCCAACCGGTTCAGGAGAAAATATCTCCTTGGAGAAAAAGTGGAAAGAAACCTGTTTGTTAAACAATAGAACCCAAACAATATTAAACAATAAAACTTCTCACTGCTCCAAAAAAAGGGCAAATTCAGAACAGTCCCCTCCCTGGGTTGCAGCTCAGCTCACTCAGTCTCTGATCAGTCTTTCTGGTGCTGGAAACGCCGCGGCCCAGGCCCGGCCAGGGGGGCCACAGGTGGAGCTGCCGGTGCTCTTCTGGGTGTTCAGTCCAGAGCAGCCTTGAACAGGTCCAAGAAAAAGGAAAAAAAATCACAGTCCAGGGAACTTCTTTGCCTCAGCTAGCTAAAACTAACTAAAAGCAAAAAAAACCCCCAAAAACGGAAAAAGGAGCTCTGTCCTGCTGTCTGTCCATCCACAGACAACACAGTCCAGGAGCAGGAATGTGGAGGAGTGAGAGCAGTCTGAAAACAAACTGCGCGCTTCTTCCCTCCCCTCTTCACTGTCTGGAAGAGAGTCTTAAAGGTGTAAAACTTATTATTCAGTATAAACAGAACAAGACGATTGGGGATAAAAGCATCATATAGTCAACCCAGGACAGCAGGGCACCCCAAGAGTCACTCCGTGTGCCTGAGAGCATTGTCCAAATGCTTCTCGAGTTCAGTCAGACTTGGTGCTGTGACCACTGCTCTGGAATGCCTGGGGAAATGACTGTACTGGGTAACCTGAGGCTGGCCAGCAAGAAGGAGCATTGCCAGCTTCCTGTGACTTGGAGGATTCTTTACTGAGTTCAAAAGAGCTCAGATTAGCCAGTCCAACAGTTTTGATTTGCCTTAGGTGCAAAGCACAAAGCCAAAGTGTTGGCTAATATTCATCACTGAAGGATCCCAAACATCTGTTTCTCATTAACTTAAGACATTCCTAGAAATATTTCAGGGGTCTTTAGACAATGTATTCACTCTTTCTAAAACCCCTTCTGCAGATTTCTAGAATACTGTTATCTGTGGTTCAACAACCTCCAAATTTCTTCTTGAAGAAAACTGTGGTTTCCTGGTGGCAAAATCAACCCAAACCACCAAAATCCCCTTACTTTGATGATGAAATTCCCATTAATAGCTGCCAAGATCACCAGAGAAATTAGCTACCCCTGTGCATACATATAGTATAGAATAAGCAACAGGATGCAGGAGGTGTTTTGTCTCGGCTTCCCTGCCAGTTAAAGAAAGGCAAATTTTTGTGCAATGGCAGCAAGACACTGCTAATAGGCTCTGACAACAAAGCAGATGTGTTTTGCTTATTCCCTGGGAACACCCACAGTGTCAGAGTGAAATGGTATTTTTCTGTGGCCCCACATTCTCCTCTTGCCTCTTGTGTTCAGCTGACAGCACTGTGCAGTGTCAAGTGGAGGTAAATCTCCCTCTTTGCTGAGTAGGTAATGCCTTCTCATGCAGGGGTTGCACTGATGAGTTTAAGGTGTCAGCCTCTTCTGTTAACACTCTCCCTTTCTTCACTGTTGTTTCCTTCCTGCCTGCCTTCCTTTCTGCCTCCCTCCCTTCCTGTCTTCCTTTCTCCTGCCCTTCCTTCTATCCTTCCTTAGGCATTATGGACAGGAGATGGTGAAGATGTTGCTGAGCCATCAAAAATTTAAAATGCTTCTGGAACAATCTCTCTCCACGCGTGATCTGGAAGATATTCTGACAAGAATTAAGAAGAAAGTAAGTGCTTGACACGAGAAATGTCTCCTTTGTGCTAGTATGCTTACATTAGGTCAAGCATACCCAATGTGTCTTTATTTCATTTCTCTTCTGCTGAATCACTTTGCTCTTGGGAATGAGCTGTTAATCCTCAGCCTGTTCATCTGCAGGCCGCAAAGAAACTGCCATTATTAGGGAATAAGTGGGGTTTGGAATACTTTGAATATGGGTCACAAAGAGGAAAGGGAAAGAGGAGAAAATGGGTTTACCTTTAAGAGTAAGCCCCCACCACGTTCTCCCTGCTCTGCCCCCAGTAAAGCAATTAAGTGAGAATTGAACATAACAGAGTCTGAAGATAACAGTCTTTGCAAAAGACATGGAAGCAGTAGTACCAAGAAAACTTCCAAATATACAAAAGATGTCCAAGTCAATCCTAGTTACTACAATTACTGTCTGTCTTTTGGGAACACTGCCCTGCTGTCAAGCCCTGTGGAGCTGGAAGAAGCTTGGTGAATTCAGCAGCATCCAGTAAAAAATCCTTTGTTTGTTAGGAGGGGGATTTTATTTTTTTAATCAACATTAAAGAGTGTGCCTTTGTGCAGGCACAGGGAGAGTGAGTGTTGAACCAAATCAACTTCCAACACAATGGGCCAACCCCCAAAGAGTCCAACTTTTTCTGCTGCTTCCTTTAAGACCACGCATTGCCTACCAGTTTGCATTATTCCCATTTATGCTCAGGACTAATGAATTTGGGATTTTAGACTGCTGCTCAGTGTGGTAGCACCCATAACCTGCCTTGGGCTATTGAAAACAAAGAGTTGGCATCACTGAATCTCTGGTCTGTTTATTTCTGTAAGTTAGGAAATGTTTCCCTAGGCCTTGGTAGCAGTGATTCTGGTTCTAACTTGTGTTTTATATCCTAAAGATTGATGGGGTTTCTTTATGTCTCTCTAGGGGATGGAAAACCAGAAAGGTGAACGTCCATCTGTCAAGGAGCCGCTGGAGAAGAGGAACGATGGCTCCAAGAAGCCCCAGGCCACATTGCCTTCTAGCAAACGGTACTGAGCACTTTTGTCAGATGTGACAAAGCCCATGACAAGCTTCACATGCCTCTTCTTCAGGCAAATCTTTCTGGCAGAGATGACCAGTGCCAGAGATTGTTTCCTTTCCCTACAAATGCTCTAGGATAAAAAATGTCTACTTCTGCATTACGCTGAACACAACTTCTCTGGAGGGCTTTCCACAAAAAATGGGGAGACAAAAAGACATCCATTGGTTGCAGCTCAGATGATCCAGTGCAGTGGCAAGGGCAGGGTTGTGGAGGCTAGGAGAGGTCCACTTTGCTGCTGCCTGACTTGGGACAAGTAAATTGAACTAGGGTGTTTCGGTTTTTTTTTTTAATCTGAGTGGAGTCTTTTCCAGATGGGTGTTTTGATGAGAAGTCCCAGACTAGAAGCAAGGTGCCATTCCACAAAGATGCAGGTCTCATCCATGTGATTTGGCCTGGCTGAATGATGGCTTTCTTACCCTCAGACAGTACCAAGTTTGAGTAGGAAGTAGCAAGGCAATTCCTTTGCAACTTTGGTCAACAGCTGTCTCAAGGTGGATGTTTTGTCTTGATATTCCTGTCCTTCATATATGTTGCTCGATGGAAAGCATGTTTGGTTTATTTCCCCCTGTGCTGCAATCAGCATTTAAGACAGGAATTTGGTCCTTGCTTTCTCTTCATGCCAGTGGCAGAGCTACCTATGCTCCTCTGATAACAGAGGGTATTTATTTAGCTCTGTTGTGCTCAGCAGTGGCAGGAACGTGACCACATGCCTCAGTAGCATGGCTCTAGCATCTTTCCATGCTCGTGGAAGAGACAGGTTGATCCAGGAGAATTGTTCCCTGTGGGGTTGTTGAGCTATGCATCTAGTCTCTAGGGAAGCAAACAAAATGTGAGCGTAGTTCTGGGATGTCTGGCTTCTGGTTTTATCTCTATTATTGATTTTCTGGATCCTTCAGATGTGCCCCTGTTCATCTGTTCAGATGCATCTGAGCTGCTTTTGCAGATTGTCATGCCTGGTTGTAGAGACACTTCTCCAGAGTGATGAGTTTCCTTATTATAAGGCACACACATCCCATATGAAGAGGCATTTAAACTTGGAAGTAGTGTCTCTCTTTCCCCACAAAGCAATGTAACCCGTGTGCCTTGGAAGCCATCTGAAGATAGATCAGATGCATCTCATCTTTGGTTTTCCTGAGTGAGCACTGGGAGAATGTTCCTTGCAAATTGCCTCCCATAATGATAGTCACGAGGTCCATGCTGTTCTTCCGAGCCTCATGATTTTCTAGCTGGAAATAACATCATGAGGAAAGCTCCTCAAGCTGTTTTGCTCACAATTAACTGAAGGCATTGTCACCAACAGGTCCTAATTTGGATTTATTTTCCAGGGTGAAACCTACCTCTGATGGACGCCTCGTACACTGTGCCAAAGCCCAGGTCACACTGCCTGCAGCTGTGGAAGAAACGGAGCCGCTCCAGAAGCTTTACCATCTCCTGGAAGCCAAGGGGTTTCAGACACGCATGGAAGGAGTGGCACTCCTCCTAGACCTGTGCAAAACCAGCCCCCAGCTCATCTCCACTAACATTGTCCAAGTATGTAGGGTGTCTTCATTGTCCCTTTCCTTTAGATCCTTTCCTAAGGCTGCAGAAGTAAAGTTAATTCAGTGAGTCTTGGCACTCCATCCTGGCTGTTTGGGACAGTCTGGTCCTTCTTACCCAGACAAATTTATACCAGGTTCAGGCTTCAGAACAAGTTTTTTTAGTCCAGCTGTATTTGTCTGGCAGGTGCCCATTGATGCTGTTCATCAGATGATGGCAGCATTTTCTGCTGCTGTAATTGCTGCTGACTCCTACTGCTCGTTGGGTTAAGTGAAGGGAATCCAGCCACTGAAAGCATGGCTGTTGTTCTCTAGAGAAATGATGGATTTGCACGGGGAAGAGAAGTATTAGGCTGGGTTGGTTTAAAGCCAGTTTTTTTGAAAGAATTTTTCTGTAAACTCCATCTTGTTTTGCTCAGGCACAACTCTGGAACTCATTTCCACTTGTCCCTATTCCTCTTGGTAAAGACAGTGCTCACCCTTCTTGGGGGGCCTTTTGTTCTCTTTGGAAATAAAGAAACAGCTAAGGACAGATCCATCCTTTCTCCTCCCAGTAGCTGCTTTTTCCCTTTTTCCAGAATATGGTGCCTGATGCTGTGGCTGTCAAGGGACTGAACCTGCTCTAAGGAGAGCTGTACAGCACATTTCATTTCAGAAGTCTCCCTCTTAGGTAGAGAAATGATCTGGATCCTGGAAGAGTTGATCAGAGCCCTGGCCTTCTCCAGACACAGGTTTTGAGACAGACAAAATCAAACTTAGATCTTCTCCAGCCATAGTTTTGCCAAAATCATAGCTGTCCTCAGTACTTGAGGGAACTATATAGAAAAATGGGCATTGTAAATATCTGCTTATACTTGCAAAGCAAAGGTAGCCTTTTGCATTAACAGATGGAATTGATTTAATGATTTCTAGATGGAGAGAAATACAATAGAACTAATCCTTCCCCAACCAAACCTCTTAAAAACAGAAGAAAATCTTTCAAGCAGCATGAGGTTGCGCTACCATTCCAGTGAGTGGCCCACAGGAAAAGAGTGAAATTGTGCAAGCAACTGCTGACCTGAGAGAGAGGATCACTTTCATCTCTTACATTGCTGAGTGCTATATCCACTCTTCAAACAGACATTCTAATCCAGCTTTCATGTTGCTTCTTCTCTTCACAGATTTTTGATTATTTTGTCCTGAGAATATCTGACAGCCACAAGAAAGTGAAGCAGAAGGCGCTGGACGTGCTGGCTGAAATCATCGGCCTCCTGGAAGATGCCCTAAACCCAGTGATGATCCCTTTGGTGCAGGGAATAACAAAGAACCTGAACTCAAAGGATCCCGGGGTTCATGCCGCAGCTGTGAACGCACTGGAAGAATCCATTGCTCATCTGGGTAAGGCTGAGCCCTGGCATGGACTCTCCTCTCCTGTGCCTCTGTCTCTCCCACACAAGAGAACGCTGAGTGCCTTGGTAGCTGCTGTTGTCTGTGGAAGGCTCCAGCTGGCAGCCACCAGAAGCTGTGCAGGTGCAGTCCTTATGCACCAGTCCCCAGCAGGCTGGAATGTGCAGCAGCATTGCCCAACAGTCCCAGCAGCCCTTGTCTCTGTGCTACAGGTCTGAAGAGCAAGTCCTGGACTACAACTTTGCTACAAATCAGAGGGAAAGGGGTTTTGCAGTTTTCTTGGTCCCCATTTGAATTCCCAAATGAACAGCTTTGCTGTTGGCATGCAGGGACACTGGCCCATCAGAGCTTCTGCAGAGCAGCCACCTGGCAGGCTCTACATTATAGGCATTAGCTGCCTATGTTCTACCTTTCTTCTTTCTCTTCTTTTTTCAAAGGGGAACTTATGATTCACCAAGTTAATTTCTTTGTAACAAGCAAGTCTAAATCCAGCTGCAATGATGACTTGTTCTACATGTTGTTTTGTGTGGGGCAAGATGGCAATAGCAAAGAACTACATAGGCAAGGGCTGCTCTAAATTCCTTTGCCACATAGACTTATGTCAGCTCTGAAAATGCCTCAAAAATGGAATGTTGAGGAGGCAGATCTTCAAGGGGAGTTTCCACTTTCTCCACCTCAGCTGCTCTGTGAAGTCCTGAAGTGCCCGACTTAGTGCCTTTCTGTGTGCCAAGGATGGGCTTCTTCCTTTTTGCTCTGGGATGCAAAACCTTTCCACTGCTTCTTACATGTGACTGAACTCCTCTTGAGGTCCCTGATGTGAAATGCTTTAACATAGCTCCTGGTACAGGAGATGAGTTGGGATTTGCAAATGTGAAAGGAGAGCTTTTCTTTTGGAATTTTAAACCCTGCCAAGTAGGCAGGAAGGAAAGTCAATAACGATTCAGAAATCAGCAGAAATTTACTTGCTTTGATAAAATGGGGCTGCCCTGCCCTTTCCCTCCCCACTCTCCTTTCTCCTATGACCTCAGACAAGTGAGCAGAAACATGTGTTTCACTTGTAGATAAAGTATCACTGCTGAAAGAGTTCAGCCACCAATGGAGTCATCTGAGTGGCCAAGCTCTGCTGGATGTCACCGGGAGTATCGCAGGTATGGCCTCCCCTTCTAAGCCAAGAGGTCTCCGAGGGAGTATTTACAGGGAATGCCTGTGAGCAGACAGCAGAGTAGCTCCTCCACACCAGGAGGTGCTGAGCTTGTCCCTCCTGCCCAGCAGCCAAGGCAGGTGTATTTGGCAGGTTTCCCTGGCTGCTGCAGAGCTGTGCAGCACCTGAGATGGGGCAGCGCTCGGCCTCGGGGCTGAGCCCTCACTGGGGCATCTCAGAACCCAGCTGTAGGAAAGGGAGGGCTCAAATACCCCAGCTGGCTCCTCTCTTGGGAGCTCAGGGACATCTGTGATCCTTTAGGGAAAATGGTGGCAAACGCTGTTTCAGGGAATCAGTTTGTTTTGTTCTCACAGAATTCTTGTTTTTCTCTTGGGAAGTTTTGAGGCTGAACCGTGCAGAGCCTGGGGGTCACAGCTTAGGTCAAAACTCAACACACGTCTTAGAGGCACGGATTTAGTGCAAGGCAGCCTTTGGGGGCACAGGGGCAGAAGCAGAGTGCTGGGCTCCCTGCCTGTGCTGAAATCCAAGTGGCATTGGAGTGAGCATTTCAGGGTGTGCAAACAGTGTCTGCCTGTGTCAGCGCTGTCCAAAATGCTACAAATGCAGCTGGTAATGGATTCCTCAGAGGAGCTTGCTATGTCAGCAGTAGCCAAAGAATGGAAAAATTATAATCTCTATATATAGCAGAGAAGACAATTGTTAGCCTTGCTTAAGCTGCGGCTAAATCCACTGCTAATTATGCCAGCATCTTTAAATGCTAGGTGTCATAACTTTGTGTCTTCATTAGGAATCTCAAAAGGGCATGTTCAGTGATTAGGAATGTCAAAGGCCCATTATAGAGCATTTGAATAAAGTAGATCTCCAGCAACAGGGAATTTAGTTTTGCAGTTCTTTTGATCTCTTTTTCAAATAAAGGAATTAAGCATAAATTAGGACTACTTTAGAAAGAGCAGATGTTCTCTCTGAGATTTAGTAGGAACAGACAGCTGTTCCTCACCTTCAATAGTCACCAATGTCTTTAATTACATTTAAACTCAAATGAACTCCCATTTAGAAAGGGGTACCATAACCCTTTCCCTGCTTAGCAGAATTGGTTTGGGGGTCTTTCAGAAGCTGTTTCAATGTTGACTTGCTGCATCAAGGTGCTAGTGGATTAACAGCATAGAGAAAATGAAGTCTCTTCCAGCACAGGATAATAAATGGCTACTACATAGCATTTTGCCTGATCGGAAAATAAGAATGGTCTCCAGAGCATTTCAGGTTTTGATCTCCCAGCCCAATCTGCCATGCAAGAAGCCTGTTGGTAGTAAATTCTTGTCTGTGTTTGATATGGTTCAGTTCAGAAAATGACCAGAGTGCAAATTTCAGAAACAATGTGAGAAAACACTTGTGTTTTGGTTAAATTTCCATCCGCTGTGCAGCATTTTTCTCCCGCTATGCCCTATTTCAGTGGACATTATAAGAAAAAATGGCATTAACACTGGGAGTGGAAATGCCATTAAAATGTGGAGATGTCCAAATGCCACGGCAATGGGGTCTGGGTAATTCTCTAAGACACCCTGAGGTTTGAAACAGCATTTTGTTGGAAGCCTCAAAAGCATTCTGCCAAAGACACCAGCTAGTCACTGGTGTTTCTCATCCAGCTGTCAGGCAGCACCCATCTCTGGTGGGCTGGAGTTTTGAAGTGGGTTCTAATGCTGCCCTTTGCTGTGCACCACTGAGCAAAGGGGAGAGCCAGGTTAGACTTCTGGCCCTTGACATCAAAGTTACAGAAATTGAATCATCCCTCTTATTAGAAATCTCTCAATTGCCTCTCTAGGGTGCATTTCCAAATCTTCAGTGTGGGTTTAGACAACATCTTAATGGAAATAAAAAGCAATTTGACATTTCAGTCATTGTTCTTGCAGGAACAGATTGTGAAATGTTTTAGGAAAGGTACAAAGTCTGCCACAGCGACAAGGCTCTGGTTGGAGAAAGTCCTGAGGGGTTGGTGGTTCTGTTTCCAGGATGATCAGCTGCATTGCCCGTTTCTGGGTCATGGGGCTCTGTGTGCTGTTTCACTGACCTTAGCCAGAGAGGCTCCCAAGAAGCACAAGCAGAGGCAGATCCCTGTTTGCATTGAGGCTGGTGGGTAAGGAGCTGTGTCTCTCTCCCGGCAGTGCTGGTGGAGTGGGTTCATGCCAGGAGCCCTGCAGTGGTCCAGCGCTGCGCCCTGCCCGTGCTCTGGTCCTGCCTGGAGAACAAGGCGCTGCCGGTGCGAAGTGCCAGCGTCCGCACTGTGCTCACCAAGCTGGCCTGTGCCCTCTGCGAGGTGATGGGCACCCAGCTGGGGAAGTGTGCTGCCAGCAAGCCTCCCCACGTGCGGGAAAACCTCAACAGCCTTTTGGGCTGGTGAAGCCATCATGTTCTCCAGAAAGCTGACCAAGAGCTGAGTTAGACACCTCCGGATGTGACTTCTTAGCTGTGCCAAAAATGACAAAAGACTAAGGAAGGGCGTGCATCTGCCCCTGCTCTCTCCATCGCTCTTCTTAGTCATGGCGTGTAGGGCCTGAAGCAACTCCAGACTGAGGACAAGATGAAGGCCCAGCTTGGCTCAGCCTCACACAGAGGTGAGGGGGGAGCTGGGCCGCTCTCTGCTGGGAGGAAGGGTCTTGTGGCAGCCCAGCCAGGCTGTGCACATTGCCAGGGAACAGCTGTGCCCTGCATGTGGCCCTGCAATGAGCTGTGCTGCTGCCAGTGCCCCGTGCAGCTGGAGGGCTGCTCAGCTGTGGGGCAGGCAGAGGAGCAGGAGGGTGCATGTGCAGCTGAGCCATTGCTGGAGAGCACAGTGCTCTGGGCTCCCTGCTGTCCCAGGGCAGCCCAGAGGCCAGGCTGTTCCTGGGGCAGCTCTGTGGAAGTGGGGCAGGGTTTTGCACCCTGGCCTGCCTCAAGTGTCTGCCCGCAGGAGCATGTTTCCCTGTGCAGCTATTGGAAATAATGTCCCATAAAGTATCTTGGCAGGAAATATGTCCCATGAAATATGGTGCTTTGGCAGTGTTAGGTTTGCACTGTGGCCTCTGCTGTACTTTGTGTCTCCACTTTGCAGATCTGACTGCCTACACTCTTACCAACAGGTTTTCTGGGCTGACTTCCCATTATCTCCTACCCTCACATTCAGAAGAGCTCTCTTTCCTCCAAGCTCAGGAAGAAGCTGCCGCCTGCATGAGGAGTATTTCAAGAATAGGATTTATGCATTAGTCTTCATAGTTAGAGATGTACATATGTTCTGATCTTTAAATGTAGTTTTGAATAAATGTGTTTTGATTGTATCTTTAAATTTTGATGACATATTTTTAATTGTATATATTTTATTTTGATGTTTTTGAAAAAGGTAAATAAATAAATAAATAAATTTAAATAAACCAGGAGGAGAATGTGTGACCAGGACCTGCTAGCCCAGAGGTTATGGGAGTGCAGCTCACTCCATGTGCCAGTGTCTCACCACATCCTTTCCACACTGGGCTGCTCCTCTTCCTCTTTTGCCATGTCTTTTTTGTGTCATTTGTGCTACTCTTTTTAAATTGGCATTACAACAGCACCACCTCTTCACATGTTTGGGGGACAATGGAAACAAAAGATCCTGTATGGTCAAAAGTTTTCTACCTGGATGTGTTCTGTGCTCAACAAAGCCCTGAACAAAGAAACCAAGGGAAGTGTGTCCAAATGCCAAAGCTTTGCTCCTTTGCAATCTCACACAGATCTGGCTCACAGGTGACTTCAGGCACAATTTCATAGGTAAGAAGAGGATGTGTATTTCACTGGGAAAAGATGCCCTGCTTTGGAATAGTTGTCTGTATGTAGATTTACCCAGGACAGCAGTCCAACAGTGTTTTTTGCAACTTGCTTGCCAAGGGATGAGTGGGCTGTGAGGCCAATAGCAAGTGACAAGGATTCCTCAAATCTATTTCCACTCCAGCCTGGGTGCCCTTCTGCCCAGGGCTATGGGATCATTTGTTCCCATGGACTGGTGCTTGCCAGGGTAATGAATTCCTGCATTGCTGGAAAAAGCAATTCTGGATTCCGCTCCAGCTCTTGGTGGGCTGCATGATCATTGACAATGCTGCCTTTCCAGAAATTATTCTACAGTTTCCTTTCATACTCATTTGAAGATTTAAACTTCACATTTCAATTTGTTTTGCCTTAGGGAAAAATACTTCTGGGCCCAGTGCAAACTGTAACCTTTTGACAGCAAAGTCCTCATGGTTGCCAGCTTCTGATGTTCTAGAAGAAACTGCATGTGAATGTGTTAATTGAGTTTTCTGAAGGAGAACTCTGTCTGACTCTGTGTCACGTGGCTGCATGTGTTGGCATAGCTATGGGTCTAGTCCTGGCCTAGTAAAGCTCAGGCAGGGTGGCATGTTGCAGGGAAAACAAGTCCACGAGCTTATGGGGTTGCCATCACCAGCAGAGCAGATGTGTCCTTTGGGGATTTCTCTGGAGACAAAATTAGGGACCTGCTCCATGCCACAGTACTCTCTTAGATCTTTCTAAACTATCCTAAAAAAGGCAGTGAAACTTCACATACCCTTGCACAATCACTGTTTGGATAGGGGCATTTTTGTCCCTCCTCAAAGCCATTGCTCTTGCACACCAGAAACATGAACATCCACCAACAGGAATGATGCATGGTCCTCCTGCTGCTGCTTCAGAGCTCTGGGAAGTGCAGACCTGGGTATTACCAATGGGAACACTTAATTAGCATTTCATGCTCCTTCGAGATGCCCAGATCTCAGGGCTTTTAGTTTCAAAGCAGCCACTGTACTGGCTCTAGGGAAGAACAGTACATGGGAAACAGCAATTGCCAGCCTTGCAGGGGTGTGGGGGAAACCTGGAGTGTCTGTGTCAAAAGATGAATGGGAAGAGTGCAATTGCCAAAGCCAAAGCTTTGTTAGGATAGCAGGGTCAGTTCTTTACTGCCTGCTTGCATGGAAGTCATTTCAGAACCTCCTTTTTGTATCTCGTGCAGAAAAGGAGATCTTAATAATACCATGCTACTTAAAAACACATTGTGATGCAGATCTGTAGTGATTCCTAATGAAGCAGACTGCCTGCTTTGTCACTGACAGCCCTGGGGACCCTGCAAGAGACCGTAGGGTATGCCGTGCCTGTTTTATATCCAAGCAAAGCTTGAGTTTGCTTATTAGTGTGGAATAAATACAAGGGTAATAAAATGGACAATTAAACTGGTCACTTTGGAGGATATGCTCATGCTTTCACACGTCAGACCTGTACCTCATGCTCCCAAGGCTTGTTACTCATCATGAAATATTTCAATAAAAAAACACAGCTCCTGTGTTACATCTGAATACAATTGGATCAGATCATCACGAATTCTGCTGGCA
Organism: Passer domesticus; assembly: GCF_036417665.1. Lineage (NCBI taxonomy): Eukaryota > Metazoa > Chordata > Aves > Passeriformes > Passeridae > Passer > Passer domesticus. The sequence continues at coordinate 5,475,629 of NC_087481.1, read as the reverse complement.
ACAACAAGCAAAAGCTGTCTGACAGTCACTTGCAGCTGTCCTGGATTTCTGCAGCCCTTTGTGAAACGCTGCTGTAGGCAGAGTGTTTGGAGTTGGTTTGGGCCTTTATGAGAGATCTGTGTAACAGCATGCTGGGCTCTCCTGGCAGAAAACTGTCCAAGCCCAGGGACATGGTGCCGGCAGGAGTGGAGCAGCCCCGCTCCCAGCCCGAGAGCGTGAGCTGAGCCACGCCGGGGAGAAAAGACACCGAGGGGCTCCAGCCCAGCTGCTTCACCTGCCGTGACCGCTCCACAGAGCTCTGCCTCTGGGAGAAAGTCGACGCTGGACAAGCATGGAGCTTTCATCTGCTGCTGGAGCTGCTCCGTGACAGCTCCTGCTCTTCCTGAGGGAGAACCCAGCACCACCTTGTAACGCGTGTCCAGGGGGGATTCTCCTCCGGCATTCTGGGTCTTTGTCCCAGCAGGGGGACGGTGAGGTCTGGCACTTTGATATCTAGTATTCACTGGCTTTTTTGCTTGCTTTTCAGCTATTCCACTTGTTAATAAACTGTTGCAATTTTTTTTCCACTTTCATCTATTAGTATTCATTTCCTGTTACTGGAAGGCGATTCTTTGAACACTTTAGAGGAGACGACTCATTGCAGAGTGTCCTGTATTAAGTTCTCCCAAACTGTGTGAGACACATGGCTTCACACAGGAGCAGCCCCAAGGCTGCTGAGGGGAAGGCACAGAGGAAGACAAACCCAGTATTTCTGAGAGGAATTCCTTGACACCAAACCAACCTGAGTCGTCCAACAGCTGACCTGACATTTTGAGACATGGGCCAAAGGGGAAAGCTTGCAGTGTGTTTGGTGCAGGCCGGGTCATGCTCAAGGCAAAGGTGTGTCAGTGCACTTGGCTCCTTCTCTCCTCATTGTGTCCAGCACACACAGGAGCCCAGAGCTCCTGCAGAAACCATCACAGCACTCAGTGGGAGCAACTTGTGTCCAGTGCTCACACAGAGCCGTGTCCAACACTGCACCTCATTGGAATGAGGAACTGTTCCAGCTCTTTTAGGAGCTAAATTTGGCCTTCAGATCAGCTTCATCCCAGCTCTTGATTTGCTGCCCTGGCTGAGCTGCTGCTTGTGGCAACACTTGTTGCACAGCTGCCAGCCCTGCTCTGCTGGCCAGCAGCCACTGCAGGAGCTTGTGCTAGTGACATCGAACCTTTCAGATCTTCCTCAGGAAAGCTCAGGGCAGAACTTGTCAAAAGAGCATTGCCTGGGCCATGCCTTTGACATTAAATCTCTCCTCTGTGCTTGGTGCCACACACAGTAAATATCTGAGGAAGCAAGTTTTCTGCTCCAGAAATTTCTTAAATCAATCAGTTAAACTGTAACAGAACACAATCTGGGATGTGTAATCTCACTTTAATTCATTGTGCAGAAAGCTTCAGAGAGCTGTGTGACCTAAATGACCTTGCCACCAAGAACTCAGAAAAATGGGAGAGATGGAATCAGTAGCACAAGGATCTGCATTGTGATTCTCCCACAGGACTGAGGACACAGCCCACTTCCACTGGGCCATGGCTTTTTACCCTAAATCAAAACCTCGTGCTTCAGATTGTGGTGGTGAATGCCCCCAGCCTTGTCCGGCCACACGGTGACCTGAGAAACGCTTGTCAGGCCTGGGCCTTGCTGAACAGCCCCTGGGTCCAGCTCCTCTTGAGCTTCCCAGAGACACCGAGCGCTGCCAGGCACTTGTGCTGTCTGACGAGCTCCTGGGGTGTCCTGTGAACTGCCTTGGAAACCGCTTTTCCTGCCTCAATGGCATGACATCCTCCTTCTCCCACTCTCAGAGCCAGGCTGCTGACCCACGGTGCGGCCACGATGAAGCGTTGATGGCTGAGGCCCCTCACCTGTGGCTCATGAACAGCGCTCCCAAAGGAGGCCCTTGGGGCTCTCCTGGAGCCCAGAGGTGCCAGCAGCAACCTCCCTCTGAGTGGGGCCTCACAGAGCCAGCGCGCTCTCAAGCTTGCTGCACTGGCAGCATGACTGAGCAGCCATGGATCCTGGGCCAAGAGCCCACTCCTGGAGGCTCCAGTTTAACCACTGCTCAGCTCGAATGCTGTTAAGATTTTAGGCCGTATTCCTTCTGATCCTTGTCCTTTCTGTCCCTTTCTCAAATGCACCTAAACACACACACACACACACACACACACACACACACACATAATTTTCAGAATGTTTCTCATTTGATTGACTGAATTTTGTTTCTTGCTTTTTTTCCCCATGTTGTTCCTTAACCAAGCAGTAAGTAATAATGTGAATGTTGCCAATTGTGAGAATCTGTCTGAAACTTCCCTCATTTTTTGCCTCTCGATCGTCATGAAAGCCAAGACCACCGGGGAAAGGAAAAGATCCTGTTCTGAAAATCCAGGTCTGTCTGGTCCATCAAGCCAGATTATTGCCTACTGGTGTGTTTGCTCAACTCATGGAACACTGCACCCGAGAAGGGGCAGTGTGCTCTCCTTCGCCTGCATCACCTAGCAACGCTAGTGCTGGAATTTCTCCACCCTTCTGACTTGACTGGACTTTCTCTCTGGAATGACCTTCCCGGGGGTCACCACAAAAGGACCCTCCATTCACCGTACATCAACCACCGTGACAGACGGACTGAGATGGGAGAAGGTTCTCCCTCAAGGACTGAGACATGCGACCCCTACATGGAAAAGTTCCCCTTTTCTTCCCAAAAGAACTAAGACTGAAATCCCCACCGTAGGGTGAGGGAAGGCGTACGTGGGGACCGGAGCAAGTTTTGCAAGCGACCACTGGACCGAGAAGACAATGCTTCCTGCCTACGACATCTGCTGCTAACGACGCCTGTTCCTGATGGACTACTGATGGACTCTTTGTACCCTTTATCAATAGACTATTTTGAAATCGGTCCTCTTCCCCCATTTCAAAAGGACTATAAAAAAGTTTAGACCTGACTGATACCTTTGAGATCTCCCCTGACGTGAAGACGACAGGCTCTTCGTCGACCGGACTTCGAGGGACTTTGTCATCCGCACGTCTGGTAGCTATATACCTCCTTGCCCTCCCTCTCTTCTTTTTCTTTTCCTTATTCTTTCCCCTTTTCTTCATTCCCCGTTTCTCTAACGCATCTTTTCTATGGCTATTTAATAAAAGTACATGTACTTTGATTTTACTGCAAATCCCCTTGTCGTGTCATTTTTTGCACCCTGAGATCAGTGAAAAAGAACCTTCACGAATCACGTCCTTAGGACAGATTGTGTCATAAATTGGCGTCACGGATCTTGGGTTCTGGGGACAGAGGAGTCTGCAGGTTACGTGTAGTTTGTAACAGGGGAAGGACGTTTCACGGCAGCCACACCGAAACCGTCAATTTTCCCGAAAGGGGTTGAACGGATTTAGAAAGCAAGGGCTGTGATTCGAATTTCCCGCATACTGCACGAACCAAGGCGGAAAAAGCATTCTCCAAACTCTTTTTGAGGGTTCTGTCTCCAGAATATCACAAAAGATCTCTTGGTGCAAAAGGGGGAAAAAAACTGTTTCTGTTCTAAGAGTCTTTAACTGTCTGGGAAGGAAGAGACACCTTGAAGAAACTAAGCAGGGCCTCCCAGATTGATACTGTCTCTTCAACTGTGTGTGTGTGTTTAACTGTCTGGGAAGGAAGAGACACCTTGAAGAAACTAAGCAGGGCCTCCCAGATTGACTCTGTCTCTTCAGCCACCCAGGGAAAAAGTTGAGTGAAGGGAAAACACAGTGTGTGATTGTGTAACCGAAGACACCTCCCTGTTGTGGTCCCTAGTCCCTTCACAAGATGAATGAAGATTTTGGTGCCAAGGCAAAAACTGATTTTTACACACTACTTGCTAAACACAATGCAAAACCTTCACCAGGCGGAGAGGCCTGGGCAAAGAGCAATTGGTTTAATTTAGAAAATGTTGTTGGTAGAATATGTTCTGTGCAACATGAAACAAAATTTAAACTTGGTGAAGATAAAACCATCCTCTGCTCAGTTTTGGGAGCCTGCCTCACAGCAGCCATAGAAACTCGCTGTAAGCGAAGAAGTGAGAAAAATGCTATAATAGACTCCCTTCAAAACTTAGTTGGAGTTTTGCAAAAACAATTAAATTAAGAAAGAAATGAAAATAATTTATTACGGGCTGCCTTGAGAGAGGTGCATGTTAAAAATTCACAGAACTTTGATTCCTCAAAAGAAATAGAGGAGAAGGAAACTTCTCACCTTAATCAAAATTACCCCCAAAAAGAATTAGTTCTGATGAAAAATTTTGGGGAACACTGTTGTTGCAATAGCATGAAACCTCAAATTAAAACAGAATGCAACTATATTAATGATGAGGATTTTGACCCACATATAATCACTAAAGAAATCCCATACACTGCTACTGAATTAACAAAACTTGCAAAGCAGTATGGGCTTCTCTCCCACAAAACTGAAACAAAATCTCTCACTGGGAAAGTTCAAACACATTTGTCAGAACAAGAAGCCGGTGGGTACTGGGGACATGGAGCGTTCTTAACAACGGGAGACAGACGCATCCCATGGTCCCTAATTCAGCATATAGCTTATTGGACAGAGGGGCTTAACCCCTCGGAAAGGGGAAACCTTTTAACCATAGCCGGTACCCCTGACCAACTCCTGGAAAACATTCAAAAAGCTGCCTGCTTGCAAATAATGCATGAAAGAAAACCAACTACAAGCTATGAGTCACCAATGCAATCACCTGTAAAGTCTAAAATTATGACCTCTTTAATTCAAAGGTTTACAGAAACACTTAAACCTATAGCAATTTTCCCTCAAAAACCCATAGCAGCTATGTCCCCTATAGAAACACCAGATAAACTTCTTACTAACCAGAATAACCCATTTGTTCCCTCTTATGACTTGCCGAGAAAAGGGATAAAATGGGATTGGAGTCTTTCTCAAGAGAAAGCACTGCAATCGCTGATTTTTGAAGCAACAGCTCACCAAGCACTGGACCCTATCCATCCTACAGATCCCTTTCAGGTAGAGTGGGGATTTGCCTCCTCAGGATTGTCAGTACACATTGGGCAGCGGGCTCCCGAGGGTCCGACAAGGCCTGTTGGTTTTTATTCCCATGGTTTCAAAGATGCTGAGAGAAGACACTCTACCTGGGAAAGAGGTTTGTCCGTGGTTGGCTTAACTCTCATAGAAGTAGAAAAAAACTTAGCGATACAAGAAACTGAGAGCTTGGGTAGCAGCCAAAACAAACTTGCCTCTGTGATTAAAGCAACCCCTCCTTTCTTCCCTGCTTCTGCTAACAGAGAGGGAGAAGGCAGTGCTCAGGCAGAGGAACTGTTAACCATTTGTAGTATTTTCCAGTGTGAGGGACAGAATTATTTTCTTGTCTGTATTAACATCAAGTCCTATGCCGCACTTGTATTTGTGTTGTTTCAGGCCAATGCTTTTAAAAGAACTACAGGAAATAATACCGTTAAAGCAATACAGGGATGGTTTGGAATTTTCCTAAGCCCACAGGAAATTCAATCTGATAATGTTTCTCACTTTACTGTCAAAAGTGCGCAGGATTGGGCAAAAGGTGAAGGGATTGAATGGACTTCTCACACCCCTTATGACAGATGGGGGGCAGATGGGTGTCCTAAAATCACTGCTTTTTGCCCGACAGCTCCAAGCATAATTCCTTCACTACACGGACCAGATGATTTCAAGAACCCAGCACATTACCCTGGACAACCTCTTTTTGGTGGACCACCCCCTATTGTAGGGGAAGTACCACTGGTGTTAAAAACCTCTCTGACAACCCCATTGTTCTAACTCTTTCTGCCTCTTCGTAGTAGATTCTGTTGTGCTTATTTTTACAGAAGAACTCCGTGGGACATGGAGACCTGAGAAACCATGATAACACTAGCATTGTACAACAAATATAATGTTTTCCCTTCCCTTTATGGTAACACAAAGTGATAACATTACACTTAACAAGTAAATTAAATAATAATGAACAAATTGGCTGCTACAAGTAAAAATCTGACCAAATTACAGCAACCACTGCAATCATCCTTAACACATCAGTGGCTGCTATCAAACATACTACCAAATTGGGAAAAGGTAAATGTAAACAACCACAATTGGTGATTGATGCACTCAATGCCACACAAAATAATGTTTCCTTGGCTCTCAGCTGTGTTCGAGCTCAATTGTGGATGCAGTCAGTTGCTGCCTCAATTATAAAAGAAGGTGAAGAAGGCACTTTTCCCACTGAAATTTGAAAAATAATCTGGGACAGTGCTACTGACTTTGAAAGAGAATTCCAATCCTGGTGGAATTTGGTAAATTTCACTTATGACCCCATTTCAAACGTGGCCACGGCTTTTGTGTTAACCATACGCAGTGCTTCAGTGCATTTGGTTTTTCCTATTATAGCATTAGGGATAAATCATGACGGAGCTATTCTCTATCCTTCGGAGCATAGGGAATGGGCCCGTCAGATTGACAACAAATGGCAAACTGTCAATCTGGAATCTTGTATTGTCCGTGAACAACAAGGGTTCATCTGTGAAAGCAATGCAATCATAGCCCAGGATATCTGTCTGGACACAGAGCAGAATATCTGTCACTTTGAAATACATCCTAACGAGACTTCTGAAACAGTTCTCATATACATAGGCAATGGATGTGCATGCTTTAGAACTGCCTGTGATCTTGTATTTGTAGAAAATGTAGTAGTGGATACTAGGAATCATTCAAATTTCTGCGCTTGTAATTTTACCAGAATTGTAGGATATGATTTTTCTTATGTAGCTCCAGTTACCTCTCACCAGCTTTTGCAATCCAATTACACCCTGATTCACAAATTGATACCTACTCCAACTGGGATGAACCTCACTTTGGTAAGGCAGTTGCTGCTCCACCAGGACCAGGCTGAGATTCTGAGAAAGATCAAGAAAGATGGGCAGAAGACCCTGGTAACTGTTCATCACAATGTAAAACAAATACGTCGTGTCATGGAAAGAGTAAAGAGAGATGCTGAACACAAGTGGTGGGATACTCTTTTTGGGTGGTCACCAACTGCCACAAGTGTCCTGAACACCATGTGTCATCCTATTGTTGTCCTTTTGATCCTGGTTTCAATTGGTTTTGTTTTGTCAGCAATCTTGTTTGTCATGAATTGGAGAATGATGAAACGGTTAAGAAGACTGACGTCCATAATTAATGCACACAATTGGGCTGATGTCCTTTTTACTATGGACGCCCCCAAGACAATTGACACAAGGCGATTATGAATCAGTAGATGTGTTTTGAAAAACCTTTTACCTTCCATCTTGTGATTTTGTTAAATTTATATTCATTTTATTACTTAATTATTGCTTTTACTTTTGGCCATTTGTGATTTTATTTTGATTATTTGATTTGATTATTATCATTTGTGATTTTTCAAATTATTTAAGCTATAATGCCATTATAATAATTGGTGAGTTTGTTCCAATTATTCAAGCTATAATATTATTTTGATAATTTCCAATTATTATTTAATTATTTGCTAAAAAATTGTTTTGATTTTGTTTTGCTAATTGCTTCTCTTTTTCGCCCTTCTTTTATTTCTTCTTATCTTTCCTTCTCTTTTCCTCTCTCTCTGTCATACTGTCCCTGTTTTCTGAGGTATGCTACCAGCGTGAAGGAGACTTGAGACCTGCTGATGAAGACCCTTTCAAGACAATCGTGAGTCACGGGGTCGTGTGAGTGTCTGTCAAAAACTTCCCTCATTTTTTGCCTCTCGATCGTCATGAAAGCCAAGACCACCGGGGAAAGGGAAAGATCCTGTTCTGAAAATCCAGGTCTGTCTGGTCCATCAAGCCAGATTATTGCCTACGGGTGTGTTTGCTCAACTCATGGAACACTGCACCCAAGAAGGGGCAGTGTGCTCTCCTTCACCTGCATCACCTAGCAACGCTAGTGCTGGAATTTCTCCACCCTTCTGACTTGGCTGGACTTTCTCTCTGGAATGACCTTCCCGGGGGTCACCACAAAAGGACCCTCCATTCACCGTACATCAACCACCGTGACAGATGGACTGAGATGGGAGAAGGTTCTCCCTCAAGGACTGAGACATGCGACCCCTACATGGAAAAGCTCCCCTCTTCTTCCCAAAAGGACTGAGACTGAAATCCCCACCGTAGGGTGAGGGAAGGTGTGCGTGGGGACCAAAGCAAGTTTTGCAAGCGACCACTGGACCGAGAACACAATGGTTCGTGCCTACGACATCTGCTGCTGACGACACCTGCTCCTGATGGACTACTGATGGACTCCTTGTAGACTATTTTGAAATGGGTCCCCTTCCCCCATTTCAAAAGGACTATAAAAAAGGTTAGACCTGACTGATACCTTTGAGATCTCCCCTGACGTGAAGACGACAGGCCTCTTCGTCGACCGGACTTCGAGGGACTTTGTCATCTGCACGTCTGGTAGCTATATACCTCCTTGCCCTCCCTCTCTTCTTTTTCTTTTCCTTATTATTTTCCCTTTCTTCTTTCCCCTTCTCTCTAACGCATCTTCTCTATGGCTATTTAATAAAAGTACATGGTATTTTGATTTTACTGCAAATCCCCTTGTCGTGTCAGTTTTTTGCACCCTGAGATCAGTGAAAAAGAACCTACACGAATCACGTCCTTAGGACGGATCGTGTCAGTTTCCCACCAGCTCCAATCTCCTCCTGCATGAGCAGACTCACACCAAGGAGAAGCCATTTCGCTGCCCCAACTGCAGGAAGGGCTTCAAGCACAACTCGACCCTCATCACCCACCGGCGCATCCACACTGAGGAGAGGCCCTACAAGTGTCCCCAGTGTGGGAAGAGCTTCACCCAGAGCTCTCACTTGACCCAACACCAACGGAGGCACCAGTAAGGGAAGCTCTGCAAATGCCGTAGTTGCAGGAAGAGCTTCATGCCCAGTTGCAGCTTCATCCCCCACTGTAAGACCCACGTTGGGAAGAGCCCTGGTGATCAATGGTCCCTGTGATACATGCTGGGAAGACACCTGTACCTTTTCCTACCCTTGCCAACAACATGATGTGGGCCTAACATGAGGGTCAGGCCATGGCCCTGTCATTACATTCACTCCCATCTCTAGTCAGTGCTAGGAGCACGAAAAAGACTCCCTGTCTCCCTGAAGAGAAGGGTGTCCTTCCCGGGAGCGAGGATAAACATGGTTGGGTAGAGGGAGTCAGTGGTAATGTAGCTTTTCCTGCAAATCCTTTCTCTTATTCCCTGCTGTTATCGATATTGTTTCTGTTGCTGTTTGTTCTTTGTCTTGTTGCTATTCCCGATAAATTGTTCTTATCCCAGCCCAGGATCTTTGACTTTTGTGATTTCCATGGGAGGCGGGAGGGCAGTGAGGGCAGCGTGGTTTTAGCAGGAGCAGGAAATTGGGGACCCGAAGTCCTAAACCTCAGCTGGTGGAAACCAAGCCCTGGTGGCCATGGCAGCAGCCTTGGGAGCAGGTCCCTGGCTGGGGCTGTGGGAACCTCTTCCCTCTGGTGCCCAGGGACAGCACTGGAGGGAACGGCTGCAGCTGAGTCGGGGCAGGCTGAGGTTGGATCTCAGGAAAAGGTTTTTGCCCAGAGGCTGCTGGGGCACTGCCCAGGCTCCCCAGGGAAGACTCCCAGCTCCAGGGCTCTCTGAGCTCCAGCAGTGTTTGGACAGCGCTGCCAGGCCCAAGCTGGCATTGTTGGGGTGTCCTGTGCAGGGCCAGCAGTTGGACTCCAGGATCCTGATGGGTCCCTCCCAGCTCAGCCAATTCTGTGGATCTGGGATCCCATGACCATAGCAACAGGGTCCTGGTGATGGTTGCCTGCTAAGGATCAGATTTGTCACAGGCCCTCAGAGGTTTTCCATGGGGACTTTCCAAGAGTCTCCAGGCTGTTCAAGAGCTGGAATGTCACAGGCAGAGACGGGGGCTCCATGGACACCTCCCAGGGGTTTCTGGGGATGGAAAAGAGCCCTGTGGTCAGAGGCAGTCACAGCCATTCCATGGTGACATCCCAGGGCACCTTGGGCTGCAAAGGCACCGATCTGTCACAGGCACTCACGGGGGCTCCACGGTGACATCCCAGGAGTCCCCAGGCTGCCAAAGAGCCGGGATGTCCCAGACACTCACAGGGGCTCCAGTCATGGGCACAGTGGGAGCTTCAGGCAAAAGCTTTATTTCTTTTTTGAAGAAACTCCTGATGAGTCATGAGATGGAGAAATGACACCCAACAGACACCATGGATCCTCAAACCCCTGCAGGACCCCTAGACTTCCAAAATTTATTTTATTAGAGGAGAGTGGGAGTGGCTGGAACCAATCCCAGCCCCAGATTTTGTCAAAGCTGTAAAAGATAGACAGGTAGAATTGAACCTTAATGCAATTTGTCCCACAGGATTATCGATGGAATACTAGATAAATTGATATAAATACAGCTCTGATTGATTCTGATCATGATTAGACAGAATGGTTTGTTTACACCACAGATTAAATTTTAAAAAAGAGTTATTTACTCCACAGTATAGGAGCTATAACAATTATTAGCATATAGTGATCTAGGAAGCAATTTTGATGTCAACAGGGCCTTGCTGGAGTTGTTGGAGCCCATTGCAGGCAGAGCCTCCTGCTCCAGCAGGAACTGCCTTTCCTGTGCCATCAGCAGGGCAGGTCCCGCTGCAGGAAAAGCCCCAGGCCAGCCCCAGAACAGGGAAGGGCTCGGGCACAAGGGCAGAGTGCCGTGCTGGGAGCTGTGCCAGGCAGAGCCTGAGGCACCAAAGGCACCTTGGCAGCAGCAGCTGCTTGCAGGCCATGGCCACAAGCCTCCCTTGGCAGCCCGGCCTGGTGGCCAGCACTGCAGAGCTGCTGCCTCAGGGCTCATTTCTGGCTGGGCTCTGAAAAGCCACTTCTGCTCCAGGAGCCTGCCTGGGAAGCCATTGGCCCCAGCACCTTGGGGACAAGATATGAATGACAAAACTCTTCATGCCAGCAGAGACAAGGCAGGGGCAGAGGAAAGGGGAGAGCCAGGCCCAGGGCACAGGGCTGCCATGGTGATGGCTGTGAGGTCACTGCCCCTGCAGCAGCCTGGCTGCCCTCAGCAGTCATTCTGGCCAGAAGTGTTGTGAGGGCACCCAGCACAGCAGAGAACCCCCATGACAGCAATTCTGTCCTTGGGGATGAGAGGGTTTCACTGGATCAGGTTGCACAAAGTTCCTGCTCTTGGACAATTCCTGGGATGGGGAATACAGTTCTCTGGAAAAACAGTTGCAGTTTTGTGCCACTCTCATCATTGTAAAATATTTCCTCGTTTTAACAAATGTAAATCCACCCTCATTCAATTGAGTGATATTGACTCCTGTTCTGTTACTGCAAGATGTGGGACAAAATAATGTTGACCACTATTTTTCCATTTTCACAGACCTTGAAAAGTAACCAAAAATCTCCCAAGATGGGGTTTGGATGCCTCATCACATAACCAGCAGGTAGAATGTGGTGGCTCTGGGCTCAGTGGTGTGGAGACTGAGGACAGAACAGGAGCAGCCCGAGAGGGATTAAAGGGTGGTTTCAGAGAGGCTGGAGTTTTTCTTCATTGTATAAAACACCAAGAGAAAGAAATAATGGCACCAAGGGTGTGGAGTTCCCCTGCCCCAGGAAGTAGGGATTCTAGCCAGACAGACAGCATCAAGTGAGGAGTGTGATTTAAAGAGGATTCCGCCCCTCCACCCTGTCGGGCATGCCCCTGCAAGCCCAGGAAAAGACACTCCACCCCATCTGGTCAAAAAAGGAGTGGCCACAGAACATTTTTCCTTTTCTGTAACCTCATTGGTCCAAATTCTACTGCAAAGTCCCCGCCATCGATTTTTCCATTGGTTGTCCTCCTCTGTCCACTCCTTTGCAGTGCCCTGCTCCTTCTGCTATTGGACCCCGACCCTAAACTCCACCCCTACCCTGTCATATAAAACCCATGACAAGCCACCACCCCCTCTCCCCCTTAATTTCTTGTCTTGGTCCCTGGCACAATAAAGGATCCTGTGCTTTTCTAAACCAGTACCCATCCTGTTGCCTTCCTTTCCCTGTTGGTCATCGATGCCTGCCTGAGGTCTGAGACTCTGGGGTCTTCGGGAGTGGTTTTGCTGCTTACTGCAGTGGAACACAACACAAGGGTATCTGGGGAGGCCCAGACTGGACAGTGGGAGAAAGGAATTTCCTCCCCCAGGGCAGGGCTGTGGTGCAGAAGGAGGCTGGAGCAGCCCAAGGCTTTGTGTGGGCAGGCAGAGGCAGGCAGGAGGCAGAGCTGTCAGCAAAGGAAGGGGCCAGCCAGGTGGGGCAGCCGGGGGATGACGACAGCCTGCAGGGACAGAGGCGCAGGGCAGGGACACCGTAGGACAGCCTGGGCTGCACAGGGCACAGGGATGGGCAGCAGCTGCAAGGCCCTGGCAGAGCCAACTTGGGCAGCACTTTGGCCATGGCTGCTGGCCCTGGACCTGAGCCAGGAGCAGGAGATAAGTGACCCTTGCAGGCCTGGAGCCTCATTGCCTCCTTGTCCCTGCTCAGCAGCCTGGCAGGGGCCGCCCCATGGTGCTGCCCTTGGCATTGCACATCCCCACATGCCAGTGCCCATCCCGGGAAGAGCCCTGAGCAAGGAGGGAGGGACAGGATCTGCCTGGCCAGGGGCTGGGGCTCAGGCCTTGGCCCTTTGCATTCCTGAAACACATCCAGGTTTGCTCAGCACCAGAGACAGCTTTCCCTTGCATGTTTCCACCTGTGATCACTGCCTCCAGTGTTCTGCTCCACCTGGAACCTGGGAACACATTCACATGAGTTGTGTCCCTCCTTGGGACCCATTAGAAGTTAAAGAAAGTTTGAAGTTTGAATCTGATTTGGAGTTCTTGAGAAGTTCTTTGAGGATACTCTGAGGGACTCAGTCTGATGCAAAGAGCACCAAAGCCCCAGAGGGTCATTAAAGTCCTTGTGCTGTGTCTGTGCTGCTGAGCTGGGCTGGGCTCCTGGCCCAGAGGCAGCTCCTGGCAAGGGCAGCGCTGCAGAGAGACAGCTCTGACCAGGAGCAGCTCCTGTGCACAGCCCAGCAGGGCTGGGGCACTGCCAGGGCAGCTCAGGGACACCAGCAGGGCACAGCCAGAGCTGACAGGAGCTCAGCACTGGCAGGGGCTGGGGGATGTCCCAGAGGGGGCTGTGTCACAGCGGCACCTCTGTGGCTGTGTCCTAGAGGCACAGAGCAGCTGTGATGTCAGCAAGGGGCTGTGTGACAGCACAGAGTGGGCTGTGTGATGTCACAGACTGGGCTGTGACATCACAGAGTTTGTTGTGTGAGGTCATAGAGGGGATTCTGTGACATCGCAGAGCAGGCTGTGACATCATGGCATGGCTGTATGACATCATAGGGCAGGCTGTGAGGTCAAAGTGTGTGCTGTAGCATTTAAGAGTGCCAGTATGACATCACAGAGAGGGTTTTGTGACATCACTGAGGGAGTTGTGAAATCACATAGCTGTCTGTGACATCATGGAGTAGAGTATGAGGCCATAGAGCAGATCCTGCCATCATAGAGGGTGGCTCTGTGGCATCAGAGAGAGGGTTGTGACATTCTAGGTGACTGTGTAACATCATAGAGCAGGCTGTGACATCACATAGTGACATTGTGACATGGCAGACTCTTCTGTGACATCTCAGTGCAGCTGCATGACATCCCAGGGTGACATCCCAGAGCTGGCTCTGTGACACCAAAAGGGTGCTGTGTGACATCATAGGGGGCTCTGTGACATCACATGATGCTGTGTGACATCACAGGCTGACTGTGAGACTTCATAGGGGGCTCTGACATCACAGGGGCTGTGTGAGGTCACTGGGGAGGTCACTCTGCCCCAGCTCCCCTCACAGTTCCCCCAGAGCAGTCCAACGCTGCTCGTGCACAGCAGGGTCCCCTGTACCCCCGGGTCCCCCTGCTCCCGGTGCTGCAGCCTCCCCCAGAGGATGTTCCACGAGATCGACCCCAGAGCCTGACACGGGGACGGGGGGCCGGGGCCCTGGGGGGTGGGACAGGGGGACAGGGACCCCCCGGCAGCATCCCTGTGTCCCCCAGGGCCAGAGCCTGGGCCAGGGCTCCTTCACCCTGTTCTGAATGAGGGTTTGAGAGCGCTGAAAATATCCCCAGCAAGGGAGCAGCAACAACCAGATTTAATATTAAGGGACAGCACCACAAACTTCCTTGGCAAGACACATTGTTAACTGGACACTTCAGGCACACCAAAGAAACAAAGCAACAAAAAAACCAAACAAAATCCAGGCAATCGAACCAGAGATGAACTGAGAACTGTCCCAGACTCTGTGTGTGACACAAGGACAGTGAGGGCAATGGTAAAAGGAATACGGCCTAAAAGCGTAACAGAGCTCAAACGTAACAGGACTTAAGTTGTACCTCAACCTTAAGTGATAACTTCAGCTTCACAATTTAGCAAAATAACAGAGCTTAACAGTATTTAACCTAAATTATAACCTATGATTTTTCAATTTAATAGAGGAATAACACTTAATGATGTTCAGCTTAGCTTATAACATATTAAACATAACAACTTAGCAAAAGAACAACTCTTAGCAGCATTTAATGTCACTTAGACCTTGTGACTTAACCTTTCTTACAGGCCTGACTGACTCAGCTATCCAAGGCACTCAAACCCCTCCGAGAGCAGCATTTCTGCCACATTTCCCCAGCACATCAGGTTTGTGTCCTTGGAGGGACCAGGAACTGGTGAGACTAGAGGCACAGGAAGGTTTCTCTTCATGGAAAACAAAAAATGTCAACATGATAAAATTTAATAAACATCAAAAGCCTTCATTCAGTTTCTTGTGACATCCCAGCAACATCTGACATGTGCACCATCCACAAGGGATTGCCATACAGGAAGGATTTTAGACAAAGACATAAAAAGAGGTGATAGAAAAGATAAAACTACAACTAAGATGCTGACTAAGGAGGTATTTAAACTTCTGAAAGATTGGGCAATTCCCTGATGCTCAAATCATGAAGCCAATCAAGGATGATACATTGGAATCAGCAGAGAGCATCTGGAGGAAGACTTCTGGGAGCAATGTGAAGGACAAGGATCCAGCTGCTCTAAATGAAGAGATGTCCTTAGACATGGCCATTTCAAAAGGAGAGCTGGAAACAAGTAAAGGAGGGGGTCATGAAATATTAGAGTGAATGATGTTCATGGCAAAGATAGAGGGGAAGATCCGTATTTCTCCACTTGCCATAAGTAGAAGAATCTAGTAGAATCAGGAAATTTCTGCTCCTGGTGGGAAAACTTGGCCATTTCTTAAAAGTACTCAAATGACCCAGATAATAAAGATTTCCTTGTATATTATGAAATGTACAAATATTAAAACCTGTGCCCCTTTCCAGGCAGACATCAGCTGTGTGCCCATGAACAGGCAGTGCCACTTGTGCCCTGAGGTGCCCAGCTGGGATTGGATCTCTCTGAGAGCACCTGAGGAACAGCAGAGCACCTTGCAAGCTGCAGGTCCCTGCCAGCCCCGCAGGGCTCCTGTCCCATCAACATCTGCTCTGCTCAGTCTGAAACAGGGCCCAGCATGGTGCCGGGATCATCAGAGAGCTGAGGTGTGTACTGGAATTCCATGCCCTCCCCATCCCGCAGCAGCCCTGCATTTCCCTGCTCCAGCCTTGGTCTCCAGCACAGCCATGGAGGCTCTTTGGGCTCCTGACTGTTCCTGCAGCCCCCAAGGGCAGCTGAGCTCTGCCTGTGGCACAGTCAGCCCTGGCCAGCGCAGGCCATGCTCAGCAATTGCTTGTGTGTGCCTGGCCTTGCTGTCAGCCCTGGCAGTGGGTGCGTGGCCCCTTGGTGGCCCTGTGCTGGCCCAGCCACGGTGGCCCAGCCCCTGTGCAGGCCCAACCCAGGCCAGGAGCATTGTGGCTGGGAACGGCCCCTGTGCCGTGCTGCCCACAGCAGCCTTGGGGCTCTGTGCCCCATGGCCTCCCTGCTGGGCAGCCTCTGCCAGCTCCTGCACAGCCCCTGGCACCTGTGGGCCTGCACAGACAGCCCTGGCCCGGGCTCTGCCGGCCTCTGGGCCAGCAGAGAGGCCGGCCAGGGCTGGCCATGGCCGGGAACAGGCCCTGAGCCCCGCAGGAGGATGGAGCTGGGCCACAGCCAAACTCAGCCCAGGCCAAAGCTGGGCTCAGCAGCCAGGGCTGCCAAGGGCTGGGCACAGAGGCTGGCACTGACAAATGTCCTGGGCCCCCTCCCTGCTCTGTCCATGCCCCCAAGGGCACAGAGCAGCCTCCTCTCTGGGGCACTTGCCTCTTTTCAATGCCTTGCACAGACGCTGGCCCTGCCCCACATGGCCTGGGCTGAGTCCTGCACCTGCATGCCCAGCCAGGCTGAGATGGACACTGATGGTTTCTGGGGCAGGCTCTCTGAGCCCAGCCCAGCTCCCTGCAAGCTCTGCCAGCTGCCCTGAGCTCTGGGCAGCACCAAGGGCCTCTCCCCAGCCCAGCCCAGCCGGCTCTGGCCCCACAGCTCTGCTCAGGCCAGGCTGCACTGGCCACTGGCCCCACGGCCTCAGCCCCTGCCAAGGGCACAGCAGCAGCTGCAGCTCACACAGGACTCAGCCCCAGCCATGGGGGAAGGTGCTGGGCAAGGCCAAAGGAGGCTCCCTGCCTGCCCTGCTCCCCTCTGGCTCAGGTGCTGAGGGCTCTGCCATCCCATGTGCCCAGGGCAGCTCAAGAGCCCCGGCCTTGGGGCCCTCAAGAGCTGCTCCTGCTCCAGGCCCAGGGCCCATCCCAAAGCTGGGGTAGCCACAAAGCTGTGCCCATTGCTGTTCATTGCTGGTCTGATGGGGATGGATCCTCAGCCACTTGGAGGTTGATGATGAATTTTCCTACTCCAGAGTCCTTTTCTCTCTTGAGCTCTTCTGTTCAGGAATTCAGTGAGAAAAGCTCATAAACATTTGTTCAACATGCCCAAAGAAGAAAAGCCTTTTGGAATAACAGAAGTTTTCAAGTTTTCTGTAATTAATTAGACAGATATCTGAAGTGTATTCAAAGTGTATATACTGTCTTGAAAACAATGCAGAGAGAACAGTTTGTTCTGTTTAATTTTTTTTCCTGTTTATAGATTGATATAAGCAATGTCCAGTTGATATTGACCCCCAGCACCTTCTAATGCAGACTGAATAGGTATGAAAATCAAGACCCTTCATGGCTGAGAGTCAATCAGACTGTGTCTCCTGCCCCCTCCTGACCATTTCCCTCATCCAACCCCTGGCACTCCTATGGACCAGGAATGGTGTCACCAGCAGGACCAGGAGAGCAATTCTTCCTCTGTGCTGGGCGCTGGTTGGGCAGCACCTCAGGTGCTGTGTCCAGTTCTGGGACCCCAAATTTAGCAAGAACGTGGAGGGGCTGGAGTGTGTCCAGAGAAGGGCAACAAGGCTGGTGAAGGGTCTGGAGCACAAGTCCTGTGAAGAGAGGCTGAGGGAGCTGGAGTTGTTTATCCTGGAGAAGAGGAGGCCCAGGGGAGACAAGGTGGTGTCAGGGCACAGGTTGGACTTGATGATGTCCAAGGTCTTTTCCAACCTTGCTGATTCTGGGATTCTCTGAAACCACCCTTGCAGCAGGTGCAGGATGAGCCCTGGGCCTCCTCTTCAGAAGCTCCAGCAGCCCAGGCGCCTCAGCTTCTCCTCCTAGGCCCAAAGCCCATCCTGTCAGTCCTGCAGAGCCTCTGCAGCTCCTCCTCATTGCCCAGAACAGGGAGCCCCACAGGCAGACACAGCAGCCCAGATGTGCCCCCCTGGCCTGGGCTGCCTCTGGCAAGGGAGCAGCACCAGGCACTGCAGGAGCCTGCAGACAATTCCTGCAGCACTTGGAGGATGATCCTGCTCCCCAAGGGACATTCCCATGGTGCCAAGTCAGGAACTGCAGTGGGGAGTGGGGCCAGAGAGGAAAGGGCAAACAGGGATGGGCTGTTTGCAGGGCAGGGAACAGGGCGTGGCAAGAGGAAGAATTTGGTACAAAAACAAAGGGGGAAAAAAAGCAAAGGTGAAGCCAAGGAAATGCTGAGGGCAGTTTGGGGGTGGCTGTCAGGCAGCCCTGGCTCTGAGTAATAGCATCTGCAGTGGAAGAGGAATCTCCCAGCTAATGGGAACAAACTTTCTGGCTGACTGCAGAGGCCACGATAAAGCTGAGTGGTTTCCCTGGTGTCCCCCAGCCCTTGCTGGCCCCAGGGGCTGATGGCATTTGTGCTCCCTCAGGTTCATGTCCCCACAGCAGCAGCATGGGGGTGCTCCTGCCTGCTCTGTGCAATGCAAACAGGGGCTCCTGAGCCAGTGCTGCCGTGGCTGTGCCTGCAAGGATGCGGCACCTGTGTGAGCTGGGGGAGAGGCCAGGGCTGCAGAGGGGGGATGTTGTTGGCAGCTCCATGAGGACGCTCTGGGACGCTGCCCTGGGCTGTGCAGTGCACTGGGGATGGATCAGCCCCTGCTCTGCTGCTCCTTCCGTCTCCCCCAGGGCCCTTGCAGAGCCCCAGCCATGCTGTTTGCCGCCAGCCTGCCCACGGCCAGCCTGGGGCTGCTCACCCTGGGGCTTTTCTGTGCTGAGCATTGGCCTGGCCATGTTCTTGAGAGAGCCTGGGCAAGGAGCCTGGAGGCCCCAGGCCCTGGCCTGAGGCATCAGCGCTGCCCCAGCAGTGCCCATGGCCTGTCCCTGCTGCAGCCCCGGCACTGCCACCCCCAGGACTGTGCCCGGCCCCGAGAGCACTCAGGCCCTGCAGCAACACCAGGGCCACCAGGGCAGCGGGGCAGGGCCACGGCAGCAGCACTGCCAACACCAAGTGCTGCTGCTGCTGCTGGGCACAGCTGCTGTGCCAGCACTGCTCTGCCCCCAGCTCTGCACACAGACATTGCTGCTGCAGCTCCAGAGAAGGCAAGAATAGTGGGATCTCTGCAGAAAACTTTGCTGGGTGATCCTTTAGTTCCTTTAAAACCTTTGAGACTGCAGCCCATCATTGTCACAGTCTGTGGCCACAGGGAAGGTGGAGAGAAACAAAGTCAGAAATGGCAGAAACAATCGTCTAGCTTTAGGAAGAATATTTAAAAAGGAAAACGACAGGGAAATCAAAGAACCAAAGCAAAAGAGCTATAAAAGATGACTTTTATTACAAGTGATTTGCAGAAATTGGCAATCAGTTTAATGCTTCCTAAGATGTGCAGTGATCAGTCTCCTCACTGCAGCCTTGAGCTCCTGGTTCCTCAGGCTGTAGATGAGGGGATTCAGGGCTGGAGGCACCACTGAATACAGAATTGACACTGCCAGATCCAGGCATGGGGAGGAAATGGAGCAGGGTTTCAGGTAGGCAAGTACTGCAGTGCTGAGAAATGCATTTCTCCTGCATTTGTCCTTTTCAGATTCTTTCAGTCATCTCCTGAGAAGTACAGTTTATTCTGGTGCTTTTCATGAACTGATTGTACTCTTGATTTAGATGGAGACTGTGGAATTGTTTTCAGATGTAGAAGTATCTGGACTGAAGACAGAAACAAACTCCCTGTCAGCCCATTTTCATCTTCTAGATCATTTTCAAGATGTCCTTGGGGGTGTTGGAATGATGATCACACAGCTCTCCACTTCTGGCTGCAGGCTCTGCAGATTGTTTCTCTGCATTCAGTCAGGCTTGCATTCCATAAGAGTTCTTGGTAGCCTGTCATGTTTTCTCAGGGTAGAACAGTAACAATGAAAACCTTACCAATGGCACAACTGCCCAGCCCACAAGGAAAAGAAAAGAACAAGCTGTCAAATTCTTCAAATATTTGTCCTGCTTTGCTGCAAGTGTTGTGCTGCACACACAGTGTGGAAAGCTGCAGTTGGTGGCACACCTTGTGACAGAAGCTGCACCTCGTTCACCAGGAAAGGTTCTTGGAAAAAGCAAACAGGACTGAGGAGAAGTTTCTGGAAAAACTGAAAGTGCTTTTAAGAAATTAAATGAAAATTGAAACAATTCAAGACGTTTTTCTCTATTTATTTTTATGCTCCCCTTTTCCATCTTGCACTAGTTGTCCATCCCATTAATTCCAAACAGATCTCACCGCTAAGATCCACGAGTTGGCAAGTTTTAGACATTTTAAGATACCATGACCTGCACACAGTTTGACTTCCCCTGTTTTTCTTAGAAAGCAATGTTGGAGAGGTAAGTGCAGTGTTTGTGTCAGGTACAAATTCTGCAATCAGGGAACACGCTCTGAGAGTGTTTGACCCTCAGCAGGGACAATGCACAGCAGCGACCAAGGGGATTCCTGAGCCACTGTGCAGGAGTCCAGACTCTGGCTGAACTCGGCAAAGTTCCCGTGTTTGGACAGGCTCAGGGGCTGCCCTCGGGGAACGTGGGGCTCGGGGCGGGGGGAGCGGGCAACGGACAAACGGACACGGGGACAAACGTCCCCGGAGCTTCAGTTGCAGCAGCGGCAGTGGCAGCGGCAGCAGCGGCATCAGCAGCAGCAAGAGAAAAAACTTTAGATTCCGTTCTCCTCTCCCTCTCCCTCCCCGCTGTCCCGTACCTCTCCCGCTCTCCCTTTCCCGGTCTCCCCTCCTCTCCCCGCCTCCCTCTCCCCGTGCCCTGCCGGGCCATGCCCCCGGCCCGCCCCCGGCCCCGGGCGGGGCTGCCCCGTGCCCGCCCCCGGCCGTCCCACCGAGGTCTGGTCCCAGCCCGGCTCTGGCCGTGCTGGCGCTGGCGCTGCTGGGCGGGGTTCAGTGCCTGGGGCGGCATCGCCGGCTTTTGGCTCCGCCTGGCCCGACCCCGACCCCGGCCCCGGCCCCGGCCCCGGCCCCGGCCCCGGCTCCTCCCGGGGCCCGCGGAGGACACAGGCGGCCCCGCCGCTCCCGCCGCCTCCGCTGCGGCTTGCCCGGCCCGAGCTCCGCCGCTCGGCAGCGCGGCCCCCGGCCCCGCGGCTCCCGGGTCGCGTTGCAAAGAGCGAACACCGGGGGATGGCCGGGCCGGGGCGGGTGAGGGGCGCTCGGGGGCCGTTGCTGGCCCCGGGCCGAGCGCTGACAGCCGCGTCCCGCCCGCAGGGAAGGCGCAGGAGTCCCTGCAGGAGCGGTACCGGCTGGGTTCCCTGCTGGGGTGCGGCGGATTCGGCAGCGTCTTCGCAGCAACGCGGCTCTCGGACGGCGCCCCGGTGAGCGGCGGGGCCGGCGGCGGGCGGAGGAGGAGGGGGCGCAGGAGGAGGAGGAGGAGGAGGATGGGGCTGGGCAGGGGCGGACGTTGAGCTCAGCCCGCTGCTCCCCTTGGCTTGCAGGTGGCCATTAAAAGGTTTCCTCGGAACCGCATCTGGCATTGGAGCGAGCTGGTGAGTGAGCCGGGACAGCGGGAGAAGCCGGGCCGTGCCGGGCGGGGATGAGCCGAGCCCCGGCAGGGTGGGAGCCGCCAGGACATCCCCAGGGAGAGCGGGCGTGGGGCCAGCGCAGGGCGCAGAGCATCCCGGACTGGCTGAGGGGTTGCCCAGCCCCGGCACAGCATCGGCCCCACTGACGGCATCGTGCTCCTCCCGCAGCCCGACGGCACCAGCGCTCCCCTGGAGATTGTCCTGCTGGACAAGGTGTCCACAGGCTTTCCCGGTGTCGTCCAGCTGCTGGAGTGGCTTGAGCTGCCCAGCGACATTGTGATGGTGCTGGAGCGGCCAGAGCAGTCTCAGGACCTCCTGCTTTTCATTCAGGCACGGGGGTTCCTGCGCGAGGAGGTGGCGCGGCAGCTGTTCCGGCAGGTGCTGGAGGCCGTGCGGCACTGCACCAGCTGCAGGGTCCTGCACCGCGATATCAAACCAGAGAACATCCTGGTTGACCTGGCCACCGGGCAGGCCAAATTGATTGACTTTGGCTGTGGCACCTACCTGCAAGAGACAGCCTACACTCACTTTGCAGGTGAGCCTACACAGGGCTGTGCTCCTGCTCCTGGCATCTCACGGCCCAGCATCTCACAGCCCAAGCTGGGTGTGGCAGCAGGGATTCTCCCTTTTGCTGCCACTCATGGGACTGAATCTGCAGCTGAGTTGCTTTAGAGCAGGGCTGGGTGGGGAGCCATCTTCCAGCCCTGCTGGCAGCCTTTGCCCACCACTGTGCCCAGGACTGGGGCTGGGCTGGGGCAGCCAGCCTGACAAAAACAGCCGTGGATGGGGGTAGCAGAGAGGGAGGTTGGAACCTGTGCCCCAGCTGGTTTGGTGTGCAGGCAAGAGGAAGGGCTTGGACTGCTCCACTTGCCCTGTTTGTCTTGCCTTTATAATATGTTTGGGGCAATGCAGACAGGGAGAATGAGGGCATGGTTTTTCCCCAGCACGCAGTGGGTATTTCCTTTGCATGTCATGGTCAGGCCTAGCCAGGGCTTCCACTGTCCCCTTCCCACACCAGTGGCTTCTTTTGCAATCCCAAGTTTGTACACCAGTCCCAGATGCTGGTGAGAGGACAGTGGTCACCCCGTGTGCCACTGATGCAGCCCCCGCCCGCCCAGGGATGCTGGGGCCAGGCTGTGGGAGCAGCAGCATCCCCCTGATGAACTCCATCTGTATTCCACAGGAACACCATCATACAGCCCCCCGGAATGGACCCGCTTTGGCTGGTACCATGGCGAGCCAGCTACCATCTGGTCCCTGGGCATCCTGCTGCACGAGATGGTCTGTGGGAAGATGCCTTTCAGGAGGGGCTGGAACTTCAGCTGGGGCCAGCTCTCACTGCCACAACGGCTCTCTCCAGGTGAATCCTCTTCTCTGGGCACAGGGGGAATACCAGTGCTGGGAGACAGCAGCGGGCTCGGGAGCATCCCGCTCTGGCAGCTGCTGAGGAGGTGGCACATGTCCTGCTCTCCCCCAAAACCAAGAATTGATGGGAAAGTTCAGGCCCAGCTCTGAGCGCATCCAGCATGGCCTGGGCATGGGAATAGTGGGGCAAAGCAGACAGGAGCCTTCTCCAGCTGACGGGCAGTTTCTGGTTTCTCTCCCCAGAGTGCCAAAATCTGATTGGGTGGTGTTTATCCATGCACCCCTTGGCCAGACCCTCATTAGAAGAGGTGTTCTGTCATCCTTGGATGCAGGATGTTCATCTGCCCTAGAAGAAGGGAGAGAGCCACAGGCACACTGTGCTGCAGGGCCCTGGTAAGTTACAGCTGCACACATGCCTTGGCAATGAGAAGCAAAGAAAGCCAGCCCGTGTCACTGCACCAGGGTCATGGGATGGGAACATGCAGCCCTTGTGCTGGAGCTGAGCTGCTCTGCCCAGCCCTGGTGGCTGCCATCCAAGCAGGTTTTGCTTGTCCTGGTTCCTTGACAGCTGGGGCCCTGGGCAGAGCCCTGACAGCCTGGTCTCACCCCAGGGAAGGAGAAGGAGCCCCCAGAGAAGCTGTACCGGGTGGGGCTGCTGCTGCAGGAGACAGCGAGGATGACATCAAGGATGACATGAAGGATGACAACCTCTTCCTCAACCTGGCCACCAGCAGTTGAAGGTGATGCACTTTGATTGTGGCACCTTCTTCAAAGCCAAACTCCACAGGGAATTTGCAGATGAGTCCACACCTGGGGAAATGCTCCCAGATTTGGGTATTGCCCAGCCTGGCTGGGAAGCAAAGGTTCCCCCCTTTGCGGGGGCAGATGCAGCTGATCCTTCAGTCGGCTGCCCAGCTGCTTTTGGCAGGGCTGGGGGCATGGGCTGGCGTGGGTACGAAATGGGAGTGGGCTCCTGGTCCTGCCAACAGCCCCCAGCACCCACCGTGCTCCAGGCTGGGGCTGGGGCTGGGGCAGCCAACTCGACACAAACAAACCCCTGTGGTGGGAGCAGAGGTGGGACTCCCAAATCTGTGCACAGGTGCTTTGCTGTGCAGGCAAGGAAGGGCTTGGGCAGCTCCACTGCCCTTGTTTGCTTTGGGATCACGGTTATTGTGGGGGACAGTGCAGGGGGAAGGGAGAAAACCTGGGCTTTGCTCACACATGGCTGGGTTTTTCCCTGGCATGCAGGGCTTGGGCCTTCCTCAATCCCCTCACAGAGATATTATTTTTACCTTTGTTCTTTTTTCCCTTTTTGTCTGTAATCTATTTTCAACAATTTGTTGTTTGTTTTTCTAGAGGAAGCATTCTGGTTGGTCCCGTCTGGATCGGGAAGTTCTTGGGAGCAGCTGTGGCGTGGATGGGCTGTGCCCTTGGAGCAGGCTGAGGACATCGTTTGGGACCAGCTTTTCTTCCAGCCATGGATGGCATGAGGTGGGTCCCCGTGTGCTTGGCAGGGTGGGATCAGAGCTTTTGGGAGATGGCAGCGAGCACAGGAGCATCCTGCTCTGGGCAGCTGCTGAGCAGGTGGATGTGCCATGGCTGGCTGCAGGCTGGGCACGTCCTGCCCTCCTGCCGTGCTCCCAAAGGCAGCACTGATGGGCAGCTCTGGGCACAGCTCTGGGCACAGCCAGCATGGCCTGGGCACTGCGGGCAGCTGGGACAAGGGGACAGGAGCCCTCAGCTGACGGGCAGTTTCTGCTTTCTCTCCTTGCAGCCGGGCTCTGCGGATGCTGAGGCTGCTCTGGGCTCTGCCAGGGCTTTGCTGGAGCTCAGCACCAGGCCGGAATCAGCCAAAGAAGAAATGGTGTCACCTGCAGCACAGATTGCTTGAGCATTTTGGCAACACAGCTGAAGTTTGCAGAGTGACACCTCCCAAAAATTAAACTTGTTCAATACCTTCTGAAATCAAATCAATCTGGGATGACTCCAAATGACATTTTTCAGCTTGCTCAAGCTGTAGCTCAGCCCTTCTCTGAACAGTTCTCTCCCCCACCTGCCTTTTACTTCTCAACTGCTCCCTTTTTTTCCCCAGTGAATTCCCAGCCCGTTGATGTCTCCATCACTTGCTGGCCTTCCTTGTTGCCGCTGACCACAAGGAGGGCTGAGCCCCAGGTTTAGGGACTCATGCTGTCACTGGATGAGGAGCAGCAATGTCTCAGAGGTCCAGTGGCATTTTAGTGTCATTCAGAGCCACTCTCCAGCCCTCAGCTCTCCTCACTGCTGAGTTCCCACTCCCTTTTCCTTGTCCTTGCAGCAGGATGAGCTCTGTGAATCCCCTTGAGCCTCCCCACTCTTCCCAGTCCACGCACCCACCTCAGTGAGGCTGAAGCTGAAGCTTCTCTGTCTCCTCTGGCACTCCAGTCCAGTCCCCTGTGTGGGGAGCCCCAGCCCCAGAGCACAGCACACAGCAGTGCAGTCCAGGCTGGAGCAGCTGCCCTGCAGCCCTGGCTTGGCTGTTTGTGGCAGCTGAATGCTCCCTGTTTCCAGCTGTCCCTGCAGGATGGCCCCAGGGCAGAGCCCAGCCGGGCTCCCACTGCAGCCCCTGGAGCTTGGGGCCAGACAGTGCTCCCAGAGCTGAGGTTCATGGGGAGCACCAAGAGCTGTGCCTTGCACTCTGTTGCTGTGTGTCACAGCACAGGCTGGCTTGTACTGTGTGATGGTACCAGCCGCTGGTGTGACTGACAGGGCCTCGCCCAGTCACATCTCTCCCAAGGCTGCAGCATTTCACTGCCCAGAATCTGAAGGGGCATAGAGATCAGACCCATGACATTTTCCAGACTGGGTTTTTCAAAGGCTCTTTGTAATGAAGGGCTTGAGAATAAGCGCTCTCTGTTTGCAGAGATGAAAATCAGGGTGAGTGGTCTCTTTGTCTCCAACCCACTGCCAGCCCCGGGCCAACGTTAGAGCCACCCAGTCCCTCACCCACCCGCCTTGTGCCTTCCCACTGCCTTGTCCTGTCAGGGCTTCTGCTGCCCCTCATCCCTTCATGGCCTCATCCCCTCAGGGTCTCCCCCAGCCCAGCCAAGCTGCCCGGCAGCAGCGCCGCAGCCCCACAGGAGATCCAGAGGAGCCCCATCAAGAGGCACCTGGGAGCCCTCAGCAATGCAGCCAGCAGCACACAGGCAGGAGCACACAGATGGCGGTTCCTCCCTGGGACAGGGCTTGTGGCCATCTCCAGGCACCGGTCTCACAGGGATCCCTGCAGCTCCGGCCTCTGCCCACCTGCTCTGTTGGCAGCACAAAGGCTTCAGCAGACCCACCAAAGGCCAAGGGGCTTCTGGCCATTTTATCTGCAACACTGCACGCCTGGGCAGCTTGTTGAGCCCAGACACCCTTTTCCCCCTCTTCCCCTATGCCCTGCAGACCCTGGGCAGCAAAAGAAAGCTCCTGGGAGTCTGTTTATTACAACACATCCTATATTCATATACTAAAGGAAAAAACAAGAAGAAAAGAATAATCTTAAAGAAATGGAAAATTCCTGCTGGCTCAGGTGAGCCCAGCAGACAGAGCCTCTGGGATCAGCTCTCTGCAGAGCTCCAGCAGCACAGCCAGCCGAGCCCTGACAGACGAGGCCGTGTCCTCCATGCCCTGCGGAATTGATTTTGCAGCCTCTGGAAGATGGAATATCGCCCACTCTGTAGTGCCCGGAGGACATACAATGTTTGAAGTGCTGCATCTGACACGGCACTACTGATGTCCTCTGTCAGGTGTTCAAGGGCTGAAAGAGAGAGGAACAGAGCAATGGTCAGATCCTGGATCTGCAGGGACCTGAGGAGAGCCCCCTGCTAGGGCCATCCCAGCCCGCTCTAGCCATGGCCGGGAGGGAGCAGGGAGAAATGGGATCAGACTGAAACTGCAGGCCACGAATGCCTCAATGGCCCTGAAATGTCTGTGTGCTCTGCCCACGCTGCCCCTCGTCCGCACAAGGAGCAGAGCCCTCGGCAGCCGGGGTAGGGCTCACAGCTGCCCCCGCCAGCCCCCGCTGCCAGCCCGCTGCCCTCACTCACCGCTGCAGATGAGCTGGAGCTCTTCCCTCTTCCCCCTCAGGTGCCGCCCGGCCATGCCTGGGAACACAGAGCCTGTCACGGCGCCAGTGGCACAGCTCCCTGCCAGCGGCGCTGCCGGCGCTGCGGCCACACGCCCTGCTGGCCCGGCAGGGCTCAGCCTGGGCCACGCCGCACGCTGCCGCCCGAGGGCACGGCTGCCAGAGGGCAGCAGCAGTGCCTGGGCCAGGCGGGGCTCCACAGTGCCAGGCCTGGACGGCACTGCCGGGGCAGCGGGCAGGGCTGGGCCCGAGCTGTGGCGGGGCGGGGAGGGAGCAGATAAAATGGCCATGGGCTCGTGGCTCACCCATGAACCTGATGGCCGCCTCTCGCAGGGACTCCTGTGGGTTCCGCAGGTACGGCAGGGCCCGGCGCAGGTGCTCGGCCACTCGGCTCGTGTCCTCTGCCAGCTGCAGAGAGCAGCATCAGGGAAGGCTTGGCGCGGGCTCAGCCACTCAGCCAGGCGCTCCCTGCGCCCAGCCCCGGCCTCCCCTGCCCGCACAGCCCTGAGGCGCGGCCAGCAGCCGCTGGCGCCGGGCTCTGGAGGGGGCAGAGGGCCGGCTGCTGCCCGGGGAGCCGCACTGCCATCCCATCCCGCAGCCCCACCGGGCCAGGGCTCCATCGGCCCCCGGCTCGGGCCCACAGGAGCCTGGAGAAGAGCCCGCCCGGCCTCTGGGTGCAGCAGCGGGCAGGGGCACAGCTGCCAGCACCGCACACTGAGCACCGCGCTCAGGGACCTTCTCCAGGCTGAGGCTGGGGCTTCCAGCACGTCCTTACCAGGCACTCAGTGAACTTCCACAGCTTCTTGTCCTTCACCAGTTTTTCAAGATTGCTTCTCTTCAGGAACTCCACCACACAAAGCAGTGTTTCCAGAGAGGCCTGGGGAGCAGCAGAGACGCGGAGATGGCCCCACAGCCCAGGGTGCAGGACCCGCGTCCCTGTGCCAAGGCCTGGAGGAGGCTGCAGCCTGGCAGGCGCCAGGGCAGGAGGCAGCCGAGCCCCCTGCCAGGGGGACAGCAGCAGCCCACGAGTCCTCACCTCTGCCACACACTGATTCTCATTGTGGCAGTGGAAGAAGAGTGGCAGCAGGCTCTGGCGCAGGTGTGTCTTCAGGGCCTTTTTTTCCTTTTCCTGTGGAAGAGTCACCAATGTTCGGAAGAGCAGGATGGAGAGCAGCTGCACCTGGATATTCTCCTGTATCAAAGGAAGAAGAAAAGACCTC
Organism: Passer domesticus; assembly: GCF_036417665.1. Taxonomy (NCBI): domain Eukaryota; kingdom Metazoa; phylum Chordata; class Aves; order Passeriformes; family Passeridae; genus Passer; species Passer domesticus. The sequence continues at coordinate 5,447,508 of NC_087481.1, read as the reverse complement.
AGCATCAGCTGCACAGGGCTCAGCTTGGCGCAGCCTGCAAATCCACAGGGCACAAAGTGTCTGGGCAGCACCCAGTGCCCGTGGCTGGGGGCAGCAAGCCTTACATGGTCAAAGAGTGGCAGGAGCGCCTCAACCAGCTGCAGTGCCATGGGGCTGGGTATCAGCATGTCACTGTCCAAGATGATAAAGCTGAGTAGCATGACTGTCATGCTGACTATCTCTCCATCTGCGTCCCACAGGAGCTCCACAAGACTTTCAGTCAGGCTCCACATTTTTTTGCTCTATGCGGAACACAAGTTTGTGAAACACCATCCATCCTGCTGCCACAGGGCTCAGAGGCTAAAGGTCTGTCCCGAAGCACTCAGGCAGCTGAATCGGGAGGCAAGAGAGCTGGGAGCATCTGCCCCAGTTCCCAGAGCCCAGCCAAGCCCAGGAGATGTATTTTCTAGCTCAGCCTCAGGCGCTGCCCCTTTCTCACCATTGAGGGATCATCAATGATCTCAAAAAGGACCCTGAGTGCCAGGCGACGCCTCTCCCTGCACTTGCTCCGCAGCTGCCTTGACAAGATTTGCTGGAGTCTGTTAGCACCATGTTCACTCAAGTCCAGCAACTCGAGGACCTGAAAGGCACAGGGCAGTGTCAGGGGACCCGGCCGGCAGGAGCCCAGAACCACACAGGGCTGGGCCCAGGCAGCAGCACAGGGCGCGGGCAGCTGTGGCTACGAGAGGGCAGAGAGCTGGGAGGCAGCTCAGCGAGGCAGCGCTGGCCATCAGGCTCACCTCCGCAAGGAACGTCAGGGCAGGCAGCTCCCAGTGTGGCTCCTGGGTGCTGAGCAGCCGGAGCAGGTAGCGAATGATCTGGGAACGCAAGGGGATGGAGACACAGGACATCTCCCTGGCAGGAGAAAAAGTAACCAAGACTGTGGGCTGGGGGATAGACCTCTGCCAGGACTGACTCACAGAGGTCTGGTCTTTCCCCAGCATCCTGCATGGGGCCCTGGGCTATTTGGGAGGCGGCTCCTTATGGGCACCCTCCTCTCCCAGCCTTTTCCACTCTGCTTGGCTGTCCCTCAGTGACAAGGCCCTGTGGTTCATGACCACAGGGACTGTGTGGGGCTCCCTGGGCGCAGTGCACGAATGTCAGAGGCAGTGGGGAGAAGGGAGTCTCACCTGGCCAGCAGACCCACGGCATAGTGGTGGGTGTCAGCACACAGCAGCGTGTCCCAGCCACACTTGCGTTCCATTGCCACCACCACATCCTCGTGCTGCATTCGGCAGAGCAGGGACATCAGGGTCCGCACTGCAAACCTGCGTGCAGAGCAAAGCCCAGGTCACGCTGGAGCACTGGCTCCTGCCCAGGGATGTGGCAGGGACAGGAGGAGTGGGATGGAGCACCTGTTGGGGCTGATGGTAAGGCCGTATTGCTGCTGGCATCCCTTCCAGAAGGTATCGACCTTCTCTGGCATATCCAGAGTGCTGAAGAGCACTTGGAAGAGCAGATGCACAAAGAGGCGGGGGAAATACACCATCACAATACGTGGGATACAGGGCACCTGGAGGATCTTCCACATCACCACAGTTGCCTGCAAAGCCCCCCGAGACAGCGCTCAGTGCTGAGGTGTCCGTGTGGCAGGGCCTGAGCAGGGGAGGGAGAGGCCCGGAGAGAGGCAGGGGAAGCACCGGGCCTGGTGCCCCTGAAGCTGCCCTGAGGCCAGGTTTCAGCCCAGCGCCTGAGGCAGGGAGATGCAGTGGGGGAAGGAGGATGGAGAGCTGCTGGAGAGGCGGCTTTGGGGCCAGCAAAGGCCAGTTGCAGAAACTCACAGCCAGGACAAAGACACCCGTTTTGTCCCCATCCGAGGTGCACGTGCTGTGCTCGGGCCATCTCCTCAGCACATCCAGGAGTATCAGCAGCGCAGGCTCCGCAGTCCTGGACGAGCACATGATGCTGTTCCACATGGTCAACGCAGCTCTGTGGGGATAGAGCTCTGTCTCAGGGGGGGCTCAGACACAGCACCATGGCTTGGGCAGCAGTGGGGACCTGAACTGGCTGCCAGCTCTGCCTCTGCCCACTGTCCCTGGCCAGCAGCAGCCAGGCAGCCCAGCCCTGTGGGGACAGGCCCCTGAGGGGCAGCGAGGGGGCATGGCAGCAGGCTCGGGGACTGACATGCCAGGGTGGCAAAGGGAGCAGCCAGAGGGCCCTGGAAGTCTCTGTTGGTCAGACACCTGGGACAGGCTGTACAGGCTGATGGGCTGGGGAGCCCTGAGCCCTCCGGGCAGGTGGGCCCATACCTGTCACAGGATGGGGCCACACGCAGGAGCGTCATGACTACATCAGCTGGCTGTGCTTTGGTGAGATACAGCAGGGTCCTGTTCAGCCTGTGCTCTACAAACTGATTGGCCATGAGCCACTGGTGGATGTACCTCACCATGGCGGGCACCTGGAGAAGGCACAGGGAGACTTGGAAAGCTGCCAGAGGGAGGAATGTTGCCAGCTTCCCCAGGGAAGTGCTTCCCTTCCCAGCACACTGCCATGGCCTCAAAGGCGTCCAGCGACCAGCGGGTGTGGCTTGGGAGGCCAAGCAATTCCTGGGAGGATCAAAACCTGGCCACAGGCTGCTTACTTGCTTTGGATTGCAAAACCCCTCCTGTACGAGCATGCTCAGCAGGGCAGCACTGGTCTTGGTTTTGAAGATGTGCGAATATGCTCGGAGCCCAGCGCACATGGTGCTGGTCTCTTCCTGTCGAATTCGCTTGATGAATTTGCAAACCAGCTGTAAGAGAAGGGCAAGAAGCCAGGGATGTTCCACAGAATGCTCCAAGCGTGGTGACAGCAGGCCCAGCCCAGGTGGGGATGGCTGCAGGTACCTGCGCTGTTCTGCGGAAGCGGCCACGGGCAGGGCCCTGCTCTTGTGTCTGCCCCACGGCTGCATCTGGCAAAGAGCGAGTGCAGCTAGAGCTGAGGGGCTGCGGGAGAGGCCAGAGAACACAGCCCAGCCCTGCGCTCCCCAGGCAGGGACAGCCCCGGGATGCCCCAGGGGATGGAGCATGGCTGCTGTGGGGTGTCTGCCTGGCCCCTCTTCCGTCCTGTCCATGGGCATGTCCCCAGGGGATGGGATGGGATGGGATGGGATGGGATGGGATGGGATGGGATGGGATGGGATGGGATGGGATGGGATGGGATGCCAAGCTGGCTGCAGGCACCAGTCCTCTGGCCCAGCTCTGCCACTCACCCTCCTGTGGCAGCTCGAGTGGCACCACCTCTTCAGTCTCCTGTGCTGGGGCAGCTCCAGGGCCTTCTTCCTCCTCCTCCACCCAGGCCAGCTTGGGCACTTTTGGGGGTCTCTGCTCCATGTCAGTGACTGGATTTGTGGCTGCTTGCAGTGGAGATGCCTCGGAAAACCTCAGAGTCAGCAAGTCCTGCAGTCGTGCCTGGAAGGCACCTTCAAGAGAGAAGCCTCAGGGAGGCCAGGGGTCAGTAAGTCCTGTGGTTTGGCCTCGAGGTCAGCTGCAGAAATAATGTCTCGGAAAGGCTCTGGGTCAGACACGAACGAGTGTGCTGTGCGGGGGCTCCTCACAGCACTACTCTGCTCCCGTCCTGTCCCGTTGTGTGCTCCGAGCACTGTGGCGTGGTCTTGTCACCTCCTGCTCCTATGTCACCACGTGTCACAAACAGCTCTTGGACACCCGTTCCATGCCACGGTGACCATGCTGCACTGTGTCACAAAGGGCCCCTGCACACACTGCCCCCTGCCCTGGGGCCACCCCCAGCCCACCCAGAGTGGCCCAGGTTGGAAGGAATCCCTGGTCCCAAGTGTCTGAGACAGCCCGACAGAGTCTTTAGGAATGGCTCAAACCATCAGCAAACACTGCCCTGCTCTGCGGGCTCAGGGCAGCAGAAGGAGCCCCCAGGGCTGCCGACACAGCCGTGCTGGGAAGGGCACGGGGCCTTCCACAGAAGCTGGCACGGCCTCCCTGGGACATGTCCCGGCTGGTGGCCATCCTAAACCCGCAGGTGTGACCCAGACAAGCAATGTGTGGGCCAGGGCACAAATGCTGCTCTGACCCCTGGAGCCAGGGGAGCACTGACATCAGCAGGTGTGGCAGAGTCCCTGCCCAAGCATACCTGCTACCCCCTGAGCCCTGGCAGTGCTGCTGTCCCTCTCCTGCACCAGAGACCTGTGCCCCCGGGGGGCTTCTGTGCCTGGGGCAGCCAAAGCCCATGTGCACTGGGGGCTGTGCTCCTTCCTGCAGGGGCTGTTGGCAGGAGCACCCGGAGCAACTGCTGGCAACACTTGGTCTCAATCAGAAGCCCTACATCCTGAAATTATTTTCTTATTGAAGTAATTTCCTTCAGCACAAAAACACCTTAGTGGGGTAGGCACAGAAGAATCTGGCATTTAACAAGCCTCACTTCAGGAAAGCTTTACTTCCCGTTGCTCAACTCAAGTAGTTCCAAAAAGTTGCAAACTTCCCAAATTGATTGGGATGACCTGAGAAGGTGAAGAATTGGAATTTTGCTTCCCATCTCAAAGCATCAACTCATTTGCATTAACCTCATCCACTGAGAGTCACTTTACAGAACATAACACTACACAGAGGCAAAAAAAAAGGGCCATTCTTTTGGTTTGCAAACAGTTTTCTGTGAAAGGATGATATTATCCAAATTCTCTTAAGGAATAAAAGCTCTCAAGAAATGAAAGCCCACTCAGTGTTACAAAAGTAGCCCAAACAAATGAGTAGATGGCAAAAGGGCTAATCCTCCCCCTGGTACAGTTATCTCAGTGGCCAGTAAAGTACAGCTCTCCCATCTTGTTCCCTGCAGGATAATCAGGACCATGGACAGGAAAAGTCACAGATAGTCTTTCTGCCCTTCGTAACCAAAGCTGTGCCAAGCCACAGATGCTGCCTTCAAACTGACTCAAATTCGAGCCAAGACCTCTCACCTTCCAGACGACGCCTTCTCCAACACCCCACCAACACCAACTCCCCAAACTCCCCCACAGAAGCTGTTAACACCCCGCCAGGACCCCCAGCTGTCCCCGTCCCTCCGCAGAGCTTTCCCACCCTCCAGCAGACGCCCTGGTTCCCTGCACGTGCTGTGGGATGGCCCTCAGGAGGATCTGCTCCAAGGCCTTCCCCGGTGGCAGCTCAGGCTGCCAGGCCTGTGGTTCCTGGATCACCCTTCCCACCGAGCCTTCCTGTGCACGGCTGTCCCATTGGCACCTTTGCTCAGCTCGGACTTCTCCACTTAACCAGGACTGTTGGTCAAGGATCCAGAGCAGCCTGGCCAGCTCTTTCTCCAGCTCCCTCTTTACTCTCAGGGCAGGTAGAACATTCCACAGGAAAGCAACAGGTGCCACAAGGAGCAGGCAGCCTCAGGCACCTTTGGCAATGAAACAAGGCCTTTGTTTGACATAAGTAAGCACAAGGCATTCACATTAGTAAACAAGTAATTAGCACAGACAGACATAAGTACTTAGCACCAATTAGCATAAGAAAAACCTGGCTGGCCTAACTTGACCTGAGAGTGACTTGACAAAAAGCTTTAGACATAGTCTACCAGAAGAACTAAGGGGAAATACAGAATCAGCCCAGTGCAGAGAAGGCATGAGGAAGACTTTGTGCTTTTTAGGGCATCGAGACTGCTTCTGGCCAGTATCTGGACATCAGCTTCAAGTATAGGAATCTGACACAGTGTATTTTGAACCCCCTGCCAATCAAATAATCTCAGCAGCATAAAGATGGATGGTGTGTTTGATGCAATTCCTACATCAACCCACTGAAATTTATACGTGGCAGAGAAATATTTTAGTGGGGGGCAGACTCCTGCCCTCCTGCCAGGTCAGTAAAAGGGCCAATTTCTTTGAATGAGGGAGACCCCTCAGGACTGCTGTTTCCTGAGGGAACACCGTTGGCCTTGACATGTAGGCACCTGCACAAGCTTAAAATCAGCTGCCTCAGCTTCCAAGACCTCTCTTGGCCAGCATCCTGATGTGGATGCAGGACTGCTGTGAGGCACTGCTGGGACCCAGCGGGACAGGACCGGCTGTCTCATGTCCACGTAGCACCCTCTGACACAGCCAGGGTCATCCCAAAACCAGACAAACGCTCATGAGTCAGCAGAGGGGAGCAAGGAGCACTGGGCTCCTCTCAGGGTATCTCAGCAGGGCTCACTCCACAACACACCCCCAGTTTAAGGCCTGCTGATGCCCAGCTGCCAGAAATGCCTACCTTGTTCTCTCCAAGATGCACAGAGAGAGCCAACGAGCAGGACACCTGGGGAGGCAAACCTTGCAAGCCTTTTCTGAGGCCAGGGACACACCAAGACTTGCCATGCTGCCTGACCCACCCAGTCTGTGCTGGCCCTGGGCCACAGCAGCTTCCACCAAGCAAGAGGCAAATGCATCTTGCCAAGAGTTGAAACACAGCAGACAGGGAAGATGTGAAAAGTGTGTGCGTAAAGGCCTTTTAATTCACAGCTCTCAGAGAGTTTTGGAGCTTGTGGCTGGACAGAGATTCTCCTGCTCACACCTCTGTCCAAAGTGGGGGAAGACACCCTGCTGCAGGTGCTTGGGTTGGTCTCCACAGGTCCAGGCAGATGCCAAACCCGCTCTTCACAGCCTTCTCCCTTGCCCTGCCCCTCTGCCAAGTGCAACAGTCCTCAAGGACTGAAAGGACCACAGAGAGCCAAAGGGGACACTTTTACCTACCTCACTGAGAGCTCCCTGGGAAGCATTTCCCTTGAGAAGCAAGCCCCTTTCCTTCAAAGGCATTTCCCCAAATGCGTAGCTTTCCTAGGGAACAGCAACACACCCTTAAGAAAAGCTGCCAAGGCTGAATGACTTCAGGTCCTTTCAGGACAGGCACTCCAGCTCTAGCTCGTATTCCCCAAGTCAGTTTCCAGGTGGAGGCTCAGGCATACAGCCCCAGGCCCTCTACAAACACAGGCTGCTCCCTGACTCTTCACCTCCTTCAACTCTTGCCTGTGGTCACAGCAGCAAAACCAGGCTTTTCCAGCCAGACAGCAGAGCCCTGTCCCTGCAGGATGCTCTTGCCAGCACCTTCCAGGACTCTCCACTGCGCACACAGTGCTTTTCATGCCTGCACCCAACAGGCTTTGGAACACAGAGCACAACCTGGCTGGCTCTGCCAGCAGCACACCACAAACACAGGCGGAGGAAGAAGCAGCAGGGTTTGTTTGGCGGCCATGCCCCAGAGAAACTGGAAAGGTGCCCTCCCTCTGGTCTCACTTGCTTGGCTTTCTGACTGGGTCTGAGGCTGGGGCTGCCATTCCCTGGTTGTGGGGACCAGAACCACATCCAGGATCCCAGCACTGTCTGACAGCGCTCTGTGCACTGGCATGGTCGCACTTCTGAGTCTCGGGCACTGTGCTGCTGCTTCATTTGCCCTTAGGCACACCCAAAGCTCTCTGTTAAGCCCAGATGGTCTCTGGTTCTGCCCTCTTCCTGATCCTGTGCAGGGATGGAGCACTGCTGTGCTTTCAGCAAGCTGCTCTTGAAACCATCCAGCATTTCCAAGCTCCTTTGCCCTCTGTGGATGCTTGCCATGGAATCCCTCACAGCTGGGTTCAGAGCATCCTCAGGTTGGCTCTCCCAAAGTCCAGGGGCTCCAGGGTGCTCAGCAAGATCTGTAACTGCACAGTGTTGTGGAACTGGACCTTCAGCACAGGGATCTTTCCAGCCTGATCTGCCCTCGTTCCTCTGTGTCTGTGCACAAAACATGGCGTGGAAGAGAACAGCAGGAGGGGCCTGTGTGTCCCAGGGCTCTGGATTTGCATCGCATCAGTTCCACAGAGATGCAGGCAAAGCAAGGAAGCCAAACTGTTTATTAAGGGAAGGTGAAGCAAAGGGGTGAGCTGGGAGGGAAGAAAGGGGATGGGCAGGGTCTGAGGGCTGGAGGGAGGCAGCTGTCAGCAGGGAGGGAGAAGGCAGGAGCTATGGGAGCTTCCCACAGGCTCAGCTGTGCCAGTCATCAGCTGTGCCTGGAGCTCCAGCTGGTCTCCTCTGGTCTCCAGGTGGTCTCACCTTCCAAGGGATCTGGAGGTCTTAAAGAGACACAGGCTCTTCTGAGCCAGCAAATGAAAGTAGTTCTGCAGCTCTTCCCTGGAACATCACCTGAACAAATATGCTTATGTGGGAGGGGCTGTTGTTTTCACTCAGGGCTTGAGGGGCTGGAAGAGAGAGGAACAGAGCCACTGTCAGAACCTGGATCTTCAGGAATCCAAGGAGACCTTCCTGCCAGGGCCATCCCACCCAGCTCTTGCCATGCCCACAAGACAAGAGCAGCCAAGGGGATCAGCTGCAAGGTGCTGGCCATGAATCCCCTCACCCATGTCCCTAAAATCTCTGTGTGCTCTGCCCACACCACCCCTTGTCCACAAAAGGAGCAATGCCCACCGCAGCCGGGGCAGGGATTGCAGCTCCCTGCCCAGGCATTGCAGCTCACCCAGCCAGCCCCGCTGACAGCCCACTGCCCTCACTCACCCTCACAGAGGGCCTGGAGCTCTTCCTTCTGCCCCATCAGGAACACCCCGACATCCCTGGGAACACAGGCTAACCATAGCTAAGGCTGCTGTGGCTGTTATCCAGTTTGCTTTATGGTTAATAAGGTGAGGATTTAATGGATCTTTAACTTCCACTGCAAGGCAGACACATGGATTCAGAGCTATCACATGCTAACTATGTGGTTTTGGGGTTACTTTACAAATGGTACGTACTGTGACAAAATGATACCAGGGCAAATTTTCTCCCAACCTCTCACAGGTTAAGAAGGAAGTGAGTTTTTTGGGAGGTTGTGGTCAAACCAATCAGTGCTTGGATTGGAATATTGGCACCTGGTTTGGCCACTGAAGGTATGGACCGCCTCTGAGAACACAGGGGGTTAAAAGCAAGAACTCCCAGGAGAGCTCTCTCTTGGTCCCGGTCAGTGGAGGAGCTCAGAGTTCCCCTGCCCAGCCGGGGCTGGCTGGGGGAGGGAAGCCATGCAGCCGGGTGAGGTAGGCCGGAGCCTCGGGCAGAGGAGGGGGGTGAAGGCCTTGCAAGATGGAAGGGTGGAGGAGCCTGAGAAGCATCGGGCCCCCCTCCTACCCCCCTGGAGAGAGATAGAGAGAGAGAGCCAGTGCCTGTGCTGCCTTGAAATTCGGTATCATGGACTGGCATCGTGGCCAGCAGCTGTGGGAGTCCTGGGCAGACAGAGGCGAAGATTTTAACCCCTTGGAAGAATAATGGAAACCTTACAAATACTGATCGTCCTGAATCAGAATGAGGAGCGAGAGAGAGAGAGATGAAGCATGATGAAATGGGCAAGTGCGAGGAAAGTTGGAAGAGGTGAGAAGAGTCCTGGGTGGGAAGAGATGATGGAGTGGCCTTGAGCTGGACTCTTTCTTGTATGGCCATGGATGGACCCATGTTTTTCCTGTGACCCAGAGACTGTATTTAGGGAGAGGCAGCACCTTGGAGTCAAGAGTGAAGCAGTGGTGAGAACAGAGATGGGTGAGGAGGGTGTGAGATTCCCTCTGTCCTCAGAGAGGGTTTGAGATCTCTGTTCATGAGGCCCCTCAGCCCCAGGGGGTGAAATCTGGGGGGACTGATGTCCCAAAGTTGAGAGACTGCTGCTTTTGGAACTGGGTGGAGCATCCTTGAACATGGAACCCTAAAAGCAGTCCTGGCCCGTGTCCAGTGGTGAGAGCACTGGACATGAGGGGAGAAGTCACGAGGGCCGATGTTCTCTGGGTGGTGCCACAAGTGACACCGAAGCACAAGAGGTTTCAATTGTGTTTCCGGGGGAAGCCTGTGGTGCAAGGGGGGGACTCCTCTCTTCCTGATGGATTTGAGGGTTGATTATTTGAGGGTTGATGATGGACTGAAAGTTGATTATGTGAGAGATTGGTGACAGGGTGAAAATCTATGATGTTATTTTATTCTGTGGAGAAAATGGAGGGGAGGAGGAGGAATGTATTTGGAGGGATTTAATTCTTAGCTTTGTGTGTGTGTTCCTTTTTAGATATTGTAATTAATAAAGTGTTGTATTTTTCCCTCCATCCCCAAGTAAGAGCCTGCTCTGTCCTGTTTCCGGGTCACATCTCCCAGTAACCATTTTAGAAATACACCTTTCATAGAGGCCCTGGCCCTGTGCCAGAGTCAAACCATAACAGCCAGTAAGAGCACTGACCCTCATTGACACAGTGTGTGGCCACAGGGAAGGTGGAGAGAAACAAAATGGAAAATGGCACAAACAATAGGTTTACATTGTGGACAATATTAAAAACCAAAAATGCAGGGGAAAAAAGAACAAATGCATAACCAAACCCAAAAGAATTATCAAAGATTATTTATATTACAAATTATTTATATTATACAGCTCGTCTCTGCTGCAGCCCTAGCACTGCCACCCCCAGGACTGTGCCCGGCCCCGAGAGCACTCAGGCCCTGCAGCAACACCAGGGCCACCAGGGCAGCGGGGCAGGGCCACGGCAGCAGCACTGGCAACACCAAGTGCTACTGCTGCTGCTGGGCACAGCTGCTGTGCCAGCACTGGTCTGCCCCAGCTCTGCACACAGACATTCTTGCTGCAGCTCCAGAGGAAGCAACACAATGGCATCTCTGCAGAAAACTCTGCCAGGAGATCCTTTAGTTCCGTTAAAGCCACTGAGACTGCAGCCCCTCATTGATACAGTGTGTGGCCACAGGGAAGGTGGAGAAAAATAAAATGAGAAATGGCACAAATAATGACATTACTTTGTGGGCAATATTAAAAAAGTAAAACAAAGTAAAATAACGTCTAAAATAAAACCAAAAAGAAGTATTAAAAATTACTTTTATTACAATTGATTTGATGAAATTGGCCAGCAGTTTAATGTCCCTGAAAGCATCCAGTCGTCAGTCTCCACACTGCAGCCTTGAGCTCCTGGTTCCTCAGGCTGTAGATGAGGGGATTCAGAGCTGGAGGCACCACCGAGTATAGAACTGACAGGGCCAGATCCAGGGATGGGGAGGAGATGGAGGGGGGCTTCAGGTCAGAAAATAGAGCAGTGCTGATAAACAGAGAGACCACGGCCAGGTGAGAGAGGCAGGTGGAAAAGGCTTTGTGCCGTCCCTGCTCAGAGGGGATCCTCAGTACGGCTCTGAAGATCTGCACATAGGAGAAAACAATGAACACAAAACAACCAAGTGCTAAACATATGGAAAACACAAGAAGTCCAAGTTCCCTGAGGTAAGAATTGGAGCAGGAGAGCTTGAGGATCTGTGGGATTTCACAGAAGAACTGGCCCAGGGCATTGCCATGGCACAGGGGCAGGGAAAATGTATTGGCTGTGTGCATGAGAGCAGTGAGAAAGGCACTGGCCCAGGCAGCTGCTGCCATGTGGGCACAAGCTCTGCTGCCCAGGAGGGTCCCGTAGTGCAGGGGTTTGCAGATGGACACGTAGCGGTCATAGCACATGATGGTCAGGAGATAAAACTCTGCTGAGATGAAAAAGACAAAGAAAAATAGCTGTGCAGCACATGCTGTGTAGGAGATGGTCATGGTGTGCCAGAGGGAATTGTGCATGGCTTTGGGGACAGTGGTGCAGATGGAGCCCAGGTCGCTGAGGGCCAGGTTGAGCAGGAAGAAGAACATGGGCGTGTGCAGGTGGTGGCCGCAGGCTACGGCGCTGATGATGAGGCCGTTGGCCAGGAGGGCAGCCAGGGAGATGCCCAGCAAGAGGCAGAAGTGCAGGAGCTGCAGCTGCCACGTGTCTGCCAATGCCAGCAGGAGGAAGTGGCTGATGGAGCTGCTGTTGGACATTTGTTGTTCCTTGGCAAGGGGATCTGTAAGAAAAGTAATCATGGAATAGTTGGATTAGGAGAGGACTTTAAATATCCCAGCCCAGCTTGGGGCACTTTCCCCTCACTGCCTGCCCAGGGCTCTGCTGCCTGGAGCTGTCCCTGCCAGCAGCTGCTTCCCTGTGCCCAGGGCTGGGCCCTGCCAGTGCTGCCAGAGCCCAGCCCAGCCCTGGGGGCTCAGCTCTGCCCTGCAGACCCTCCCAGCTCTGGCACTGCCCAGGGGCAGCTCTGGCTCTGCAGGCTCTGATGGCAATGTCAGAGCAAACCTGAAAAGGCTAGAAAAGAGACCCTGATTCTGGGCTACAGGGCCCTGTGCTGATTTCTCTTACTGCCTGGTTTATTAAGATATGAGAAAAAAATGTTTTTATTTTTCTCAACATGGACTGAGAGATAAATATGTGCAATTTCCCATCTTGGTAATTCAGAGCAGTAGATTAAAAACAGGAATTCCCCTTTTATGCAGCCCCTCTCTCACTGTATAATCTACTTGGAAATGTTATGGAAATAAATGCCATGCTTGGAGCAGTGCTGAAAAATGCAGCATCATCACCACACAAGGAGAACACTTCCAAAACTTACCAGATATCTCCTTCCACCCCGATCTTTTCCCCCAGTGCTGGGATCAGCTGCCAGGGCTGGCTGAGAGCTGTCCCTGGCAGGCAGCAGAGTCCCTGCCCCAGCACAGCACCCTGGGCTGCAGGAGCCTGCTCTGCAGGACAGCCCTGGGCACTCCTGGCTGCTCTGCACCAGAGACAATCAGATAATGTACTCACAGGGTCTGTAGGCATTGGGATGTTCCAGCTTTAGGAGATGGCTCCAGGAGCTGCAGCTGCATTGTCCTTCAGCCGGAGGTTCCTGTGCCAAGGGCTGGCAGTGATTCTGCCCCAGGCACTTCCCAGCACCTTCCCAGCCCTGACTGATTGAAGCTCTCTGTGCCTCTGGGCTGTGCCCGGGCTGGCTGCAGGCAGTGCCCCAGCCCTGCTGGGCTGGCAGAAGAGCTGCTCATCAAGACAAATGTGCTTTTGAAGCTCTGCTTGCTTACCAGGAGCTGCCTCTGTGCCAGGAGCCCAGCCCAGCTCAGCAGCACAGACACAGCAGCAGGACTTTAATGACCCTCTGGGGCTTTGTGCTCAGGCCCTGAACATCAGTCCCTCAGAGGCAGCTGAAGAAACCTCTCCAGAACTCCAAGTCAGAATCACACTCCAAAGTTTCTTGGACTTTTAATGGGTCCCACTGAGGGACACGACAGAGAAAGTGTCCCCAGGCCCCAGGCAGAGCAGAGAACTGGAGGCAGTGATGACAGGTGGGGACCAAGAGAAGCCAAGTCTTGGTGCCCTGGGGCACAGCAGCAGGGTCTGTGCCACCAAGGGCTGGGAGGAGACACCTTGTCCTGAGGCCCTGGGGCCTCCTGGCACAGCCCAGCCAGACTGGGCACTGTCAGCCCCTTGTCCTGCCCTCAGCATCCCCCCCCTAGCCCACATCCCAGTGGCCTCAAGGATCTGCTGGAAGAAGTCCCTGGGGAGCCTTGCTCAGCAATGGCCCTGGGGGCTCCTGAATGCTCCCAGGGACTGCAGGTTTTTCAAAGGACTTTGGGTTTTGCTTTTGCCTTGGACTCTCTGAGAGGTTTGTGCAATCATGGCCTCCAATTATCTGCTGTAATTAGTCCCTGGAGAGGCTTTGTCAGTAACAACACTCAGTGGGGTTCATTAATGCTTCAAGGTACTTCAGTTATTTTAAGGTACTTGGTGTTTCCCTTTTGATACAGACTCTGTGAGAGGTTTGTGCAAGCATGGTCCCAATTATCTGCTTTAACAAGTCCCTTGAAAGCTCTGTATGGACACTCAGTGGGGCTCATTAATGCTTTGAGATACTCAAGGTTTTTAAGGGTACTTTTGAATTTCCTTTCTCACACTGAGTCTCTGAGAGGTTTTTTGTGCCATCCTGGCCTCCAATTCTCTCCTCCAAGGAGTCCACGAGGAGCCTGTGTTGGGGGTGGACCTCAGTAGGACCCATTCATGCTTTGAGACACTTCGGATTTTTTGTCTGACTTGGACTCGTGGAAAGGTTTGTGCAATCTCCTCTCAGGCTCTGAGGTTCCAGGCCTCAGCTCCAAATGCACCATGGGGCTCATTAGGAACAGGAAAGTCCTGGCCAACCATGGCTCTGCCTTGATTTCCCTCTGCTCTGGGGCAGTTCATTAGGTGGTTCTTTTTGTCTAATTATGGAGAAATATTTTAAAAACTTCCATAAAATCCAAATTGCTATTTTAATAGGTGCATTTTTCTCTTTACAGAAGAGGTGATTGCAGCATTCACTGATTGAAATTGATCCTGGGTCTCTTGTGAGATTGACTGGCCTGCTCAGAGAAGCCGTGCCTTGAGCTCTGACACAGTGTGGACAACCTTGCTCCACATTCCCCAAGCCCATGCTGTCACTCCTCAGTCACCTGGGACCTGCTTTGCTCAGAGAACTGGCTGCACACAGCCAAAGAGGGGTCATCTTCTTTTATATTTTGAAGCAATCTAAAACTCCTGAGTTTCCCCATTGAAAACAGACATCCTCCTCAAGTGTGTGCCAAGCCCAAGCTGCCACCAAGGAGGTACCCCTTCCCTAAGGCAGAACCCTGCAAGGAATGTTTTAGACACACAGGAAGTTCTGCAATAAACACAAATCCAGAGTTTGCTCAGGGAAGAATTAGACCAATTCCTGAAGGACAGACCAGCTTTGAACTCCTTGCAGCTGAAAGCTCCGAGTTGGGAGGTGTGGGAGAGACCCAAGAGTGAGGGAAGGGAAATGCAGAGCACCCAGCAAGTGCTTCGGTGCAGACAGGCTGTGGGGAAGGGCACTGCAGAGCTGCCCTGGGCCAGCTGTGAGGGTGGATCATCATCCCAGTCTGCACTGGGCCATTACAAGACACTGTTGGATGGACACTGCACCGACCCCAGCGCGCCAGCCCCTTGCTCAGGGCTGGTGTCACTGCCCAGAGCCAGAGGGGATCCCTTGCTAGGGGCTTGTGCCATGGCCACCTGCCCTGTGCCGCGCTGGCCGCTCAGGCACCAGGAACCAGCAGCAAAGGGCACTGCCAGGGCCAAAGGCCAGCTCAGCCAGAAAGGGGCAGTGCTGGCACTGTTTCCATGGCAGCCCTCACTGGGGGTGACACCTGGGTCACCTGTCCTGGCCCCTGCCATGGAAAGCCCTGGCAGGGACTGAGGGCACAGACACTGGCACTGAGACACTGCTGGGCCGCGTGCTGAGCACAGGGCTGAGCACGCAGAGATGGTTTTGTTCTTGCTGAGCTGCAACAGAGCCAAGGCCTGTCCTGCCCCTCCTTCAGCCACCCTGGGCAGGGGCTGGGGCTGTGGGGAGCTTGGCAGGGGACACAGCCAGGACAGGTGACCCCAGCTGACCCCGGGGATACCCCAGACCACAGGACATCATGCTCAGTGTATGAAGTGCGGGGAACAAGGAACACGGGGGGAATGTTGGAGTGAGGGTTTTTGCCTTCCCAGGTAACTCTTAGGCAAGAGGGGGCCCTGTTTCACCAGTGGGCAGGGTCAGTACCAAAGACACAGACACCAACTTAAGGAATCCTGTAATTTATATAATGCACAGCTGCAAAGAATTACAAAAGGATAAGCTTAGCAAGGCACATAATCATTAGCAAAGAATTACAAAAGAAGCTCAGCAATCCATCCAGTCATTACTAACAAAGATTGCCTGCAGTGATTAAAGAAAGGTCCATCACCAGTTACCCTCAGACTTTACCATCACCCAGATCCACACATCAGCTGGGGAAGCCAAGGACTGCAGAGCCACTCCCAGACACTGGGAATTCCTGCAGGTGCCTCCACCTTTGCAGGCAAGGAGCCTCCAAGCCCACTGTGAGAGGACACAGCTTTTACACTGTTAAACAAACAAACTGACATCACTGCTAGTGTGGGAACATCTGGTTTCATTCTCCTGATTGGTTTCTCCCAAAGCCTGGCCAGGGCTCAAGGAGGAATCAAGGGAGTTGACTTTGATCCTTCAGCCCCAAACAAGGCCAGAGGAGGCCTTGTCTGGTTTCTGAATACAGAAATAGAAACCCATGTCTTATCAAGGAACATATTCACTGTTCATAATGCTTTGTTAGGGAGTGGATACAAATATAACATTTGGTTGGAAGGTTCATCTAGAGATGAACTTTGCCTCCAGGCCTGTTCAGGCCTTGCTACTTGGATGGATCCTGAGACCTACAATGAAGTACAACCTTCATAACCATTCTTTCAATAGCACAGTTTAGGTTTAGATATTAGGCATAAAGGCATCTCCCCTTGTGCTTCAATTAAGTGTTGTTAAATTTCATTACTCAGAGCTATTCACATTCCTTTTCAAACATGCCTAAAGAGTTGCTACTATTCTCTCTTCTATATCAAATGCCTCTCTTTTCTTGAGACTGTCTCTTTTAAGACAAGTCTCAATATTCCACTTCCCATCACAAAGTGTCACAACAACTCGAACATGGAATGTCAGAGTGCACACCAAGTGCACACACTGCAATGATGACAGACACTGCCACAAATGCATTTCACAGCAGCCTCCTTTGGTAGCCATGAAGCCAATCCCACCAAGAAGAATTTTCTTCTTTCTGCCACTCTTCTCCTGCTCCTTCTGTCAAGGTGATTGCTGACTGTTGGCCTTCAAAGCCATCACTGACAGCAGTGCAACATTCCTGTGCCATGACAGCCCAGGCTCCTCCTTGGCCAGCAAGCAGATAATCCAAGGCCATGCGGTTCTGTGGAGTCCCCATTTGTGTTTGTTGGAGCCCATAGGATGTGCTACTGGACGTTTTAACAGCATCATTTGCTACTTCCAATAATCCTTTCAGCTTATTCATGTCAACTCCACAGGACAGGGCAGCACACATGGGGCACAGGATGAACCAGAATCTTTTGCTTTCTGAAACCCAAGGCACTCCTTGGGAGGAAAATGTTCTCTGGGCTCCAGGTCTTCCTTGTGGTTGTTGCTGAAGGACCCTAAATGGTGGCCCTGCAGCCAGGAGTGGGGTAACACTGACACCGACCAGCTCCAGCAGCCCAAGCTCTACTGACATGGGGAGTGATGGTGAAGCACAGAAATCCTCTCACACTGTGGCCTCTGTAACTAGAACAGGCTTCGGTTCTCCTGAAGGGAAATCTTAGTGAGTCCTGTCAAACGGATCATTGTATTCCTGTGTTTTCTTGAACTGTCCCTTCATTGACAGTTACGAGTCAGAGCCCATGGACAGAGTTCTGGCCAGCCCACAGGGTGGGCCCTCCAAGGGAACCCCATTCCTCCCAACTTCAGCTGAGAACATACCCAGCAATTACTGACATGGAGTACTTTGGCTACCCTGATCTTGAAATTTGCAGAACTAATCATTAAATTTTGATGACTAATCCCTTGGTGAAACACTGGAGGTGTTTGTGGCAAACAAAGATTCTGGCTGACTATCAAGGTACAACTTACAGACATCAACAGTACTTTAGTGACACTGTTCTTAATGTTTTCTAAATCTCATTCAAGATAGGAACAAAAATTGTGTTGTCCATGGAGGTGGTGCCTTTTTAACTCCAGAATAATGCCCCCAAGTCCTTTGCTGTTCAGCTTTACCATGTTGTCTGTGGCTAACAAGGCTTGGTGGGGCCCTTTCCCCTTTGGCTGGAAGGGGGCCGGGTCCCAGTCCCTGAGGGCACCCAGGCTCCTGGATGGAATTTGCGTGCAAGTCCCTCAGTGTCACAGCAGCCTTCACAGGGAGCCCTGTGGATCAGAGCATTTTCCAAAGGGGCCATTGGGCCAAACAAGGAGATTTGGTCTGGCAGGATGTGTAAAACAGTATCCTGTAATACCTACTTGTTCTCACACAGAATACTTGTCTGCAGGGACATATTCCCATTGTTCCTGCCCAGGTTTCAGGATTCAATGCTGTCTTTCCTAGAAGCTGCTCCTTCAGCTGCCTCAGGAGGGCCTTTTGGCCTCCGGGCCCACACTGGCTCCATTATTAAGACTGCTGGATCCAAACCATTTATCTCCACAAATGGTAATGACTGGAGGTGGATCTCCTTTTTTCACAATCATTCTTAAAATTGCAATATCAATAATTGTGCTACCCTGTCATGGGGTTGATGTAATTTCTCCTTTATATTCTACATCAATTCCTCCTTTCCTCCTGCCATGACATGAACACTTTTCAAGGCCAAGCTCCAAGCGAGCAGTTACCAAACCAAAGTGTCCTGGAGGAATCTGAATTCCTGTCTCACTGTTGACAGCTCTCATTTGCTTCTGATTTATCCTCATTAATTCCAATGCATGAAGGTCCAGCCCTGCAACCTTTGGGCTGGCCCTGCCAGGGGCCATCACACCCAGAACAGTTTCCCAGGCAGTCCAAGCCTCACTGCCCATGGTTGTAGTTGCAAATTGGGTGCAGCTGTGCACAGCCAGGGGTTTCCATTTCCCCAGTGGGCCATTGTTAAGGGTATGGAGCACATCTGGGAGATGGGTTCTCCATGGGGACAGGTTCCCATCTCCTCTTTTTTTCAACTGCTCTTTTAACAACCCCTTCACCTGTTCAACAAATCCTGCAGCTTGTGGATAGTCTGGTACATGAAAAACCCTGCAGTCTTAATCACGGTATTTTTCACAGTAACAGACAAAGCACTCTGCATCACAGTATCAGCAAACCCTGTAAAAATAGACAATTTCATCCCCTCCTCCTTTTTTCATTGTATACAATCTCACAAAGTTTACTTCTGACATTAGGGTCCTGGCCAATCCTTTTCTGTAGAGTGTTTAGTGTTACATCCCTGAGCAGCCAAAGCTACCAAATTAGGATTGTCAGCACTATTTCACATTATTACTATTTTATACATTGATATAGATATTGATATAGAAATATAGATATAGATAGATAGGTATAGACATACATATAAAACATATATATCAATATATATATTAAGGTCTTATTATACTATAAATATGTACATAGTTATTTATGATATTAATATTTCACTTGCACAAATGCATCCAAGCTCAAGATTAAAACCTTCTTCTGTTGCTCCATGTGGGAGCATTCCAACAAGAATTGTTCCTTCTGAAGGTGCTATTTCCAATGTACTGTTAACTAATTCATCTTTGTCTGTCCAGGCCCACAAGTTGTTTTCCTTTTCCGTATGCAATTTTTGGATACATTTTAAGACATCCAGGAGTTCAGATTCTTTTAACCAACTGCCCCACTACTCACACGGTGCCCCGACCTCAGCCCACTCCAGAGCCAGCCAACTCCAGGGAAGGGCTTCCCATCTGGGAATTTCTGATGGCACTGATTCCTCACATTTACATTTAACAAGAGACATTTTGCTGTGATCTGGCCAGACTCTGCCAGTTTTGTTTTACCAGTGGGCAGGATCAGCACCAAAGACACAGACTCCAATAGAAGGAATCAGTGTCATTTACTGCACCTCAAAGCAGCAAAGGATCACAAAAGGAGCAGCTCAGTAATGCACCCAGTTATCAGCACCAAAGATTGCCTGCAGTGATTAAGAAAGATCCAGCATCATTTACCCTCAGACTTCACCATCTCCCAGATCCACACAGCAGCTGGGGAAGCTGTCCCAGCCAAGGGCTGCAGAGCCACTCCTGGACACTGGGAATTCCTGCAGGTGCCTCCAGCCACAGGTGAGGCTCCAACCTCGCTGGGAGAGGGCCCAGCTCTGACAGTGCTGAATGAACAAACTGACAGCACTTCTAGTGCAGGAACATCTGGTTTCATCCTCCTCTTGGGTTCCTCCCAAAGCCTGGCCAGGGCCCCAGGAGGAACCAAGGGAGCTGACTTTGATCCTTCAGCCCCAAACAAGGCCAGATGTCAGATTTCATGGCCCTGTCTGGCTTCTAAATACAAAAAGATCAATACATGTTTCACTAATGAGTGGCTACATCTATCACAGTGCTAATGACCATGCATATTTCATCAGTGAGCAGATACAAAGATAAGCTTTGGTTGGAAGGTTCATCCAGAGGCCACCTTTGGCTCAGGGCCTGCTGTTCAGGCCTCACTCAGGGCTGTTGTCCAGGCCTTGGCACTTCAGGGACAGGATTTAGTGCTGGGCTTGGCACTGCTGGGTGACCAGCTGGACTGGATGAGCTCAGAGGTCTTTTCCAACAGAAAGGATGCTGTGATTCCAGGATTCCATCTGCTGAATTCAGTTAGGTCCTGGTTAGCAGCACACATTTGCTCAGAAAATCTCTTGCTCAGCTCCTGTGGCCTGAGGCTTCAGCACCATCAGCTCCTGGTGCTAAGCTGCTCATGCTGAACGAGACGACTCGGAGAGAAGAACACAGTCCATCCAATTCCATCTGGGATACGGGGAGGGAAGGCTGTGAAAACAGGAGCATGGTTTGCTGTGGCCTCCTCTTTGCCCTTCACGCCTTTCAGCACTTTGAACCAGCCAGGAGCTTTCTCCAAGGGTGCAATGGAGCAGCTGTTCCTCTCCCAGGTCTGGCTCTCTCCAGTCTCTGACCTTGCCTGCTTTTGTCCCTCTTGCTGTGCCCTCTCTTCCCCCAGGGCTCGGTGGCTGCTGCCCAGGACTGTGCGACTGGCACAGATCCAGTGGTCGAGACCCTCCTTGCTGTGGCCTTGGAGCTGCCTGGGCACAGCAGCCTTTTCCATCTGGAAGCTCCCCATGGACAGGGAGTCCCCAGCTCTGTTCCTTGCACAATCTCCAGGAGCCCAGGGCTGCCATCTCAAGTCCCTGCTGGCCCTGGGGGCTCCCAGGTGCCTCAGGCTGCTGTGACACTGCTGCACACAGGAGGGAAGAGTGGCAGGGGCTGTGCTGAAAGTCAGCTCCATGTGCTGCTGCTGCTGCTGCTGCTGTGGGGTCATTTGTCCAGGCCTGCCCCAGAGTCAGGGATCAGATCCAGGCCCTGCTGCTGCTCCCTCGGGATCAGCCCCAGTTTGGGTGTTGCTGTCAGGGCCAGCAGGAGCGGTGGCTGGAGCAGCAGGTGCTGACAGTGCCCCAAGCCCTGGGGCTGGAGGGGTCCCTGGGCTGGGCTGGGAGGGAGCTGCCCCTTGTTCTCCCTCTGCCCCAGGCAAAGCTGGGCTGGGCACAAGTGGGGCAGCACAGCCACCAGGGAGCCTGCGAGTCTCTTCCAGCCCTGGCTGCTCAGAGTTTGGGCCTTGGAGTCTCAGGTGGCCAAAGGCAGCTGCTCCTGGTCCCTCTGTGTGTCCCCGTGTTCAGCAGTGCTGCTCCATCAGTCTGTGCCCAGCAACGGGGAAAAGCCTCAGCCCTGCAGGGCCAGGAGCTGCTGAGCTCTGCCTGAGCAGCTCAGCCACCAGGAAGGGAGCTGCTCCACACGGGAACCAGGAGCAAAGGGCTGCAGCACCTCATGCTGGGGCAGAGCCCAGATTCTGAGAGGGAATAACAGAGTTATTCATGTGCATTGCTGCATCAGCACTGCAGGTGCTGTGCCTGCAAACACAGGGTTCGAGATCTGCAAAAGAATTCTGCAGCTCTTGACTGGATCAGGATGTCAGCAGTGCTGAACTCCAGCACAGTCCAAATGAAACATTTCACACCTCTGCTCATATCTGCTAGATTTTTTTCTTCAGGGTATCCAGAGAAAAGTAAACAGAGGAGGAGCCTACATTTTCATTGTTTATCAGAAATGTTTCTCTGTTTGCTGTACATTCCTTTTTAGGATGATTTTTCCGTTAGAAAAAAGGAAAAAAGAAAACAATATGAAAGATAAAAACAAAAACCAAATGTGTAGTGAAAATCTTCTCTAACTTTGGATTAAGAGGTAACTGGTATTTTTAAAAAGAGAACTCAGTTACTTTGGCATGGATCCATATTACTGACATCAACATCACTTTTTTAAAAGATTCTGGGTTTTGTTTGCAATATTAAGTTATTTTAAATTGTGGTTGAATCAATAGGAAATTGAAAGATGGATTGTGGATGACTGTGTCTTGAGTGTAAAAATATTGCAGTTTGGAATTTGGATTTAAAGTGTTGCAAATGAAAGTTATAAATCCCAATAGATTGTCTGACAGCAGCTTTTCCTAGATGATGTGCAGCACTCCAAGGACTTCATCAGTGGGGTTGGGGGTATTTGGACCTTTGTCCTGTGCCACTCGGAGATGTCATGGAATGGAACTTCGCCTGCCACCAGCCCAGGTCACCCTCTGCCACCAAAGCTCCTTGGACCTTGTGCCCCCAGGCAGGCACAAAGTGTTTGTGCTGCTCCCCCTTTTGCACAAACCCACAGAGAGCTGGGATTTTTCCAAGTCTCATGTCTGCATTGGGCCATATTCCTAAAGAAGCAGCAGCCCAACCTGATGAATATGGTGAGTTATGTGGATGGTTGTGAGCTCTACTTCCTGCCTAGAAATCCTGAAACTGCTTCTGAATGCTGCTCCTTCAGCTCTGGGACACCTTCTCACACAGAGCTGGGAAAAAAATCCCCTGGTCTCTGGCTAAAGAGTGAGTTATGCCAAAGTTAGATCTCTGTGCGAAGTCTCTATCCATCCCTATCCTATTAACATATCCATACGTGGGGGTGTGCATGGATTTGTCTTGTGTACAAAGGAAGGAGTGTGCAAGAAACGTGGCTGACACTTTCACTGTCCATGTTCATCCCATACCCATGGGTACAGAGACACCCAAGAGCCCCTGGCACACACAGACCCTTCTGCCCATGGATACAGAGACATCCAAGAGCCCCTGGCACACACACAGACCCTTCTGTCCATGGGTACAGAGACATCCAAGAGCCCCTGGCACACACAGACCCTTCTGTCTCTAGAGGATGGAGCGTGGTGGGTGGGGGCGGTTGGTGGGCAGCGAGTCCTGGACAGCAGGCCAGACCCGGCTCCAGCCCTGCCAGGCCCTGCCAAGGCTCAGTGCAGGATCCTCTGGAATGGGAAAGGCATTCAGCCTTCTCCCTGCCCAGAGGGGCAGTGCTGGCCTGGCAGCACAGGTTGTTTTCCCCTCAGGCTGCAGGAGATGAGAACACAACATTTGCCAGCACTGAGTGCGAGGCACAGCTCCGGGTGCTTCCCATGAACCTCAGCTCTGGGAGCACTGTCTGCCCCAAGCTCCAGGGGCTGCAGTGGGAGCCCGGCTGGGCTCTGCCCTGGGGCCATCCTGCAGGGACAGCTGGAAACAGGGAGCATTCAGCTGCCACAAACAGCCAAGCCAGGGCTGCAGGGCAGCTGCTCCAGCCCGGACTGCACTGCTGTGTGCTGTGCTCTGGGGCTGGGGCTCCCCACACAGGGGACTGGACTGGAGTGCCAGAGGAGACAGAGAAGCTTCAGCTTCAGCCTCACTGAGGTGGGTGCATTGGCTGGGAAGAGTGGGGAGGCTCAAGGGGATTCACAGAGCTCATCCTGCTGCAAGGATGAAGGGAGTGGGAACTCAGCAGTGAGGAGAGCTGAGGGCTGGAGAGTGGCTCTGAATGATACTAAAATGCCACTAGACCTCTGAGACATTGCTGCTCCTCAGCCAGTGACAGCATGAGTCCCTAAACCTGGGGCTCGGCCTTCCTTGTGGTCAGAGGCATCAAGATAGGCAACAGAGTGATGGAGACAGCAATGGACTGGGAATTCACTGGGGGGAAAAAAAGGGAGCAGTTGAGAAGTAAAAGGCAGGTGGGGGAGAGACCTGTTCAGAGAAGGGCTGAGCTACAGCTTGAGCAAGCTGAAAAATGTCATTTGGAGTCATCCCAGATTGATTTGATTTCAGAAGGTATTGAACAATTTTAATTTTTGGGAGGTGTCATGTTTTCCCTTGGAGGTGTACACTCTGCAAACTTGAGCTGTGTTGCCAAAATGCTGAAGCAAGTCTGTGCTGCAGGTGACACCATTTCTTCTTTGGCTGATTCCGGCCCGGTGCTGAGCTCCAGCAGAGCCCTGGCAGAGCCCAGAGCAGCCTCAGCATCCGCAGAGCCCGGCTGCAAGGAGAGAAAGCAGAAACTGCCCGTCAGCTGATGGCTCCTGTCCCCTTGTCCCAGCTGCCCGTGGTGCCCAAGCCATGCTGGCTGTGCCCAGAGCTGTGCGCAGAGCTGCCCATCAATGCTGCCTTTGGGAGCAGGGCAGGAGGGCAGGACATGTGCCCAGCCTGCAGCCAGCCATGGCACATCCACCTGCTCAGCAGCTGCCCAGAGCAGGATGCTCCTGTGCTCGCTGCCATCTCCCAAAACCTCTGATCCCACCCTGCCAAGCAGGCGGGGACCCACCTAACGCCATCCATGGCTGGAAAAAAAGCTGGTCCCAAACGATGTCCTCAGCCTGCTCCAAGGGCATGGCCCATCCACGCCGCAGCTGCTCCCAAGAACTTCCCGATCCAGACTGGACAAACCAGAATGCTTCCTCTAGAAAAACAAACAACAAATTGTTGAAAATAGATTACAGACAAAAAGGGGAAAAAAGAACAAAGGGAAAAATCATATCTCTGTGAGGGGATTGAGGAAGGCCCAAGGCATGCCAGGGAAAAACCCAGCCATGTGTGAGCAAAGCCCAGGCTTTCTCCCTTCCCCCTGCACTCTTCCCCACAATAACCATGATCCCTAAGCAAACAAGGGCAGTGGAGCTGCCCAAGCCCTTCCTTACCTGCACAGCAAAGCAGCCCCTGCACAGGTTCTGGAGTCCCACCTCTGCTCCCACCACAGAGGTTTGTTTGTGTTGGGCTGGCTGCCCCAGCCCCAGCCTGGGGCACGGTGGGTGCTGGGGGCTGTTGGCAGGGCCAGGAGCCCACTCCCATTTCGTACCCACCCCAGCCCATGCCCCCAGCCCTGCCAAAAGCAGCTCGGCAGCTGACTGAAGAATTAGTTGCATCCATCCCAGCAATGAGTGGGGTGGGAACTTTTGGGTTGAGGCCAGGCTGTGCAATGCCCAAATCTGGGAGCATCCCCCTGCATGTGGACTCATCTGTAAATTTGCTGTGCAGCCAGGCTTTGAAGAAGGTGCCAGAATTGAAGTCCATCATCTTAAGCTTACCAGTGGCCAGGTCCAGGAAGAGGCTGTCATCCTTGATGTGATCCTCGCTGTCTCCTGCAGCAGCAGCCCCACCTGGTACAGCTTCTCTGGGGGCTCCTTCTACTTCCCTGGGCTCCGACCAGGCTGTCAGGGTTCTGTCCAGGGCCCCAGCTGTCAGGGAACCAGTACAAGCAAAACCAGCTTGGATGGTGGCCACCAGTGCTGGGCAGAGCAGCTCAGCTCCAGCACAAGGGCTGTGTGCTCCCATCTGATGAGCCCTGGCCAGTGACACAGGCAGGACAAAAAAGTCTGGGGTTCCTTCGCTTCTGATGGCCAAGGCAGGTGTGGAGCTGTAACTTACCGGGGCCCTGCAGCACAGTGTGCCTGTGGCTCTCTCCCTTCTTCTATGGCAGATGAATATCCTGCATCCAAGGATGACAGAACACCTCTTCTAATGAGGGTCTGTCCCAGTCCAGCATGGATAAACACCGCCTGATCAGATCTTGGCATTCTGGGCAGAGAAACCAGAAACCGCTGGTCAGTTGGAGAAGGCTCCTGTTGGCTTTGCCCAACCATTCCCTGCCCACTCCATGCTGGATGTGCTCAGAGCTGGGCCTAAACTTTCCCATCAGTTCCCTGTTTTGGAGGCGAGCAGGAGAGCAGGACATGTGCCACCTCCTCAGCAGCTGCCAGAGCGGGATGCTCCCGAGCCCGCTGCTGTCTCCCAGCACTGGTATTGTGCCGGGGTCGGCTGTTGATTGTCTCTGCCCCAGCACGGGAAAAAGTGGTTCTGGGTAGGCCGCGCTCTCGAAGAAGGAGTCTGGACTCTTGCTTTCGGTCTTCAGTTGAGTTTATTATTTCTTATCTACAAAGATTTTCTGTCTGTCCAGCCGAGGTCTGATCAGCAAGACAGCCAAAGGCACTCTCCCCCGCCCACGAGGCGGTTGTCTCTTTTATAATGAAAATTACGTATTCGATATTTACCTTTACTTCCCAATACTTTCTGCCCTTGTTGGCAAGTGTCCTCTTTCTATGAACCAATCCACACATGCCAACATCATCCTGAACATGGATGCCAAGGAGAAGAAAGAAGAAGGACAGGGCACGCCCAAATTCCTCCATCTTGGGACTCCTGATCCATGTACAGAATTCTAGACCCCCCTGTACAATACATAAAACCCCCCTGTACAGTGCATTCTAACTTAAGTTCTAACAAGTGAATAACATCCCCTCACCATTTAGACATGAAATTCTCTCATCTCTTCACCTTCAGGTGTCATTTCTTTAAAAGGATCAAAGTCAAGCCACCAGGTACTTTTGGCAACATTCCAGGGCTTCCGAGCCCCCCAAGGGTTGTCTCGGTAGCTCTGGACATCCGGAGTGATGTACTGAGCTCCCACAGTATTGCACCCATGCCCAGAGATGAGGATCCACCTGGAGAGAGCCGTTGTGGCAGCGTGAGCTGATGGTCCCAGCTGATGTTCTGGTCCCTCCTGAAAGGGTGCTCCCCGCAGACCATCTGGTGCAGCACGATGCCCAGGGACCAGATGGTAGCTGGCTTGCCATAGTACCAGCCAAAATGGGTCCATTCCGGGGGGCTGTATGATGGTGTTCCTATGGAATACAGATGGAGTTCATCAGGGGGATGCTGCTGCTCCCAGAGCCTGGCCCCAGCATCCCTGGGCGTGCAGGGGCTGCCCCAGTGGTACGCAGGTTGACCCACTGCCCCTCTTCCCAACACATGGGGTTGGAAAAGACGCCATCGGTGTTGGAAAAGGGCAGCAGAAGCCCTGGCAAGGCCCAACCATGACAGAAACATACTTAGTGCTGAGGGAAAACCATGCCTTCATCCTCCCTGCCTGCATTGCCCCAAAAAACAAACCCAGAACAAACCAGGTGAGTGGAGCAGCCCAAGCCCTTCTCACCTGCACACCAAACTGGCTGGGGCACACGTTCCAGGCCCCCCCATCTCTGCTACCCTCACCTACGGGTGTTTTTGTTGGGCTGGCTGCCCCAGCCCCAATCCTGGGCAGAGTGGTGGGCAAAGGCTGCCAGCAGGGCTGGAAGCTGGCTCCCCACCCAGCCCTGCTCAAACCCAACTCAGCTGAAATCTCAGGGCCATGAAGGGCAGCAAAAGGGAGAATCCCCGCTGCCACACCCAGCTTGGGCCCTGAGATGCTGGGCCATGAGATACCAGAACCAGGAGCACACCCCTGTGTAGGCTCACCTGCAAAGCGAATGTAGGCTGTCTCTTGCAGGTAGGTGCCACAGCCGAAATCAATCAATTTGGCCTGCCCGGTGGCCAGGTCAACCAGGATGTTCTCTGGTTTGATGTCGCGGTGCAGGACCCCGCAGCTGGTGCAGTGCAGCACGGCCTCCAGCACCTGCCGGAACAGCTGCCGCGCCACCCCCTCGGACAGGAACCCCCGTGCCCGAATGAAATGGTGCAGGTCCTGACAGTGCTCCGGGCGCTCCAGCACCATCAAGATGTCGTTGGGGAGCTCAACCCACTCCAGCAGCTGGACCACACCGGAGAAGCCACTGGACACCTTGTCCAGCAGCACAATCTCCAGGGGTGCGCTGGTGCCGTCGGGCTGCGGGAGGAGCACGATGCTGTCAGTGGGCCTGATGCCGTGCCGGGAGTCAGGAAGCCCTCAGCCAGCCCGGGATGCTCTGCACCCTGCTCTGGCCCCACACCCGCTCTCCCTCGAGGGAGGGCCTCGGCTCATCCCTGCCCAGCACAGCACCTCGCTCACTCACCAGCTCACCCCAGTGATGGACGCAGTACCGTGGCACCCTCTTGATGGCCACCTGCAAGCCAAGTGCAGAACAGGGCTCAGCTCGCTGTCCACCCTGCCCAGCACCATCCTCCTCCCGCCTCCTCCCCCCTGCTCGTCCTCCTCCACCCCCTCCTCCTGCGCCCGCCGCCGGCCCCGCCGCTCACCGGGGTGCCGTCGGAGAGCCGCGTTGCTGCGAAGACGCTGCCGAATCCGCCCCGGCCCAGCAGCGAGCCCAGCCGGTACCGCTCCTTCAGGCGCTGCTGCGCCTTCCCTGCGGGCGGGACGCGGCTGTCAGCGCTCGGCCCGGGGCCGGCAACGGCCCCCGAGCGCCCCTCACCCGCCCCGGCCCGGCCATCCCCCGGCGTTCGCTCCCTGCAAAGGGACAGCGGCGGCTCGGGGCCGGGGGCCGCGCTGCCGAGCGGCGGAGCAGGGACCGGGCAAGCCGCAGCGGAGGCGGCGGGGCCGCGTGTGTCCTCCGCGGGCCCCGGGAGGAGCCGGGGCCGGGGCAGGGGCCGGGGCCGGGCCAGGCGGAGCCAAAAGCCGGTAATACCACCCCAGCCCCAGGCACTGATCCCCGCCCAGCAGCGCCACCGCCAGCACGGCCAGAGCCGGGCTGGGACCAGACCTCGGTGGGACGGCCGGGGGCGGGCACGGGGCAGCCCCGCCCGGGGCCGGGGGCGGGCCGGGGGCATGGCCCGGCCCGGCACGGGGAGAGGGAGGCGGGGAGAGGAGGGGAGACCGGGAAAGGGAGAGCGGGAGAGGTACGGGACAGCGGGAGAGGGAGAGGGAGAGGAGAAGGGAATCTGAAGTTTCTTCTCTCGCTGTCGCTGCTGCCGCTGCTGCTGCTGCTGCTGCCGCTGCTGCTGCCGCTGCTGCTGCCACCGCTGCTGCAACTGAAGCTCCGGGGCCGTTTGTCCCCGTGTCCTTTTGTCCGTTGCCCGCTCACCCCCGCCTCGAGCCCCACGTTCCCCGAGGGCAGCCCCTGAGCCTGTCCAAACACGGGAACTTTGCCGAGTTCAGCCAAGAGCCAGAGTCTGGACTCCTGCACAGTGGCTCAGGAATCCCCTCGGTCCCTGCTGTGCATTGTCCCTGCTGAGGGTCGAACACTCTCAGAGCACAATCCCTGAATGCAGAATTTGTACCTGACACAAACACTGCACTTACCTCTCCAACATTGCTTTCCAAGAAAAACAGGGGAAGCCAAACTGTGTGTAGGTCATGGTATCTTAAAATGTCTAAAACGTGCCAACTCATGGATCTTAGAGGTGAGATCTGTTTGGAATTAATGGGATGGACAACTAGTGCAAGATGGAAAAGGGGAGCATAAAAATAAATCGAGAAAAATGTCTTGAATTGTTTCAATTTTCATTTCATTTCTTAAAAGCTCTTTCAGTTTTTCCAGAATCTTCTCCTCAGTCCTGTATGCTTTTTCCAAGAACCTTTCCCGGAGAACGAGGTGCAGCTTCTGTCACAAGGTTGCCACCAACTGCAGCTTTCCACACTGTGTGTGCAGCACAACACTTGCAGCAAAGCAGGACAAATATTTGAAGAATTTGACAGCTTGTTCTTTTCTTTTCCTTGTGGGCTGGGCAGTTGTGCCATTGGTAAGGTTTTCATTGTTACTGTTCTACCCTAAGAAAACATGACAGGCTACCAAGAACTCCTAGGGAATGCAAGCCTGACTGAATGCAGAGAAACAATCTGCAGAGCCTGCAGCCAGAAGTGGAGAGCTGTGTGATCATCATTCCAACACCCCCAAGGACATCTTGAAAGTGATCTAGAAGATGAAAATGGGCTGACAGGGAGTTTGTTTCTGTCTTCAGTCTAGATACTTCTACATCTGAAAACAATTCCACAGTCTCCATCTAAATCAAGAGTACAATCAGTTCATTAAAAGCACCAGAATAAACTGTACCTCTCAGGAGATGACTGAAAGAATCTGAAAAGGGAAAATGCAGGAGAAATGCATTTCTCAGCACTGCAGTACTTGCCTACCTGAAACCCTCCTCCATTTCCTCCCCATGCCTGGATCTGGCAGTGTCAGTTCTGTATTCAGTGGTGCCTCCAGCCCTGAATCCCCTCATCTACAGCCTGAGGAACCAGGAGCTCAAGGCTGCAGTGAGGAGACTGATCACTGCACATCTTAGGAAGCATTAAACTGATTGCCAATTTCGGCAAATCACTTGTAATAAAAGTCATCTTTTATAGCTCTTTTGCTTTGGTTCTTTGATTTCCATGTCGTTTTCCTTTTTAAATATTCTTCCTAAAGCTAGACGATTGTTTCTGCCATCTCTGACTTTGTTTCTCTCCACCTTCCCTGTGGCCACAGACTGTGACAATGAGGGGCTGCAGTCTCAAAGGTTTTAAAGGAACTAAAGGATCACCCAGCAAAGTTTTCTGCAGAGATCCCACTATTCTTACCTTCTCTGGAGCTGCAGCAGCAATGTCTGTGTGCAGAGCTGGGGGCAGAGCAGTGCTGGCACAGCAGCTGTGCCCAGCAGCAGCAGCAGCACTTGGTGTTGCCAGTGCTGCTGCCGTGGCCCTGCCCCGCTGCCCTGGTGGCCCTGGTGTTGCTGCAGGGCCTGAGTGCTCTCGGGGCCGGGCACAGTCCTGGGGGTGGCAGTGCCGGGGCTGCAGCAGGGACAGGCCATGGGCACTACTGGGGCAGCGCTGATGCCTCAGGCCAGGCCCTGGGGGCTCCAGGCTCCTTGCCCAGGCTCTCTCAAGAACATGGCCAGGCCAATGCTCAGCACAGAAAAGCCCCAGGGTGAGCAGCCCCAGGCTGGCCGTGGGCAGGCTGGGGGCAAACAGCATGGCTGGGGCTCTGCAAGGGCCGTGGGGGAGACGGGAAGGAGCAGCAGAGCAGGGGCTGATCCATCCCCAGTGCACTGCACAGCCCAGGGCAGCGTCCCAGAGCGTCCTCATGGAGCTGCCAACAACATCCCCCCTCTGCAGCCCTGGCCTCTCCCCCAGCTCACACAGGTGCTGCATCCTTGCAGGCACAGCCACAGCAGCACTGGCTCAGGAGCCCCTGTTTGCATTGCACAGAGCAGGTGGGAGCACCCCCATGCTGTTGCTTGTGGGGACATGAACCTGAGGGAGCACAAATGCCATCAGCCCCTGGGGCCAGCAAGGGCTGGGGGACACCAGGGAAACCACTCAGCTTTGTCCTGGCCTCTGCAGTCAGCCAGAAAGTTTGTTCCCATTAGCTGGGAGATTCCTCTTCCACTGCAGATGCTATTACTCAGAGCCAGGGCTGCCTGACAGCCACCCCCAAACTGCCCTCAGCATTTCCTTGGCTTCACCTTTGCTTTTTTTTCCCCTTTGTTTTTGTACCAAATTCTTCCTCTTGCCACGCCCTGTTCCCTGCCCTGCAAACACCCCATCCTTGTTTGCCCTTTCCTCTCTGGCCCCACTCCCCATTGCAGTTCCTGACTTGGCACCATGGGAACGTCCCTTGCACAGCAGGATCATCCTCCAAGTGCTGCAGGAATTGTCTGCAGGCTCCTGCCGTGCCTGGTGCTGCTCCCTTGCCAGAGGCACCCCATGCCAGAGGGGCATATCTGATCTGCTGTGTCTGCCTGTGGGGCTCCCTGTTCTGGGCAATGAGGAGGAGCTGCAGAGGCTCTGCAGGACTGACAGGATGGGCTTTGGGGCTGGCAGGAGAAGCTGAGGGACCTGGGCTGCTGGAGCTTCTGAAGAGAAGGCCCAGGGCTAATTGTGGAACTGCTCCAAGGGTGGTTTCAGAGAATCCCAGAATCAGCAAGGTTGGAAAAGACCTTGGAGATCATCAAGTCCAACCTGTGCCCTGATACTGCCTTGTCTCCCTGAAGCCTCCTCTTCAGGGGAGGATAAATGAACTCAGTTCTCTCACCTGCTTCTCACAGAACATGTGCTGCAGACCCCTCCCCAGCCTTGTTGCCCTTCTCTGGACACGCTTCAGCCCCTCCATGTCCTTCCTAAATTGGGGGCCCAGAACTGGACACAGCACTCGAGGTGCTGCCCAAGCAGTGCTGAGCACAGGGGAAGAATCACTGCCCTGCTCCTGCTGGCCACACCATTCCTGATCCAGGCCAGGAGCCATTGGCCTTCTTGGCCACCTGGGCACACTGCTGCCTCATGTCCAGCCTGCTGTCCATCAGTCCCTGCAGGTCCCTTTCTGCCTGGCTGCTGTCCAGCCACTCTGTCCCCAGCCTGTAGCGCTGCAGGGGTTGTTGTGGCCAAAGTGCAGGACCCAGCACTGGGACTTGTTCAACCTCACCTTGCTGGATTTGTTCCCTGTATCCAGCCTGTCCAGGGCCTTCTGCAGAGCCCTCCTCTCCTCCAGCAGATCCACACTCACACCCAGCTTGGTGTCATCTGCAAATTTGCTGATGCTGGACACAGTCCCCTCATGCAGATCATCAGTGCAGATACTGAAATCCACGCTGGCTGGCTCTGATCCCTCAGCCATCCTGTGGGTGCCCTGTGATGGCCCTCAATGTGATCTGTTCCATAACCTTGCCAGGCACCCAGGTCAGGCTGACAGGCCTGGAGTTCCCCAGATCCTCCTTCCAGCCCTTCTTGGGGATGGGCTCACATTGGCACCTCCACTCCTCTGGCACCTCCCTGCTGAGCTAGGACTGATGGTAAATGATAGAGAGCAGCTTGGGGAGCTCATCCACCAGTTCCCTCATCCCACTGGGATGGATCCCATCAGCTCCCAGAGACACCTGTGAGCACCTGAGTGGCTCAGCAGCTCCCCAGCTGCTTCCTCCTAGATTACAGGGGGCTGTTCTGCTCCTTGTGCCCATCTACCAGCTCAGGAGAACACTTGTCCTGAGGATGGCCTGTCTTATTGTTGAAAACTGAGGCAAAGAAGGGGTGAAGTACCTCAGTTTTTTTACTCATCTTTTGTAACTATATACCCCACAATAAAAAATGCAGGTTGTCCTTACCCCTCTTTTTACCATTAATGTACTTATAAAAACATGTTTATTATCCTTCACAGAAGTATCCAAGTTAAGTCCTGACTGGGCTTTCACCCCCCTCATTTCCTTTCTGCACAACCTAACAACATCCTTAAACATTTCTTGATTTACTTGCCTCTACATCCACAGGTGGTGCACCCTCTTTTTAACCCCTAAAAATATCCTTTTTAATCCCTTTTTAATCCCCCTTTTCCTTGAAAAGCTCCATGCTCAGCCAGGCCAGTCATTTCCCCCTCTGGGTCATCTTTCTGCACAAAGGGGGCAGCCTACTCTTGCTCCTTCAAGATTTCTTTTTTGAAGTGTTTCCATCCTTCCTGGAACTCGTTGTTTTTATGGGCTGTTTGTCTTTAAAAAATCAATACCTGGTTTGGTACTCCCCAAATCTGCATCCTCAACAGGCCCAAGTCTGCCCTTAAAAGTCCAGTGTAGAAGATTTATTGATGTCCCTCCTTCTTTCACAGAATATTTAAAAGGCAATAATTTCATGGTGACTGTGCCCCAAACAGCCTCTGACCAGCACTTCTCCCACCAGCCCTTCTCTGTTCATGAACAGCAGCAGACAGAGCTTTCCCTGGGAGTGGGGATTGCAGGAAACCTCCCCAAAGCACAGCTTGGAAGGTTCAGGCTGGAGCTGAGGAGAAAGCAAAGTCCCTGCCAGGGTGGAATTGTGGTGCTCGAGGTGTGGCAGCATGAGGCTGGGCCATGGCCGGCTCTGTGTGCCAGGAGCCGGCAGCGCTGGGTGCAGGGAGCCCAGGGAGGGCACAGAAACGCTGGCTGAGAAATGCTGGGGCACAGCGAGAGGGGCGAGTGCAGCCGGCCAGGGCACAGGAGCAGCACGCACAGGGGGCACAGCCTGCAGGACAGATGGCCGAGGGCTGGGCAGGGCTGGCAGGGCCACAGGCACCCAGGCCTTTGTGCCCTGGGCTCGGGCAGCGCCTCTGGAGGCCCCACAGCAGGAACTTTCCTGGCAGGGGCTGCACTTTGGCTCTCCCTCGGCCTCCCTGGCCAGGCTGGCAGTGGCTGCAGGTTGATGGCATTTGTCCTTGCTGCCCCTGACATCCCCCTGCCCCACAGAGAGCCCCGAGCCACCCGTGAGGGACAGGCCCTGCTGGCCCAGGCTGGGCTCAGGGCTTGGCCTTTCTGCTTCCCCCAGCCAGCCCAGGCCTTGCTCAGCATTGCAGTTCCCTGCCCAGAGCCTTGGGGTCCCTGCACTCCTGGCCTCAAGGATCTGCTCTCATCAGTCCCTGGGGAGCCTTTGGCACTCCCTGCCCTCACTGGGGCCCAGCCATGCTCCAAGGCACTTGGAGTTTTGCTGCTGACTCCTTGAGCAGCTTCTTCATCCTTCTCTCAGTGCCTGAGGCTCCTGGACCCAGCCCCAAATCCACCGTGGGGCTGATTAAAACACAGAAAGCCCTCAGGAACTCTTTGTCTCCCTTCAATTGTCTTCAAGTCTCCAGGGCTTCAGCAGTGATTGGAGTCAGTTTGGAGTTCTGTTAAGGAGGAAGATGTCAAAGTGCACCAAACACATGATGTTTGGATTTAATCATATGGGTGGTTTTTTATTTTTCAATTCAGAAAAGAGGTGATAGAAGCATTCCCGAAGTGATCTTGATGCTGAATGTCTCCTTAGTAGGTCTGGGCACAGAGAAGAATGAGCCCCTTGCGGGCTGACCGTGTTTGGACAAGCTGCTCCTCACCCCCAGCCTCACCATGTCTGACTTCCCTCACCTGGGACTGACATCCCAAAACATAAAAAAAGTGTGCATTTTTTAAATAAATAAAATTTATTAATTTTAAAAAATATCATTTTAGTTTTTTTAAATTTATATCAGTATTACTCTATATTTTATTACCTTTTATATTTAATAAAAAAAAAATATACATTTTTAGCAATCAAAAAAATTGGTTGTCATTGGTTCTAAATAAAACAATTCCCTTCATTTATTCATTCACCACTACTGGCCATTTATTTCTCCTTAATGCTAATTTTTGCTATTTTTTGACCTTTTGTCATATTTTTTATTATTTTCTCAGACAGGGTAAAGGGGGCCACTTAGGGGTCCCTGGAGATGTTTCTAGGGCACATTTGGGGCAGTTTGGGTCTGGGGAGGGAATTCAGAGAAAACTTGGGAGTCTGGGGGACACTTGGGGCAGCTGGGTGGGCACTTGGAGGGGCACTTAGAGATTCTGAGGGACAGTTCAGGGTCCAGGGGAGCACTTGGCGGTCCACAGGAGCTTTTGGCGGTCAGGGAGGGGAATTTGGGGCCCTTCGGGGTCCAGGCGGGCCCTTGGGGGGCTCGAACGGGGCTCTCTGGGGCACGGGAGGTGACGGGAGTTGTAGGCGCGGGTATAATACAGTTTAACGCGCCGCGGAGCATCACTGGAGTTCTAGGCACAGCTGCAATGGCTTGTGGTGATGGTGGGGCATGACGGGAGATGAAGTCCCGGAAGTGGTGGGAACGTGGCGTTTGGTGGTCGGGAAGGCACTTGGGGGACACTTTTGCGCCCGAGCCACAAATTGAGGTCCTCGGGGGGAATGCAAACTGTTTGGGAGCATTTAGGGGGCGCTGGGAGAGGTCCAATCAGGCTGTTTAGATTGCATGGCACGGCATCAGTTTTAGGCGCGGGGCTGTGTTATGAGGGGCTCTGGGGCCGAGGGGGATGAGAGGAGATGAATTCCCAGAAGCGGCTGTACCGGGCATCTGTGGGGCTGGGAGCACTCAGGGGATCCGGGGACTCTTTTGCGGGGTCCCGAATGGGCTCTGAGGGGCACTGAGGGATCCTGGAGGGTCGGGGGGGCACTTATGGGACAGATGGGGGGTGGATGCCGGGGTGGGCTCTGTGGAGCGCGGGGCATGACGAGCGTTGCAGTCCCGGCTCCAGTGGGGCTCAATTGCGACTGGAGCATGACAGGAGTTATAGGAAAAACCGAAAAGATGGCACTGACATCAGGCTCTGCCCTTGAGGCCCCGATCCCTTGGGCTGTTTGGTTGTGAGCGGTGATGGATGGGAGCTTTGGCAAATGGGAGACGGCAGAGGTGGGAACAGCCCATTCAATCCCTCCAGTCCCTCTCAGTGTTGCCCAGTTCATCCCCAGTACAACCAAGCACATCCACTATGCCCCTCCAGGCCCTCCCAGTAGAGACCATTTGTCCCAATACACATAAGTTCATTCCCAGTCCCTCTCAGTTCCTCCCAATGCCATCCACAGTATGCCCCAGTGTCTCCCAGTCTTCCCTGCAATGTCCCATGCCCCAGTGTCACTCCCAGTGTCACTCCCAGTATATCCCAGTATGTTCTAGCATGTCCCACTGTGTCTCAGTGTACCCCCACAGTCCATCCCAGTCCATCCAGATTCTCCCTCAGCATTCCTTGTGTTCCCAGGTTGTCCCAGTCCTCCGCAGTGTGAATCCCAGTATATCCCAGTGTCTCCTACAGTGTTCCCAGTGTTTCCCAGTATGTCCCAGTCCTCCCCAGTGTTTCCAAGCACAGTTTAATTTCTCAGGGTTGCCGTGGCAGCCAAACCCAGCAGTGGGGTCAGGGCAGTGTCCATGGCCACAGCCCCTTGCAGTGGCCCAGTGCAGCTTGGGCTGATGATCCACCCTCACAGCTGGCCCAGGGCAGCCTGCAGTGGTTTTGGTGGCACCTTGGGCTGGCACACACCTGAGGAGTGTGTCTGTGTTCAGTGGGGAAACTCAGGAGTTTGAGATTGCTTCAAAAAATACAAAAAGGGAAAACCCCTCTTAGGCTGAGTGCAGCCAGCTCTCCAAGCCCAGCAGGTCCCAGGTGAGTGAGGACAGACAGGATGGGGCTGGGGAACGTGGAGCAAGGTTGTCCACACTGGGTCAGAGCTCAAGGCACAGCTTCTCTGAGCAGACCAGAGCTCCCGAGGAGAGACCCTGGGTCAATATCAATCACAGAATGCTGCAAATGCCTCTGCTCTGAAGGGAAATGTAATAAAATAAACCCTTTAAAATAGGCATGTGTATGTCTTACAAGCTCTTTGAAATATTTCTCCATAATTGGACTTGGAAAACTTTAATGACTCTCTCAGGGCTTTGGTGTTGTTTACATCAGACATAGTCCCTGAGAGAGTGTTCAAAGAACTTCTCTAAAACTCGAAGTTAAATTTAAGCACTGAACTTTCTTGAAGTTTTAATGGGTCCCACTGAGAGACACAACTGAGAAAGTGTCCCCAGGTTCCAGTCAGAGCAGAACACTGGAGGCAGTGATGACAGCTGGGGACAAACAAGGCAAAGGTGTTTCTGGTGCTGAGCAAACCTGGATGTGTTTCAGGAATGCAAAGGCCCAAGGCCTGAGCCCCAGCCCCTGGCCAGGCAGATCCTGTCCCTCCCTCCTTGCTCAGGGCTCTTCCCAGGATGGGCTCTGGGATGTGGGGATGTGCAATGCCAAGGGCAGCACCATGGGGCGGCCCCTGCCAGGCTGCTGTGCAGGGACAAGGAGGCAATGAGGCCCCAGTCCTGCAAGGGTCACTTGTCTCCTGCTCCTGGCTCAGGCCCAGGGCCATCAGCCATGGCCAAAGTGCTGCCCAAGTTGGCTCTGTCAGGGCCTTGCAGCTGCTGCCCATCCCTGTGCCCTGTGCAGCCCAGGCTGTCCTACGGTGTCCCTGCCCTGTGCCTCTGTCCCTGCAGGCTGTTGTCATCCCCCAGCTGCCCCACCTGGCTGGCCCCTTCCTTTGCTGGCAGCTCTGCCTCCTGCCTGCCTCTGCCTGCCCACACAAAGCCTTGGGCTGCTCCAGGCTCCTTCTGGGGGACGTGTTGCACCACAGCCCTGCCCTGGGAGGGAAATTCCTTTCTCCTGGTGTCCACTCTGGGCCTCCTCAGCTGCTCTTGCTGCCATTATCTTTCTCAGGATCATTTAAATATGAAGCTCCAGCCTCTGTGAAACCACCCTTCAATCCCTCCCAGGCTATTCCTGTTCTGTCCACAGTCTGCACACCACTGAGCCCAGAGCCCTAAGCCCCTCACTGCTGGTTTTGTGATAAGGCCTCCAAACCCCATCTTGGGAGATGTTTGGGTCCTCTCCAAGATGTGTGAAAATGGAAAAATAGTGGTCAAAGTT
Source organism: Passer domesticus (assembly GCF_036417665.1). Taxonomy (NCBI): domain Eukaryota; kingdom Metazoa; phylum Chordata; class Aves; order Passeriformes; family Passeridae; genus Passer; species Passer domesticus. The sequence continues at coordinate 5,409,846 of NC_087481.1, read as the reverse complement.
ACGTTCTCCCAAATCTTGCAGTGACAGAACAAGGGTCAATATCTCTAAACCGAATGAGGGTGGATTTACATTTGTTAGAAAGAGGAAATATTTTACAGTTATGAGAGAGGCACGAAACTGCAACTGCTTTTCCAGATAAGTGAATGCCCCATCCCAGGAATTGCCCATGAGCAGGAGCTTTGTGCAACCTGACCCAGTGAAACCCTCTCATCCCCAAGAACAGAATTCCTGTTGTGTGGGTTCTCTGATGTGCTGGGTGCCCTCACAACGCTTCTGGCCAGAATGTCTGCTGAGGGTAGCCAGGCTGCTGCAGGGGCAGTGACCTCACAGCCATCACCATGGCAGCCCTGTGCCCTGGGCCTGGCTCTCCCCTTTCCTCTGCCCCTGCCTTGTCTCTGCTGGCATGAAGAGTTTTGTCATTCATATCTTGTCCCCAAGGTGCTGGGGCCAATGGCTTCCCAGGCAGGCTCCTGGAGCAGAAGTGGCTTTTCAGAGCCCAGGCAGAAATGAGCCCTGATGCAGCAGCTCTGCAGTGCTGGCCACCAGGCTGGGCTGCCAAGGGAGGCTTCTGGCCATGGCCTGCAAGCAGCTGCTGCTGCCAAGGTGCCTTTGGTGCCTCAGGCTCTGCCTGGCACAGCTGCCAGCACGGCACTCTGCCCTTGTGCCCGAGCCCTTCCCTCTGCTGGGGCTGGCCTGGGGCTTTTCCTGCAGCGGGACCTGCCCTGCTCCTGGCACAGGAAAGGCAGTTCCTGCTGGAGCAGGAGGCTCTGCCTGCAATGGGCTCCAACAACTCCTGCAAGGCCCTGTTGACTTCAAAATTGCTTCCTGGAGCAGAATATTCAAATAATTGTTATAGTTCCTGTATTGTGGAGTAAATAACTCTTTTTTTAAAAATTTACTCTGTGGTGTAAATAAGGCATGTTATCTAATCATGATCAGAATCAATCAGAGCCATATTTATATAAATATATCTGGTATTCCATTGTTAATCCTGTGGGACAAATTGAATTAAGGTTCAATTCTACCTGTCCAATCTTTTACACCTTTGACAAAGTCTGGGGCTGGGATTGGATCCAGCCACTCCCACTCTCCTAGACTAAAATAAATTTTGGAAGTCTAGGGGCCGTGCAGGGGTTTGAGGATCCATGGTGGCTGTTGGGTGTCATTTCTCCACCTCATGACTCATCAGGAGTTTCTCCAATAAAGAAATAAAGCTTTTGCCTGAAGCTCCCATTGTGCCCATGACTGGAGCCCCTGTCAGTGTCTAGGACATCCCAGCTCTTTGGCAGCCTGGGGACTCCTGGAATGTCACCATGGAGCCCCCGTGAGTGCCTGAGACAGATCGGTGCCTTTGCAGCCCAAGGTGCCCTGGGATGTCACCATGGAATGGCTGTGACTGCCTCTGACCACAGGGCTCTTTACCATCCCCAGAAACCCCTGGGAGGTGTCCATGGAGCCCCTGTCTCTGCCTGTGACATTCCAGCTCTTGAACAGCCTGGAGACTCTTGGAAAGTCCCCATGGAACCCCTCTGAGACCCTGTGACAAATCTGATCCTTAGCATGGCAACCAGGGCTGGGACCACCTGGGATGCTTGGTTTCCACAGGGTGGGGTTCAGGAATGGGATTCCCCAATTTCCTGGTCCCGCTAAAACCGTGCTGCCGATTGCTGCCCTCCTGACTCCCATGGAAAGCACAAAAGGCAAAGATCCTGGGCTAGGATAGGAACAATTTATTGGGAACAGCAACAAGATCAGGAACAAACAGAAACAGCAACAATATTGATAACAAAAGGGATAAGAAAAATGGAAAACTACAACTCAGCTGACTGTCTCTTCCCAGACACAATTTCCTCCTGCCAAGAAAGGACACTCTTCTCCTCGTAGGAAGATAGAGAGATTCCCTTTCTTGCCCATGGCAATGATCTGAGGTGGGAGTGAATGTAACGACACAGCCATGGCCAAACCCTCATGTTCATCAATCCCACATCATGCCATCGGCAGGGGCAGGAGAAGGGACAGGTGTCTTCCCAGTATGGATCATGGGAACATGGATCACCAGGACTCTGACCAGCATGGGTCATCCAATGGGGGATGAAGCTGCAGCAGTGCATGAAGATCTTCCTGCAGTTGGGGCATTTGCAGGGCTTCCCCTACTGGTGCCTCTGTTGGTGTCTGGTTAAGTTAGAACTGTGGGAGAAGCTCTTCCCACACTGGGGACACTTGTAGGGCCTCTCCCCAGTGTGGATGCGCCAGTGGATGATGAGGGTGGAGTTTTGCTTGAAGCCCTTCCCACAGTCATGGCAGCGGAAGGGCCTCTCCTCTGTGTGAATCTGCTCATGCAGGCAGAGATGTGAGCTGGTCTGAAACCTCTTCTGACAGGTGAGGCACTCGTAGGGCCTCTCCCCAGTGTGGATGCGCCGGTGGGTGACGAGTTGAGAATTGCGCTTGAAGCCCTTCCCATAGTCAGGGCAGAGGAAGGACCTCTCATCAGTGTGGATGCTCTGGTGGGTGACGAGGTGGGAAGTCTGCTTGAAGCCCTTCCCGCAGTCAGGGCAGAGGAAGGACCTCTCATCAGTGTGGATGCTCTGGTGGGTGACGAGGTGGGAATTCTGCTTGAAGTGCTTCCCGCAGTCAGGGCAGAGGAAGGGCCTCTCATCAGTGTGAATCCTTTGGTGCCTGAGGAGATTGTAGCGGGTCTGAAATCTCTTCTGACACTCAAGACATTCATAGAGCCTCTCCCCGGTGTGTATGCGTTGGTGGGTCACAAGGGTGGATCTGTAGCTGAAGCCCTTCCCACACTCCCCACACTCGTAGGCCCATTCCCCAGTGTGGATCATCTGGTGGCTGATCAGGTGGCTGCTCCACCTGAAGCTCTTCCCACACTCCAAGCACTTGTAGGGCTTCTCCCCATCATGAAGCTGCTCATGGATCACCAGCTCTGATCCCTGCCTGAAGCTCTGTCCACCTTCCTGGCACAGGGTGGTTCTTTCCTCCTCACCTGGGCTGGATTTGGAGCCCCTCCTCCTGCAGTATCTCAGGGAATTTTCTTCCCCACTGGATTCCTGTGCCATGGAGCCACTCAAAACAGCCTCTTCCACAAGGTTCTGCTGTGGAGATTTGTCGTCGCTGGTCTCCATCCTCAGCTCCTTGTCTGGGGAAGGCAGGGCAAGGAGAGGATGGGATTTGCCTCTGTGCCAGAGGGAAGGGGAAGGAGATCCTCCCCGTGCATCCCTGGCAGGACGGCGTTGAAGGCAGGGTTGTCCTGCAGCCTTGGGCTGTGCTGTGCCGGGAGATGGAGCAGGAAAGAGAGGGAAATGAGCTGTGACTTCCTCCTCACCTACCTGGTGGTCCCGGGACATCTTCCTCTTCCTCGCAGCCTTCTCCTCCATCTGGCAGTGGTTTGGGGATGAGAAATTCTGTTTTGGGAGGAAAACAAGAGATTAATGCATTGAGTTTTGTACTGGTTTGAGGGCAAACTAGGGGGAGAGTCTAAGCCAGAATTACAATTTAATAAGAAAATTAAGATCAGGGCAATGATACAGAAACACTGCCTTAAATGGAAAGAGTCAGGATATGACCTGACACCCTGTTGGTCAGGGTGGTGGTAGCAATCCCATTAAATGGTGGCTGCAGTCCTGTTGCAGTGATGATCGTGATTCTGTCAAAGCAGTGATCCTGTGGAAGGGTCTGGTCCTCGTCTGAAGTCCAGTGGTGCTTATGGAGCTCTTGTCCTCTGGGAATCCAGTAGCCAAGGTGCTCCTGGTGCCAGAAGCCTCAGCTTATATCCAGGTAGGAATGCTTGGCTCCTCCCCCTGGGCGGAGCATCCCACAATGGGATGATGTCATTTTACCAGTCCTGCAGGGACACTCAATGGCCCATTCACAGAAGAGAGCCCCTGGAGGGCGTAATCAGGGCTGAGTCATGGAAGAGGTAAAGAACACTGCCCCACCTGTTTAGAACAGTTTCTAAAGGTGAAGATGGAAAACATGCATTTGGTTACATCTTGGACTGCAACCTGAAACAGTGGGGTAATCCCTACTGCGGGGGTGAACACCACCCCCCCTACCCTAACTGGCTCAGGTGTAAAACCCCCACCCTGGGAAGGCCACACATGGGGGACAATGTCACACTTGCCCTGCCCCAGGGGAGGTCTCTGTCCCTGTCACTCTCTTGCCCTCCCCCTTTTTTCTCTTTTATTCCATCTCTCTCTACCTCACATTGACTGTTCAATAAAATCCACTTTGCATTTGGTCTCGTTAGCACCTTAATTGGGGCAGAGGCATCTCTAACAATTTTCTTAACCAGATTGTGTACAATATTTTGGCACAGTGAGTTCAGGCACTGTTCTTTGACCAAGACAACAGCATGGTTCCCTCCTCTGTGGGAGGAGGGCTCTTTCTTTCCAGAGGAAACTTGGAAGCTTGAATGCAGATTCTTCTGAGTGGCTTGGGGGAGAACTGATGAGGAAAATGGCTGTTGTGGGTGGCCAGTCTAAAGAAAATACTTTGTTATCCTTCCATTAAAAGATTGTTAAATCACCAGAGGAAAGGTTGCAAATGTTACCAGGGAGACTGATAAGGTTCATTCACCCCAAGGTTAGGAGCACAAGGCTGCTAAAAGTCCTAGAAGAAGCCCACCTCAAGTAGCTAAATTCCCGAATAACTCCACCATTCTGAGGCTTGGGGACTTTTCCATATGTGAGAACAATTATTGTCCCTGTCACCTTTGTCACAGCTATACAGATTTTTCCTTCCTTTCTATAATCTCTACTGGGTGAAATTTTCACTTCCATTTCTTTTTTTTTTTTTTTAATCAGAACCTTCCAGCAGCTGAGCTGGAGCTGTGCAGGAACCGTGAAACTTGGAATTGCCACAGAATTGCTTCTATTGTTCATTTATTAATGTTTGGGATTTATTTGTGTTTTCCTCACATGTGACTTCTGACAAAATCAAATCTTCATAAAACTGATTTATACAGTATTAAATTTAATTTCTGCCAAGTTTATTTTGTCCAGTGCCCAGGGGATGCTGGAGGGGTCTTTGCGCCTCTCGCCCTGGGGGATGCTTGGGAAGGGCTTGGGGGGCGTTGTCCCTCCCACCCCAGGCCATTCTTGAGGGGGTGTCCCTGTCCCCCAGGGGGGCGTCCCTGTCCCTGTCACCCCAGGCCATTCCCCAGGGCGTCTCCATCATTCTCACCCCAGGGAATGCCTGGGGGGTTTCCCTCCCTCTCACCCTCATGTCAAGGGGATGCTCAGGGCAGTCTCGTCCCCTCGTCCTGCAGGATGCTTGAGGGAGTCTCCATCCCGCTGGCATCGGGAAATGCTTGTGCAGGGCTGGGAACCAGGGGCTCTGTGTCCCTCTCACCGCTGAAGGTGCTCAGGCCTGGGGGGGCTCTCCGACGTTCTCATCCCTGGGGAGGCCAGGGATCCTCAGCAGCCATGAAAGGAGGCACCACCAGAGCCCCAGAGGGATGAGACTGGAAATGGGACACTCCTGGTGGCTTTTTTCATTCACTTTTGCCTTTTGAAGGTTTTTATGGACACCAGGTGACTTCTGGAGATGGACTTGGGCAGAGGACCTTCAGACTCACTGTGCTCATCCCTTGTTTTTCCCGAAACCAGGATTTCCCATTCCCAAACCTTGGCCCAGTGGAGGAGAAGGCTACAGGGAAGAGAAAGATGCCCTGAGAAATGCAGGCAGGTGAGGAGGAAGTCAGTGTCCCTTTCCCCTTCTCTCCTGCTCCATCTCCCAGCTCAGCATGGCCCGTAGCTGCAGGACAGCCCCTCTGCCTTGGCCATCCTGCTGGGGATGCACTGGGGTTATCTCGTTCCCTTTCCCTTTGGCATGGAGGCAAAATGCATCCTCTCCTTGTCCTACCTTCCCCAGAGAAGAAGATGAGGACGGAGACCAGAGAGGACAAATCTTCACAACAGAACCTCATGGAAGAAGCTATTTTGAAGGACTCCATGGCACATTAATCGAACGGGGAGGTAAAGCCCAAGAGATCCCACAGGATGAGGGCCTGCAAACCCAGCCCAGGGTGCTCTGAGGAGGAAAGACCCACCCTGTGCCAGGAAGGTGGACAGAGCTTCAGGCAGGGATCAGAGCTGGTGGTCCATGAGCAGCTTCCTGATGGGGAGAAGCCCTACAAGTGCTTGGAGTGTGGGAAGAGCTTCAGGCAGAGCAGCACCCTGATCCGCCACCAGATGATCCACACTGGGGAATGGCCCTACGAGTGTGGGGAGTGTGGGAAGGGCTTCAGCTGCAGCTCAAAACTTGTCAGGCATCAACACATCCACAGTGGGGAGAGGTCCTACGAGTGTTCTGAGTGCCAGAAGAGGTTTCACACGAGCTCAAATCTCCTCTGCCACCAGCGGATTCACACAGATGAGAGGCCCTTCCACTGCTCTGACTGTGGGAAGAGCTTCAAGTACAACTCCTACCTCATGAAGCACCAGTGCATCCACACTGGGGAGAGGCCCTACGAGTGTCCCGAGTGTGGGAAGAGGTTTCACATGAGCTCCAATCTCCTCCAGCACCAGCGGATTCACACAGATGAGAGGCCCTTCTGCTGCCCTGACTGCAAGAAGGGCTTCAACTGCAACTCCCACCTCGTCACCCACGGGCGTATCCACACTGGGGAGAGGCCCTACGAGTGTCCCCAGTGTGGGAAGAGCTTCAGACAGAGCTCTCATTTGAGCAGACACCAACACAGTCACCAGTAAGGGAAGACATGCAAATGCTGCAACTGCAGGAAGAGCTTTGTGCACTGCTCCAACTTCATCCCCCATGGGAGAACCACATTTGGAAGGGCCCTGGTGATACGTGTTCATGTGATCCATGCTGGGAAGACACCTGTTCGTTTTCCTGCTCCTGCCAATGACATGATGTGAGCCTGAAGAACATGAGGGTCTGGCCAGGGCTGTGTCATTACATTCACTCTGACCTCAGGTCATTGCCAGGGGCAGGAAAGGGACTCTCTCTCTCCCTGAGGAGAAGGGTGTCCTTCCCAGGCAGGAGAAAATTATGGCCAGGAAGATACCATTGTGTTGTAGTTTTCCCTTTTTTAAAACCCTTCTGTTGTCAATATTGTTTCTGTTCCTGTTTGTTCTTTATCTCGATGCTGTTCCAAATAAATTGTTCTTATCCCAGCCTGGGATCTTTGCCTTTTGTGATTTCCATGGGAGGTGGGAGGGCAGCAAGCGGCAGTGCAGTTTTAGTGGAAGCAGGACATTGGGGAATCCCATTCCTAAACCCCAGCCCGTGGAAACCGAGCATCCCAGCTGGTCCCAGCCCTGGTGGCCATGGCAACAGCCTTGGGAGCGGGTCCCTGGCTGGGGCTGTGGGAACCTCTTCCCTCTGGTGCCCAGGGACAGGACTGGAGGGAACGGCTGCAGCTGAGTCGGGGCAGGCTCAGGTTGGATCTCAGGAAAAGGTTTTTGCCCAGAGGCTGCTGGGGCAGTGCCCAGGCTCCCCAGGGAAGGCTCCCAGCTCCAGGGCTCTCTGAGCTCCAGCAGCATTTGGCCAGCGCTGCCAGGCCCAGGCTGGCATTGTTGGGGTGTCCTGTGCAGGGCCAGCAGTTGGACTCCAGGATCCTGATGGGTCCCTCCCAGCTCAGCCAATTCTGTGGATCTGGGATCCCATGACCCATAGCAACAGGGGGCTGGTGATGGTTGCCTGTTAAGGATCAGATTTGTCACAGGCACTCAGAGGGGTTCCATGGTAACTTTCCAAAAGTCTCCAGGCTGTTCAAGAGCTGGAATGTCACAGGCAGAGACAGGGGCTCCATGGACACCTCCCAGGGGTTTCTGGGGATGGTAAAGAGCCCTGTGGTCAGAGGCAGTCACAGCCATTCCATGGTGACATCCCAGGGCACCTTGGGCTGCAAAGGCACCCATCTGTCACAGGCACTCACGGGGGCTCCACGGTGACATTCCAGGAGTCCCCAGGCTGCCAAAGAGCGGGATGTCCCAGACACTCCCAGGGTTTCCTCTCATGGGCACAGTGGGAGCTTCAGGCAAAAGCTTCATTTCTTTATTGGCGAAACTCCTGATGAGTCATGAGATGGAGAAATGACACCCAACAGCCACCATGGATCCTCAAACCCCTGCTGGACCCTTAGACTTCTAAAATTCCTTCTGAAAGAGGAGACTGAGAACGGCTGGATCGAATCCCAGGCCCAGACTTTGTCAAAGGTGTAAAAGATTAGACAGGTAGAATTGAACCTTAATTCAATTTGTCCCACAGGATTAACCATGGAATAGCAGATATATTTGTATAAATACAGCTCTGATTGATTCTGATCATGATTAGATAACATGCCTTTTTTACACCACAGAGTAAATTTAAAAAAACCCAAACAGTTATTTACTCCACAATACGGGAACTATAACAATTATTTGAATATTCTGCTCCAGGAAGCAATTTTGAAGTCAACAGGGCCTGGCTGGAGTTGTTGGAGCCCATTGCAGGCAGACCCTCTTGCTCCAGCAGGAACTGCCTTTCCTGTGCCAGGAGCAGGGCAGGTCCTGCTGCAGGAAAAGCCCCAGGCCAGCCCCAGCAGAGGGAAGGGCTCGGGCACAAGGGCAGAGTGCCGTGCTGGCAGCTGTGCCAGGCAGAGCCTGAGGCACCAAAGGCACCTTGGCAGCAGCAGCTGCTTGCAGGCCATGGCCAGAAGCCTCCCTTGGTAGCCCGGCCTGGTGGCCAGCACTGCAGAGCTGCTGCCTCAGGGCTCACTTCTGCCTGGGCTCTGAAAAGCCACTTCTGCTCCAGGAGCCTGCCTGGGAAGCCATTGGCCCCAGCACCTTGGGGACAAGATATGAATGACAAAACTCTTCATGCCAGCAGAGACAAGGCAGGGGCAGAGGAAAGGGGAGAGCCAGGCCCAGGGCACAGGGCTGCCATGGTGATGGCTGTGAGGTCACTGCCCCTGCAGCAGCCTGGCTGCCCTCAGCAGACATTCTGGCCAGAAGCGTTGTGAGGGCACCCAGCACATCAGAGAACCCACACAACAGGAATTCTGTTCTTGGGGATGAGAGGGTTTCACTGGGTCAGGTTGTACAAAGCTCCTGCTCTTGGACAATTCCTGGGATTCCTGTGATGGGGAATCCAGTTCTCTGGAAAAACAGTTGCAGTTTTGTGCCACTGTCATAATTGTAAAATATTTCTCCTTCTAAGAAATGTAAATCCACACTCATTCAGTTGAGAGTTATTGACTCTTGTTCTGTTACTGCAAGATGTGGAACAAAATAATGTTGACCAGTATTTTTCCATTTTCACAGACCTTGAAAAGTAACCAAAAATCTCCCAAGATGGGGTTTGGAGGCCTCATCGCATAACCAGCAGGTAGAAGGTGGTGGCTCTGGGCTCAGTGGTGTGGAGACTGAGGACAGAACAGGAGCAGCCTGAGAGGGATTGAAGGGTGGTTTCAGAGAGGCTGAAGTTTTTCTTCATTGTATAAAACACCCAGAGAAAGAAATAATGGCACCAAGGGTGTGGAGTTCCCTCGCCCCAGGAAGCAGGCATTCTACCCAGACAGACAGCATCGGGTGAGGGGCGTGATTTAAAGAGGATTCCGCCCCTCCACCCTGTGGGGCACGCCCCTGCAAGCCCAGGAAAAGACACTCCACCCCATCTGGTCAAATAAGGAGTGGCCACAGAACATTTTTCCTTTTCTGTACTCTCATTGGTTCAAATTCTACTGCGAAGTCCCTGCCATAGATTTTTCCATTGGTTGTCCTCCTCGATTCACTCCTTTGCAGTCCCCTGCTGCTTCTGCTATTGGACCCTGACCCTAAACTCCACCCCTACCCTGTCATATAAAACCCATGACAAACCACCACCCCCTCTCCCGATTTGTTTCTTGTTTTGGTCCCTGGCACAAAAAAGGATCCTGGGCTTTGCTAAACCAGGACGAATCCTGTTGCTTTCCTTTCCCTGTTGGTCATCGATGCCTGCCTGAGGTCTGAGACTCCGGGGTCTGGGGGAGTCGTTTTGCTGCTTACTGCAGTGCAACACAACACAAGGGCAGCTGGGGAGGACCAGACATGAAGAGAAAGGAATTTCCTCCCCCAGGGCAGGGCTGTGGTGCAGAAGGAGCCTGGAGCAGCCCAAGGCTTTGTGTGGAAGGCAGAGGCAGGCAGGAGGCCGAGCTGTCAGCAAAGGAAGGGGCCAGCCAGGTGGGGCAGCCGGGGGATGACGACAGCCTGCAGGGACAGAGGCGCAGGGCAGGGACACCGTAGGACAGCCTGGGCTGCACAGGGCACAGGGATGGGCAGCAGCTGCAAGGCCCTGACAGAGCCAACTTGGGCAGCGCTTTGGCCATGGCTGCTGGCCCTGGGCCTGAGCCAGGAGCAGGAGACAAGTGACCCTTGCAGGCCTGGGGCCTCATTGCCTCCTTGTCCCTGCTCAGCAGCCTGGCAGGGGCTGCCCCATGGTGCTGCCCTTGGCATTGCACATCCCCACATGCCAGTGCCCATCCTGGGAAGAGCCCTGAGCAAGGAGGGAGGGACAGGATCTGCCTAGCCAGGGGCTGGGGCTCAGGCCTTGGCCCTTTGCATTCCTGAAACACATCCAGGTTTGCTCAGCACCAGAGGCACCTTTGCCTTGCTTGTCCCCAGCTGTCATCAGTTCATCAGTGCCTCCAGTGTTCCGCTCTACCTGGAACCTGGAGACACTCACATGAGTTATGTCCCTCACTGGGACCCATTTAAAGTTAAATAAAGTTGGGACTTTGAATCTGATTTTAAGTTCTTGAGAAGGTTTTTGAGCACACTCTGAGGGATAGAGTCTGATGCAAGGAGCACCAAAGCCCCAGAGGGTCATTAAAGTCCTGCTGCTGTGTCTGTGCTGCTGAGCTGGGCCGGGCTCCTGGCCCAGAGGCAGCTCCTGGCAAGGGCAGCGCTGCAGAGAGACAGCTCTGGCCAGGAGCAGCTCCTGTGCACAGCCCAGCAGGGCTGGGGCACTGCCAGGGCAGCTCAGGGACACCAGCAGGGCACAGCCAGAGCTGACAGGGGCTCAGCACTGGCAGGGGCTGGGGGATGTCCCAGAGGGGGCTGTGTCACAGCGGCACCTCTGTGGCTGTGTCCTAGAGGCACAGAGCAGCTGTGATGTCAGCAAGGGGCTGTGTGACAGCACAGAGTGGGCTGTGTAAGGTCACAGGTTGGGCTATGACATCACAGAGTTTGTTGTGTGAGGTCACTGAGCAGCTACAGCATCATAGAGGAGACTGTGTGACAACACAGAGCAGGCTGTGACATCATGGCATGGCTGTATGACATTATAGAGGAGATTGAGGTCAAAGTGTGTGCTGTGACATTACAGAGTAGCAGCATGACATAACAGAGAGGGTTTTGTGACATCACTGTGGGGGTTGTGACATCACAGAGCTGTCTGTGACATCATGGAGTAGGGTATGAGGCCATAGAGCAGATCCGGACGTAACAGCTGGTGGCTCTGTGACATCAGCGAGTGGGTTGTGACATCACTAGGTGGCTGTGTAACATAGAGAAGACTGTGACATCACAAAGCAACTTTCTGACATCACAGAGTCTTCTGGGACATCACAATGCAGCTGCATGACATTCCAGGGTGACATCCCAGAACTGGCTCTGTGACAAAACAAGGGTGCTGTATGACATCCCAGAGTGGGCTGTGACATCACAGGTGGCTGTGTTACATCATAGGGTGCTCTGTGACATCACAGGATGCTGTATTGTCGCCCTGATTTTTTAAGACTTTCTAAAGCCTTCTGATGTTTGCATTCTTGTATGAAACTTTCTCACACACTTTTCTGTAAACAACCTATTGTTTGCATTCTTTTATGGAGGAGGAGAAATTTGATGGACTGTTGGTTTGTCCACTGTCCCTGGAGAGGTGGCACTTTCACCTCCCAATCCTCTGTCACCTTTGGAAATCTATAAATGTAGGAGTCAGAAAATAAACTCTCTCTTTTCCCTGTCTGAGAGCAGCAGCGTGTCTGCGTCGTGTTGTCTTGTGTCCTGTAGCGACATCTGGTGACCGCCGAAGTGTACTGCAGCCTAGGCTGGAGGCAGAGAGTTCGGGCTGTCGGGTGAGATTGTGCCGTTTGCCCCTTTCCCTGCTGGGAGCTTGGTCTGCTGTCCTGTGATAGCGGCACTCCTGTGGGTATCATGAGTGCATTTGGTGTGTTGGGTTCGTGGAGACGGGTCCTGACGACCAGTAAGATCTCCGTGCCCTGGAGTGATTTCGAAACACTCCATTGCTGGGCTACACAGCGGGGATTCTTTTCCGACCCTACGGAGGCGTTCTCTGAGGCGGCGTGGTCTGGCGTGAATGACCACCTCGTGAAGGAGATGATGGCTGGTGGTCCTGCTAGCGTGAAATTGATGTGGCACACATTGCAGGATGTTGCTCGGGCTGTATGGGGGTCTGAACCTTGCAGCTCTGCAGGTTCCCAGAACGACCTGTCCGTCTCGGATGGGGATGAAAGGGAATCTGAGTTTTTGAGCGACGCAGAGGCTTCCTCCGCTTCCCGGTGGGGGGAGCTGGAGGATGATTCCGCCTCCGAGGGTGGTGGTTGGTCCTCGAAGGGGGATTGGACTCTCAACCCTCTGTTCCAGGGTGATCAGCCGGGGGGCGGAGTCCCGCTGGTTTCTGGGGGTCCCGGGAAGGCAGCTCGGCTGACTCGCCCTGCCCCGAACCGCGGAGTGGAGGGGCAGCCGTCGTCCCCCTGTGCCCTCCCGGCGCTCGGGGGCGATGAGGGGCCCCTGGATCAGTGCCCAGTTTTGTTCGGGTCTGATTTGGTGACAACGCTCTGTTCGCATTGTGGTAAGTCCACAACATATTCCCTGCGGCCGGCGGAAGCGGGTTCACCCGCTTCAGATTCGGGCCCGTCTCGCGGGGGGACACTTTCTCCTGTTTCTGAGCCTGAGCAGCCCGCCGGGCATGCGCAGGCGGTGGAGGCTGCCGGAGGCGGGGCGTTGGTCGGTGCTCGATCTCGTCCCATCATGGTGGGTGGCATGCCTGCCTCGCTTTGTTCAGCGGAGGCGGAGTCGGCTGCGGCATCCCGTGAGATGGGGCGGGTGCTGCTAGGGGCTGTGCCAACCTCCCTTGTGCCGCCCCGCGCTGACGTGGCTCCGCGAGCCGCATCTCTCCCTGTGTCCCGCCCCTCCCCTGCGCGGGAGACGGGTGGCTCCGCGTCGGGTTTGCGGTCTGTTCTTTTATGGAGGAGGAGAAATTTGATGGACTGTTGGTTTGTCCACTGTCCCTGGAGAGGTGGCACTTTCACCTCCCAATCCTCTGTCACCTTTGGAAATCTATAAATGTAGGAGTCAGAAAATAAACTCTCTCTTTTCCCTGTCTGAGAGCAGCAGCGTGTCTGCGTCGTGTTGTCTTGTGTCCTGTAGCGACACTGTATGAGATCACAGATGGCTGTGTGACATCCGAGGGGCTGTGTGACATCACAGGGTGGCTGCTTGTCCCTGCTCAGCAGCCTGGCAGGGGCCGCCCCATGGTGCTGCCCTTGGCATTGCACATACCCACATGCCAGTGTCCATCCTGGGAAGAGCCCTGAGCAAGGAGGGAGGGACAGGATCTGCCTGGCCAGGGGCTGGGGCTCAGGCGTTGGCCCTTTGCATTCCTGAAACACATCCAGGTTTATTCAGCACAAGAGACACCTTTGCCTTGTTTGTCCCCAGCTGTCATCACTGCCTCCAGTGTTCTGCTGTGCCTGGAACCTGGGGACACTTTCTCAGTCATGTCCCTCAGTGGGACCCATTAAAACTTCAAGAAACTTTGGAGTTTCAATTTAACTTTGAGTTCTGGAGAAGTCTTTTGAAGGCTCTCTCAGGGACTGAGTCTGATGTAAACAACACCCAAGTCCCAAGAGGGTCATTAAAGTCTTTGTTCTGTGTCTGTGCTGCTGAGCTTTAAAGGAACAGCTCTTCCCAGGACCAGCTCCTCTCCCAGCCCAGCAGGGCTGAGGGCTCTGCCTGCAGGCACTGAGGGGACAGGAGGCAGGCAGAGACAGGCTGAGGAAGTCATTGAGCTGAAACTTCACTGGGGGAAAGATCTTCACAGCCCTCCATATGGTGAGTCAGTGGATGCAGGGCAATGTCCCCTGTGCTCCTGGAGGGATCTCCTGAAGCCAGCACACCCCACAGCCTGGGGGATGTGCCAGGAGGACTCTCCCAATTTCTCTGTGGCAGGGGAGCAGGAGGAGGAGGATGTGCTGCAGAGCAGAGCTGCCCTGGGCACCATCAGAGGGACAGGGCAGGACGGCTCCTGCTGCCAGGGATGGCTGCAGGGGCTGAAGCTGGGGCTGCAGCCAGGACTGCCAGGGCTGTCCTGCAGAGCAGGTCCTACAGCCCTCAGGACTCTTGGCCAGCCCAGGGGATGTGCCACCTGCCAGGGGCAGCTCTCAGCCTGCCTGGCAGCTCCCCATGGACAGGTCAGGGGAGCTGTGGGGGCAAGGAGTGACTCCTGCCAGGGCAGGTCCTGCTGCAGTGGAGAGGGTGCTGTGTGGGCCAGGCTGCTCAGAGCTCCAGCTCACGCCCAGCTCATTCTTGAGGGGACTTTTCATGAGCTCATTTAGGGCAGGGGTTTCCTGCTTGGGTCTCTGCTTTCCTGAATCTGTGCTCCCACTGTTCCCTGGCTCAGCTTGGTGGCTAAGCTTGGTGTGCAGGGCAGAACAGCGGCTGAGGCTCTTAAACCATCACCCTGAATTTTCCTGGGAACCTCAGCAAGTGCCCCCCTGCTCCCCAGCCTCCAGGCCCATCCAGAATCACCTTTCCACGGTGCCCAGGCTGGGGGAGCTGTTCCTTAATCCCTGCAGCCCTGAGCAGCTGCAGGGCAGAGCTGGCCCAGGGGCTGGGCTGGGCTCTGGCAGCTCTGGCAGGGAAGGAGCCCAGGGCCACAGGAGCAGCTCGGGCTGGGACAGCTCCAGCAGCAGAGCCGTGGGCAGGGAGGGAGGGAGGCAGTGCTGAGGGAAGCCCTGCTGCAGGGCAGATGTGGCACTGCCAGCCCTGCCCTGCAGGGCAGACACTGCCCTGAGCAGCACAGCTCTTGTGTCCCCTCCCAGCCAGCACAGCCCTCAGCCCGGGGCTCAGGGCCCTCAGTCCCTCCTGGGCTGGCAGAGCAGCCCCAGAGATGAAGCGGACGGCGCTGCCGGGGGAGCAGCTGGTTCAGCCCCGCAGTCCCCGCCCTCCACGGGGGCTGCGGCGCGCCAGGGCGCTGGGGTGTTCACCTTTAGCGCGACTGCTGACGCGGCCAGCGGGAAACCGGTGTTCTCCCGGGGTCGCAGGTCCTCCCTGCCGGGTGTGTGGACTCTTCCCCCGTGCCAGGTGACCGTGCGTCCGAAGGATCCCAGACGATTCTGGGGGGAAGTCGGAGCTACAGCTGATGAGATGCGTGAGCCTGTCTCCTCGCAGCGTCTGCAGGATCACGGAGGGGGCTCCTCTGGCTCTGCTGGTGCTGCGGGGGATGTGGGGTCGAGTGCTGTTGCAGTGCCTCGCAGTCAGGTAGCTGCTCTTGTTCCCGTGGGGCCCACGGGACGGGACACGGCAGGTACTGCGGCCTTGCCAGAAGGCCCCCAGGCTTTTCCTGTGATCAGGGGTCTTGCTCATAACACTTATGAGCCTCTGCCCTTCAAGACAAAGACAAAACTCCGTGAGACGGTTGCTCGACATGGTTTGGGCTCTTCTGAGGTCATGCACATGCTTCGCATGATTTCTTCTGAGGTGCGTACGCCTGCCGATGTCCGTGACGTTGCGCGTGCTCTTTTTGATCCCGTGCAATTTGGCGTCTTTGAGACCAAGTGGGCTCGCTTGGCAGCCACTACAGCACAGCATAATGCTACACTGGGGCCGCAGGATCCCAGGAGAGTGGCTGACGTTGACATGCTGATGGGTACAGGCAATTACAATGAGCCTCAGGGACAGGCTGGTTTCTCTCCCTCCGTGCTTGAGCAGTGTCAAGCACTAGGCATGTCGGCAGTGATTCAGACCGTAGAAATGGCTGCTCCACGGCAACCATTTGCAACCATTGTCCAGAAGGCTGATGAGCCTTTCATGACATTTGTGGGGAGGCTGACTGCCTCAGTGGAGAGGCAGCTGACAAATCCGCTGACAAGAGAGGCTGTGATTGCGGACCTAGCGAGGAGCAACTGTACAGCAGACTGTAAGAGAGTCATAGACGCTCTTCCTGGTGGGGCTACTGTCTCACAAATGACGGAGGCCTGTTCGGTCATAGGTCCCCCTGTTCAGAAGATGGCTGCCTGGGCTACTGCTGCGCAGCCAGCCTGGGCAGCGCCACAGGGCTGGCAGAAGCAGCAGGGGAATGCTCAGGGCAGCAAGAAACAGGGGAAGAAAGAACAGAAGGAAAAGATTCCTATGTTTCTGTGTGGTCGGTGTGGAAGACCGAACCATATGACAAATGTCTGCAAGGCAACGGTTCATGCTAATGGCCAGGCACTGCCGAGCTCGGGAAACGGGAAGCGAAGCGCGAAGGGGAGACGCGCTCAGACATAAGCTTCTCTCCAGACCCCGGAGCCGATGGAGGTTTGCTCAGCCGGCTTGCAGCCAGCACCCGCGGCTCAGCGGGTGTAGACGTCTGCACAGCAGCAACAGTTGTGTTGGAATCTTGTGAAGTACACAAGGTTCCCCTAGATGCCTTTGGTCCCTTGGGTGGGGGCATGAGTGCTCTCCTGATGGGGAGGTCTAGTGCCACCCTTCAGGGCATCGTTGTGCATCTGGGGCTCATTGATGCAGACTTTACAGGGCAGATTTGTGCCATGGTTTCCACACCCACCCCCCTGGTCACGATCCCGAAAGGGACACGACTTGCTCAACTTGTGCCCTTTAAGTCCTCTGTTTGCAGGGCAGCGGACCGGTCGCGTGGAGCTGGCTGTTTCGGATCCACTGGGCCGCCTCAAGTGCACTGGACTGCTGTTCTGACCAAGGAACGTCCAGAGATGATGTGTGCCCTGTCCATTCCTGGTGTGACGCCGTCGGAGACTCGCCTTCGCGGGCTTCTTGACAGCGGCGCTGACATCACGATTCTCTCTCTTGCTGCCTGGCCTCCGGACTGGCCCCTGGATCCGGTGGAGACGCCTGTCAGGGGGCTGGGGGGAACGGCGCAGTGTTACGTGAGCCAGCAGTCTGTGCTGGTCACGAACCCAGAGGGACAGACGGCCTGGATCAGGCCGCATGTTACTTCTACTCCTGTTAACCTCTGGGGGAGGGATGTTCTGTCAGCGTGGGGGGTGCGCATCGGGACGGGTTTTTGATGGGGGCCACTGCGATGAAGGGCGCGGACTGTCCTACGCCTCCTATACGGTGGTTGGTGGACAAACCTGTTTGGGAGAACCAGTGGCCCCTCCCTCGAGATAAATTGGTCGCCCTTCAGAATCTGGTGCAGGAGCAGTTGGACCAGGGTCATTTGGAGCCTTCTACCAGTCCCTGGAACACTCCTGTCTTTTGCATCAAGAAGAAATCTGGAAAATGGAGGTTGTTGCAAGACCTCCGAAAGGTCAATGCCGTGATGGAAGGCATGGGAACATTGCAGGCGGGCATGCCATCGCCTGCCATGCTCCCTGCCGATTGGCCGGTCCTCATTGTGGATCTGAAGGATTGTTTCTTCACGATTCCTTTGCATCCCAATGACAGGCCGAAATTTGCCTTCTCAGTGCCAGCAATTAACAACGCTGAGCCCGCACAGAGGTATCAATGGAGGACCCTTCCTCAGGGCATGCGCAATTCTCCGGCCATATGCCAGTGGTATGTGGCCCGTGCCTTGTCTGGAGTTCGTGAGCAGTTTCCTGGTGCACGTCTGTATCATTATATGGACGACATTTTGGTGGCTGCGCCCACCCAGGATGAGCTGCTGAGAATTCAGCCTCAGTTGCTCGATGCTTTAAATGCACATGGACTGCAGGTGGCTCCAGAAAAGGTCCAGCAACAACCGCCTTGGAAGTATTTGGGGGTCAAAATTCTGGAACAGACAATCTGTCACCAGGAGGTGCAATTCGTGCATCCTGTGAAGACACTGAATGATGCCCAAAAGTTGGTAGGTGTCATCACTTGGTTACGTCCATACCTGGGGCTAACCGATGCACAACTGTCTCCATTGTATGATCTACTAAAAGGAGACTCTGATCTAAAGTCGCCTCGTTCATTGACCCCTGAGGCACGTCAGGTGCTGGAGGTGGTTCAGCAGGCCGTTTCGGTTTGCCAAGTTTACCGCATTGATCCCTCCATTGATGTCACTGTGTTCATCACCGCTCCAGATTCGCATCCCACAGGTATCATTGGCCAATGGAGTGACAAATGGTCCGATTCCTTGCACGTTTTGGAATGGGTTTTCCTGCCCCATCAGCCGCAAAAGACGGCAACCCCATTGTCTGAGCTTTTTGCTCGTTTGATAATCAAATGCCGGCAACGGTGCTTGCAATTGATGGGTGCGGATCCCGCAAAGATCATACTCCCAGTACAGCGGGAGGATTTTGACTGGAGCTTTGCAAACAGTGTGTCCCTGCAGAGTGCTCTGGAAAACTTTTCAGGGCAGATCACTTATCATCTGCCCAGCCATAGGCTGTTGCATATGGCGAAGTCCACACAAATCTCTTTGCGGCCCAAAAATAGTCAGGAACCTGTGCAAGGACCCACCGTCTTTACCGACGGTTCAGGGAGGACAGGAAAGGCCATTGTTACCTGGAGGGATGGATCTGAGTGGCAGGTTCTGGAAGGTCATGAGGATGGGTCAGCCCAATTGGTTGAATTGAAGGCTGCTGTCATGGCATTTGAGAAATTTTCCCAGGAACCTTTCAACTTGGTCACGGATTCTGCCTATGTGGCCGACATTGCACAGCGGTTGGGTCACTCGGTCTTGAAAGAGGTCAGTAACCCTGCCTTGTTTCATTTGCTGAAGGCCTTGTGGTGTGCCATTCAGGCTCGGGTTCATCCTTTCTACGTTCTGCATGTAAGGAGTCACACCAATTTGCCAGGCTTTATAGTGGAAGGTAACGCTAACCCAGCGTGGGTAGCCCCTCAGCCTGATACACTCGCGCAGGCCAAGGCGTCTCATGGGTTTTTCCACCAGAACGCACATACTCTGCAGAAGCAGTTTCAGCTGACGCCAACAGAGGCTCGTGACATTGCTGAGTCATGTGATGACTGCCATGCACTGGCTCCGCCTTTACCAGCAGGGGTAAACCCCAGGGGCCTTAGGGCCTTGGAGCTTTGGCAGACCGATGTCACCCAGATTGCCGAGTTTGGCCGGCTCAAGTATGTGCATGTCACGGTGGACACATTCTCCTCTGCAATGTGGGCTTCTGCTCACACCGGAGAAAAGGCCCGAGATGTCCTTGCCCACTGGAGGCAGGCCTTTGCCGTTCTGGGCATACCTTCTGCTGTGAAGACCGACAATGGTCCTGCTTACGCATCGCAAAAGGTGCGGCAGTTCCTGCAGTTGTGGGGAGTGTCACACAAGTTTGGTATCCCTCATTCTCCGACTGGCCAAGCTATTGTAGAACGTGCTCATGGTACTCTGAAGCGGGTTCTTCAAAAACAAAAACGGGGAATGCGGGGTGGAACCCCGCACAGTCGGTTGGCAAAGGCATTGTACACCATCAATCATCTTACGGTGCCGCAGAACTCAAATAACCCTGTTGTTTTGAAACACCATCTCTCGTTGCAGGCTGCGGACGAAGCACAACAGCCTCGAGCGAAGGTTCGGGTGCGGAATTTAGTCACCAAAGAGTGGGAAGGTCCCTATGATCTTATCGCTTCGGGGCGTGGGTATGCTTGTGTATCCACAGATACCGGGGTGTGCTGGGTACCTTCAAAGTGTGTTCGCCCTGACCTGCAACCGCAGAGACAGAATCCGACTGACAGGCAAAACAGAAGCCGTGACCAACCTGAAAGGCGTCAAGTGGGTGAATCATGGAGTGATGATTCGGATGCAGATGATGCGAGTGATCACTCCGATGATTCCTCCATGAATGGACGCTGAATTTTGTTCATGGGTTTTTTTCTTTTCACGTTGTTCATTTTTTCCTTTTCTTTTTAAAACTGAGAAGGGTGAGATGTCGCCCTGATTTTTTAAGACTTTCTAAAGCCTTCTGATGTTTGCATTCTTGTATGAAACTTTCTCACACACTTTTCTGTAAACAACTTATTGTTTGCATTCTTTTATGGAGGAGGAGAAATTTGATGGACTGTTGGTTTGTCCACTGTCCCTGGAGAGGTGGCACTTTCACCTCCCAATCCTCTGTCACCTTTGGAAATCTATAAATGTAGGAGTCAGAAAATAAACTCTCTCTTTTCCCTGTCTGAGAGCAGCAGCGTGTCTGCGTCGTGTTGTCTTGTGTCCTGTAGCGACACTGTATGAGATCACAGATGGCTGTGTGACATCCGAGGGGCTGTGTGACATCACAGGGTGGCTGCTTGTCCCTGCTCAGCAGCCTGGCAGGGGCCGCCCCATGGTGCTGCCCTTGGCATTGCACATCTCCACATGCCAGTGTCCATCCTGGGAAGAGCCCTGAGCAAGGAGGGAGGGACAGGATCTGCCTGGCCAGGGGCTGGGGCTCAGGCGTTGGCCCTTTGCATTCCTGAAACACATCCAGGTTTATTCAGCACAAGAGACACCTTTGCCTTGTTTGTCCCCAGCTGTCATCACTGCCTCCAGTGTTCTGCTGTGCCTGGAACCTGGGGACACTTTCTCAGTCATGTCCCTCAGTGGGACCCATTAAAACTTCAAGAAACTTTGGAGTTTCAATTTAACTTTGAGTTCTGGAGAAGTCTTTTGAAGGCTCTCTCAGGGACTGAGTCTGATGTAAACAACACCCAAGTCCCAAGAGGGTCATTAAAGTCTTTGTTCTGTGTCTGTGCTGCTGAGCTTTAAAGGAACAGCACTTCCCAGGACCAGCTCCTCTCCCAGCCCAGCAGGGCTGAGGGCTCTGCCTGCAGGCACTGAGGGGACAGGAGGCAGGCAGAGACAGGCTGAGGAAGTCATTGAGCTGAAACTTCACTGGGGGAAAGATCTTCACAGCCCTCCATATGGTGAGTCAGTGGATGCAGGGCAATGTCCCCTGTGCTCCTGGAGGGATCTCCTGAAGCCAGCACACCCCACAGCCTGGGGGATGTGCCAGGAGGACTCTCCCAATTTCTCTGTGGCAGGGGAGCAGGAGGAGGAGGATGTGCTGCAGAGCAGAGCTGCCCTGGGCACCATCAGAGGGACAGGGCAGGACGGCTCCTGCTGCCAGGGATGGCTGCAGGGGCTGAAGCTGGGGCTGCAGCCAGGACTGCCAGGGCTGTCCTGCAGAGCAGGTCCTGCAGACCTCAGGACTCTTGGCCAGCCCAGGGGATGTGCCACCTGCCAGGGGCAGCTCTCAGCCTGCCTGGCAGCTCCCCATGGACAGGTCAGGGGAGCTGTGGGGGCAAGGAGTGACTCCTGCTAGGGCAGGTCCTGCTGCAGTGGAGAGGGTGCTGTGTGGGCCAGGCTGCTCAGAGCTCCAGCTCACGCCCAGCTCATTCTTGAGGGGACTTTTCATGAGCTCATTTAGGGCAGGGGTTTCCTGCTTGGGTCTCTGCTTTCCTGAATCTGTGCTCCCACTGTTCCCTGGCTCAGCTTGGTGGCTAAGCTTGGTGTGCAGGGCAGAACAGCGGCTGAGGCTCTTAAACCATCACCCTGAATTTTCCTGGGAACCTCAGCAAGTGCCCCCCTGCTCCCCAGCCTCCAGGCCCATCCAGAATCACCTTTCCACGGTGCCCAGGCTGGGGGAGCTGTTCCTTAATCCCTGCAGCCCTGAGCAGCTGCAGGGCAGAGCTGGCCCAGGGGCTGGGCTGGGCTCTGGCAGCTCTGGCAGGGAAGGAGCCCAGGGCCACAGGAGCAGCTCGGGCTGGGACAGCTCCAGCAGCAGAGCCATGGGCAGGGAGGGAGGGAGGCAGTGCTGAGGGAAGCCCTGCTGCAGGGCAGATGTGGCACTGCCAGCCCTGCCCTGCAGGGCAGACACTGCCCTGAGCAGCACAGCTCTTGTGTCCCCTCCCAGCCAGCACAGCCCTCAGCCCGGGGCTCAGGGCCCTCAGTCCCTCCTGGGCTGGCAGAGCAGCCCCAGAGATGAAGGGCATCTCTCCTGCCATGTGCCCATTCCTGCTGACTAGGACCTGAGGGCCACTACCCTGCCCTGGTGCTGCCTGGCAGGGGCTGTGCAGGGCTGGGCAGGGAAAGGCTTTTCCCAGGCCCAGCTCTCTCTGTCCTTGCCTTGCCCAGTTGCTCCTGGCATTGCTGAGGGGCTCTCTGGAATGGCAGTTCCAGCTGCAGGGTCAGGCCCAGCCCTTGGGCTCCTCCTGTGCAGGCTGAGCTCAGCAATGGGGTGTCCCAGCTCCCTGTGCCCGGGGAGCTCTGGGCAGGGCAGGCTGGCAATGAGCCAACTCTCCTCAAGCAGTGCCATGGACATGACCCTTGGCGTGTCCTTGGGATGCCATCCATGCTGTGAGCTGCCTCCAGGGGACACTGAGGGACAGGAGTGTCCTTGGCCAGAGTGGGGCTGAGACTCTGAGAAAGGCTGAGCCAGTTTGCTCTGCTGTGGGTCCCTCTGCTCTCAGCTGTGTCAGGCTGATTTCCAGGGGAGCACAGGGACTGCCCTGGATCTCAGAAATGGCAGCTGGGGACAGATGGGGTGAAAGAGCAACTCCCCTCACCCTTCAATGAATCACAGCCACTGCTCTTGCATTGCTCAGTTCTCTCTGATCTCCCTGGGCACAGCAGGAAACCCTCTCAAACTGCCTTTGACTGCCACTGTTCCTTAGCCCTGGGACAGTAGGTGCTGCAGAGCTGCTCTGCCTCAGGAGCAGCTTGGGCTGATGAAATCCAAGCCCAGGACTGGCCCCTGTCCCTGTTCCCATAACCCCACAGCTGCAGAGCAAAGCTGACCCCTCGGTGTCCATGGGCAGAGCCCCTGCTCGTCACAGCAACGGGGCCAGATCCCAGCAGAGCTCCAGGCACAGGGCTGAAGGAAGGGCTCTGAGAAAAGGAAAATTGGATGGCACAGAGCAGCAGGGGCAGAGCTGGGAGAAAGGGCTTGGACATTGTTTAGCAAAGTCAGCCCTGACTCGTCACTGTGTCCTCCCTGAACAGGAATGCATGGCCAGCCCCAGCAAATGTCCAACAGCAGCTCCATCAGGCACTTCCTCCTGCTGGCATTGGCAGACACGCGGCAGCTGCAGCTCCTGCACTTCTGCCTCTTGCTGGGCATCTCCCTGGCTGCCCTCCTGGGCAACGGCCTCATCATCAGCGCCGTAGCCTGCGGCCACCACCTGCACACGCCCATGTTCTTCTTCCTGCTCAACCTGGCCCTCAGCGACCTGGGCTCCATCTGCACCACTGTCCCCAAAGCCATGCACAATTCCCTCTGGGACACCAGCAACATCTCCTACAAAGGATGTGCTGCTCAGGTGTTTTTCTTTGCCTTTTTCATGTCAGCAGAATTTGCACTTCTCACAGTGATGTGCTATGACCGCTACGTGTCCATCTGCAAACCCCTGCACTACGGGACCCTCCTGGGCAGCAGAGCTTGTGCCCACATGGCAGCAGCTGCCTGGGCCAGTGGTTTCCTCAATGCTCTGCTGCACACAGCCAACATATTTTCCCTGCCCCTGTGCCATGGCAATGCCCTGGGCCAGTTCTTCTGTGAAATCCCACACATCCTCAAGCTCACCTGCTCACACTCCAAACTCAGGGAATATGGGATTACTGTCCTAAGTGCTGTTCTATATCTCGGTTGTTTTGTGTTCATAGTTTTCTCCTATGTGCAGATCTTCAGGGCTGTGCTGAGGATCCCCTCTGAGCAGGGACGGCACAAAGCCTTTTCCACCTGCCTCCCTCACCTGGCTGTGGCCACCATGTTCCTCAGCACTGGCACATTTGCCTACCTAAAGCCCCCCTCCCTCTCCTCCCCATCCCTGGATCTTTCAGTGTCAGTTCTGTACTCGGTGGTGACTCCAGCCCTGAACCCCCTCATCTACAGCCTGAGGAACCAGGAGCTCAAGGATTCCCTGAGAAAACTGGTGACTGTATCTTCAAAAGCAATAAATTCCCTTTTCTGCTGCATAGCCTTCAGAATGTAACTCTTACAATCTCATCCTTTTCCCCCCTATTTCTCTATTTCTTATTATGGGGACTATTTGTATTGTTGTAATGTTTCTTACAAAATACTGTAGTATTACTTTTAGCATTTCAATATTAATATCTACCTTTCTTTTGAAACAGAAAGACTTGCAAGAGGCTTGTTCCTTTGGCATTTAAATAAAAACAAGTGCCTGCCCTGACCTGTCTGTCCAAGGCATTTCCTCAGCCCTTCTCTGGCTCTGCTGTGGCAGTGCCTGTGAGCAGAGGTGGAGGGAAGGGGCTCCCAGCACAGCAGCACAGCCAGGGACAATGGCCCTGCCTCTTCCCACATCTGCTCCTCCCAGCTCCACACTCCCCTTCCCAGCCCTGCTGTGGGTGCCAGGCCGGAGTGCTCTGGCAGCTTGGTCACTGTCCTGCTGCGTGTCCGTGCTGTGCCCTCAGGCAGGGACAGGCCATGGGCACTTCTGGGACACAGCTGGGCTCCAGCACAGCAGCTCCACCAGCAAAGGGCATCGCCTGAGCGCAGGGCAGGAAGGCTCTGCTCCCCTCCAGAGTCACTCTCAGACTCTCAAGAGGCTCCTTGTGTTGCTTGTTCTCCTAGGGCTCAGTGGGATGAGATCAGGGGCTCAATGGGGCCTTCAGGGGACTCAGGTCTGGGTCAGATTTTGCTTGTTGGTGGCCAGTGCCCATCAGATGGAGAATGGTCTGTGCTGAACCATCATGGGGCTCTGCAGCTTGTGCCAGGGCTGATGGCAGGGGAAGGTTCGTCTGGAGGGCCTTGGGAGCTGCCAGGAGAACACAGGGGACCTGCAGGGACAGTGTGTGCCAGGGACCAGCGTGTGCCAGGGAGCAGCAGGGAGTGGAGCTCACTGGGCACAGGCCTGGCCAGGCTGGGCTCACCCCAAGATCAAGGACTGAATGTCTGCTGTGAGCCAGGAGAGCTCTGCAGCCCAGGGACACAGCAAGCCCAGGGAAAGGAGTCTGGGCACTGCCTGCTCTGAGCCTCAGGGAATTCCCCCAGGAGGATCCAGGGCAGCCCCAAGCCCCTCTGGCAGCCCTGGCACAAGGCAGGCACCTCTGAGCCCCCTCCATGGCCCCGCAGAGCCTGTGTGGGAGGGGGTCAGTGCAGGGAGCACCATCAGCTGCCTCTGTGTGCCAGGCTGAGCAGCAGAGCCCAGCAGAGGCAGCCCAGGGCCCCGGGCAGCACAGCCCCCGTGCTCTGCAGAGCAGCAGCCCCAGCTCGGGGCTCTGGGCAGCAGGGCAGGGGCTGCAGCAATGGCTGCTGGGGCCAGCATAGACGTGTTCCCCTGGGAAAGGCTCTGGGGGCAGCTGGCATGGGCCAGGAGCAGAGCAGGAGCCCGTGGGTGTGCAGAGGAGCCCTGGCAAGAGGCTGCCCTGTCCCTGGGCCAGCAGGAGCTGCCTGAGGAGCCCCGGGGCCAACTCTGCTTCTGGGCTGGGCAGCGGGGCTGGCCCTGGGGCTGCAGGAGCTGTCCGAGCTGAGCATCTGCTGAGCATTCCAGACCCAGAGTGGCTGTCCCTGACCTCCAGTGCCTGCAGTTCCTGCTGCAGGGCCAGACCTGACTCTGCTGCTCTGCTGGGCTGGGGCAGGGGCAGGGAAAAGCTGCACTGGGCAGTGCCAGGGAGAGGAAAACAATGGGGCCTCCTCCATATGGGTCCCTACAGTGCCAGAATGGCCTCCATGGTTCCATTACGCCCCAGAGTGTCACAATGGCCCTTTGGTTCCAGTAAGCCCCACAGGGTCACCATGGTCTCCTGGTTACAGGAGGCCCTGCAGTGTCACAAGGGCCCCTTTGGTTCTGTGGAGCCCACAGGGTCAGTTTTACCAGTGGGCAGGGTCAGCACCAAAGACACAGACACCAACTGAAGGAATTGTGTCATTTATAAAAGGTAAATCTGCAAAAAATTACAACAGGAGCAGCTCAGCAATGCACTCAACCATCACCACCAAAGATTGCAGCGGTGATTAAGAAAGATCCAGCACCAGTTCCCCTCAGCCTTTAACATCCCCCAGATCCACACAGCAGCAGGGGAAGCTGTCCCAGCCAAGGGCTGCAGAGCCACTCCTGGACACTGGGAATTCCTGCAGGTGCCTCCAGCCACAGCTGAGGCTCCAACCCCGCTGTGAGAGGGCCCAGCTCTGACAGTGCTGAATGATCAAACTGACAGCACTTCCAGTGTGAGAACATCTGGTTTCATCCTCCTCTTGGGTCCCTCCCAAAGCCTGGCCAGGGCCCCAGGATGAACCAAGGGAGGTGACTTTCATCCTTCACCCCCGAACAAGGCCAGATGGGCCTTGTCTGTTTTTTAAACACAGAAAGGTAAATACACGTTTCACCAATGAACACATACAGAGATCATATTCCTCATAGTGATTCATTAATGAGTAGATACAAATATAAGATTTGGTGGCAAAGTTTATCTAGAGCTGAGCTTTGGCTCAGGGCCTGGTGTTCAGGCCTCAGTCAGGGCTTGGTGCTGAGGCCTCAGGACTTCAATTGGGTCCTTTAATCTGCAGTGGAACTACAATTCATAACAATTATTTCAATAACACAGTTTAGGTTTAGGTATTGAGCATAAAGGCATTGCGTCTTGTTCTTCAATTAAGTGCTGTTCAAGTTCATTACTCAGAGCTATAATTCACATTCCTTTTAAAACAGCCCTAATTAATTGCTATTC
Organism: Passer domesticus; assembly: GCF_036417665.1. Taxonomy (NCBI): domain Eukaryota; kingdom Metazoa; phylum Chordata; class Aves; order Passeriformes; family Passeridae; genus Passer; species Passer domesticus. Next base: position 5,383,047 of record NC_087481.1, on the reverse strand, counting down.
CCTGTTATTTTATCAAATGTCCCTTTTTTCTTGAGACTGTGTCTCTTTCTAGACAAGTCTCAATACTCCATTTCCAGCACAGTGTCACAACAACTCTAACATGAAATCATAACACACCAAGTGCTCACACTACAATGACAACAGACACTGCCACAAATTCATTTCAGAGCAGCCTCCAATTTGGCAGCCACAAAGCCAATGCCACCAAGAAAAATTTTCTTCTTGCTGCCACTCTTCAACTGCTTTTTCTGTTAAGGTGATTCCTGACTGTTTGTCTTCAAGCCCATCAGATAGCAGTGCAACATTCCTGTCCCATGAGAGCCCAGGTTCCTCCCTGGCCAGCAAGCAGATAATCCCAGGCTGTGCCCCATTTGTGTTTGTTGGAGCTCCTGGGATGTACTATTGGATATTTTAACAGGATCATTTGCTATTTTTTCTAATAATCAATTTATATCTTTACTGTAATATCTGCAGGACAGGGCAGTGCACATGGGGCACAGTGTGAACCAGAATCTTTGGTTTTCTGAGAACAAAGGCGCTCCTTGGGTGGAAAATGTTCTCTTGGCCCCAACTCTTCCTTGTGGTCCTTCCGAAGGACCCTCCAGGGAGGCATCAGCATTGCCCGGAAACAGGACCCAAACCATCCTTTAGGAAGCTGTTTATGGGCAGTGTCCACACACCCAGCAGCTCCCATTCCCAGTACCAAAGGTCTGATTTCCCATTTCCCACTGTGGGCTGCTGATGGATCCAGGGCTCCTCCCTGGGCCCTCCAAGGGAACCCCATTCCTCCCAGCATCGGTTGAGAACATTTCCAGCAATTAGATATTTTGAGTATTTTGGTTACTTTGATCTTTACATTCTCATAAGAATTTAATGACGAATCCTTGGTGAAACTGTAGAGGTGTTTGTGGCAAACAAAGTTTCTGGCTGACACTCAAGATACAACTTACAGACATCAGCAGTACTTCAGTGACAAGGTTACTCATTCTTTTTCTTCAGTCTCATTTGGGTTAGGAACAATAATTCTGTTGTCCATGGAGCTGGTGCCTTTTTAATTCCAGAACAATGCCCCCAAGGTCCTTTGCTGTTCATCTTTACCATGTTGTCTGTGGCTAACAAGGCTTGGTGGGGCCCTTTTCCCTTTGGCTGTAAGGGGCCAGGTCCCAGTCCCTGAGGGCACCCAGAATCCTGGATGGAATTTGTGTGCAAGTCCCTCAGTGTCACAGCAGCCTCCACATGGAGCCCCGTGGATCAGAGCATTTTCCAAAGGGGCCGTTGGGGAAAACAGGGAGACTTGGTCTGGCAGGATGTGCAAAACAGTATCCTGTAATATCTCCTTGTTCTCACACAGAATACTTGGCTGCAGGGACATATTCCCATTGCTCCTGCTCAGGTTTCAGGATTCAGTGCTGTCTTTCCCCAGAGCTGTTCCTTCACGTGCCTTGGGAGAGCCTTTTGGCCTCTGGGCCCACACTCTGGCTCCATTATTAGGACTGCTGCATCCAAACCCTTTATCTCCACAAACGGTGGTGATTGGAGGCGGATCTCCTTTATTCACAATTGTTCTTAAAATTGCAACAGCAATAATTGTGCTACCCTGTCATGGAGTTGAATAATTCAATCTTGTTCAGTGTTGTTTAACAAAATTATTGTAGTTTCTCCTTGATATTCTGCATCAATTCCTCCTGCCATGATATGAACCCTTTGCAAGGCCAAGCTCCAAGCGAGCAGTTACCAAACCAAAGTGTCCTGGAGGAATCTGAATTCCTGTCTCAGTATTGACAGCTCTCATTTGCTTCTGATTTATCCTAATTAATTCCAGTGCATGAAGGTCCAGCCCTGCAGCCTCTGGGCTGGCCCTGCCAGGGGCCATCACACCCAGAACAGTTTCCCAGGCAGTCCAAGTCTCACTGCCCATGGTTGTAGGTGCAAATTGGGTGCAGCTGTGCACAGCCACAGGGTTTCCATTTCCCCAGTGGGCCACTGTTAAGGGCATGGAGCACATCTGGGAAATGGGTTCTCCATGGGGACAGGTTCCCATCTCCTCATTTTTTCAACTGTTCTTTTAATAACCCTTTCACCCATTCAACAAATCCTGCAGTTTGAAGATAGTCTGGTTCATGAAAAACCCTGCAGTCTGAATCACGGTATTTTTCACAGTAACAGACAAAGCACTTTGCATCACAGTATCAGAAAACCCTGTAAAAATAGACAATTTTATCCCCTCCTCCTTTTTTCATTGTATACAATCTCACAAAGTTTACCTCTAACATTAGGGTCCTGGCCAATCATTTTCTGTAGAGTGTTTAATGTTACATCCCTGAGCAGCCAAAGCTGCCAAATTAGTATTGTCAGCACTATTTCACAGTATTACTTTTTTATACATAGATATAGATATTGATATAGAAATATAGATATAGCTAGATAGGTATAGACATACATATAAAATATATATATATCTATATATATATTAAGGTCTTATTATACTATAAATATGTACATAGTTATTTATGATATTAATATTTCACTTGCACAAATGCATCTGAGCTCAAGATTAAAACCTTCTGTTGCTCCATGTGGGAGCATTCCAACAATAACTGTTCCTTCTGAAGGTGCTGTTTCCAATGTACTGTTAACAAATTCATCTTTGTCTGCCCAAGCCCACAAGTTCTTTTCCTTTTCAGTATGCAATTTTTGGATACATTTTAAGACATCCAGGGGTTCAGCTTATTTTAAACAACTGCCCCACTGCTCACACGGTGCTGCGACCTCAGCCCACTCCAGAGCCAGCCAACTCCAGGGAAGGGCTTCCCATCTGGGAATTTCTGATGGCACTGACTCCTCACACTTACATTTAACAAGAGACATTTTGCTGTGATCTGGCCAGACTGTGCCAGTTTTGTTTTACCAGTGGGCAGGGTCAGCACCAAAGACACAGACTGCAGCTGAAGGAATCAGTGTCATTTACTGCAGCTCAAAGCAGCAAAGGATCACAAAAGGAGCAGCTCAGCAATGCACCCAACCATCACCACCAAAGATTGCAGCAGTAATTAAGAAAGATCCAGCACCAGTTCCCCTCAGACTTCACCATCCCCCAGATCCACACAGCAGCTGGGGGAAGCTGTCCCAGCCAGGGGCTGCAGAGCCACTCTTGGACACTGGGAATTCCTGCAGGTGCCTCCAGCCACAGGTGAGGCTCCAACCTCGCTGTGAGAGGGCCCAGCTCTGACAGTGCTGAATGAACAAACTGACAGCACTTCCAGTGCAGGAACATCTGGTTTCATCCTCCTCTTGGGTTCCTCCCAAAGCCTGGCCAGGGCCCCAGGAGGAGCCAAGGGAGGTGACTTTGATCCTTCAGCCCAAACAAGGCCAGATGTCAGATTTCATGGCCTTGTCTGGCTTCTAAATACAGAAAGGTCAATACATGTTTCACTAATGAGTGGCTACATCTATCACAGTGCTAATGACCATGCATATTTCATTAATGAGCAGATACAAAGATAACCTTTGGTTGGAAGGTTCATCCAGAGGCCACCTTTGGCTCAGGGCCTGCTGTTCAGGCCTCACTCAGGGCTGTTGTCCAGGCCTTGGCACCTCAGGGACGTGGTTTAGTGCTGGGTTTGGCACTGCTGTGTGACCAGCTCGACTGGGTGAGCTCAGAGGTCTTTTCCAACAGAAAGGATTCTGTGATTCCATGATTCTATCTGCTGAATTCAGCTAGGTCCATGTTAGCAGCACTCATTTGCTCAGAAAGTCCCCTCTTGCTCAGCTCTTGTGGCCTGAGGCTTCAGCTCCTTCAGCTGCTGGTGCTAAGCTGCTCATGCTGAATGAGACAACTCGGAGAGAAGAACACAGTCCATCCAATTCCTTCTGGGACACAGAGAGGGGAGGGTATGGAAACAGGAGCATTGTTTGGTATGGCCTCCTCTCTGTCCTTCATGCCTTTCAGCACTTTGAACCAGCCAGGAGCTTTCTCCAAGAGTGCAGTGAAGCTGCTGTTCCTGTCCCAGGTCTGGCTCTCTCCAGTCTCTGACCTTGCCTGGTTTTGTCCCTCTTGCTGTGCCCTCTCTTCCCCCAGGGCTCAGTGGCTGCTGCCCAGGACTGTGGGACTGGCACAGATCCAGTGGTCGAGACTCTCCTTGCTGTGGCCTTGGAGCTGCCTGGGCACAGCAGCCTTTTCCATCTGGAAGCTCCTCATGGACAGGGAGTCCCCAGCTCTGTTCCTTGCACAACCTCTAGGAGCCCAGGGCTGCCATCTCAAGTCCCTGCTGGCACTGGGGGCTCCCAGGTGCCTCAGGCTGCTGTGACACCGCTGCACATGGGAGGGAAGAGTGGCAGGGCCTGTGCTGAAAGTCAGCTCCATGTGCTGCTGCTGCTGCTGCTGCTGCTGCTGCTGTGGGGTCATTTGTCCAGGCCTGCCCCAGAGTCAGGGATCAGATCCAGGCCCTGCTGCTGCTCCCTCGGGATCAGCCCCAGTTTGGGTGTTGCTGTCAGGGCCAGCAGGAGCGGTGGCTGGAGCAGCAGGTGCTGACAGTGCCCCAAGCCCCGGGGCTGGAGGGGTCCCTGGGCTGGGCTGGGAGGGAGCTGCCCCTTGTTCTCCCTCTGCCCCAAGCAAAGCTGGGCCGGGCACAAGTGGGGCAGCACAGCCACCAGGGAGCCTGCGAGTCTCTTCCAGCCCTGGCTGCTCAGAGTTTGGGCCTTGGAGCTTCAGGTGGCCAAAGGCAGCTGCTCCTGGTACGTCTGAGTGTGCCCCCGTGTTCAGCAGTGCTGCTCCATCAGTCTGTGCCCAGCAGTGGGGAAAAGCCTCAGCCCTGCAGGGCCAGGAGCTGCCAGGCTCTGCCTGAGCAGCTCAGCCAGCAGGAAGGGAGCTGCTCCACACGGGAACCTGGAGCAAAGGGCTGCAGCACCTCGTGCTGGGTCAGAGCCAAAATTCTGAGAGGGAATAACAGAGTTATTCATGTGCATTGCTGCATCGGCACTGCAGGTGCTGTGCCTGCAAACACAGAGTTCAAGATGTGCAAAAGAATTCTGCAGCTCTTGACTGGATCAGCATGTCAGCAGTGCTGAACTCCAGCACAGTCCAAATGAAACACTTCACACCTCTGCTCATATCTGCTAGATTTTTTCTTCAGGGTATCCAGAGAAAAGTAAACAGAGGAGGAGCCGACATTTTCATTGTTTATCAGAAATGTTTCTCTTTTTGCTGTACATTCCTTTCTAGGATGATTTTTCCGTTAAAAAAAAAAAGGAAAAAAGAAAAAATACGAAAGATAAAAACAAAAAACAAATGTGTAGTGAAAATCTTCTCTAACTTTGGATTAAGAGGTAACTGATATTTTTAAAAAGAGAACTCATTTACTTGGCATGGATCCATATTACTGACATCAACATCACTTTTTTAAAAGATTCTGGGTTTTGTTTGCAATATTAAGTTATTTTAAATTGTGGTTGAATCAATAGGAAATTGAAAGATGGATTGTGCATGACTGTGTCTTGAGTGTAAAAATATTGCAGTTTGGAATTTGGATTTAAAGTGTTGGAAATGAAAGTTATAAATCCCAGTGGATTGTGTGACAGCAGCTTTTCCAAGAGGATGTGCAGCACTCCAAGGACTTCATCAGTGGGGTTGAGGGTACTTGGATCTTTGTCCTGTGCCACTCTGAGAATGTCATGGAATGGAACTTCACCTGCCACCAGCGCAGGTCACCCTCTACCACCAAAGCTCCTTGGACCTTGTGTCCCCCAGGCAGGCACAAAGTGTTTGTGCTGCTCCTCCTTCTGCAAAAACCCACAGAGAGCTGGGATTTTTCCAAGTCTCATGTCTGCGTTGGGCCAAATTCCTAGAGAAGCAGCAGCCTATCCCAATGAATATGGAAAGTTATATGGATGGTTGTGAGCTCCACTTCCTGCCTAGAAATCCTGAAACTGCTTCTGAATGCTGCTCCTTCAGGTCTTGGACGCCTTCTCACACAGAGCTGGGGAAAAAATCCCCTGGTCTCTGGCCAAAGGGTGAGTTATGCCAAAGTTAGAGCTCTGTGCGAAGTCTCTATCCACTCCTATCCTATTAATATACCAATATGTGGGGGTGTGCATGGATGTGTCTTGTACAAAAAGAAAGGAGTGTGCAAGCAACGTGACTGACACTTTCACTGTCCGTGTTCATCCCATACCCATGGGTACAGACATTATGGAAACCCGGGCACACACAGACCCTTCTGTCCATGGATACAGAGACATCCAAGAGCCTCTGGCACACACAGAGCCTTCTGTCCCTGGATACAGAGACATCCAAGAGCCCCTGGCACACACAGACCCTTCTGTCCCTGGATACAGAGACATCCAAGAGCCCCTGGCACACACAGAGCCTTCTCTCCATGGATACAGAGACATCCAAGAGCCCCTGGCACACACAGACCCTTCTCTCCATGGATACAGAGACATCCAAGAGCCCCTGGCACACACAGACCCTTCTGTCCATGGATACAGAGACATCCAAGAGCCCCTGGCACACACAGACCCTTCTGTCTCTGGAGGATGGAGCGTGGTGGCTGGGGGCAGTTGGTGGGCAGCGAGTCCTGGACAGCAGGCCAGACCCGGCTCCAGCCCTGCCAGGCCCTGCCAAGGCTCAGTGCTGGCTCCTCTGGAATGGGAAAGCCCTTCAGCATTCCCCCTGCCCAGAGGGGCAGTGCTGGCCTTGCAGCACAGGTTGTTTTCTCGTCAGGCTGCAGGAGATGAGAACACAACACTTGCCAACACTGAGTGCGAGGCACAGCTCCAGGTGCTCCCCATGAACCTCAGCTCTGGGAGCACTGTCTGCCCCAAGCTCCAGGGGCTGCAGTGGGAGCCCGGCTGGGCTCTGCCCTGGGGCCATCCTGCAGGGACAGCTGGAAACAGGCAGCATTCAGCTGCCACAAACAGCCAAGCCAGGGCTGCAGGGCAGCTGCTCCAGCCCGGACTGCACTGCTGTGTGCTGTGCTCTGGGGCTGGGGCTCCCCACACAGGGGACTGGACTGGTGTGCCAGAGGAGACAGAGAAGCTTCAGCTTCAGCCTCACTGAGGTGGGTGCATCGGCTGGGAAGAGTGGGGAGGCTCAAGGGGATTCACAGAGCTCATCCTGCTGCAAGGATGAAGGGAGTGGGAACTCAGCAGTGAGGAGAGCTGAGGGCTGGAGAGTGGCTCTGAATGACACTAAAATGCCACTGGACCTCTGAAACATTGCTGCTCCTCAGCCAGTGACAGCATGAGTCCCTAAACCTGGGGCTCAGCCCTCCTCATGGTCAGGGGCAACAAGGAAGGCAACAGAGTGATGGAGACAGCAATGGACTGGGAATTCACTGGGGGAAAAAAGGGAGCAGTTGAGAAGTAAAAGGCAGCTGGGGGAGAGAACTGTTCAGAGAAGGGCTGAGCTGCATTTTGACCAAGCTGAAAAATGTCATTTGGAGTCATCCCAGATTGATTTGATTTCAGGAGGTATTGAACAAGTTTAATTTTTGGGAGGTGTCACTCTGCAAACTTGAGCTGTGTTGCCAAAATGCTCAAGCAAGTCTGTGCTGCAGGTGACACCATTTCTTCTTTGGCTGATTCCAGGCCGGTGCTGAGCTCCAGCAGAGCCCTGGCAGAGCCCAGAGCAGCCTCAGCATCCACAGAGCCCGGCTGCAAGGAGAGAAAGCAGAAACTGCCCGTCAGCTGAAGGCTCCTGTCCCCTTGTCCCAGCTGCCCGTGGTACACAGGCCGTGCTGGCCGTGCTCAGAGCTGTGCCCAGAGCTGCCCATCAGTGCTGCCTTTGGGAGCAGGGCAGGAGGGCAGGACATGTGCCCAGCCTGCAGCCAGCCATGGCACATCCACCTGCTCAGCAGCTGCCCAGAGCAGGATGTTCCTGTGATCGCTGCCATCTCCCAAAGCTCTGATCCCACCCTGCCAAGCAGACAGGGACCCACCTCACGCCATCCATGGCTGGAAAAAAAGCTGGTCCCAAACGATGTCCTCAGCCTGCTCCAAGGGCACGGCCCATCCACGCCACAGCTGCTCCCAAGCACTTCCTGACCCAGACTGGACCAACCAGAATGCTTCCTCTAGAAAAACAAACAACAAATTGTTGAAAATAGATTACAGACAAAAAGGGAAAAAAAGAACAAAGGTAAAAATCATATGTCTGTGAGGGAATTGAGGAAGGCCCAAGCCCTGCATGCCAGGGAAAAACACAGACATGTGTGAGCAAAGCCCAGGTTTTCTCCCTTCCCCCTGCACTGTCCCCCACAATAACCGTGATCCCAAAGCAAACAAGGGCAGTGGAGCAGCCCAAGCCCTTCCTTGCCTGCACAGCAAAGCAGCCCCTGCACAGGTTCTGGAGTCCCACCTCTGCTCCCACCATGGGGGTTTGTTTGTGTCGGGCTGGCTGCCCCAGCCCCAGCCCCAGCCTGGGGCACGGTGGGTGCTGGGGGCTGTTGGCAGGGCCAGGAGCCCACTCCCATTTCGTACACACCCCAGCCCATGCCCCCAGCCCTGCCAAAAGCAGCTGGGCAGCCGACTGAAGGATCAGCTGCATCTGCCTCAGCCAAGGGGGAACCTTTGCTTCCCAGCCAGGCTGGGCAATGCCCAAATCTGGGAGCATTTCCCCAGGTGTGGACTCATCTGCAAATTCCCTGTGGAGTTTGGCTTTGAAGAAGGTGCCACAATCAAAGTGCATCACCTTCAACTGCTGGTGGCCAGGTTGAGGAAGAGGTTGTCATCCTTGATGTCATCCTTGCTGTCCCCAGCAGCAGCAGCCCCATCTGGTACAGCTTCTCTAGGGGCTCTTTCTCCTTCCCTGGGGTGAGACCAGGCTGTCAGGGCTAGGTCCAGGGCCCCAGCTATCAGGGAATCAGGACAACCAAAACCAGCTCGCATGGTGGCCACCAGGGCTGGGCAGAGCAGCTCAGCTCCAGCACAAGGGCTGCATGTTCCCATCCCATGACCCTGGTGCAGTGAGACAGGCTAGGTTTCTTTGCTTCTCATTGCCAAGGCATGTGTGCAGCTGTAACTTACCAGGGCCCCACAGCACAGTGTGCCTGTGGCTCTCTCCCTTCTTCTAGGGCAGATGAATATCCTGCATCCAAGTATGACAGAACACCTCTTCTAATGAGGGTCTGTCCAAGGAGTGCATGGATAAACACCACCCAATCAGATTTTGGCACTCTGGGGAGAGAAACCAGAAACTGCCTGTCAGCTGGAGAAGGCTCCTGTCTGCTTTGCCCCACTATTCCCATGCCCAGGCCATGCTGGGCCTGAAGTTTCTTGGTTTTGGAGCTGAGCAGGACATGTGCCACCTCCTCAGCAGCTGCCAGAGCGGGATGCTCCCGAGCCCGCTGCTGTCTCCCAGCACTGGTATTGCACCCATGCCCAGAGAAGAGGATTCAGCTGGAGAGAGCCGTTGTGGCAGTGAGAGCAGGCCCCAGCTGAAGTTCCAGCCCCTCCTGAAAGGCATCTTCCCACAGACCATCTCGTGCAGCAGGATGCCCAGGGAGCAGATGGTAGCTGGCTCGCCATGGTACCAGCCAAAGCGGGTCCATTCCGGTGGGCTGTATGATGGTGTTCCTGTGGAATACAGATGGAGTTCATCAGGGGGATGCTGCTGCTCCAGAGCCTGGCCCCAGCATCCCTGGGCATGCCAGAGCTGCATCAGTGGCACACAGGGTGACCACTGCCCTCTCGCCAGCACCTGGGACTGGTGTACAAACTTTGGGTTGGAGAAGAAGCCACTGGTGTGGGAAGGGGACAGTGGAAGCCCTGGCTAGGCCTGACCATGACACGCAAAGGAAAAACCCACTCAGTGCAGGGGAAAAACCATGCCCTCATTCTCCCTGCCTGCATTGTCCCAAACATATTATGAAGCCAAGGCAAACAGGGTGAGTGGAGCAGTCCAAGCCCTTCCTCTTGCCTGCACACAAATCGGCTGGGGCACAGGTTCCAGCCTCCCTCTCTGCTACCCCCACCCACGGCTGTTTTTGTCAGGCTGGCTGCCCCAGCCCAGCCCCAGTCCTGGGCACAGTGGTGGGCAAAGGCTGCCAGCAGGGCTGGAAGATGGCTCCCCACCCAGCCCTGCTCTAAAGCAACTCAGCTGCAGATTCAGTCCCCTGAGTGGCAGCAAAAGGGAGAATCCCCGCTGCCACACCCAGCTTGGGCTGTGAGATCTTGGGCCGTGAGATGCCAGGAGCGGGAGCACAGCCCTGTGTAGGCTCACCTGTAAAGTGAGTGTAGGCTGTGTCTTGCAGGTAGGTGCCACAGCCGAAGTCAATCAATTTGGCCTGCCCGGTGGCCAGGTCAACCAGGATGTTCTCTGGTTTGATGTCGCGGTGCAGGACCCCGCAGCTGGTGCAGTGCCGCACGGCTTCCAGCACCTGGCAGAACAGCTGCCGCGCCACCTCCTCGGACAGGAACCCCCGTGCTTGAATGAAATGCAGGAGGTCCTGAGACTGCTCTGGCCGCTCCAGCACCATCACAATGTCGCTGGGGAGCTCAACCCACTCCAGCAGCTGGACGACACCAGGGAAGCCAGTGGACACCTTGTCCTGCAGCACAACCTCCAGGGGAGCGCTGGTGCTGTTGGGCTGCGGGAGGAGCACGATGCCGTCAGTGGGGCCGATGCTGGGCCAGGGCTGGGCAACACCTCAGCCAGCCCGGGATGCTCTGCGCCCTGCGCTGGCCCCACGCCCGCTCCCCCTCGGGATGTCCTGGCGGCTCCCACCATGCCGGGGCTCGGCTCATCCCCGCCCGGCACGGCCCGGCTTCTCCCGCTGTCCCGGCTCACTCACCAGCTCGCTGCAATGCCAGATGCGGTTCCGTGGCACCCTTTTGATGGCCACCTGCAAGCCAAGGGGAGCAGCGGGCTCAGCTCAACGCCCGCCCCTGCCCAGCACCATCCTCCTCCTCCTCCTCCTCCTGCGCCCCCTCCTCCTCCGCCCGCCGCCGGCCCCGCCGCTCACCGGGGCGCCGACCGAGAGCCGCGTCCCCGACCAGACGCTGCCGAATCCTCCATGCCCCAGCAGCGACCCCAGGCAGTAGCGCTCCTTCAGGGCCTCCTGCGCCTTCCCTGCGGGCGGGACGCGGCTGTCAGCGCTCGGCCCGGGGCCAGCAACGGCCCCCGAGCGCCCCTCACCCGCCCCGGCCCGGCCATCCCCCGGCGTTCGCTCTTTGCAACGCGACCCGGGAGCCGCGGGGCCGGGGGCCGCGCTGCCGAGCGGCGGAGCAGGGACCGGGCAAGCCGCAGCGGAGGCGGCGGGAGTGGTTGCGCCGCGTGTGTCCTCCGCGGGCCCCGGGAGGAGCCGGGGCCGGGGCCGGGCTCGGGCCAGGCGGAGCCAAAAGCCGGCGATGCCGCCCCAGGCACTGAACCCCGCCCAGCAGCGCTGCCGCCAGCACGGCCAGAGCCGGGCTGGGACCAGACCTCGGTGGGACGGCCGGGGGCGGGCACGGGGCAGCCCCGCCCGGCGCCAGGGGCGGGCCGGGGGCATGGCGCGGCCCGGCACAGGGAGAGGGAGGCGAGGCGAGGAGAGGAGAGGCGAGGCGAGGCGAGGCGAGGCGAGGCGAGGCGAGGCGAGGCGAGGCGAGGCGAGGCGAGGCGAGGAGAGGCGAGGAGAGGCGAGGCGAGGCGAGGCGAGGCGAGGCGAGGCGAGGCGAGGCGAGGCGAGGAGAGGCGAGGCGAGGCGAGGCGAGGCGAGGCGAGGCGAGGCGAGGCGAGGCGAGGCGAGGCGAGGCGAGGCGAGGCGAGGCGAGGCGAGGCGAGGCGAGGCGAGGCGAGGAGAGGAGAGGAGAGGAGAGGAGAGGAGAGGAGAGGAGAGGAGAGGAGAGGAGAGGAGAGGAGAGGAGAGGAGAGGAGAGGAGAGGAGAGGAGAGGAGAGGAGAGGAGAGGAGAGGAGAGGAGAGGAGAGGAGAGGAGAGGAGAGGAGAGGAGAGGAGAGGAGAGGAGAGGAGAGGAGAGGAGAGGAGAGGAGAGGAGAGGAGAGGAGAGGAGAGGAGAGGAGAGGGACGCCGGGAAGGGGAGAGCAGGAGAGGGAGAGGAGAAGGGAATTGAAAGTTTTTTCTCTCGCTGCCGCTGCTGCTGCCGCTGCTGCTGCCGCTGCTGCAACTGAAGCTCCAGGGCCGTTTGTCCCCGTGTCCGTTTGTCCGTTGCCCGCTCGCCCCCGCCCCGAGCCCCACGTTCCCCGAGGGCAGCCCCTGAGCCTCTGCAAACACGGGAACTTTGCCGAGTTCAGCCAAGAGCCAGAGTCTGGACTCCTGCACAGTGCCTCAGGAATCCCCTCGGTCCCTGCTGTGCATTGTCCCTGCTGAGGGTCAAACACTCTCAGAGCGTGTTCCCTGAATGCAGAATTTGTACCTGACCCAAGCACTGCACTTACCTCTCCAGCATTGCTTTCCAAGAAAAACAGGGGAAGCCAAACTGTGTGTAGGTCATGGTATCTTAAAATGTCTAAAACGTGACAACTCATGGATCTTAGCGGTGAGATCTGTTTGGAATTAATGGGATGGACAACTAGTGCAAGATGGAAAAGGGGAGCATAAAAATAAATCGAGACAAACGTCTTGAATTGTTTCAATTGTCATTTAATATCTTAAAAGCTCTTTTAGTTTTTCCATAATCTTCTCCTCAGTCCTGTTTGCTTTTTCCAAGAACCTTTCCCGGAGAACGAGGTGCAGCTTCTGTCACAAGGTGTGCCACCAACTACACCTTTCCACACTGTGTGTGCAGCACAACTCTTGCAGCAAAGCAGGACAAATATTTGAAGAATTTTGCAGCTTGTTCTTTTCTTTTCCTTGTGGGCTGGGCAGTTGTGCCATTGGTAAGGTTTTCATTGTTACTGTTCTACCCTAAGAAAACATGACAGGCTACCAAGAACTCCTGGGGAATGCAAGCCTGACTGAATGCAAAGAAAGAATCTCCAGAGCCTGCAGCCAGAAGTGGAGAGCTGTGTGATCATCATTCCAACACCCCCAAGGACATCTTGAAAGTGATCTAGAAGATGAAAATGGGCTGACAGAGGGAGTTTGTTTCTGTGCTCACTTCAGATTCTTCTACATCTGAAATCAATCCTACAGTCTCCATCTACATCAAGAGTACAATCAGTTCATAAAAAGCACCAGAACAATCTGCACCTCTCAGGAGATGACTGAAAGAATGTGAAAAGGAAAAATGCAGGAGAAATGCATTTCTCAGCACTGCAGTATTTGCCTGCCTGAAACCCTCCTCCATTTCCTCCCCATGCCTGGATCTGTTGGTGTCAGTTCTGTATTCGGTGGTGCCTCCAGCCCTGAATCCCCTCATCTACAGCCTGAGGAACCAGGAGCTCAATGCTGCAGTGTGGAGACTGATGACTGGACATAGTAGGAAGCATTGAACTGATTGCCAATTTCTGCAAATCACTTGTAATAAAATCATCTTTTATAGCTCTTTTGGTTTGGTTCTTCGATTTCCCTGTAGTTTAGCTTTTTTAATATTCTTCCTAAAGCTAGATGATTGTTTCTGCCATCTCTGACTTTGTTTCTCTCCACCTTCCCTGTGGCCACAGACTGTGACAATGAGGGGCTGCAGTCTCAAAGGTTTTAAAGGAACTAAAGGAACTCTCCCATCAGTGTTTTCTGCAGAGGTGCCCTTTTGTTGCCATCTCTGGAGCTGCAGCAGCAATGTCTGTGTGCAGAGCTGGGGGCAGATCAGTGCTGGCACAGCAGCTGTCCCCAGCAGCAGCAGCAGCACTTGGTGTTGCCAGTGCTGCTGCCGTGGCCCTGCCCCGCTGCCCTGGTGGCCCTGGTGTTGCTGCAGGGCCTGAGTGCTCTCGGGGCTGGGCACAGTCCTGGGGGTGGCAGTGCCGGGGCTGCAGCAGGGACAGGCCATGGGCACTGCTGGGGCAGCGCTGACGCCTCAGGCCAGGCCCTGGGGGCTGCAGGCTCCTTGCCCGGGCTCTCTCAAGAACACGGCCAGGCCAATGCTCAGCACAGAAAAGCCCCAGGGTGAGCAGCCCCAGGCTGGCCGTGGGCAGGCTGGGGGCAAACAGCATGGCTGGGGCTCTGCAAGGGCCCTGGGGGAGACGGGAAGGAGCAGCAGAGCAGGGGCTGATCCATCCCCAGTGCGCTGCACAGCCCAGGGCAGCGTCCCAGAGCGTCCTCATGGAGGTGCCAACAACATCCCCCCTCTGCAGCCCTGGCCTCTCGCCCAGCTCACAGAGGTGCCGCATCCTTGCAGGCACAGCCACGGCAGCACTGGCTCAGGAGCCCCTGTTTGCATTGCACAGAGCAGGCAGGAGCACCCCCATGCTGTTGCTTGTGGGGACATGAACCTGAGGGAGCACAAATGCCATCAGCCCCTGGGGCCAGCAAGGGCTGGGGGACACCAGGGAAACCACTCCGCTTTATTGTGACAAACATTTGAGATCACCAAGTCCAAACTGCACCCTAACACTACCTTGTCTACCCAGAGCATCGTCCAGTTAACCACCGCTCCCTCATGTGCTATCAACCAAACTTCTCTTCCAGACCCCTCACCAGCCTTGTTGCCCTTCTCTGGACACGCTCCAGCCCCTCCATGTCCTTCCTAAATTGGGGACCCAGAACTGGACACAGCACTCGCGGTGCTGCCCAAACAATGCTGAGCACAGGGGAAGAATCACTGTCCTGCTCCCGCTGGCCACACCATTCCTGATCCAGGCCAGGATCCATTGGCCTTCTTGGCCACCTGCGCACACTGCTGCCTCATGTCCAGCCTCTTGTCCATCAGTCCCTGCAGGTCCCTTTCTGTCTGGCTGCTCTCCAGCCACTCTGTCCCCAGCCTGTAGCACTGCAGGGGTTGTTGTGGCCAAAGTGCAGGACCTGGCACTGGGACTTGTTAAACCTCACCTTGCTGGATTTGGACCCTGGATCCAGCCTGTCCAGGGCCCTGTGCAGTGCCCTCCTACCCTCCAGCACATCCACACTCACACCCAGCTTGGTGTCATCTGCAAATTTGCTGATGCTGGACTCAATCCCCTCATGCAGATCATCAGTGCAGATACTGAAATCCACGCTGGCTGGCTCTGATCCCTCGGCCATCCTGTAGGTGCCCTGTGATGGCTCTCAAGGTGATCTGTTCCATAACCTTGCCAGGCACCCAAATCAGGCTGACAGGCCTGGAGTTCCCCAGATCCTCCTTCCAGCCCTTCTTGGGGATGGGCTCACACTAGCACCTCCACTCCTCTGGGACCTCCCTGCTGATCCAGGACTGATGGTAAATGATGGAGAGCAGCTTGGGGAGATCATCCACCAGCTCCATCATCCCTCTAGGATGGATCCCCTCTGATCCCAGAGACACCTGTGAGCACCTGAGTGGCTCAGCAGGTCCCCAGCTGCTTCCTCCTGGATTCCAGGGGGCTGTTCTGCTCCCTGTGCCCATCTACCAGCTCAGGAGAACACTTGTCCTGAGGATGGCCTGTCTTATTGTTGAAAACTGAGGCAAAGAAGGGCTGAAGTACCTCAGCCCATTCTTCATCTTTGGTAATCATATCCCTCACAGTAAGAAATGCAGGTTGTCCTTACCCCTCCTTTTGACATTAACGTACCTATAAAAACATTATAATTAACCTTCACAGAAGTATCCAAGTTAAGTCCTAACTGAGCTTTTACCTCTCTAATTTTCTTTCTGCATGACCTAACAACATCCTTAAACATTTCTTGATTTACCTGCCTCTATGTCCAAAGGTGCTGCACCCTCTTTTTAATCCCTAGAAATATCCTTTTTAATCCCTTTTTAATTCCCCTTTTCCTTGAAAAGCTCCATGCCCAGCCAGGCCAGTCATTTCCCCCTCTGGGTCATCTTTCTGCACAAAGGGGGCAGCCTACTCTTGCCCCTTCAAGATTTCTTTTTTCAAGTGTTTCCATCCTTCCTGGAACTAGTTGTTTTTAAGGGCTGTTTTTTTAAAAAAATCAATACCTGATTTGGTACTCCCCAAATCTGCATCCTCAACAGGCCAAAGTCTGTCCTCAAAAGTCCAGTGTAGAAGATTTATTGATGCCCCTCCTTCTTTTACAGAATATTTAAAAAGTCAATAATTTCATTGTGACTGTGCCCTAAACAGCCTCTGACCAGCACTTCTCCCACCAGCCCTTCTCTGTTCATGAACAGCAGGAGACAGAGCTTTCCTTGGGAGTGGGAATTGCAGGAAACCTCCCCAAAGTGCAGCTTGGAAGGTTCAGGCTGGAGCTGAGGAGAAAGCAAAGTCCCTGCCAGGGTGGAATTGTGGTGCTCGAGGTGTGGCAGCGTGAGGCTGGGCCATGGCCGGCTCTGTGTGCCAGGAGCCGGCAGCGCTGGGTGCCGGGAGCCCAGGGAGGGCACAGAAACACTGGGTGAGAAATGCTGGGGCACAGCGAGAGGGGCGAGTGCAGCCGGCCAGGGCACAGGAGCAGCACGCACAGGGGGCACAGCCTGCAGGACAGATGGCCAAGGGCTGGGCAGGGCTGGCAGGGCAACAGGCACCCAGGCCTTTGTGCCCTGGGCTCGGGCAGCGCCTCTGGAGGCCCCACAGCAGGAACGTTCCTGGCAGGGGCTGCACTTTGGCTCTCCCTCGGCCTCCCTGGCCAGGCTGGCAGGGGCTGCAGGTTGATGGCATTTGTCCTTGCTGCCCCTCACATCCCCCTGCCCCACAGAGAGCCTCGAGCCACCCGTGAGGGACAGGCCCTGCTGGCCCAGGCTGGGCTCAGGGCTTGGCCTTTCTGCTTCCCCCAGCCAGCCCAGGCCTTGCTCAGCATTGCACTTCCCTGCCTGAGCCTTGGGCTCCCTGCACTCCTGGCCTCAAGGATCTGCTCTCACCAGTCCCTGGGAGCCTTTGGCACTCCCTGCCCTCACTGGGGCCCAGCCATGCTCCAAGGCACTTGGAGTTTTGCTGCTGACTCCTTGAGCAGCTTCTTCATCCTTCTCTCAGTGCCTGAGGCTCCTGGACCCAGCCCCAAATCCACCGTGGGGCTGATAAAAACACAGAAAGCCCTCAGGAGCTCTCTGTCTCCCTTCAATTGTCTTCAAGTGTCCAGGGCTTGTGCAGTGATTGGAGTCAGTTTGGAGTTCTGTTAAGGAGGGAGATTACAAAGTGCACCTCATGATTTTTGGTTTTTTAATCTCATGTGTGGGTTTGTTTTTTGGTTTTTTTTCATTGCAGAGAAGAGGTGATAGAAGTGATCTTGATGCTGAATGTCTCATTAGGAGATCTGGGAATGGAGAAGAATGAGCCCCTTGCAGGCTGACCCTGTTTGGACAACCTGCTCCTCACCCCCAGCCTCACCATGTCTGACATGGCCCACCTGGCACTGACATCCCTGTGCCCTGCAGCAGAACCTTGTCCCCTGAGCTCTGCAGCTCCACATCCCAGCCCATTGCAACATGTCCCACCTGCTCTCCTCAGGGCTCTGCCTGCATGCAGGCCCAGTTGTTTTCCTGCTTGTAAGGAAGGAGTAGGAAAGCCTGAGCAGATTTCCTGAACAACAAACCCCACTCAGGAACCACCTGCTCAGTCCAGGCTGCCTGGAATGGTGTTACCTTTCTACAAGGGACAGTGTGACCAGAAATGATCTCTGGAAGCAGAATTCTCAGAGTTTTTCAGCTGAATTGCCTGTCCCTGTCCTTTCCCTGGATCTCTGCTGCAGATGGAAGCTGCTGGTGCCATTCTCACCTTTAACCTCTCTTTTGAATGCAAACAGATGTTCCCAGGTGTGTTAAGCAGGTGTTGCTCAATGTTTATGCAAAGGTTTTTGGTTCCTCGTGCAGCCAAGGAGACCCTTGTGACACAGCGAGGGCTCATGGAACCAGTGGTCCATTGTGACACTGCCCATTCAAGGAGACCATGGTGACACCATGGAACCTCATGGAACAGAGGATCCATGGTGACACAGCGGAGCCCTGTGGAACCAAGGAGCCTTTATGATGCTGCAGATCCTCATGGAACCCAGGGTGCATTGAGGCACAGCCAGGCCTTGTTGGAACCAAAGAAACTTCTGTAAAAAGCACGGTAACTCACAGAACCAAGGAGTCCATTGTTACAGAATAAAACCTATGGAACCAGGGATCCATTGTGACAAAGTGGGGCCTCATGGAAACAAGGGGCCACTGTGACATAGCGGGACCTCACGGAACAAATTGTGCATTATGACAATGTAGATCCAAGGAGGCCATGGTGACACTATGGAATCCATGCATCCAAGGGGCCATTGTGACACTGAAGAACTTCATGAAACCCAGGGTCCACTGTGACACAGCAGGGCCTCATTGGAACAAAGGAACCATTGTTGACAGTACAGAAACTTATGGAACCAAGGGGCTGTGGTGACACAGGAGGGCCACATGGAACCAAGGAGGCCAGTGACATTTAGGAACCTCGAGAAACCGAGGGTCCATTATGACACTGCAGAAACAAGGAGGCCATTGCTGACACTATGGAAATTCATGGAACCAAGCAGCCATTGTGACACTGCAAGGTGGCATTGAACCAGGGAGACCATGGTGACACTAGAGAACCTCATGGCACTAAGGGTTTATTGTGACACAGCAGGGGCCCATGGAGACAATTGTCCATTGTGACAATGTGGATCTGAGGAGACCATGGTGACACTATGGAAGCTCATGGAACCATGGATCCATTGTGACAAAGCAAGGCCTCGTGGAACCAAGGAGACCATAGTGACATCATAGAACCTGGTGGAACCAAGGGTTCATTGTTACAGTCCAGAACCAAGGGGACCATGGTGACAATAAGAACCTCACAGGACCAAGATTCCATTGTTGAGCAGTGGGGCTTCATGGAACCAAGGAACCACAGCAGGGCCACACAGAACCAATGGTCCGTAGAGATACTGCAAATTCAAGGAGACCCTGGTGATGCTATGGAACCTCATGGAACCAAGGGGCCATTGTGACACTGTGGGACCTCACTGGAACAAAGGACATGGTTGATGGGACAGAAGCTCCTGGAAACTATGGGACATTGTGACACTGCAGAGCCTCGTGGAACCAAGGAGACCACTGGGACACTGAGGAACCTTATGGAACCAAGCAGCCATTTTCACACTATGGAACCAAGGAAACCATTGTTGACAGTACAAAACCTCATGGAAATGCGGGGCCATTGTTATACAGCGAGGCCTTGTGGAACCAAGGGGCCATTGTGACACTACAGGGCCCCATGGAACCAAATATTCATGGTGACACAGCAGGGCTGCTTGTGACCAGTTGTCCATTTTGATACATCCAAGAGACCAGGGTGACACTATGGCAGTTCATGGAATCAAGGGGCTGTTGTGACACACCAAGGCCTCATGGAACCAAGGACAGCATTGTGGCAGTGCAGAACCAAGAAGGACATTTTGACAGTATGGAACCCAATGGAACCAAGGGTCCATTGTTATACATCAGGGCCTGATGAAACCAAGGGGCCATCGTGAAACTGTGGGGCATAACAGAGTCAAGGACACCACTGATAATGAAATCCACAGGACAGAAACTTTTGAACACAGTTTTGAATATTTGAAAGCAGGTATTCTTTATTGCAGCATGGTGGTCACTTGGGCCGTCCTTCCTCCATTCAAGCCTACTTAGCATCAAATGAACAGAGTTTTTATCACACACACTGATTATGTGTTCATTAGCTATCCCCACTTTCTTTGAATTTATTTGACATAGTTACTCCCCTTATCAAAAATCCTTATATGGCTCTTTGGGGTCTGTCTTCAACATTTGGTGTCCTTTTTAGGTGGCTGTTCCTCAACCCCCACTTTTGAGTAAGGGCAATATTATTGTTCTGTATAACTTCTGCTTTGTCAGCCTTGCAGAGCTGAGCTGGCATCTTGCTTGCATTTTGTGTGATTTCTGTTTGCCTCTTCTACATCCTTTATCCATTTCTCCAAGGCTGTGCTGTTCTGTTCTACTGTTCTTGATAAGAGTAAATGTTGTTCTGTTCCCCTGTCCTTGTCACAGTGCTCACCTCACATGAAGTGTGTCTGCAATCCCCCAACCTATGGGCTTGGGGTGGGCAAGTGTTCCTGGGGAAACAGGGATGGGACAGCTGGGCTGGACTGACCCAAGGGATGTCCCACTCCATGACGCACCATGTTCAGCAATCAACTGAGAGAAACGGGGGGACAAGGTGGGTAGGGGATTAATTTCTTTAATTTCTTTTTTAAGACATTTTTCTTTCAAAACAGCACCTACACATACAGAGTCTTCTCCTGTGACAAGGTGGTTAAATATTTTCTGCTGATAAGAGATTTCCTGTGGATTTGCTTTTCTTCTGTTTGTGGCCTTTTCTTTTTGTGGTTGGTTTGTTTGTGGGGTTTTGTGTTGTTGTGGGTGGGTCTTGCTTTGGTTTTCTTGATTGGGTTTGGGGATTTTTTGGTTTGAGTTTGGGTTTTTCCCTATTGAATTGCCTTTCTTCTGATGCATAAGTTTTCCCTGCCTTTTCTTGTGGCTTGCTTGGCACCTGATGGCAAGACAAATTTACCTAACTCAGTCATCTTGCCCAGTTATGTTTTGCAGTCACTATTTACTAGATGAGTTTGGTCACAGACTTGGCAACATCCACAAAGGAATTAAAAGTTAATTTCTTCCCATTGTAGAGATAACAGAAACGTTCCCCAGCAGTGGTGAAGGGCTGGTCACTGAGGGATGTCACCAGGGTGTGGCTGCCAAGAGGACTCTGTACCACAGATGACATTTGACCCTCATTGTTCAACCAAATTCCCACCCACCCCATGTTCCACCCCTTCAGCCCAGCTCTCTCCAGTCTGAGAGGAGAGCACAGCTCTGAGAAGAGCACAGCAGACCCTGTCACAGGCCTGGCTGAAGTCTGGGCACACAACATCCCACATGGATGTTGTGTGCCCAGACATTTCTTCTCCCTCCCATGGGGGATCTGCAGTCCCTGCCTTGTCCTACCAGTGCCTGGAATGGCTGCAGGAGGATTTGCCACATCCCCTTCCCTGCTGAGCCTGACCAGACTGTGACTCTCCCAGTCCTCCTCCCAGTCCTGTTTGCAGACTGGTTCCATGTCTGTCCTTCAGAAGTGCCCAGGACCCTCTGGAATGGCTCTGGCCTTTCCAAGGGGTTTGACAGAGGTCTCACAGTGACACTGCCCAGCCTTCTCAACAGCCCTGACACCAAAAAGCCCTTCCAGAGGAGTGCCCAGGACACAGCTCTGAGCTGTCCCTGTCCTGAGGGCAAGTTTAGATGGGTGACTGTGGGGTTTTATTCCCACACAGCTCCACTGTGCAGCTCACAGCTCTCCTGAGCACTTCTCTCAGTGCCTCCCTAAGCCCCTCCTTTCTGCTCCAGAGGCTGTAGAGGAGAGGGTTCAGCAGGGGAGAGGATTGTGTTTAAAAAATGCTGTGTCAGAATGTCTCAGGACACACAACTGATCTGGGCACCAATGACACAGAAAATCATGAGGATGCCCCAGAAAACTGTGGCACTGCAAAGTAAAAGGAGGAGGTGGAGAAAACCTTCCCCTGCCATCAGCCCTGGCACAAGCTGGAAAGGCCCAGGAAGGTTCAGCACAGACCATTCAGCATCTGATGGGTACTGGCCACCAACAAGAAACACCTGACGCAGACCCGAGTCTCTGATCTGATCCCACTGAGCCTTGGGAGAACAATGAGCATCTTTAGAGTCCAACCCTTGGACTCTAAACTGTGGCAGAAGCTCTCAGGCGCTGGGCTGAGGAGATCCCTTTGCTGATGGCAGTGCTGGGGTAAAGGTCAGCTCTCCCACAAAAGCTCTCATTACTGCACCTGCTTCCAGAGCACGCAGACCACAACAAGGGCTCCAAAGGAGAGTGTAGAGGAGCCAAGAGCAGCTCAGAAAAGATCATGTGCTGGTGCTCCCTGACTGTGCTGCTCTGCTGCAAAGCATCACAGCTTTTACAAAAGACTCAGTGAAAGGGTAGCAGAGAAAGCATATCCTGCAGATCCCTTTATTTTGTTTAAAGACCAGAGAGCACAGTTCCCAATTTAAAAAATCTGTTAGTCAAATTCAAGAGGAAAACATTTAAACAGAAGAGGGATGAATAATAAGATTTTGTTGTGATCAAGATGACCACAAGAAAAACAAAAATATCCACCCACCACACTACCAATATATGAAAAGGCAGACCGAGTCTGTAAATTCTGAATGTTATGCTGTACAAAAGGGGTATTTTATTCATTCTGAAAAGCATCCAGTCATCATTTTTCTCATTCCATCCTTGAGCTCCTGGTTCCTCAGGCTATAGATGAGGGGGTTCAGGGCTGGAGGCACCACCGAGTACAGAACTGACACTGCCAGATCCAGGGATGGGGAGGAAATGGAGGGGGGCTTCAGGTAAGCAAATATATCAGTGCTGACAAAGAGGGAGACCACAGCCAGGTGAGGGAGGCAGGTGGAAAAGGCTTTGTGCCGTCCCTGCTCAGAGGGGATCCTCAGCACAGCCCTGAAGATCTGCACATAGGAGAAAACAATGAACACAAAACAACCAACTAACAGAAAAGCACTAACCACAATGAGCCCAAGTTTCCTGAAGTTGGAGTGTGAGCAGGAAAGCTTGAGGATCTGAGGGATTTCACAGAAGAACTGGCCCAGGGCATTGCCCTGGCACAGGGGCAGAGAAAATGTATTGGCCGTGTGCAGCAGAGCATTGAGAAAGGCACTGGCCCAGGCAGCTGCTGCCATGTGGGCACAAGCTCTGCTGCCCAGGAGGGTCCCGTAGTGCAGGGGTTTGCAGATGGACACGTAGCGGTCGTAGCACATGACAGTGAGAAGGGAAAACTCTGCTGAAATGAAAAATACAAACAGAAATAGCTGTGCAGCACATCCTGTGTAGGAGATGGTTATGGTGTGCCAGAGGGAATTGTGCATGGCTTTGGGGACAGTGGTGCAGATGGAGCCCAGGTCGCTGAGGGCCAGGTTGAGCAGGAAGAGGAACATGGGCGTGTGCAGGTGGTGGCCGCAGGCTATGGTGCTGATGATGAGGCCGTTGGCCAGGAGGGCAGCCAGGGAGATGCCCAGCAAGAGGCAGAAGTGCAGGAGCTGCAGCTGCCGTGTGTCTGCCAATGCCAGCAGGAGGAAGTGGCTGATGGAGCTGCTGTTGAACATTTCTTCACTCTGGGCATTGTGAGCTGTTCAAAGAAGACATTGACAAACTGGGACTAATTTCTTTGAGTCAATCCCATTGTTTTTGGTTTTTTTTTATCCCTTCAAAATTACTTCTCTTCCAGAGAGGGCAAAGTTCTTCCTGAACTTGGCTAAACATTTTGAGTTCGGGTTTGTACTGTTGAGCTACTGCCTTATCTTCAGCATTGTTGTCAGCCTGAACACTGGGGAGCCCAGAGGGAAAACAGGGCTCCCTGTGCCCCAGTGCAGTCAGACCTGCTGGAACAACACAGGTGCTCTTCTCTCATTTCGCCTCTCTCTATTTCAGCCT
This sequence comes from Passer domesticus, assembly GCF_036417665.1. Taxonomy (NCBI): domain Eukaryota; kingdom Metazoa; phylum Chordata; class Aves; order Passeriformes; family Passeridae; genus Passer; species Passer domesticus. The sequence continues at coordinate 5,359,618 of NC_087481.1, read as the reverse complement.
CATCACACTTAAAACTTTCTTGAAAAACAAAGTGGACATTTTGAATTCTCCAGTTTAAAAATATTTTTCTCCAAACCCTTCTCTCTTTCCCTGTGCACCTAAACCGGAAGGGACACCAAGGGTTGCTCTGTCTGTCTGCTGCCTGCAGTTGTGCCTATTTGAAGCAGTTTCTCTCTACCCAAGCCTTGTCACTGCCAGTGCTTCCAGAGCCCAGCCCAGCCCTGGGGGCTCAGCTCTGCCCTGCAGACCCCTCCCAACACGGGGCACTGCCCAGGGGCATCTCCCTGGCAGCAGGGCCTTAAGGGCAGGGCAGACAAACAGAGATGCTGCAAGACAAGGTGCTGCTGCCACTGTCTGGAGGGAGAGGAGGATGAGGAGGCACTTTCTGAGGGAGATCTGAGGCACGTCTGCTGATGGCCAGGCTGACAGTGCAGGAGTTTCAGTGATACAGCCAAAGCTGACAGCCTTTCCCTTCCCTTTAGGAGAAAGCTGAGAGCAGCCCTGGCCATGCAGCACCATCTCCACATCAGGAGGAATCTGCCCTGAAGGGGGTCGCTCCTGCCACCTCCAACTTCTCCCCTGCAGTGTCCATGGAGAGCTCCCAGGCAGGCTGAGAGCTGCCCCTGGCAGGTGGCACATCCCCTGGGCTGGCCAAGAGCCCTGAGAGCTGCAGGACCTGCTCTGCAGGACAGCCCTGGCAGCCCTGGATGCAGCCCCAGCTTCACCCCCTGCAGCCGTCCCTGGCAGCAGGAGCCATCCTGCCCTGTCCCTCTGAGGGTGCCCAGGGCAGCCCTGCTCTGCAGCACATCCTCCTCCTCCTGCTCCCCTGCCACAGAGAAATTGGGAGAGTCCTCCTGGCACATCCCTCAGGCTGTGGGGTGTGCTGGCTTCAGGAGATCCCTCCAGGAGCACAGGGGACATTGCCCTGCATCCACTGACTCACCATGTGGAGGGCTGTGAAGATCTTTCCCCCAGTGAAGTTTCAGCTCAATGACTTCCTCAGCCTGTCTCTGCCAGGCTCCTGTCCCCTCAGTGCCTGCAGGCAGAGCCCTCAGCCCTGCTGAGCTGGGAGAGGAGCTGGTCCTGGGAAGAGCTGTTCCTTTAAAGCTCAGCAGCACAGACACAGCACAAGGACTTTAATGACCCTCTTGGGACTTGGGTGTTGTTTACATCAGACTCAGTCCCTGAGAGAGCCTTCCAAAGACTTCTCCAGAACTCAAAGTTAAATTGAAACTCCAAAGTTTCTTGAAGTTTTAATGGGTCCCACTGAGGGACATGACTGAGAAAGTGTCCCCAGGTTCCAGTCAGAGCAGAACACTGGAGGCAGTGATGACAGCTGGGGACAAACAAGGCAAAGGTGTCTCTGGTGCTGAATAAACCTGGATGTGTTTCAGGAATGCAAAGGGCCAAGGCCTGAGCCCCAGCCCCTGGCCAGGCAGATCCTGTTCCTCCCTCCTTCCTCAGGACTCTTCCCGGGATGGGCTCTGGCATGTGGGGATGTGCAATGCCAAGGGCAGCACCATGGGGCGGCCCCTGCCAGGCTGCTGAGCAGGGACAAGCAGCCACCCTGTGATGTCACACAGCCCCTTGGATGTCACACAGCCACCTGTGATGTCACAGCCCACTCTGGGATGTCATACAGCACCCTTGTTTTGTCACAGAGCCAGTTCTGGGATGTCACCCTGGAATGTCATGCAGCTGCATTGTGATGTCCCAGAAGACTCTGTGATGTCAGAAAGTTGCTTTGGGATGTCACATTCTGTTCTGTGATGTCACAGTCTTCTCTATCATGTTACACAGCCACCTAGTGATGTCACAATCCACTCGCTGATGTCACAGTGCCACCAGCTGTTACGTCCGGATCTGCTCTATGGCCTCATACCCTACTCCATGATGTCACAGACAGCTCTGTGATGTCACAACCCCCTCAGTGATGTCACAAAACCCTCTCTGTGATGTCATGCTGTCACATCTCTAATGTCACACTTTGACCTCACAGCCTGCTCTATGATGCCATACAGCCATGCCATGATGTCACAGCCTGCTCTGTGTTGTCACACAGCCTCCTCTATGATGCTGTAGCTGCTCAGTGACCTCACACAACAAACTCTGTGATGTCACAGCCCACCCTGTGATCTCACACAGCCCACTCTGTGCTGTCACACAGCCCCTTGCTGACATCACAGCTGCTCTGTGCCTCTAGGACACAGCCACAGAGGTGCCACTGTGACACAGGCCCCTCGGGGACATCCCCCAGCCCCTGCCAGTGCTGAGCCCCTGTCAGCTCTGTCTGTGCCCTGCTGGTGTCCCTGAGCTGCCCTGGCAGTGCCCCAGCCCTGCTGGGCTGTGCACAGGAGCTACTCCTGGCCAGAGCTGTCTCTCTGCAGCGCTGCCCTTGCCAGGAGCTGCCTCTGGGCCAGGAGCCCGGCCCAGCTCAGCAGCACAGACACAGCACAAGGACTTTAATGACCCTCTGGGGCTTTGGTGCTCTTTCTGTCTTCCATGGCCAAAGTGCTGCCCAAGTTGGCTCTGTCAGGGCCTTGCAGCTGCTGCCCATCCCTGTGCCCTGTGCAGCCCAGGCTGTCCTACGGTGTCCCTGCCCTGTGCCTCTGTCCCTGCAGGCTGTCGTCATCCCCCGGCTGGCCCACCTGGCTGGCCCCTTCCTTTGCTGGCAGCTCTGCCTCCTGCCTGCCTCTGCCTGCCCACACAAAGCCTTGGGCTGCTCCAGGCTCCTTCTGGGGGATGTGTTGCACCACAGCCCTGCCCTGGGAGGGAAATTCCTTTCTCCCGCTGTCCAGTCTGGGCCTCCCCAGGTGCCCTTGGTGCCATTATTGCCTTCTCATGCTTATATCCTCTTTGAAGAAAAGCTCCAGCCTCTCTGAAACCACCCTTCCAGCCCTCTCAGACTACTCCTGTTCTGTCCTCAGTCTCCAAACCACTGGGCCCAGAGCTATCAGACTCTACATCCTGGTTATGTGATGAGGCCTCCAAACCCCATCTTGGGAGATTTTTGGGTCCTCTTCAAGGTCTGTGAAAATAGAAAAAAAGTGGTCAAAGTTATTTTCTCCCAAATCTTGCAGTGACAGAACAGGGGTCAATGTCTTTAAACTGAATGAGGGTGGATTTACTTTTGTTAAAACGAGGAAATATTTTGCAATGATGAGAGTGGCACAAAACTGCAACTGTTTTCCCAGAAAAGTGGATTCCCAACCCCAGGAATTCCACAAGAGCCGGACCTTTGTGCAGCCTGACACAGTAAAACCCCCTCATCCCCAAGGACAGATTTCCTGTTGTGTGGGTTCTCTGGTGTGCTGGGTGCCCTCACAATGCTTTTGGCCAGAATGTCTGCTGAGGGCAGCCAGGCTGCTGCAGGGGCAGTGACCTCACAGCCATCACCATGGCAGCCCTGTGCCCTGGGCCTGGCTCTCCCCTTTCCTCTGCCCCTGCCTTGTCTCTGCTGGCATGAAGAGTTTTGTCATTCATATCTTGTCCCCAAGGTGCTGGGGCCAATGGCTTCCCAGGCAGGCTCCTGGAGCAGAAGTGGCTTTTCAGAGCCCAGGCAGAAATGAGCCCTGAGGCAGCAGCTCTGCAGTGCTGGCCACCAGGCCGGGCTGCCAAGGGAGGCTTCTGGCCCTGGCCTGCAAGCAGCTGCTGCTGCCAAGGTGCCTTTGGTGCCTCAGGCTCTGCCTGGCACAGCTCCCAGCACGGCACTCTGCCCTTGTGCCTGAGCCCTTCCCTGTGCTGGGGCTGGCCTGGGGCTTTTCCTGCAGCGGGACCTGCCCTGCTGATGGCACAGGAAAGGCAGTTCCTGCTGGAGCAGGAGGCTCTGCCTGCAATGGGCTCCAACAACTCCTGCAAGGCCCTGTTGACTTCAAAATTGCTTCCTGGAGCACTATATTCTAATAACTGTTATAATTCCAGTACTGTGGTTAAGATCTTTCTGACTAATCATGATCACAATCCATCAGGGCTGTATTTATAGAAATTTATCTGGTATTCCATTGTTAATCGTGTGGGACAAATTGCATTAAGGTTCAATTCCACCTCTCCAATCTTTTATACATAAACCTTTGACAAACCCTGGGGCTGGGATTGGATGCAGCCTCTCCCAGTCTCCTCTATTAGAAGGAATTTTAGAAGTCTTGGGGTCCTGCAGGGATTTGAGGTTCCATGGTGGCTGTTGGAAGTAATTTCTCCACATCATGTCTCAACAGGAGTTTCTCCAATAAAGAAATGAAGCTTTGCCTGAAGCTCCCACTCTGCCCATGACAGGAACCCCTTTGAGTGTCTGGGACATCCCGGCTCTTTGGTAAAGAAATGAAGCTTTGCCTGAAGCTCCTGCTGTGCCTATGACAGGAACCCCTGTCAGTGTCTGGGACATCCCGGCTCTTTGGCAGCCTGGGGACTCCTGGAATGTCACCGTGGAGCCCCCGTGAGTGCCTGTGACAGATGGGTGCCTTTGCAGCCCAAGGTTCCCTGGGATATCACCATGGAATGGCTGTGTCTGCCTCTGTACACAGGGCTCTTTACCAACCCCAGAAACCCCTGGGAGGTGTCCATGGAGCCCCTGTCTCTGCCTGTGACATTCCAGCTCTTGAACAGCCTGGAGACTTTTGGAAAGTCCCCATGGAACCCCTCTGAGGGCCTGTGACAAATCTGATCCTTAACAGGCAACCATCACCAGCCCCCTGTTGCTATGGGTCATGGGATCCCAGATGCACAGAACTGGCTGAGCTGGGAGGGACCCATCAGGATCCTGGAGTCCAACTGCTGGCCCTGCACAGGACACCCCAACAATGCCAGCCTGGCTCTGGCAGCGCTGCCCAAACGCTGCTGGAGCTCAGAGAGCCCTGGAGCTGGGAGCCTTCCCTGGGGAGCCTGGGCAGTGCCCCAGCAGCCTCTGGGCAAAAACCTTTTCCTGAGATCCAACCTCAGCCTGCCCCGTCTCAGCTGCAGCCATTCCCTCCAGTCCTGTCCCTGGGCACCAGAGGGAAGAGGTTCCCACAGCCCCAGCCAGGGACCCACTCCCAAGGCTGTTGCCATGGCCAGCAGGGCTGGGACCAGCTGGGATGCTCGGTTTCCACAGGCTGGGGTTTAGGAATGGGATTCCCCAATGTCCTGCTCCCACTAAATCCACACTGCCGCTTGCTGCCCTCCCACCTCCCATGGAAAGTACAAAAGGCAAAGATCCTGGCCTGGGATAAGAACAATTTATTTGGAACAGCAACGAGATAAAAAACAAACAGTAAGAGAAACCATATTGACAACAGAAGGGTTTTAAAAAAGGGAAAACTACAACACAACGGTATCTACAACACAACGGTATCTTCCCAGCCATAATTTTCTCCTGCCTAGGAAGGACACCCTTCTCCTCAGGGGGAGATAGACAGTGTCATCTTTCCTGCCCCTGGCAATGATCTGAGGTCAGAGTGAATGTAATGACACATCCCTGGCCAGACCCTCATGTTCTTCAGGCTCACATCATGTCATTGGCAGGGGCAGGAAAACGAACAGGTGTCTTCCCAGCATGGATCACAGTGAACACGTATCACCAGGGCCCTTCCAAATGTGCTTCTCCCATGGGGGATGAAGTTGGAGCAGTGCCCAAAGCTCTTCCTGCAGTTGCAGCATTTGCATGTCTTCCCTTACTGGTGACTGTGTTGGTGTCTGCTCAAATGAGAGCTCTGGGTGAAGCTCTTCCCACACTGGGGACACTCGTAGGGCCTCTCCCTGGTATGGATACGCTGGTGGGTGACAAGGTGGGAGTTGCAGTTGAAGCCCTTCCCGCAGTCAGGGCAGCGGAAGGGCCTCTCATCTGTGTGAATCCGCTGGTGCTGGAGGAGATTGGAGCTCATGTGAAACCTCTTCCCACACTGGGGACACTCGTAGGGCCTCTCCCCAGTGTGGATGCGCTGGTGCTTCATGAGGTAGGAGTTGTACTTGAAGCTCTTCCCACAGTCAGAGCAGCGGAAGGGCCTCTCATCTGTGTGAATCCGCTGGTGGCAGAGGAGATTCGAGCTGGTGTGAAAACTCTTCTGGCACTCAGGACACTCGTAGGGCCTCTCCCCAGTGTGGATGCGTTGATGCCTGACAAGTTTTGAGCTGCAGCTGAAGCACTTCCCACATTCCCCACACTCGTAGGCCCATTCCCCAGTGTGGATCATCTGGTGCCTGATCAGGGTGCTGCTCTGCCTGAAGCTCTTCCCACACTCCAAGCACTTGTAGGGCTTCTCCCCATCATGAAGCTGCTCATGGACCACCATCTCCGATCCCTGGCTGAAGCTCTGTCCACCTTCCTGGCACAGGGTGGGTCTTTCCTCCTCAGAGCACCCTGGGCTGGGTTTGCAGCCCCTCCTCCTGCGGGATCTCAGGGAATTTTCCTCCTTGTTAGATTCCTGTGCCATGGAGCCGCTCAAATCTGCCTCTTTCACGAGGTTCTGCCATGGGGATTTGTCCTCCCTGGTCTCTATTCTCAGCTTGTTGTCTGAGGAAGACAGGGCAAGGAGAGGATGGGATTTCCCTCCGTGCCAGAGGGGAGGGGAAGGAAATCTCCCCAGTGCATCCCTGGCAGGACGGTGTTGGCAGTGGGGCTGTCCTGCAGCCTTGGGCTGTGCTGCGCAGGGAGATGGAGCAGGAGAGAGGGGGAAAAGGGTCCTGACTTCCTCCTCACCTGCCTGAGTGTCTCGAGGCATCTTCCACTTCCTCACAGCCATCTCCTCCATCTGGCAGTGGGTTTGGGATGTGAAATTCTGTTTTGGGAGGAAAACAAGAGATTAGTACATTGAGTTTTGTACTGGTTTGAAGGCAAACCAGGGGGAGATTTTAAGACAGAATTACAATTTAACAAGAAAATTAAGATCAAGGCAATGATACAGAAACACTGCCTTAAACTGACACAGTCAGGATATAACCTGGCACCCTGTTGCTCAGGGTGCTGGTAGCAGTCCCATTAAATGGTGGCTGCAATCCTGTTGCAGTGATGAAAGTGATTCTGTCAAAGCAGTGATCCTGTAGAAGGGTCTGGTCTTCCTCTGAAGGTCCAATGGTGCCTATGGAGCTCTTGTCCTCTGGGAATCCAGTAGCCAAGGTGCTCCTGGTGTCAGAAGCCTCCGCTTATATCCAGGTAGGAATGCTTGGCTCCTCCCCCTGGGCGGAGCATCCCACAATGGGATGATGTCATTTTACCAGTCCTGCAGGGATACTCAATGGCCCGTTCACAGAAGAGAGCCCCTGGAGGGCGTTATCAGGGCTGAGTCATGGAAGAGATAAAGAACACTGCCCGCCTGTTTATAACAGTTTCTAAAGGTGGTGATGGAAAACATGCATTTGGTTACATCTTGCACTGCAACCTGAAACAGTGGGGTAATCCCTGCTGGGGAGGTGAACACCACCCCCCCTACCCAAACTGGCTCAGGTGTAAAACCCTCACTCTGAGAAGGTCACACACACAGGGGACAATGTCACGCTTGCTGCACCCCAGGGGAGGTCTCTGTCCCTGTCACTCTCTTGCCCTCTCCCTTTTTTCTCTTTTATTCCATCTCTCTCTACCTCACATTGACTGTTCAATAAAATCTATTTTGCATTTGGTCTCGTTAGCACCTTAACTGGGGCAGAGGAATCTCTAACAATTTTCTTAACCAGATTGTGTACAATATTTTGGCACAGTGAGTTTAGGCACTGTTCTCTGACCTTGACAACAGCATGGTTCCCTCCTCTGTGGGAGGAGGGCTCTTTCTTTCCAGAGAACCTCTTGGAAACTTGGATGCAAATTCCTCTGAGCAACTTGTGGGAGAACTGATGAGGAAAATGGCTGTTGTGGGTGGCCAGTGTAAAGAAAATATATTGTTGTCCATCTTTGAAACGTTTGTTCAAATCACTGGAGGAATGTGAGCAAATGATACCAGTGAGGCTGACAAGGTTCATTCACCTCAAGATGTGGAACACAATGCTGCTAGAAGTGCCCAGCTCAAGGAGCTAAATTCCCAAATAACTCCCAAATTCAGAGGCTTGGGGACTTTGCCAAATGTGAGAATCATTATTCTCTTCGTCCCTGTCACACTCATGACAGCTCCACAGTGCTTTCCCTTCCTTTTAATAATCTGTATTGGGCCAAATTTCCACTTTTCTTTTTTGCGAAACTGCCAGCCGCTGAGCTGGGGCTGTACAGGAACTGATAAAACTTGGAATTGCCACAGAATTGCTTCTATTGTTGGTTTATTAATCTTTGGGATTTATTTGTTTTTTCCTCTCATGTGACTTGTGAGAAAATCAAATCTTCATCCAAGTGATTTATGCAGCGTTAAATTTAATTCCTGCCAAGTTTATTTTGTCCAGTGCCCAGGGGATGCTGAAGAGGTCTCTGCGCCTCTTGCCCTGGGCCATGCTTGGGAGGGGCATGGGAGGGGTGTCTCTGTCCCTGTCACCCCAGGCCATTCCCCAGTGGGTCTCCATTATTCTCAGCCCAGGAAGTGGGATGCTCACCCCCATGCCAAGGGGGTGCTTGGGGCTGTCTCTGTCCCTCTCAGCCCAGGGGATGCTCAGGGGTTTCTGTCCCCTTGCCCTGGGGGTTGCTCGGGGGTCTCTCCATCCCTCTGGCCTCAGGGAATGCTTGTGCAGGGTTAGGGACCAGGGGCTCTGTGTCCCTCTCACCGCTGAGGGTGCTTAAGGCTGGGGGGGTGCTCTGACCTTCTCATCCCTGGGGAGGCCGGGGATCCTCAGCAGCCATGACAGGAGGCACCACCAGAGACCCAGAGGGATGAGACTGGAAATGGGACACTCCTGGTGCCTTTTTTTTTTTTAATCACTTCCGCTTTTTGAAGGTTTTTATGGACACCAGGTGACTTCTAGAGATGGACTTGGGCAGAGGACCTTCAGACTCACTGTGCTCATCCCTTGTTTTTCCCCAAACCAGGATTTCCCATTACCAAACCTTGGCCAAGTGGAGGAGAAGGCTGCAGGGAAGAGAAAGATGGCCCGAGACACTCAGGCAGGTGAGGAGGAAGTCAGTGCCCCTTTCCCCCTCTCTCCTGCTCCATCTCCCAGCCCAGCATGGCCTCTGGCTGCAGGACAACCCCTCTGCCAATGCCGTCCTGCTGGGTATGCACTGGAGAGATCTCCAGCCCCTTCCCTCTGGCACGGAGGCACATTCACAGGCTCTGGGGCAGGAGGGGGAACCGCGGGCGCTTTGGGGTGCGTGGCTCGGCTGCTCCCGGCGCGGTTCCCCCGAGCCCCCGGCGTGGCTCCGCCAGGCCCCCCCACCACGGCACTGGCCGGAGGTTCTTTAACAGAAATGCTGGTAAATTGACCATCTGGAATGACACTAAATACAATTTCAAGAAGCTGCTGGTTTGCTGGGCAGTTTGCCACATTCCACATTGCTGTTTCTTTTAGTAAAACTGCACTTTAAAAGGTCTTAGTAAATTTATGCTTGCATAAAATTTGTGGCTACCATGGGCTTCTCTAAAAACTAAATTACATGAAATCATGACACATTCATTACATCCTTTTAATCCCTCCAGTAAATCTATCATGCTGTTATTTCAATCCCAGATTGTTCAACTTTTCAGTGCCTTTTTTCCATTAATAGCATCAGAATAAGTTAAATTTTGTTATATGTATAACTTTTAAGGATATTAATTTTTGATTCTGTAATGTTTAATTTAATCCAAATTCCGGGTTGATAACACTAAGCAAAGTTAAGATTCATTATTGTCAGATTTGAGCAATGTTAAGTTAAATTCCAAAATTTGAAATCCTGTTGTTCTGGATTGAGAGATAATGTGTGTATTGTATTTGCCATCTGTCAGAGGTAGGGCAGTTATTTTCTGTTAATTGGGCAGTTTTCTTTATCTCTTCAACAAATCAATCCTCCCTCCAGGGAGATATCTTTTGTTAATGGGCCATTGAGTGTCACTGCAGGACTGATAAAAATTACATCACCCCACTGTGAGGTGCTCTGCCCAGAGGGAGGAGCCACGCATTGCAGACATGGTGAGGCTGGGGGTGAGGAGCAGCTTGTCCAAACAGGGTCAGCCCTCAAGGGGCTCATTCTTCTCCATACCCAGACCTCCCAAGGAGACATTCAGCATCAAGATCTGCTGGGGAATGCTTCTATCAGCTCTTCTCTGAACTGGAACATAAAAAAATACTTGATTAAAGAAAAAAAAATTAATGAGGAGCACTTTGAAATCTTTCATCCATAAAGGAACTCTACACTGATTCCAATCAGCTGCACAAGCCATGGACACATGAAGAGCACTGAAGAAAGAGCCCTCAAGAGCTTTCTGTGTTTTGACGATCCCCATGTTGGATTTGGGGCTGAGTCCAGGAGCCTCAGGCACTGAGAGAAGGATGAAGAAGCTTCTCAAGGAGTCAGCAGCAAAACTCCAAGTGCCTTGGAGCACGGCTGGGCCCCAGTGAGGGCAGGGAATGCCAAAGGCTCCCAGGGACTGGTGAGAGCAGATCCTTGAGGCCAGGAGTGCAGGGAGCCCAAGGCTCTGGGCAGGGAACTGCAATGCTGAGCAAGGCCTGGGCTGGCTGGGGGAAGCAGAAAGGCCAAGCCCTGAGCCCAGCCTGGGCCAGCAGGGCCTGTCCCTCACGGGTGGCTCGGGGCTCTCTGTGGGGCAGGGGGATGTCAGGGGCAGCAAGGACAAATGCCATCAACCTGCAGCCCCTGCCAGCCTGGCCAGGGAGGCCGAGGGAGAGCCAAAGTGCAGCCCCTGCCAGGAACGTTCCTGCTGTGGGGCCTCCAGAGGCGCTGCCCGAGCCCAGGGCACAAAGGCCTGGGTGCCTGTGGCCCTGCCAGCCCTGCCCAGCCCTTGGCCATCTGTCCTGCAGGCTGTGCCCCCTGTGCGTGCTGCTCCTGTGCCCTGGCCGGCTGCACTCGCCCCTCTCGCTGTGCCCCAGCATTTCTCACCCAGTGTTTCTGTGCCCTCCCTGGGCTCCCGGCACCCAGCGCTGCCGGCTCCTGGCACACAGAGCCGGCCATGGCCCAGCCTCACGCTGCCACACCTCGAGCACCACAATTCCACCCTGGCAGGGACTTTGCTTTCTCCTCAGCTCCAGCCTGAACCTTCCAAGCTGCACTTTGGGGATGTTTCCTGCAATTCCCACTCCCAAGGAAAGCTCTGTCTCCTGCTGTTCATGAACAGAGAAGGGCTGGTGGGAGAAGTGCTGGTCAGAGGCTGTTTGGGGCACAGTGACCATGAAATTATTGAGTTTTTAAATATTCCATGAAAGAAGGAGGGGCATCAATAAACCTTCTACACTGGACTTTTGAGGGCAGACTTTAGCCTATTGAGGATGCAGATTTGGGGAGTACCAAATCATGTACTGATTCTTTTAAGGGAAACAGCCCTTAAAAACAAAGGGTTCAAGGAAGGATGGACACACTTCAGCAAAGAAACCTTGATGGAGCAAGAGTAGGTTGTTCTTTTTGCAGAAAGATGACCCAGAGAAAGAAATGACTGGCTTGGGTGGGCATGGAGCTTTTGCAGGAATTTAGGGGTTAAAAAGAGGGTGCATCACCTTTGGACATAGAGGCAGGTAAATCAATAAATGTTTAAGGATGTTGTTAGGTTGTGCAGATAGAAAATTAGAGAGGTGAAAGCTCAGTTACGACGTAAATTGGATACTTCTGTGAAGGATAATAAAAATGTTTTAAGTACATTAATGGGAAAAAGAGGGCTAAGGACAATCTGTATTTCTTATTGTGGGGGATATGGTTACAAAAGATGAGGAAAAGGGTGAGGTACTTCACCCCTTCTTTGCCTCAGTTTTCAACAATAAGACAGGCCATCCTCAGGACAAGTGTTCTCCTGAGCTGGTAGATGGGCACAGGGAGCAGAACAGCCCCTGGAATCCAGGAGGAAGCAGCTGGGGACCTGCTGAGCCACTCAGGTGCTCACAGGTGTCTCTGGGAGCAGATGGGATCCATCCTAGGAGCATGAGGGAGCTGGTGGATGAGCTCCCCAGGCTGCTCTCCATCATTTACTATCAGTCCTCGCTCACAGGGAGGCCCCAGAGGAGTGGAGGTGCCAACATGAGCCCATCCCCAAGAAGGGCTGGAAGGAGGATCTGGGGAACTCCAGGCCTGTCAGCCTGACCTGGGTGCCGGCAAGGTTATGGAACAGATCACCTTGAGTGCCATCACAGGGCACCCACAGGATGGCCGAGGGATCAGAGCCAGCCAGTGTGGATTTCAATATCTGCACTGATGATCTGCATGAGGGGATTAAGTCCAGCATCAGCAAATTTGCAGATAACACCAAGCTGGGTGTGAGTGTGGATGTGCTGGAGGGTAGGAGGGCTCTGAACAGGGCCCTGGGCAGGCTGGATCCAGGGCCCAAATCCAACAAGGTGAGGTTGAACAAGACCAAGTGCCCGGTCCTGCACTTTGGCCACAACAACCCGTGCAGCACTACAGGCTGGGGACAGAGTGGCTGGAGAGCAGCCAGGCAGAAAAGGACCTGAGGGATCAGCTCCTGCTCTGCTGCTCCTTCCCGTCTCCCCCAGGGCCCTTGCAGAGCCCCAGCCATGCTGTTTGCCCCCAGCCTGCCCACGGCCAGCCTGGGGCTGCTCACCCTGGGGCTTTTCTGTGCTGAGCATTGGCCTGGCTGTGTTCTTGAGAGAGCCTGGGCAAGGAGCCTGCAGCCCCCAGGGCCTGGCCTGAGGCGTCAGCGCTGCCCCAGCAGTGCCCATGGCCTGTCCCTGCTGCAGCCCCGGCACTGCCACCCCCAGGACTGTGCCCAGCCCCGAGAGCACTCAGGCCCTGCAGCAACACCAGGGCCAGCAGGGCAGCGGGGCAGGGCCACAGCAGCAGCACTGGCAACACCAAGTGCTGCTGCTGCTGCTGGGCACAGCTGCTGGGCCAGCACTGATCTGCCCCAGCTCTGCACACAGACATTGCTGCTGCAGCTCCAGAGAAGGCAATAAAAGGGGATCTGTGGTGTAAACTCTGCTGGGAGATCCATTAGTACACTTGAAGCCATCAAGAGCACAACCCCTCATTGACACAGTGTGTCGGTGACAGCAAAGCTGGAGAGAAATAATATCAAAAATGGCACCAAATATTGGCATTTTTTTTGTGTACAATATTAAAAACAAAAACAATGGAAATAAAAGAACAAACAAACCACCAAACTGAATAAGACCCATTAAAGATGATTTTATTACAAGTGACTTACAGAAACTGCCAAGCATTTTAATGTCTCTGTAACCATCCAGTCATCAGTCTCCACACTGAAGCCTTTAGCTCCTGGTTCCTCAGGCTGTAGATGAGGGGGTTCAGAGATGGAGGCACCACCGAGTACAGAACTGACACTGTCAAATCCAGGGGTGGGGAGGAAATGGAGGGGGGCTTCGTGTAGGCAAAAAATGAGCTGCTGACAAATAGGGAGACCACAGCCAGGTGAGGGATGCAGGTGGAAAAGGCTTTGTGCTGTCCCTGCTCAGATGGGATCCTCAGCACAGCCCTGAAGATCTGCACATAGGAGAAAACAATGATCACAAAACAGCCAAATGCTAACAAGGTAGTGAAAACAGAAACCCCAACTTCCCTGAAGTAGAAGTGTGAGCAGGAGAGCTTGAGGATCTGTGGGATTTCACAGAAGAACTGGCCCAGGGCATTGCCATGGCACAGGGGCAGGGAAAATGTGTTGGCTGTGTGCAGCAGAGCATTGAGAAAGGCACTGGCCCAGGCAGCTGCTGCCATGTGGGCACAAGCTCTGCTGCCCAGGAGGGTCCCGTAGTGCAGGGGTTTGCAGATGGACACGTAGCGGTCGTAGCACATGATGGTCAGGAGAAAATACTCTGCTGAAATGAAGAAGAGAAACAGAAAGAGCTGTGCAGCACATCCTGTGTAGGAGATGTTGCTGGTGTCCCAGAGGGAATTGTGCATGGCTTTGGGGACAGTGGTGCAGATGGAGCCCAGGTCGCTGAGGGCCAGGTTGAGCAGGAAGAAGAACATGGGCGTGTGCAGGTGGTGGCCGCAGGCTACGGCGCTGATGATGAGGCCGTTGGCCAGGAGGGCAGCCAGGGAGATGCCCAGCAAGAGGCAGAAGTGCAGGAGCTGCAGCTGCCACGTGTCTGCCAATGCCAGCAGGAGGAAGTGCCTGATGGAACTGCTGTTGGACATTTCTTCACTCTGGGTATTGTGAGCTATTCAAAGACAACATTGATAATCTGGACAAAGTACCTTGAGTCAATCCTCTGCTAATTTCTTGCACAATCACTCAAAATTGCTTCTCTTTCTTTGGGGAAATTTCATTTACTTTTTTTTTTTTTGTTAATTTAGGTTTGGCTGCTAAGTAATTACATGTTTTCTAGAAGGGGCTGATGTCTTGTTCTTAGCACTGCTCTCAGCCTGAACACTGGGGAGCCCAGAGGGAACACAGGGCTCCCTGTGCCCCAGAGCAGTCAAACCTGCTGGTCCCACACAGGTGTCCTTTGTTCATTTCACCTGCCTCTAGTACAGGATGGACAAATTTAAAAGTGTACTTAAAAATAATGTGGCCGTTTTGAACACTCCAGTTTCAAAATCAATCTCTCCAAACCATTCTCTCTTTCCCTGTGCAGCTGGACAGGGAGGGATGCCAAAGGTTGGTCTGGCTGTCTGCTGCCTGCAGTTGTGCCTATTTGGAGCTGTTTCTCTCTACCCGAGCCTTGTCCCTGCCAGTGCTGCCAGAGCCCAGCCCAGCCCTGGGAACTCAGCTCTGCCCTGCAGACCCCTCCCAGCACAGGGCACTGCCCAGGAGCATCTCCCTGGCAGCAGGGCCCTAAGGACAGGGCAGACAAACAGAGATGCTGCAAGCCAAGGTGCTGCTGCTGCTGTCTGTAGGGAGAGGAGGCTGAGGAGGCAATTTCTGAGGGAGATCTGAGGCACATCTGCTCATGCCCAGGCTGACAGTGCAGGAGTCTCAGTGACACAGCCAAAGCTGACAGCCCCTTCCCTTTAGGAGAAAGCTGAGAGCAGCCCTGGCCATGCAGCACCATCTCCACAGCAGGAGGAATCTGCCCTGATGGGAGTCGCTCCTGCCACCTCCAACTTCTCCCCTGCAGTGTCCATGGGGAGCTGCCAGGCAGGCTGAGAGCTGCCCCTGGCAGGTGGCACATCCCCTGGGCTGGCCAAGAGCCCTGAGGGCTGCAGGACCTGCTCTGCAGGACAGCCCTGGGCAGTCCTGGCTGCAGCCCCAGCTTCACCCCCTGCAGCCGTCCCTGGCAGCAGGAGCCATCCTGCCCTGTCCCTCTGAGGGTGCCCAGGGCAGCCCTGCTCTGCAGCACATCCTCCTCCTCCTGCTCCCCTGCCACAGAGAAATTGGGAGAGTCCTCCTGGCACATCCCCCAGGCTGTGGGGTGTGCTGGCTTCAGGAGATCCCTCCAGGAGCACAGGGGACATTGCCCTCCATCCACTGACTCACCATGTGGAGGGCTGTGAAGATCTTTCCCCAAGTGAAGTTTCAGCTCAATGACTTCCTCAGCCTGTCTCTGCCTGGCTCCTGTCTCCTCAGTGCCTGCAGGCAGAGCGCTCAGCCCTGCTGGGCTGGGAGAGGAGCTGGTCCTGGGAAGAGCTGTTCCTTTAAAGCTCAGCAGCACAGACACAGAACAAAGACTTTAATGACCCTCTTGGGACTTGGGTGTTGTTTACATCAGACTCAGTCCCTGAGAGAGACTTCCAAAGACTTCTCCAGAACTCAAAGTTAAATTGAAACTCCAAAGTTTCTTGAAGTTTTAATGGGTCCCACTGAGGGACACGACTGAGAAAGTGTCCCCAGGTTCCAGGTAGAGCAGAACACTGGAGGCAGTGATCACAGGTGGGGACAAGCAACGCAAAGGTGTCTCTGGTGCTGAGCAAACCTGGATGTGTTTCAGGAATGCAAAGGGCCAAGGCCTGAGCCCCAGCCCCTGGCAAGGCAGATCCTGTCCCTCCCTCCTTGCTCAGGGCTCTTCCCAGGATGGGCACTGGCATGTGGGGATGTGCAATGCCAAGGGCAGCACCATGGGGCGGCCCCTGCCAGGCTGCTGAGCAGGGACAAGCAGCCACCCTGTGATGTCACACAGCCCCTTGGATGTCACACAGCCACCTGTGATCTCATACAGCATCCTGTGATGTCACAGAGCACCCTATGATGTAACACAGCCACCTGTGATGTCACAGCCCACTCTGGGATGTCATAGAGCACCCTTGTTTTGTCACAGAGCCAATTCTGGGATGTCACCCTGGAATGTCATGCAGCTGCATTGTGATGTCCCAGAAGACTCTGTGATGTCAGAAAGTTGCTTTGTGATGTCACAGTCTGTTCTGTGATGTCACAGTCTTCTCTATGATGTTGCACAGCCACCTAGTGATGTCACAACCCACTCGCTGATGTCACAGTGCCACCAGCTGTTACGTCCGGATCTGCTCTATGGCCTCATACCCTACTCTATGATGTCACAGACAGCTCTGTGATGTCACAACCCCCTCAGTGATGTCACAAAACCCTCTCTGTGATGTCATGCTACCACTCTGTAATGTCACAGCACACACTTTGACCTCAGTCTCCTCTATGGTGTCATACAGCCATGCCATGACGTCACAGCCTGATCTGTGTTGTCACACAGTCTCCTCTATGATGCTGTAGCTGCTCAGTGACCTCACACAACAAACTTTGTGATGTCATAGCCCAACCTGTGACCTCACACAGCCCACTCTGTGCTGTCACACAGCCCCTTGCTGACATCACAGCTGCTCTGTGCCTCTAGGACACAGCCACAGAGGTGCCACTGTGACACAGCCCCCTCTGGGACATCCCCCAGCCCCTGCTAGTGCTGAGCCCCTGTCAGCTCTGGCTGTGCCCTGCTGGTGTCCCTGAGCTGCCCTGGCAGTGCCCCAGCCCTGCTGGGCTGTGCACAGGAGCTGCTCCTGGCCAGAGCTGTCTCTCTGCAGCGCTGCCCTTGCCAGGAGCTGCCTCTGGGCCAGGAGCCCGGCCCAGCTCAGCAGCACAGACACAGCACCAGGACTTTAATGACCCTCTGGGGCTTTGGTGCTCTTTGCATCAGACTCAGTCCCTTGGAGTGTGCTCAAAAAGCTTCTCAAGAACTCCAAGTTAAGCTGAAACATAGACATTTCGTGTAGTTTACATGGGGTCCACTGAGGGACATAACTCATGTGAAAGTGTCCCCAGGTTCCAGGTAGAGCAGAACACTGGAGGCAGTGATGACAGCTTCAGACAAGGAAGGGAAAGGTGCCTCTGGTGCTGAGTAAACCTGGATGTGTTTCAGGAATGCAAAGGGCCAAGGCCTGAGCCCCAGCCCCTGGCAAGGCAGATCCTGTCCCTCCCTCCTTGCTCAGGGCTCTTCCCGGGATGGGCACTGGCATGTGGGGATGTGCAATGCCAAGGGCAGCACCATGGGACGGCCCGTGCCAGGCTGCTGAGCAGGGACAAGGAGGCAATGAGGCTCCAGGCCTGCAAGGGTCACTTGTCCCCTCGTGGCCTCAGCAGCCATGGCCAAAGTGCTGCCCAAGTTGGCTCTGTCAGGGCCTTGCAGCTGCTGCCCATCCCTGTGCCCTGTGCAGCCCAGGCTGTCCTACGGTGTCCCTGCCCTGCGCCTCTGTCCCTGCAGGCTATCATCATCCCCTGGCTGCCCCACCTGGCTGGCCTCTTCCTTTGCTGACAGCTCTGCCTCCTGCCTGCCTCTGCCTGCCCACACACAGCCTTGGTCTGCTCCAGGCTCCTTCTGGGGGATGTATTGCACCTCAGCCCTGCCCAGGAGGAAAATTCCTTTCTCCTGGTGTCCAGTCTGGGCTTCCCAAGCTGCCCTTGGTGCCATTATCTCTTTCTCTGGCTGTTTTATACAAAAAAGAAAAACTCCGAGATGTGTGAAACCACCCTTTAATCCCTCCCTGGCTGCTCGTATTCTGTCCTCAGTCTCCACACCACTGAGCCCAGAGTCTGCCGCCTCTCACTGCTGGTTATGGGATGAGGCCTCCAAACCTCATCTTGAGAGGTTTTTGGGTCCTCTCCAAGGTCTGTGAAAATGAAAACAGTGGTCAAAATTATTTTCTCCCAAATCTTGCAGTGACAGAACAAGGCTCAATATCTGTGAACTGAATGTGGGTGGGTTTACATTTGTTAGAAGGAGGAAATATTTTACAATGAGGAGAGTGCATGAAACTACAACTGTGTTCTTCCACAGTTGGATTCCCCATCACAGTAATTGTCCAAGAGCAGGAACTTTGTGCAGCCTGACCCAGTGAAACCCTCTCATCCCCAAGCACAGAATTCCTGTTGTGTGGGTTCTCTGATGTGCTGGGTGCCCTCACAACGCTTCTGGCCAGAATGTCTGCTGAGGGCAGCCAGGCTGCTGCAGGGGCAGTGACCTCACAGCCATCACCATGGCAGCCCTGTGCCCTGGGCCTGGCTCTCCCCTTTCCTCTGCCCCTGCCTTGTCTCTGCTGGCATGAAGAGTTTTGTCACTCATGTCTTGTCCCCAAGGTGCTGGGGCCAATGGCTTCCCAGGCAGGCTCCTGGAACAGAAGTGGCTTTTCAGAGCCCAGGCAGAAATGAGCCCTGAGGCAGCAGCTCTGCAGTGCTGGCCACCAGGCCGGGCTGCCAAGGGAGGCTTCTGGCCCTGGCCTGCAAGCAGCTGCTGCTGCCAAGGTGCCTTTGGCGCCTCAGGCTCTGCCTGGCACAGCTCCCAGCACGGCACTCTGCCCTTGTGCCTGAGCCCTTCCCTGTGCTGGGGCTGGCCTGGGGCTTTTCCTGCAGCGGGACCTGCCCTGCTGATGGCACAGGAAAGGCAGTTCCTGCTGGAGCAGGAGGCTCTGCCTGCAATGGGCTCCAACAACTCCAGCAAGGCCCTGTTTGCAAAGCCCCAGTGGGAAATGAATGACGGGGTCACGCTGCTTTTCGGGTGAAACCAGATTTCTCCATCCCAAATCTGACATCCTGAGAGGGAGAGGAAACTGTGGCGGGGATGGAATATTTCACAGAGAAAGCAAGAACCAAGGGACAGCACTGAGAGCTTCTGCAGAGCTGCTGAGCTGGCCCAGCCTGGGCACATCTGACTAGAAAAGCCCTGTCCCAAATTTTAACAGCAGCGTCTCCTGACATTTCCCTTTTTGGGAGTTGTGGAGATTCCTCCCTGCAGTGGGCACGCCCCTCAAGGTCAGTGCTCCAGGCTGAGCCAAAGGGATTTGCCCACAGTCATTGGTCTGGGGGAGTGACACAAATCTCTGCTTAAAAACTGGTTTTGCTTTAGCACAGTTGCTTTGAAATCACTTCCTAGAGCTTTATATAATATGTTACAGCTCTTATATCTTGGTGTAAATATTTCTCATTAAGAAAATTTTGTCTAATCATTACCATAATAGATTTTATATAAATATTTATAGATGGTATCCCATCTTTAATCCTGTGGACCAAATTGTATAAAGGTTAATTCCACCTTTATAATTCTTTACACAGGAATGCTTGAAAATTCTGGGGTGCAATTGGAACCAGCTGTTCCACAGTTCCTCTCATGGAAGAAGTTTAGAAAGCCTGGAGGTTCTTGGGAGTATTTGGATGTGGATATGACAGTGTGGTCAGAGACAGAGAAAGTAAGATAAGCTTTCCCATGAATTGGTCTGGGAACTTTTAGGGAGCTGGAGAGAAAGAATTGGAAACTATCCACAGGTGGTGTTTGGAATAAGTTGTTTTTTTTCCAAAAAGTTGTTTAATGGAAGGTGTTTTCTTCATTAGCCAATCATGTAAAATGTGTTGATTAAATGACCAATGAGGTCCACTGGTAGCAAACCAAGGTATAAAAGAAAAGGATTGAATAAACCGGGGGCTTTTAGCTCTCAGCCTTCTGACCTGAGTCTGTGTCATCTCTGACTCCACAGTGACATTTGGGGATCTCTGGGGGCTATTTGGGATCCTTTCTGCACCTCGTGACCTAACAGGAGCTTCTCCAATAAACTTTGCCTGAAGCTCCTGCTGTGCCCATGACAGGAACCCCTGTCAGTGTCTGGGACATCCCGGCTCTGTGGCAGCCTGGGGACTCCTGTGATGTCACCGTGGAGCCCCTGTGAGTGCCTGTGACAAATCGGTGACTTTGCAGCCCAAGGTGCCCTGGGATGTCACCATGGAATGGCTGTGACAGCCTCTGAGCACAGGGCTCTTTACCATCCCCAGAAACCCCTGGGAGGTGTCCATGGAGCCCCTGTCTCTGCCTGTGACATTCCAGCTCTTGAACAGCCTGGAGACTCTTGGAAAGTCCTCATGGAACCCCTCTGAGAGCCTGTGACAAATCTGATCCTTAGCAGGCAACCATCCCCAGCCCCTGTTGCTATGGTCAGTTTCCATGGCAACCATCCTCAGCCCCCTGTTGCTACGGTCAGTTTCCATGGCAACCATCCTCAGCCCCCTGTTGCTACGGTCAGTTTCCATGGCAACCATCCCCAGACCCCTGTTGCCATGCTCAGTCCCTTGGCAGCTCCATGCAGACCCCATGCCAGGGGTGGTTGCCATGGACACCATTGGCAGCCCCATCCCCAGAGTCATGGGATCCCAGATGCACAGAACTGGCTGAGCTGGGAGGGACCCATCAGGATCCTGGAGTCCAACTGCTGGCCCTGCACAGGACACCCCAACAATGCCAGCCTGGGCCTGGCAGCGCTGTCCAAACGCTGCTGGAGCTCAGAGAGCCCTGGAGCTGGGAGCCTTCCCTGGGGAGCCTGGGCACTGCCCCAGCAGCCTCTGGGGAAAAACCTTTTCCTGAGATCCAACCTCAGCCTGCCCCAACTCAGCTGCAGCCGTTCCCTCCAGTGCTGTCCCTGGGCACCAGAGGGAAGAGGTTCCCACAGCCCCAGCCAGGGACCCGCTCCCAAGGCTGTTGCCATGGCCACCAGGGCTGGGACCAGCTGGGATGCTCGGTTTCCACAGGCTGGGGTTTAGGAATGGGATTCCCCAATTTTCTGCTTCTGCTCGCTGCCCTCCCACCTCCCATGGAAAGCACAAAAGGACAAGATCCCCGGCTGGGATAAGAACAGTTTATTTGGAACAGCAACGAGATAAAGAACAAACAGGAACAGAAACAATATTGACAATAGAAGGGTTATAAAAAAGGGAAAACTACAACAGAGCTGACTCTATCTTCCCGGCCATAATTTCCTCCTGCATGGAAAGGACACCCTTCTCCTCAGGGGGAGATAGAGAGAGAGAGAGTCCCTTTCCTGCCCCTGGCAATGACCTGAGGTGGGAGTGAATGTAATGACACAGCCCTGGCCAGACCCTCATGTTCTTCAGGCTCACATCATGTCATTGGCAGGGGCAGGAAAACGAACAGGTGTCTTCCCAGCATGGATCACAGTGAACATGTATCACCAGGGCCCTTCCAAACGTGGTTCTCCCATGGGGGATGAAGTTGGAGCAGTGCACAAAGCTCTTCCTGCAGTTGCAGCATTTGCATGTCTTCCCTTACTGGTGACTGTGTTGGTGTCTGCTCAAATGAGAGCTCTGGGTGAAGCTCTTCCCACACTGGGGACACTCGTAGGGCCTCTCCCCATTGTGGATGCGCCGGTGGGTGACGAGTTGGGAGTTGCGGTTGAAGCCCTTCCCGCAGTCAGAGCAGCGGAAGGGCCTCTCATCTGTGTGAATCCGCTGGTGCTGGAGGAGGTTGGAGCTGGTGTGAAACCTCTTCCCACAGTCAGGACACTCGTAGGGCCTCTCCCCAGTGTGGATGCGTTGATGCCTGACAAGCTCTGAGCTGCAGCTGAAGCCCTTCCCACACTCCCCACACTCGTAGGCCCATTCCCCAGTGTGGATCATCTGGTGCCTGATCAGGGTGCTGCTCTGCCTGAAGCTCTTCCCACACTCCAAGCACTTGTAGGGCTTCTCCCCATCATGAAGCTGCTCATGGACCACCATCTCCGATCCCTGGCTGAAGCTCTGTCCACCTTCCTGGCACAGGGTGGGTCTTTCCTCCTCAGAGCACCCTGGGCTGGGATTGAAGCCCCTCCTCCCAAGGGATCTCAGGGAATTTTCCTCCTTGTTAAATTCCTGTGCCATGGAGCCGCTCAAATCTGCCTCTTCCATGAGGTTCTGCCATGGGGATTTGTCCTCCCTGGTCTCTATTCTCAGCTTGTTGTCTGAGGAAGGCAGGGCAAGGAGAGCATTGGATTTGCTTCTGTGCCAGAGGGAAGGGGAAGGAAATCCTCCCAGTGCATCCCTGGCAGGACAGTGTTGGCAGAGCGGCTGTCCTGCAGCCTTGGGCTGTGCTGGGCAGGGATATGAAGCAGGAGAGATAAGGAAAGGGGCACTGACTTCCTCCTCACCTGCCTGAGTGTCTCGAGGCATCTTCCACTTCCTCGCAGCCTTCTCCATCTGGCAGTGGGTTTGGGATGTGAAATTCTGTTTTAAGAGGAAAACAAGAGAATAATGCATTAAGTTTTGTACTGGTTTGAGGTCAAACCAGGGGGAGATTTTAAGCCAGAATTACAATTTAACAAGAAAATTAAGATCAAGGCAATGATACAGAAACACTGCCTTAAACTGACACAGTCAGGATATAACCTGCCACCCTGTTGGTCAGGGTGCTGGTAGCAGTCCCATTAAATGGTGGCTGCAGTCCTGTTGCAGTGATGATAGTGATTCTGTCGAAGCTGTGATCCTGTAGAAGGGTCTGGTCTTCCTCTGAAGGTCCAGTGGTGCCTATGGAGCTCTTGTCCTCTGGGAATCCAGTAGCCAAGGTGCTCCTGGTGTCAGAAGCCTCAGCTTATATCCAGGTAGGAATGGTTGGCTCCTCCCCCTGGGCGGAGCATCCCACAATGGGATGATGTCATTTTACCAGTCCTGCAGGGACACTCAATGGCCCATTCACAGAAGAGAGCCCCTGGAGGGCGTTATCAGGGCTGAGTCATGGAAGAGATAAAGAACACTGCCCTGCCTGTTTATAACAGTTTGTGAAGATGGTGATGGAAAACATGCATTTGGTTACATCTTGCACTGCAACCTGAAACAGTGGGGTAATCCCTGCTGGGGAGGTGAACACCACCCCCCTTACCCAAACTGGCTCAGGTGTAAAACCCCCACCCAGGGAAGGCCACATTCACAGGGGACAATGTCATACTTGCCCTGCCAGGGGAGGGCTCTGTCCCTGTCACTCCTTTGTTTTCTCCCCCTTTCTCTTTCTTTCCATCTCTCTCTACCTAACATTTACTGTTCAATAAAATCCACTTTGCATTTGGTCTCGTTAGCACCTTAATTGGGGCAGAGGCATCTCTCTAACAATTTTCTTAACCACATTGTGACATTATTTTGGGACGGTAAGTTCAGGGCACTGTTCTCTGACCCCAAGTGCCTTTGACAACAGCATGGTTCCCTCCTCTGAGGAGGTTGTGGCTCTTTCTGGAGGATCTCTTGGAAAATTGGACGCAGCTTCCTCTGAGCAACTCATGGGAGAACTGATGAGGAAAATGGTTGTTGTGGGTGGTCAGGGTAAAGAAAATATTTTATTGTCCTTCCTTGAAAAGTTCATTAAAATCACTGGAGGAAAGAGAGCAAATGATAGCAGCGAGACTGACAAGGTTCATTTACCCCAAGGTGAGGAACACAAGGCTGCTGAAAGTCCTACAAGGAGCCCAGCTCCATGAGCTAAATTCCCAAATAATCCCTGAATTCACAGGCTTTGGGGCCTTGCCACATGTGAGAATAATTTTTCTCTTCATCCCTGTCACTATTGTGTCAGCTACACGGAGCTTTCTCTTCCTTTTAATAATCTGTATTGATCCAAATTTCCACTTTTCTTTTATCGGCACCTGCCAGCAGCTGAGCTGTAACCGATGAAACTTGGAATTGTCACAGAATTGCTTCTATTGTTGGTTTATTAATGTTTGGGTTTTGTTGGCATTTCCATCACAAGTGACTTGTGGGAAGAGCAAATATTCCTCAAGGCATTTAATGTAGTGTTAAGTTTGATTTCTGCCAAGTCTATTTTGTCCAGTGTCCAGGGGATGCTTGAGGGGTCTCTGTGCCTCTTGCCCTGGGGGATGCTTTGGAGGGGCTTGGGAGGAATTGTGTCCTTGTCCCCCAGGCCATTGCCCAGGGAGTTTCCATCATTCTCACCCAAGGGAATGCCTGGGGGGTCTCCCTCTATCTCATCCCTGTGCCAGGGGGTGCTCGGCCCAGTCTCTGTCCCTCTCAGTTCAGGGCATGCTCAGGGGTCTCCATCCCTCTGGCCTCAGGGAATGCTTGTGCAGGGCTGGGGACCAGGGGCTCTGTGTCCCTCTCACTGCTGAGGGTGCTCGGGGCTGGGGGTGCTCTCCGACCTTCTCATCCCTGGGCAGGCCGGGGGGGTCTCTGTCCCTCTCAGCCCTAGTGTGACCCCTTCCCAAATATCATCGGGGTCAGAGGGACAGAGACACGCCCAAACCCCCAGAAGGGCTTGACCTGGGATCATGCTCCTACCCCCATTTGTCTGTTTAGCCCAGAAATGAGTTCTGCATTTTTAAGGCTGGTTCTGAGAGCGAAGGGAGGGAGGAAGAAGTGAGCAGTTTGTTTTAAAAAATGCACTCACTCCTCCACATTCCGGCTCCTGGAGGGAGAGATGGTGGGACAGGGCTCTCCTTTGCTTTTAGGTTTTTTTTAGCTCTGTGAGGCAGAGAAGTTCCCTGGACTGTGATTTTTCTTTTTCTTTGGAGCTGTTTAAACCTGCTCTGGACTGAACACCCAGAAGGGCACCTGCAGCTGACACCTGTGGCCCATTGGGCCCAGCCTGGGCTGTGGCTTTTCCAGTGCTGGAGGAACTGATAAAAGACTGATATGAAACTGATAAGAGAATGAGTGAGCTGAGCTACAGCCCAGGGAGGGACTTGCTGAGTTTGTCATCTCTTTTGGAGTGGCAAGAGGTTTTGTTGTTTAATATTGCTCATTTGCTCTACTTGTGAATTCCTTGCCTGTTAAATAAACAGGTTTTTTCTACTTTTCTCCAAGGAAATATTTTCCCGAACTGGTTGGTGGACAGGCCGCTTGAATTTGCTTTCCTGTGGAATCTCCTTTTTCTCCCAAATTTGCCCTAAACCAGCAGAGGGCAGTGGGGAGAGGAGAGAGCCCCAAGTAACTGGATTGGGTGGAGGCTGGAGATGGGGACCTGGGACCCCAAAACCACCCAGCATCCCTAAGCAAGACCCTGGAGAGGGGGGATCCCCAAGAGCTATGGGATCTTTGGCAGCCATGAGAGGGGGGTCCACCAGAGCCCCAGAGGGATGTGACTGTAAGTGGGACACTCCTGGTGACTTTTTTTAGATTCACTTTTGCTTTTTGAAGGTTTTTATGGACACCAGGTGACTTCTAGAGATGGACTTGGGCAAAGGACCTTCAGCCTCACTGTGCTCATCCATTGTTTTCCCCCAAGTAGGTTTTCCCATTACCAAACCTTGGCCCAATGGGAGAGAAATCTGCAAGGAAGAGGAGGATGCCCAGAGACACGCAGGCAGGTGAGGAGGAAGTCAGTGCCCCCCTCCCCCTCTCTCCTGCTCCATCTCCCAGCCCAGCATGGCCCCTGGCTGCAGGACAACCCCACTGCCAATGCTGTCCTGCTGGGGATGCACTGGGGGATCTCCTGCCCCTTTCCTCTGGCACGGAGGCACATTCACAGGCTCTGGGGCAGCAGGGGGAACCGCGGGCGCTTTGGGGTGCGTGGCTCGGCTGCTCCCGGCGCGGTTCCCCCGAGCCCCCGGCGTGGCTCCGCCAGGCCCCCCCACCACGGCACTGGCTGGAGGTTCTTTAACAGAAATGCTGGTAAATTGACCATCTGGAATGACACTAAATACAATTTCAAGAAGCTGCTGGTTTGCTGGGCAGTTTGCTGAATTCCACATTGTTGTTTCTTTCAGTAAAACTGCACTTTAAAAGGTCTTAGTAAATTTATACTTCTCTCAAAACTAAATTACATGAAATCATTACATACTTATTACATCTCTTGAATCCCGCCAGTAAATCCATCACACTGTTATTTCAATTGCGGATTGTTCAACTTTTCTGTGACTTTTTTCCATTAATAGCATCAGAATAAGTTAAATTTTGTTGTATGTATAACTTTGAGGATATTAATTTTTGATTCTGTGATGTTTAATTTAATGCAAATTCAGGGTTGACAAGGCTAAGCAAGGTTAAGCATTGTTATTGTTAGATTTGAGCAATGTCAAGTTAAATTCCATTAATTTGAACTCCTGTTGTTCTGGATTGAGAGATAATGTGTGTATTGTATTTGCCATCTGTCACAGGTAGGGCAGTTATCTTCTGCTAAATGGGCAGTTTTCTTTATCTCTTCAACAAATCAGTCCTCCCTTTGGAGAGATATCTTTTGTTAATGGGCCATTGAGTGTAACTGCATGACTGATAAAAATTACATCATCCCACTGTGAGGTGCTCTGTCCAGAGGGAGGAGCCACCCATTCCAGACATGGAATTGACCACAAGAAACGTCATTGTCTGTGCCATTTCTCATTTTGTTTCTCTCCATCTCCCCCGTGGCATTGACTTAGGCCGTGTCAATAACGAGCTGAGTTCGTAGTGCCTTTAAAGAAAATAAAGGATCTCCCAGCAGAGTTTTCTGCAGAGATGTCCTTTTGTTGCCTTCTCTGGAGCTTCAGCAGCAATGTCTGTGTGCAGAGCTGGGGCAGATCAATGCTGGCACAGCAGCTGTGCCCAGCAGCAGCAGCAGCACTTGGTGTTGGCAGTGCTGCTGCCGTGGCCCTGCCCCGCTGCCCTGGTGGCCCTGGTGTTGCTGCAGGGCCTGAGTGCTCTCGGGGCCGGGCACAGTCCTGGGGGTGGCAGTGCCGGGGCTGCAGCAGGGACAGGCCATGGGCACTGCTGGGGCAGCG
The DNA here is from genome assembly GCF_036417665.1 of Passer domesticus. Lineage (NCBI taxonomy): Eukaryota > Metazoa > Chordata > Aves > Passeriformes > Passeridae > Passer > Passer domesticus. The sequence goes on along the minus strand of NC_087481.1, from coordinate 5,332,773 downwards.
CTGACGCCTCAGGCCAGGCCCTGGGGCCTCCAGGCTCCTTGCCCAGGCTCTCTCAAGAACACAGCCAGGCCAATGCTCAGCACAGAAAAGCCCCAGGGTGAGCAGCCCCAGGCTGGCCGTGGGCAGGCTGGGGGCAAACAGCATGGCTGGGGCTCTGCAAGGGCCCTGGGGGAGACGGGAAGGAGCAGCAGAGCAGGGGCTGATCCATCCCCAGGGCGCTGCACAGCCCAGGGCAGCGTCCCAGAGCGTCCTGATGGAGCTGCCAACAACATCCCCCCTCTGCAGCCCTGGCCTCTACCCCAGCTCACACAGGTGCCGCATCCTTGCAGGCACAGCCACGGCAGCACTGGCTCAGGAGCCCCTGTTTGCATTGCACAGAGCAGGCGGGAGCAGCCCCATGCTGCTGCTGTGGGGACATGAACCTGAGGGAGCACAAATGCCATCAGCCCCTGGAGCCAGCAAGGGCTGGGGGACACCAGGGAAACCACTCAGCTTTGTCGTGGCCTCTGCAGTCAGCCAGAAAGTTTGTTCCCATCAGCTGGGAGTTTCCTGTCCCACTGCAGACGCTGTTGCTCAGAGCCAGGGCTGCCTGGCAGTCATCCCCAAACTGCCCTCAGCATTTCCTTTGCTTCACCTTTGCTTTCTTTAGTCGTCCCTGATCCAAATTTCTTCCTCTTTCCCACCCCTGTCCCCTCCCCTGCAAACAGCCCATCCCTTTTTGCCCTTTCCTCTCTGGCCCCACTCCTCATTCCAGTTCCTGACTTGGCACCATGGGAACATCCCTTGGGCAGCAGGATCATCCTCCAAGTGCTGCAGGAATTGTCTGCAGGCTCCTGCAGTGCCTGGTGCTGCTCCCTTGCCAGAGGCACCCCAGGCCAGGGGGGCACATCAGGGCTGCTGTGTCTGCCTGTGGGGCTCCCTGTTCTGGGCAATGAGGAGGAGCTGCAGAGGCTCTGCAGGACTGACAGGATGGGCTTTGGGGCTGGCAGGAGAAGCTCAGGGACCTGGGCTGCTGGAGCTTCTGAAGAGGAGGCCCAGGGCTCATCCTGCAACTGCTCCAAGGCTGGATTTAGAGAATCACAGCATCAGCAAGGCTGGAAAAGACCATGGACATAATCAACTCCAACCTGTGTCCTGACACCACCTTGTCTCCTCTGAGCCTCCTTTTCTCCACGATAAACAAGCTGAGCTCCATCAGCCACTCCTCACAGGATTTGTGTTCCCGACTCCGGACCAACCTTGTTTTCCTTCTCTCGACATGCTCCAACCCCTCCATGTCCTTCCTAAATTGGGGGCCCAGAACCAGATATAACACTGGAGGTGCTGCCCAGCCTGTGCTGAGAACAGGATAAGAATCACTTCCCTGCTCCTGTTGGCCATACCATTCCTGATCCAGGCCAGGAGCCATTGGCCTTCTTGCCCACCTGGGCACACTGCTGCCTCATGTCCAGCCTGCTGTCCATCAAGCCCTGCAGGTCCCTTTCTGCCTGGCTGCTGTCCAGCCACTCTGTCCCCAGCCTGTAGTGCTGCAGGGGTTGTTGTTGCCAAAGTGCAGGACCCGGCACTTGGACTTGTTCAATCACCTTGTTGGATTTGGCCCCTGGATTCAGCCTGTCCAGGGCCCTGTGCAGAGCCCTCCTATGCTCCAGGACCTCCACACTCACACCCAGCTTGGTGTCATCTGCAAATTTGCTGATGGTGGACTCAATCCCCTCATGCAGATCATCAGTGCAGATATTGAAATCCACGCTGGCTGGCTCTGAAATATTTATACCTCAGCCATCCTGTGGGTGCCCTGTGATGGCACTCAAGGTGATTTGTTCCATAACCTTGCCAGGCACCCAGGTCAGGCTGACAGGCCTCGAGTTCCCCAGATCCTCCTTCCAGCCCTTCTTGGGGATGGGCTCACATTGGCACCTGCACTCCTCTGGGGCCTCCCTGATGAGCCAGGACTGATGGTAAATGATGGAGAGCAGCCTGGGGAGATCATCCACCAGCTCCATCATCCCTCTAGGATGGATCCCATCTGCTCCCAGAGACACCTGTGAGCACCTGAGTGGCTCAGCAGGTCCCCAGCTGCTTCCTCCTGGATTCCAGGGGGCTGTTCTGCTCCCTGTGCCCATCTACCTGCTCAGGAGAACACTTGTCCTGAGGATGGCCTGTCTTATTGTTGAAAACTGAGGCAAAGAAGGGCTGAAGTACCTCACCCTTTTCCTCATCTTTTGTACCCATATCCCCCACAATAAGAAATGCAGGTTGTCCTTAGCCCTCTTTTTTCCATTAATGTACTTATAGAAACATTTTTATTATCCTTCACAGAAGTACCCAAATTAAGTCATAACTGAGCTTTCACCTCTCTAATTTTCTATCTGCACAACCTAACAACATCCTTAAATATTTCTTGATTTACCTGCCCCTATGTCCAAAGATGCTGCACCCTCTTTTTAACCCCTAAATTCCTGCAAAAGCTCCATGCCCAGCCAGGCCAGTCATTTCCCCCTCTGGGTCATCTTTCTGCACAAAGGAACAGCCTACTCTTGCGCCATCAAGGTTTCTTTGCTGAAGCGTGTCCATCCTTCCTGGAACCCTTTGTTTTTAAGGGCTGTTTCCCTTAAAAGAATCAGTACATGATTTGGTACTCCCCAAATCTGCATCCTCAATAGGCCAAAGTCTGCCCTTAAAAGTGCAGTGTAGAAGATTTATTGATGCCCTCCTTCTTTCATGGAATATTTTAAAATTCAATATTTTCACGGTCACTGTGCCCCAAACAGCCTCTGACCAGCACTTCTCCAACCAGCCCTTCTCTGTTCATGAACAGCAGGAGACAGAGCTTTCCTTGGGAGTGGGAATTGCAGGAAACCTCCCCAAAGTGCAGCTTGGAAGGTTCAGGCTGGAGCTGAGGAGAAAGCAAAGTCCCTGCCAGGGTGGAATTGTGGTGCTCGAGGTGTGGCAGCGTGAGGCTGGGCCATGGCCGGCTCTGTGTGCCAGGAGCCGGCAGCGCTGGGTGCAGGGAGCCCAGGGAGGGCACAGAAACGCTGGCTGAGAAATGCTGGGGCACAGCGAGAGGGGCGAGTGCAGCCGGCCAGGGCACAGGAGCAGCACGCACAGGGGGCACAGCCTGCAGGACAGATGGCCGAGGGCTGGGCAGGGCTGGCAGGGCCACAGGCACCCAGGCCTTTGTGCCCTGGGCTCGGGCAGCGCCTCTGGAGGCCCCACAGCAGGAACTTTCCTGGCAGGGGCTGCACTTTGGCTCTCCCCCGGCCTCCCTGGCCAGGCTGGCAGGGGCTGCAGGTTGATGGCATTTGTCCTTGCTGCCCCTCACATCCCCCTGCCCCACAGAGAGCCCCGAGCCACCCATGAGGGACAGGCCCTGCTGGCCCAGGCTGGGCTCAGGGCTTGGCCTTTCTGCTTCCCCCAGCCAGCCCAGGCCTTGCTCAGCATTGCAGTTCCCTGCCCAGAGCCTTGGGGTCCCTGCACTCCTGGCCTCAAGGATCTGCTCTCACCAGTCCCTGGGGAGCCTTTGGCACTCCCTGCCCTCACTGGGGCCCAGCCATGCTCCAAGGCACTTGGAGTTTTGCTGCTGACTCCTTGAGCAGCTTCTTCATCCTTCTCTCAGTGCCTGAGGCTCCTGGACCCAGCCCCAAATCCACCGTGGGGCTGATTAAAATACACAAAGCCCTGGGGGGCTCTTTCTCTTCCTTCAATTTTCCTCCAAGCCTCCAGGGCTTGTGAAGCTGCTTGGAGTCAGTCTGGAGTTCTGTTAAGGAGGGAGATTTCAAAGTGTACCGACAGCATGATGTTTGGTTTTAATCACGTGTGTGGGTTTTTATTTTTCAGTTCAGAAAAGAGGTGAAAGAACAATTCCCCAGGTGATCTTGATGCTGAATGTCTCCCTAGGAGATCTGGGCATGGAGAGGAACAAGCCCCTTGCACGCTGACCCATTTTGGACAACCTGCTCCCCAGCCTCACCATGTCTGACATGGCCCACCTGGGACTGACATCCCAAAACATAAAAAAGTATGCATTTTTAAAATAAATAAGATTGATTAATTTATAAAATTATAATTATAGTTTTTAAATTTATATTAGTATTACTGTATATTTCTATTACCTTTGATATTTATGTGAAAAATTGAATACATTTTTAGCAATCAAAAAATTATTTGTCATTGGTTTTAAATAAAACAATTCCTTTCATTAAATCATTGACCACTACTGGCCATTTATTTCTCCTTCTTAATGCTAATTAGTGCTATTTTTAGATCTTTTGACATTTTTTTTATTATTTTCACGGACAGGGTAAAACGGCCACTTTGGGGTCCCTGGAGACATTTCTGGGGCACATTTGGGGCAGTTTAAAGTCTGGGCAGTGTGATAAACAAGTCCACTGAATTTAAGGATCAAATAATTATCTTTATTATTTTTGCAAGCAAGAATAAGCAAGGACAGCGCTGGGCGGCCCGGAGTCTCCACTCCACTTTGGCTCATAAAATTCCTATCCCCTGAGTCCACCTTCTATTGCCTTCTTCTCCGGGTTTAGGGATGACGTGATCTGTCTTCTGCGCTTGCTCATTCAGTTGCTAGGGGGTCTTTTTCTGCCTTCTGGTGGTCGTGGGATGAAGGCTTAGTCCCCCTTAGTCTTCCTCTTTGTGAACGCTGAGTGAACTTATGCCTTACAAGGCATATCTATACAGAACACTATACACTTTTCTGCAAGCTAAGCAATTCTTACTAGTACTATACACTTTCTGCAAGCTAAGCAATTCTAGTGAGTTTAAGGATTGTTGTTACAGCTGCTTCTCATTACTTTCCTTTCACAAGGCATAATTTTACAATGGAATTCCCAAAGCACTATAGTAAACCAGCAACCATATGTATCTGCACAAGAAGTTTTTTGGCTATTTAACTATTCTTTTATATTGTATAGTTATTTAACTATTGATTTAATTAATGAACAAATGTATTACTACTTATTACATCCCCCATTTCTTTTTTTACCGGTTGTGTTCATTACATCTTTCTAGTTCTTTCCTAGCAAGCATTAAATGAGCTGCCGCATCAGTTAAGCTATGTGCACTAATTATAGGTGCTAACTTCCTTAGTATCTTCATCATATTCCAATTCATAATGAATAGAACTGCTGACAAAATAAAACCAAGCAGTCAATATCAACGGAACAAACATGGGATGGCATACACTGTTTAGGACCCCAGTGGCATTAGGAGACAAACCGAAAAGGGTATCCCACTGGATGTCACTCTGGAAATGCCAGTGGCTCAGCTGAGAGCTCTGGCAGTGACTGACACTGCACTGAGAGGGGCCACAGTCCTGCAAGGGTCTTTCATCAGGAGCAAACAGCAGCCTGGAGGGTGGGCAATGCTGGATCTGTACCACTGCGTGCTCATCCTTCACCTGAATGTGGAGCTGCCCCCAAAGTTGCCATGGATCACTTTTTCTATTTCTCCTGTTGGGTATATTTTGGAGCAGCTGTTCTATGTGGCTTTTGATGGCGGTCCTGTGGGAAGCAGCCATTTGCCTGCTGTGCTATCCTCACAACTAATAGTGGCTCCTCATTCCCTGTAGTTTTATTTGGGGTTTTTGATCTATTTGTTGGATTGGTTTGCGTGGGTTTGTTTGTTTGTTTGGGTTTTTGTCTGTTTTGGTTTGAGTTTTTTGTTTGCTTTTTCATAAAAGACTGGTGAAGTTGTCCAAACTCAAGTAAATATAAAGCAGGCTCGACTTTGCAGAAATTACTTTGGGCAGGGTTTAGCTGCATCCCCCAGGCTTAGGATCACTAGTATATTTTCAGGTTGTGCTCTGCATCATCAGCCTGCCCAGACCCCGCTTGGTCTTTCACGAATGGAGAAGACAATGGACATTGTGCCAAGCTTCCTTTCAAACTGAAAAACCTGGGTCAGCATGACAGAAAAGAAGAAAAATAAATCACCCGTTAGAGCAGAACCAGTGTCCCACCATCTTCCTCTCCACTGTTCTTAATTTTGTACATTTAGAGGCAAACCTGGGTCTAAAGCTTGCATCTCTCAGTTCCTGATGCTATTTGCTACCCTGCAGCCTTGACTCGCCCTGATGTGACTGACTGCTGGGCAAGTGGGGCTGGGGATGCTCAGCCTGGAGAGAGGAGACACTGGGAGGCCTCCCTGTGGCTGTGCAGGACTGGAAGGGTCCTGCAGGAAAGAAGGGGACAGAGTGTTCAGCAGGGCCTGTGCTGACAGGACAAGGGGGGATTGGCTTTCAACTGCAGCAGGTTGATTGAAGCTGCATCTAAGGAAGCTGCTCTTTTCCACTGGGGGTGGTGGGGCACTGGCCCAGGCTGTGCACAGAGGCTGTGCATGCCCCATCTTTGGCAACAGGGCTCTGAGCAGCATGCTCTGGGGGAAGACTGCTCAGCTGGGAACAAGATGCTGTTCTTCAGGCTCCCTTCCAAGCCCAACCCTTCAGAGACTCCATCATTCCGTGGTCTCCACTGTCCACTTCAGATGGAGCCTGGGAACTGTGATGTCACAGCCCATGCTCCAGCTGGAACGTCCAGCGCCCAGGAAAGGGCACAACACAACCCTTGGCCGTTGTGTTGGCATGCTCTTCACCCTGCTCCTGCCCACTCTGCTTGTCACCTTTCCTCAGACCTGACAGCTCCTGAGTGCCTGGATTTCATCATCCAGCCCTGCAGGATGCTCCCATTTGTTCTGAGGAAGGTATGGTGCCATTCCATGGAGGTGGACACTGCCCACCTGCCTGGGTGGGCTGGAGCTCTGTGGGGATGGAGTGGGACAGGGAGCCCACTCTGAGGTTTTGCTGCCTCTGCAGGCTGTCCCAGATGGAGAAGACGTGATGGAGTTGGATATAGAGATTGATAGAGAGGAGGACATGGAGACGGAGGGAGCAGACACTGGAGAGGAGGAGATGGAGGTGGAGGTGAAGGTGGAAGAGGAGATGGATGTGGATAGGGAAGAGTCCATTGTGGACATGGATATTGATTAAGAAGGTGAGGAAGAGGCCATGATCTTGGCATGAAGACCAATGCCAGCAGCAGGACAGGCAGAGTGGGTCTCCTGCTGCCAGGCTGGGGCTGGGCTGGGTGCTCCCTGCTCAGGGACATTGTACCCAGGGCACTGGATTCTGGTGGCCATCCACAGCCTTTCCTGTGCCTGCTTTGCTCCACACAAGCTCCGTCCCAGACCCAGCCAGGCTCAGTTCTGGTAGCAGAGTCCTGCTGCTGGGCCAGCATGTGCCAGCCTGGGGGCACATGCAAGAGCCCTCTGTGCCTGACTGGAGTGACCGTGGCATTTGCTTTTCTTCCAGGTGCGATGGACATCATGGAGTGAGATGCCACCTTTTTGTACATACGTTTTACACTTTGATGTTGTCTTTAAGATAGAGGTTTTATGCCCTTTTGTCTTCTGTAAATACGTTTCATATATTTTTTGTTAGATAGGTTTTTATGTATATAAGTTCTATCGATTTTTGTTGTTACAAATATTCTTACATTGTAAATATGTTCAGTATTTTTCCTGCTATTCTTCTGTAATAAACAAATTTTATTTTTCACATCCCAGTTCTCCTTGCATTTGCTTCAGGCACAGGCAGCATTTTGCAAAGTTGAAGTTTCCACTTGCTCCAGGTTCCCAGGGCTGGAGGTCAGAGGTAGATGAAGGCATAAAAATCCACAATTAAGAGTGTCCAGGACACCCAGAGCCAAAAGAAGCACAGGGCATCAGGAAAGAGGGAAGCACGTGCTCCAAACAACAGCAGAAATGAAGTGAGAGCTCTGGAAGGAACAAAAGAAAGAGGAAGCCTGAAGAAAGGAAAAAACATCTCCCCACAAGTTGTTTTGCTTTTTTTCATTGAGAGTCTCTTCTATCATGTGGTGGAAACCCAGAAAAATGAAGGTCAGGAGAAGTATGGTTTATTGGGAACATTCCTGCATAGCAGACAATCCTTGTGCAAATCATTCCATGCAGCACTCACATATTTAATTGCTTCTCTTCCTGGGGAAGCAGAGTTTCTTTATTTACTCCAAGCAAGATTTTCTCCCTCCTCCCTGGCAAAGAACAAGCTCCCATCCTGGCAAGCGCTCGCTGCTTTCCTTAACACTCATCACACCCATGCTAAGGAGAGTGGAGCAGGTTAATTTATCACTTGTTGCAAGTTCTAAGTCCTTCTTAGATAAGGACCATGTTCAGCTGAGTGACAGTGAAGCAAAATGGCAAGCCAGGAATACATTGCCCTGCACACAACATCCTCCATTCCCATGGATGGTTTCTCACTGGCACACAGGAGGAAGGAAGGAACCCAAATGCATCATTGTACATCAAGTCATACATGTTGAGGGATGAACAGATCTCACGGGGATATGGAAACCCCCCCTGAAAAGCAGTTCAGAGAAATCCTGAGCTGTTTTGTGGTCCTAGGCATGAAGATGCTCAGGATCTTCCACAGATGCTCAGCAGGCAGCAGGATTGCGGCTGGATGTCACTCTGGAAATGCCAGTGGCTCAGCTGAGAGCTCTGGCAGTGACTGACACTGCACTGAGAGGGGCCACAGTCCTGCAAGGGGCTTTCATCAGGAGCAAACAGCAGCCTGGAGGGTGGGCAATGCTGGATCTGTACCACTGCGTGCTCATCCTTCACCTGAATGTGGAGCTGCCCCCAAAGTTGCCATGGATCACTTTTTCCCCTCTTGGGTATATTTTGGAGCAGCTGTTCTATGTGGCTTTTGATGGTGATCCTGTGGCAAGCAGCCATTTGCCTGCTGTGCTATCCTTGCAACTAATACTAACTCTTCATTTCCTTTAGTTTTATTTGGCGTTTTTTATCTATTTGTTTGATTGGTTTGCTGCATGGGTTTGTTTATTTGTTTGTTTGGGTTTTTGTCTGATTTGGTTTGAGGATTTTGTTTGCTTTTTTAGAAATGACTGGTGAAGTTGGTAAAGTTAAACTCAAGATAATGTAAACCAGGATCAGCTTTCCAGAAATTGCTTTTGGCTGGGTTTAGCTGCAACCCCCCGGCTCAGGATCACTAGTATATTTTCAGGTTTTGCTCTGCATATCAGCCTGCCCAGACTCCGCTTGGTCTTTCACGAATGGAGAAGACAATGGACATTGTGCCAAGCTTCCTTCCAAACAGAAAAACCTGGGGCAGCATGACAGAAAAGGAGAAAAAAAAAATCACCAGTTAGAACAGAACCAGTGTCCCACCATCTTCCCCTCCACTGTTATTAATTTTGTACATTTAGAGGCAAACCTGGGTCTAAAGCTTGCATCTCTCAGTTCCTGATGCTATTTGCTACCCTTCAGCCTTGACTGGCCCTGATGTGACTGACTGCTGGGCAAGTGGGGCTGGGGATGCTCAGCCTGGAGAGAGGAGACACTGGGAGGCCTCCCTGTGGCTCTGCAGGACTGGAAGGGTCCCGCAGGAAAGAAGGGGACAGAGTGTTCAGCAGGGCCTGTGCTGACAGGACAAGGGGGGATTGGCTTTCAACTGCAGCAGGTTGATTGAAGCTGCATCTAAGGAAGCTGCTCTTTTCCACTGGGGGTGGTGGGGCACTGGCCCAGGCTGTGCACAGAGGCTGTGCATGCCCCATCCTTGGCAACAGGGCTCTGAGCAGCCTGCTCTGGGGGAAGACTGCTCAGCTGGGAACAAGATGTTGTTCTTCAGGCTCCCTTCCAAGCCCAACCCTTCAGAGACTCCATCATTCCGTGGTCTCCACTCTCCATTTCAGATGGAGCCTGGGAACTGTGATGTCACAGCCCACGCTCCAGCTGGAAGGTCCAGCGCCCAGGAAAGGGCACAACACAACCCTTGGCCGCTGTGTTGGCACGCTCTGCACCTTGCTCCTGCCTTCGCCTTTCACTCTTCTTATCCCCCCGATACCCCCATCATTCCTGACAGCTCCTGAGTGCCTGGATTTCATCATCCAGCCCTGCAGGATGCTCCCCTTTGTTCTGGGGAAGGTATGGTGCTATTCCATGGAGGTGGACACCCCCACCTGCCCAGGTGGGCTGGAGCTCTGTGGGGATGGAGTGGGACAGGGACCCCACTCTGAGGTTCTGCTACCTCTGCAGGCTGTCCCAGACAGAGAAGAGGAGATGGAGGTGGATACAGAGATTGATAGAGAGGAGGACATGGAGACGGAGGGAGCAGACACTGGAGAGGAGGAGATGGAGGTGGAGGTGAAGGTGGAAGAGGAGATGGATGTGGATAGGGAAGAGTCCATTGTGGACATGGATATTGATTAAGAAGGTGAGGAAGAGGCCATGATCTTGGCATGAAGACCAATGCCAGCAGCAGGACAGGCAGAGTGGGTCTCCTGCTGCCAGGCTGGGGCTGGGCTGGGTGCTCCCTGCTCAGGGACATTGTACCCAGGGCACTGGATTCTGGTGGCCATCCACAGCCGTCCTGTGCCTGCTTTGCTCCACACAAGCTCCATGCCAGACCCAGCCAGGCTCAGTTCTGCTAGCAGAGTCCTGCTGCTGGGCCAGCATGTGCCAGCCTGGGGGCACATGCAAGAGCCCTCTGTGCCTGACTGGAGTGACCGTGCCATTTGCTTTTCTTCCAGGTGCCATGGACAGCACAGACAGAGACACCACCCTTTTGTATATATGTTCTACAGTTTGTTGTTGTTCTTTAGAATGTAGATTGTAGGGCTATTTTTGACTTCTGTAAATACATAGTTTTGTTAGGTAGGTTTTGCTAGGTAGGTTTTTATGTATATATGTTCTATCTATTGTTGTTGTTACAAATATTCTTACAATGTAAATGTATTCTGCATTTTTGCAGCTGTTTTTCTGTAATAAACAAATTTTATTTTTCACATAAAAATATGTTCTCCTTGCATTTGCTTCAGGCACAGGCAGCATTTTGCAAAGTGGTTGTTTCCACTTGCTCCAGGTCGCCAGGACTGGGGATCCCTGGCACAGCCACCCCAGGAGTGGGGGTCCCTGTGCACAGAGGGGAACCACTGACAGAGGTGAGCCTCTCCTTGCAGTTTCTCTGGACACACTTGGGAGCTGTAGGGGCAAAGCCCAGCGTGCCCTGGCCCATGGATCCCATGCTGGAGCAGGGCTGAGCCTGTGTGCTCCTGCAGAGCCTCAGCCATGGCTCTTCCCTGGGGAGCCCCAGGGCTAAGGAGGGAGCACTGGGCTGTGGGCAAGCCCTGCTCCTGGGCACCCTGAGGGGCTGGAGCCAGCCTGGAGGGAGCCTCAGCCCTACAGGGACCAAGATTTCCTTTGGAAACCCCCTCTCTCCCCAGACTCTGCTGAGCACAACAAGAATTGATCCTCCTAGTTCAAGGTGTGACCTTCATTGGCACAAATGTGTCCCTTGCACTTTCTAGCACAGCAAATGTCAGTGCTTGTAATCCCTGTTCTGCACACTCTGCTCAGGCAGCCAAACATCTGAACCTGAGGGAACATCTGGAATTAGCATCAACCTGCAGAGAGCTCCAGGGGGAGAACCTACCCCCAAGCACCACGAGAAATACTTGACACTGATAGTCTGGGGCAGAGCTGAAACTAAAGTATTTTAATGCCAAGAGAGAGGATTTTTTATTGCTGAATTCATTCTCCAAGAACAAGAATGGAAGCTTTTGGTCTCCTCACCTGCCACAGATGTGTATTGCCAAGGTTTTGCTTCTGGCTTATGACTGATTTTGATGAATCTGTTCAGAACTCTGATGCTGTTCCTGGCTAAGGTGCAGAGATGATATTTCAGAGCCAGATGAGCTCAGCACATCTTGTGCAATGCAGAATTTCCAGAGCCAGACATTCAGGCCATGCAAACTGATACTTTTTCATCTCCGTGCAAAGATCAGTATTAGGACATCAGTGATGTACCACACATTTCTCAGAGCTGTCCCTTTCATCCAGCTCTCCCCAGTCACTTCACAGACTTCACTCTAAGCAGTTTCTGATAGAGCTCAGTAGCACATGGGATTTAATCCTGGTTTTTCTTCATCTTCTCCAGAGCTGTCTCCAGACACGGTGTGTGGGCACTGTCTGACAGCAGCAGCATTAACCTGTCACCTCCCTGACACTGAGGTTCATGTCACAACTTTTCATCAAAAGCAGCAAATCAATGATTCCCACTGGGTCCCACAAAGCTCCGTGGGGAGTTTGTGTGGCTGCAGTTCCAGCACCAGCCCCGGCGCTCAGAAATTTCAGGAGGAGATACAGAAGGAATCAGCCATTCATAGAGAACAACATGAGTTTGCAGGGCCCAGATCCCCACAACAGAGTCCCCAGACTCTGCATTTACACTTTGGCCTCTGTGCCTTACTTTTCCTCTCACTAAAGTCCTGACAGTTTATCTTATGCTCAGGTTCCCAAGATAATTCAAAGCAGCTTTAGGAGCAGGGATATATGGGAACTGTCCCAAGGCTCGACAAAATTTCTCTCCTCAGGCCTGACAATTCCAGCTAAGGAGAGAGGAAAAGCCTGCATGAAAGAGGTGTGAAATCAAAGCAGTAATCAAATTGAGGTATAATGAGAGCAGCTGAACAGGTTTTCAATGTTCAGAACAAGATTAGCAGCTCCAGGCACAGGAGGAATGTGACATTTTCCCCGCTGTAACAACTCTGTCATGCAAATTGCATCTCAAATCCTCCTCCCCAGCTCTGGGACCTGTTCAGCCACAAACGTGGTGCTGAATTTTTAAAGCAAAGTGGAAGCTGCTCAGAGAGGTGGTTTGCAAATAAAAATCACAGAGGACAGTTTGGAAGCACCAGCTGGAGCAGAGAGGGACAGAGCCTGGCCCTGGGGGGCAGCACAGCCACACAACACATGCCTGAAACTCTAAGAAATTAAAGAACTTGCCACTGGTTTTCCCTCAGGAGCTACAGAAGGTGCTTTATGGAATCCCTGCCTCCTTCACACATGCATCAGCATGCAGGAGAGCACAAGGATAAAGATTACAGCACCTGCTGCTGCCGCTTCCATCTCCTGACTCAAATCTCACCAAAATCTGTCACGATTGGGCCTTTCCAAAGTCTCAGATTCACTTGGTCCTTGCAGGATTTTGGTTCTGAGGAGCATGAAGGGAGATAAAGGCACTTGCAGACACCAGAGATGCAGTTGGTGCCTGAGGTGCATTTCACTGCCCAGGTTAGTGCCTCTAAAACCATCAAAAGCAGCCCCTTTGACAGCACCAAGCCAAGAACAGAACTCCAGGGCCTGCACTCTTGCTTCGGCAAGAACCCCTTGTGTGAGGACACGAGGCTTGACTCCATTTTCATCAGAAGGCTGATTTATTATGTTATATATTATACTAAAATACTACATTACAACTATACTAAAAGAACAGAGAGAAGAAGATCAGAAGGCTACAAAGACAAGAATAGAATAGGAATGAATAACAAAAATCCTGTGACTGCTCACAGCCTTGGCACAGGTGGCTGTGATTGGTCACTGATTGAAAACAATCCACGTGGACCAATGGAAGATGCACCTGTGGCCTTCCACAGCAGCAGATAGTTATTGTTTACATTTCTTTCCTGAGGCTCTCAGCTCCTCAGGACAGGAAAAATCCTAGCAGAGGCTTTTTCCCTAAAATATGGCTACAATTTCCCACCATGGATCACAGGGAGTGTGGGCCACCAGGGCTGTGCCCAGCGTGGGTCCTGCAGTGGGGGATGGAGCTGGAGGAGCACACGAAGCTCTTCCCGCACTCGGGGCACTCACAGGGCTTCCCTCACCGGTGCCTCCGTTGGTGTCTGGTCAAGTTGAGCTGCTGGAGAAGCTCTTCCCACACTGGGGACACTCGTAGGGCCTCTCCCCAGTGTGGATGCGCCGGTGGGTGACGAGGGTGGAGTTGTGCCTGAATCCCTTCCCGCAGTCGGGGCAGCAGAAGGGCCTCTCCTCTGTGTGAATCCGATAGTGCCAGAAAAGATGGGAGCGGATCCAAAACCCCTTCCCACACTCGGAACACTCATAGGGCCTATCCCCAGAGGGGATCTTTTGGTGGTAGATCAGGTTGGTGCGAAGTCTGAAGCTCTTCCTGCATTCCCCACACTCGTAGGGCCGTTCCCCACTGTGGATCACCTGGTGCCTGATCAGGCTGGAGCTGCACCTGAAGCTCTTCCCACACTCCAAGCACTTGTGGGGCTTCTCCCCATCATGGAGCTGCTCATGGACCACCAGCTCCGAGCTCTGGCTCCATCTCCGGCCGCCTTCCCAGCCCAGGCTGGCTCTTTCCCCCTCAGATCCCCGTGATCTGTGTTTGCAGCCCCTCCTCGTGCGGCATCTCCGGGGCTTTTCCTGCCCGTTGGGTTCCTGCGCAGTGGAGCCGCTCAAAATGGCCTCTGCCATGAGATTCTGCTGTGCTGAGCTGGGAGATGGAGCAGGAGAGAGGGGGAAAGGGGCACTGACTTCCTCCTCACCTGCCTCACTGTCTCAAGGGCATTTTCCTCTTTCTCACAGCCTCCCAGGGGTTGGCAATGAGAAATCATAGTTTGAGGAAAATAAGGGATGAGCACGTTGAATTTGAAGGTCCGTCTGCCCGAGCCCACCTCGAGAAGTCACCGGCCATCTGGGCTCCAGAAAAACCTCCCAAACACCAAGGTTCAGCCCTAAAAATCCTACCAAGAGCTCCCTGTCCCTTGTCCCTCCCCTCTGCTGTTCAGGGGCTCCCCAGTCCCAGCTGCTGGGGTCACGCTTGCATTGGGGGTCCCCCTTCTCCTCGGTGCCCGCCCTCCCCAGCCTGCTGGCAGTCCCAGCAATCCCAAAAGCTGCCCCCTCTTCACTCTGCCCATTCAGGGGTGCCGGGGCTTTTTGGGCTCCCTTTTGGGCTCCCTTCTCCCCTCATTCTCTGCTCTGGGCTGCTTTGGAGCCCTGCCAGCTGCAAACATCCCCCCCAAAAAGCCCCAAAGCCAGGCACCCCCGGGATATTCGGGCCGTGCTCCCCCTCCCCGGGCAGCTGCGGGATGGGGGGCGATGCTCCCGGGGCTGCGGCGGCTTCAGGGACCACCAGGGCCACGAGATTCTCCCTCTCCTCTTCTGCTGCTGCTCGGCCTCTTCCTCCCTCCCTCCTCCTCCTCCTCCTCCTTTCCCGTTCCTGAAGGTCCTCCTGAAGGCTGAACCGTGAGGGGAAAGGAGGCAAGGAAAGGACGGAACTGTGAGGAGAAAGGGGGCAAGGAAAGGGCGGGAACCGTGAGGGGAAAGGGGGCAAGGAAAGGGCGGAACCGTGAGGGGAAAGGGGGCAAGGAAAGGACGGAACTGTGAGGGGAAAGGGGGCAAGGAAAGGGCGGAACCGTGAGGGGAAAGGGGGCAACGAAAGGACGGAACCGTGAGGGGAAAGGGGGCAAGGAAAGGGCGGAACCGTGAGGGGAAAGGGGGCAAGGAAAGGACGGAACCGTGAGGGGAAAGGGGGCAAGGAAAGTGCGGAACCGTGAGGGGAAAGGGGGCAAGGAAAGGGCGGAACCGTGAGGGGAAAGGGGCAGGCTCAGGCCAAGGGCGGCAACTGTGAGGGGACACTCTGGGAGGCGGCACTCTGCAAACAGAACTGCAAGGGACTGAGCATGGACGGGAAGAAAGCAGTAAGTCTGAAAGTTTTATTTGCTATCAAATACATCTCACACACCCAGCCCCACGCAATTCCCGTACCTCTGCACTAAACTGGGATCCCACTTCTCCCAGTGTCATTCTAACCCCATGTCAGCCTGGTGGCTTTGGAGTCGAGTGACTTTGTTGTGGGATTGAGTTTTTTGAGGTGGGAAGAAGCAAATCCCTGGTGCTATTGAGCTTTCATTCAACAATTGAGTTGTTTTCAGTGGGGCTGAGTTATTCTGAAGTAACAGACCCATCCCACTTGGCTTTTGGACTGCAAAGATTGAGAAGAGAAAAAAAACATTAAGGCCAAACCAAAAGGAGGAGCAGCCAGATGTGTTCCCACCATGGATCACAGGGAATGTGGGTCACCAGGGCTGTGCCCAGCGTGGGTCCTGCAGTGGGGGATGGAGCTGGAGCAGCGCACAAAGCTCTTCCCGCACTCGGGGCACTCGCAGGGCTTCCCTCACCGGTGCCTCCGTTGGTGTCTGGTGAAGTGAGAGCGCTGTGAGAAGCTCTTCCCACACAGGGGACACTCGTAGGGCCTCTCCCCAGTGTGGATGCGCCGGTGGGTGATGAGGTTGGAGTTGCACTTGAATCGCTGCCCGCAGTCGGGGCAGCAGAAGGGCCTCTCCTCTGTGTGAATCCGATAGTGCTGGAGGAGATCAGAGCTAATCCTAAACCCCTTCCCACATTCGGAACACTCATAGGGCCTCTCCCCACTGTGGATCTTTTGGTGGACAAGGAGGTTGGCGCGATGTCCGAATCTCTTCCCACACTCCCCACACTCGTAGGGCCGTTCCCCAGTGTGGGTCCTCTGGTGCTGGGTCAGGGTGGAGCTCTCCCTGAAGCTCCTCCCACATTCTTCACACTTATGGGGCCTATCCCCAGTGTGGATGCGCCGGTGCCGGACAAGATGGGAGCTCTGCCTGAAGCCCTGCCCGCAGTCGGGGCAGCGGAAGGGCCTCTCCTCTGTGTGCGTGCGCTGGTGCAGGAGGAGACTGGAGCTGCTCCGAAACCTCTTCCTGCACTGATCACACTCGTAGGGCCATTCCCCAGTGTGGGTTCTCTGGTGCAGGATCAGGTTGGAGCTTATCTGGAAGCCCCTCCCACACTCCAAGCACTTGTGGGGCTTCTCCCCATCATGGAGCTGCTCATGGACCACCAGCTCCGAGCTCTGGCTCCATCTCCGGCTGCCTTCCCGGCCCAGGCTGGCTCTTTCCCCCTCAGATCCCCGCCATCTGCGTTTGCAGCCACTCCTCGTGCGGCATCTCAGGGGCTTTTCCTCCCCGTTGGGTTCCTGCGCCGTGGAGCTGCTCAAAATGGCCTCTGCCATGAGGTTCTGCCGCAGGGATTTGTCCTCCCTGCTCTCCATCCTCAGCTCCTGCTCTGGGGGAGGAAGGACAAGGACAGGATGGCATTTGCCTCTGGGCCACAGGCAAGGGCAAGGAGATTCCCCCAGGCTGCCCTGCAGCCGGGGCTGTGCTGGGCTGGGAGATGGAGCAGGAGAGAGAGGAAAGGGGCACTGAGTTCCTCCTCACATGCCTCAGTGTCCAGGGACATCTTCCTCACAGCCTCACAAGAAGTGGCAATGGGAAATCCTGCTTTGAGGAAAAAAAGAGATGAGCACGTTGAGTTTGAAGGTCCCTCTGCCCAAGTCCATCTCTACAAGTCACCAGCGACCTAGGCTCCAGAAAAACATCCCAAACACCAAGATTCAGTGCTGAAAAACCCACCCCAGGAGTTCCCCACCGCTGCTCCCTCCCCTCTGGTCTTTGGGAGTTCCCCCTGTCCCAGCTGCTGGGGTCACGCTTGCATTGGGGGTCCCCCTTCTCCTCGGTGCCCGCCCTCCCCAGCCTGCTGGCAGTCCCAGCAATCCCAAAAGCTGCCACCTCTTCACTCTGCCCATTCAGGGGTGCCGGAGCTTTTTGGGCTCCCTTCTGGGCTCCCTTCTCCCCTCATTCTCTGCTCTGGGCTGCAGGGGCTCCAAGGAGTCCCCCCTGCCCCTCTCCAGCCTCTGCAGGCTCCCGCCCACGGCGGCGCTCCCCCCTTTCTGGGCTCCCCACTTTGGGCTCCTGGGGGACACAGGGCTCTGCTCCTCCAGGCTGCCTCTGCCGCCAGCCGCCACCGCCAGCCCCCGATGTTCCCCCGAGGGGCCTTTTCCGCTCAGCCTTGCACTTCTTCATTCTCCAAACATCCCCCCAAAAAAATCCCAGCCCAGGGAGCCCCCGGGATATCTGGGCCGAGCTCCCCCTCCCCGCTCACCTTCGCCATGGGGGCGATAATCCCACAGGTGGGGGCTGCGAATGCACGGAGGGCTCCACCGCGAGATTCCTGCTGCTCAGCCTTGATCCGTCTCTGTCCCTCCTCTTCCTCTTCCTGCCCCTTCTCCTATTCCATCCCCCCACCTCCTCCTAATCCTTCTCCTCCCTCACCACACCTCCTTCTCCTTCTGTGGCTGCTCTCTCTCCGCCTTCCCTTCCTCTTCCACATCCCCTCCCACCCTCCTCCTCTCTAATCCCGCCTCCTCCTCCTCCTTCATCCCTCCCCTCCCTCCCTCCTCCTCCTCCCCCAGCAGCAGCGACGCCCTCGCTGCCCCGTTCCCGGAGCCCTCGCAGCCTGCGGCAGGAGCGGGGCTGGAGCCGGCACAGCTCGGCACGGGCAGCGCGGGGCTCTTGGCTGCTCCCGGCCTCTGCGGATCAGGGGGGAAGCCGGCCCGGGCAAAAGGAGAGGCAAACTGTGACAACTGGGGGCCCCACATCCAAACTGGGCCCTGCTGGGGAGCCTGCCTGGGCACTGCCAGCCCTTGGGGCTCCTCTCGGCACATCCGGGAGGGGGGAACGCACAGAGGGCTGCGGGATCCCAGCGCTGGCAGCACTGCCAGGGACTGGGCTCTGCTGGAATCATACTGGGAGTGACTGGGACTGTACTGGGTTTGTACTGGGATCATACTGGGAGTGACTGGGACTCTACTGGGTTTATACTGGGATCATACTGGAATCACACTTGGACTGTACTGGCTTTGTACTGATACCATTCTGGGATCATACTGGGAGGGAGCAGGAGCCTGCAGAGGCAATTGAGACCATGTTAGGGGCAAATGGGATCTACTGGGAGTGACTGGGATTATGCTGAGGGTGACTGGGAGCAGCTGGGAGCAACTGGGATCATGACAGGAGCAACTGGGAGTGGCTGGCTGCATGCTGGGAGTGACTGGAAACAACTGGGCTTATACTGGGATCAACTGGGATCACGCTGGAGGTGACTGGGATCATCCTGGCAGTGAGGGCCACTGCACTGAGGCTGACTGGGAGTGCTTGGCAGCAAATGGGATCATACTGGGGAGTAATGGGAGGGACTGGGAACATGCTGGAGGGACCTGGGATACACTGGGAGATACTGGGAGTGACTGGAACCAAAGGGAGGGTGAAAGAGAGCCACTGGAACCATGTGGAGCACAACTGGTTCATACTGGCAGGGACTGGGAGCACACTGGGCTCATCTCTGGATCATACTGGGAGGGACTGGACTGATACTAGGAGAATCTGAGAGCGACTGGGAACACTCCCTGCACATCATCCCCCATACTGGGCCTGACTGGGAGCAACTGGGATTATACTGGGACCACACTGGGAGTGCTGGCATGTGACTGGGATCCAACTGGAGCTTACTGGGATCACATTGGGGTTGAAAGGGAGTGACTGGGATCACACTTTAGGCTACTGGGAGCACCTGAGAGAAACTGGGATCATGCTGCAAGCAAACTGGAGGAACTGGGCAGGACTGGATGCATGCTGGAGGCACCTGGGATATTCTGGGCATGACTGGGGGATCACACTGGGAGAGCTGACACCTTCCTGGGGCCACTGGCAGCGCCTGGAAATTACTGCAGACATGCTGGGGGCAACTGGGATATACTGGGAGTGTCTGTGACCGTACTGGGGGGACTGAAACCACACTGAGAACGACTGGGACCATGATGGGGAGACCTGGGACCACACTGGGGGCAACTGGGAGTGAGTGGGACTGTGCTGGGAGGGACTGGGATCATCTGGGGAGTGACTGGGACTAGAGCAGGGGCAACTGGGTCCAACTGGGACCATACTGGGAGTGTCTGTAACCATAGTGGAGTGATGGAACCACACTGGGAACAGCTGGGAATTACTGGGGTTTGTGGAGAGAATTATTTGGTTTGGGGGGAGTTGGGGAATTTTGGGGGGTTTGGAGGGTGATTTTGGGGGGTTTTGTGGATTTTCGGAGGGTTTTATTGGCACTCTGGGGGGGTGTTTTTCTGCAGGTATTTGGGGGTTTAGTGAAATATTTTTCTGGGTTTTTTTTAAGTTTTGAGAGGTGTTACTGGGATTTGGTGGGATTCTTTGGAATTTTTGGTGGGTTTTATTGGAATTTCTGCAGGATTTTGGACACGTGGTGCAATTTTATTGGAATTGTGGGGGCATTTAGTGGGATTCTTTGAGGGTTTGGGATTTTTGGGGGTTTTTTGGGAGGTCTTTTTGGGTTGCCATGATTTCTTTGGGTTTTGGGGGGGATTTTGTGGGGCTTTTTATGGTTTAGGGGATATTTTTGGGGGCACTTGTGGGGTTTAATCGGGATTCTGGGGGGTTTGTTGGGATTTCAAAAGATTTTGTGGGCTTTTATTGGAACTCTAGGGTGTTCTAATGGGATTTTGTGAGATTTAATTCGGATTTCATGAGTTTTATTGGGACTTCTGGGGTGTTTAAGGAGATTTTGGTGCCTCTCACCCCTTCTCTACACCTGAGAACAACCCTAAAGCCCCCCCAGAATTCCCCAAAAATCCCAATAAAACCCTCCAAAACCCCAGGGAATCCCACAAAACCCCAATGAAACCCACCCAAATTTAAAAAAAAATCAGAGAAATTTCAATACATTTCCCCCCACCAAAAATCCTCAAAACCCCCAATAAAATCCCCCAAAATCCAAAACCCCCTAAATCCACAAAACCCCCCAAAACCCCAATAATTCTCCATAAACCCCCCCAAAATCCCCAAAAACCCTCTCAAACCCCCCCCCAAAATCCCCCCAGACTCTGTGGGGCCGTCCTGGATCAGGGGCACCGGCCGGTGGAACAGGAGCCACCTCAGGGGCCCTCGGAGCTCTGTGGGGAGGGGGCACCATGGGAGACCCCCAGAAACGGGAGGGGGGGGGGGTGGAACCCCTGTTGTGCCCCCTCGCCCCAAAACCCCCAGACCCCGGTTCAGGGGGGGCCTGGGACCCCCCGGGACCCCCAAATCTCCCTCGGGACCCCTCTGGGAGACCCAAACCCCCCCAAGGTTGGCCCAGGATCACTCTGGACCCCCAAAACCTTCCCTGGAGCCTCAGACCCCCCCAGTTCCCCACAAAATTGACCCCACACCCACCTGAGACCCCCCTCAAATCCATCAGAGTGCCCCAAATCCCCCTCACACCCCTCAATCCCCCCCCCCCCCCCCCAAACCCTGGGAAATCCCCTCACACTCTGCTAAAGCCCCCCAGATGCACCTCAGAACCTCCCAGATCCCCCCAGCTCCTCTCACAACCCCCCAAAATCCCCTCAGACCCTCCCAATTCCCCTCAGATCCCCCTAAACCCACCTGAGAACACTCCAGACCCTCTCAAGCTGCCCCCAAAGATCCCTAAAGCCCCCTCAGACCCACCAAAGCCCCCTCAGACCCCCTCATTATCCCCAAACCCGCCGCACACCCCCCTATTTCCCGTCAATCTCCCCCAAATCCCCAATTTCTCCTCAGACCGCCCCAAACCCCCCCAGTTTCCCCTCAGCGCCCTCCTCAGCCGCGCTCGCCTCTGAATCTCCCGCCTCCGCCGCGTGCACGGACTCTCCAGCCAATAGCGGCGCGCCCCGCCCCGAACCAGCCAATGAGGGCGCGGCTCCCCTCAGCAGCGCCCGCCTCCCCGCGCCGCTGCAGCCAATCAGAGGCGAGGCGCAGCGGCGGTGCCGGTGCCGGGCGCTGCAGAGAGCGGGGGCGGCGCTGGGAGCGGCCGGAGCGCTCCGGGAGCTGCTGAGGCGGCCGGGACAGGGCCGGGAGGGGCTGAGAGGGGATCGGGGGGGCGTGGGAGGGTCCGGGGGGCTGGGGGGGCTTTGGGGAGGGTTCCGGGGTGTGGGGCGGGGTCTGGGGAGGGCTCTTGGCTGGGGGATCGTGAGGTGTCAGGGAGGGTCTGGGGAGGGGTCCTGGGGCACTGTGGGGGGATCTGGGGGTGGGGAGGGTCCTGAGAGGGGTCTCGAGGGGGGTCCTGGGGGTGCTGGGGGGACTTTGGGGTTCCAGGGTGGTCCTGGGCCAACCTTGGGGGGCTTTTCAGGGGGATTTGGGGTTCCCGGGGGAGATTTGGGGATCCAGGGGGTTCCCAGCGCCCCCCTCCCGTTTCTGGGGGTCTCCCATGGTGCCCCCTCCCCACAGAGCTCCGAGGGCCCCTGAGGTGGCTCCTGTTCCACCGGCCGGTGCCCCTGATCCAGGACGGCCCCAGAGAGTCTGGGGGGATTTTGGGGGGCATTTTTGGGAGGGTTTTTGGGGATTTTGGGAGGCCTTTTTTTAGAACTTTGGAGGGATTTGATGGAGGGGTATTATTGGGGTTTTGGAGAGAATTATTGGGTTTTGGGGGGTTATGGGATTTTGGGGGTTTTGTGGATTTGGGGAGTTTTGGGTTTTGGGGGGTTGATTTTTGAGGGGGTTTAGTGAGATTTTGGGGAGGGTTTTTGAGTTTGGGTGGGATTCACTGGGATTTTGTGGGGTTCTCTGGGGTTTTGGAGGATCTTATTGTAATTTGCTGAGGAAGTTGGGATTTTTAGTGGAATTTGTGTGGCATTTGGGCATCTGGGGCCTTTGGGGTTGTCCCAGGGTTTGCGGAAGGGCTGAGAGGCATCACGATCTCCTTAAAAGCCCCAAAAGTCCCAATAAAACTCATGAAATCTGAAATAAATCTCACAAAATCCCATTAGAACACCCTAGAATCCCAATAAAAGCCCACAAAATTATTGAAATCTCAAGAACCCCCAAAATCCAGATGAAACCTCGCAAATCCCCCCCAAAATGTCCCCTAAATAATAAAAATCCCATTATATCCCCCCCAACACCCAAAGAAATCATGGCAACACCCAAAAAAAACCCACAAAACCCCAAAAATCCCAAGAAAATTCTGAAAAAAACCAAATCCCCAATGAATCCCACTAAAAGCCCCCACAATTCCAATAAAATGCCTCAAAATCTCCTAGAAATCCCAATAAAACCCCCAGAATTTCTGAGAATCCCAAAAAAACTGAGGAAAATCCCAGTAAAACCTTCCAAAATAGAAAAAAAAAATTCGATAAACCCCCAAACACCCCCAGAACAACACCCCCCCCCCCCCCCAAAGCACCAATAAAACCCCCAAAATCCAAACCCCCCAAAATCCACAAAACCCCCCAACATTTCCCACCTTGTCCCAGCATGTCTGCAGTCATTCCCAGGCGCTGCCAGTGGCCCCAGGAAGGTGTCAGCTCTCCCAGTGTGATCCCCCAGTCATGCCCAGAATATCCCAGGTGCCTCCAGCATGCATCCAGTCCTGCCCAGTTCCTCCAGTTTGCTTGCAGCATGATCCCAGTTTCTCTCAGGTGCTCCCAGAAGCCCAAAGTGTGATCCCAGTCACTCCCTTTCAACCCCAATATGATCCCAGTAAGCTCCAGTTGGATCCCAGTCACATGCCAGCCCTCCCAGTGTGGTCCCAGTATAATCCCAGTTGCTCCCAGTCAGGCCCAGTATGGGGGATGATGTGCAGGGAGTGTTCCCAGTCACTCTCAGATTCTCCCAGTATCAGTCCAGTCCCTCCCAGTATGATCCAGAGATGAGCCCAGTGTGCTCCCAGTCCCTGCCAGTATGAACCAGTTGTGCTCCACATGGTTCCAGTGGCTCTCTTTCACCCTCCCTTTGGTTCCAGTCACTCCCAGTATTTCCCAGTGCATCCCAGTTCCCTCCAGCATGTTCCCAGTCCCTCCCATTATTCCCCAGTATGATCCCATTTGCTGCCAAGCACTCCCAGTCAGCCTCAGTGCAGTGGCACTAACTGCCAGGATGATCCCAGTCACCTCCAGCATGATCCCAGTTGATCCCAGTAGAAGCCCAGTTGTTTCCAGTCACTCCCAGCATGCAGCCAGCCACTCCCAGTTGCTCCTGTCATGATCCCAGTTGCTCCCAGCTGCTCCCAGTCACCCTCAGCATAATCCCAGTCACTCCCAGTAGATCCCAATTGCCCCTAACATGGTCTCAATTGCCTCTGCAGGCTCCTGCTCACTCCCAGTATGATCCCAGAATGGTATCAGTACAAAGCCAGTACAGTCCAAGTGTGATGCCAGTATGATCCCAGAACAAACCCAGTACAGTCCCAGTCACTCCCAGTATGATCCCAGTATGATCCCAGTATGATCCCAGTACGATCCCAGCAGAGCCCAGTCCCTGGCAGTGCTGCCAGCGCTGGGATCCCGCAGCCCTCTGTGCGTTCCCCCCTCCCGGCTGTGCCGAGAGGAGCCCCAAGGGCTGGCAGTGCCCAGGCAGGCTCCCCAGGAGAGCCCAGTTTGGATGTGGGGCCCCCAGTTGTCGCAGTTTGCCTCTCCTTTTGCCCGGGCCGGCTTCCCCCCTTCTCCGCAGCGGCCGGGAGCAGCCGAGAGCCCCGCGCTGCCCGTGCCGAGCTGTGCCGGCTCCAGCCCCGCTCCTGCCGCGGGCTGCGAGGGCTCCGGGAACGGGGCAGCGAGGGCGTCGCTGCTGCTGGGGGAGGAGGAGGAGGGAGGGAGGGGAGGGATGAAGGAGGAGAAGGAGGCGGGATTAGAGAGGAGGAGGGTGGGGAGATAGAAGAGGAGGGGGAAGGCGGAGAGAGAGCAGGCACAGAAGGAGAAGGAGGTGTGGTGAGGGAGGAGAAGGATTAGGAGGAGGCGGGGGGATGGAATAGGAGAAGGGGCAGGAAGAGGAAGCGGAGGGACAAAGGCAGATCAAGGCTGAGCAGCAGGAATCTCGCGGTGGAGCCCTCCGTGCATTCGCAGCCCCCACCTGTGGGATCATCGCCCCCCATGGCGCAGGTGAGCGGGGAGGGGGAGCTCGGCCCAGATATCCCGGGGGGTCCCTGGGCTGGGATTTTTTTGGGGGGATGTTTGGAGAATGAAGAAGTGCAAGGCTGAGCGGAAAAGGCCCCTTGGGGGAACATTGGGGGGTGGCGGTGGCGGCAGAGGCAGCCTGGAGGAGCAGAGCCCTGTGTCCCCCAGGAGCCCAAAGTGGGGAGCCCAGAGAGGGGGGAGCGCCGCCATTGGCGGGAGCCTGCAGAGGCTGGAGAGGGGCAGGGGGGACTCCTTGGAGCCCCTGCAGCCCGGAGCAGAGCATGAGGGGAGAAGGGAGCCCAAAAGGGAGCCCAAAAAGCCCCGGCACCCCTGAATGGGCAGAGTGAAGAGGGGGCAGCTTTTGGGATTGCTGGGACTGCCAGCAGGCTGGGGAGGGCGGGCGCCGAATAGAAAGGGGACCCCCAATTCAAGCGTGACCCCAGAAGCTGTGACAGGGGGAACCCCAAACACCAGAGGGGAGGGACAAGGGACAGGGAGCTCTTGGTAGGATTTTTAGGGCTGAATCTTGGTGTTTGGGAGGTTTTTCTGGAGCCCAGATGGCCGGTGACTTCTCGAGGTGGGCTCGGGCAGAGGGACCTTCATATTCAACGTGCTCATCCCTTATTTTCCCCTCACCAGGATTTCTCATTGCCAACCCCTGGGAAGCAGTGAGGAAGAGCAAGATGCCCTGGGACACTGAGGCAGGTGAGGAGGAAGTCAGTGCCCCTTTCCCTCTCTCTCCTGCTGCATCTCCCAGCCCAGCCCAGCAGAACCTCGTGGCAGAGGCCGTTTTGAGCGGCTCCACGGTGCAGGAACCCAACGGGGAGGAAAAGCCCCGGAGATGCCACACGCGGAAGGGCTGCAAACACAGATCACGGGGATCTGAGGGGGAAAGAGCCAGCCTGGGCCAGGAAGGTGGCCGGAGATGGAGCCAGAGCTCGGAGCTGGTGGTCCATGAGCAGGTTCCTGATGGGGAGAAGCCCCACAAGTGCGAGGAATGTGGCAAGAGCTTCAGCAGGAGCTCCCACCTGATCCGGCACCATAGGACCCACACTGGGGAGAGACCCTACGAGTGTGATCAGTGCAGGAAGAGGTTTCAGACCAGCTCCAGTCTCCTCCTACACCAGCGCACGCACACAGAGGAGAGGCCCTTCCGCTGCCCCGACTGCGGGCAGGGCTTCAGGCACAACTCCCACCTCGTCAGGCACCGGCGCATCCACACTGGGGAGAGGCCCCACGAGTGTGAGGAATGTGGGAAGAGCTTCAGGCAGAGCTCCCACCTGATCAGGCACCAGAGGACCCACACTGGGGAACGGCCCTAGGAGTGTGGGGAATGTGGGAAGAGCTTCAGCCAGCATTCCAACCTGATCATGCACCAAAAGATCCACACTGGGGAGAGGTCCTACGAGTGTTCCAAGTGTGGGAAGGGGTTTCGGATCCGCTCCCATCTTGTCCGGCACTATCAGAGTCACACAGAGGAGAGGCCCTTCTGCTGCCCCGACTGCGGGAAGGGATTCAGGCACAACTCCACCCTCGTCACCCACCGGCGCATCCACACTGGGGAGAGGCCCTACGAGTGTTCCGAGTGTGGGAAGGGGTTTCGGATTAGCTCTGATCTCCTCCAGCACTATCAGAGTCACACAGAGGAGAGGCCCTTCTGCTGCCCCGACTGTGGGCAGGGATTCAAGTGCAACTCCAACCTCGTCACCCACCGGCGCATCCACACTGGGGAGAGGCCCTACGAGTGTCCCCAGTGTGGGAAGAGCTTCTCCAGCAGCTCTACATTGACCCAACACCAACGGAGGCACCGGTGAGGGAAGCCCTGCGAGTGCCCCGAGTGCGGGAAGAGCTTCGTGCGCTGCTCCAGCTCCATCCCCCACTGCAGGACCCACGCTGGGCACAGCCCTGGTGACCCACATTCCCTGTGATCCATGCTGGGAACACACCTGGCTGCTCCTCTTTTTAGTTTGCCCTTAATGTTTTTCTATTCTCAACCTCTCTGCGGTCCAAAAGCCAAGAGGGATGGATCTGTCGCCTCAAAACCACTCAAATCCCAATCAAAACAATTTACTTTTAACCCATAAAGGCTCAATCCCTCCTCAAATTGCTTGTTCCCTCCTCAAAAAAACTCAATCCCACGCTAAACTCACTCCATTCCACAACCACCAGGGTGAGATGGGGTTGGAAAGGGATTGGGAGCAGTGGGATCCCAATTGGGAGCGGTGGGATGGGGATTGTGTGGGGCTGGCTGGGTGGGATGTATTTGACAGCAAATAAAACTTTCAGAGTTACTGATTTCTGTCCCATTCATTTTCAGTCAGTTCTGTTTGCAGAGTGCTGCCTTCTCAGCTGATTAATTTGCTATAAAATGCCACTTTTTAAATCATCTAACCCAAACAATCTAAAAATCAATATCCAAAGAAAACCACTCACCGACAAGTAAATTTTTAAAAATAATTTTGAATAGGTTTAGAGTACTTAAGGGTGTTATTAAAGTTTAATTGTTTGGTTAAAATGTGGGAGAAATTCTAGTGGTGCTTGGTTTTGTGTTTAGTAAATTTGAATTACAAATTGTTTTACTAAGGTGTGTTGGATTGCATGTTAGTTTTTTTAGATATTTTTTATCTCAAGTATATTAGTTATTGACTTAAAACTTTCCCTAGGTATTTCTTGTTATATAATTTGTTTATATTTCTTGGTGTTATAGTATGTTATAGTAATAGTTATTGTTGTTTTGGCTTGAATCATTGGAGTATCGTAAGAAAAAAATATTTCATTTTTATTATAATTGATTTCATTTTAATTGTAGTTTATTGATTTATAATTTTGTTATCAGTTGTTGAGAGGATAGGAAGGAAGTTCAAGGGCAGGAACGTTTTTTCCCCAGCTTGTGCAGCCAAAGTCTGGGTGCCATTCAGCCCAGAGCTATGGGATAATATTGTAGTGCCTCCCACACACATTCTGCCTCCAAGAAAAGCTTGGCTTGGCTTATTAGAGTGAAATAAATAGAAGCGTAATAAAATGGACAGTTAAACTCATCCCTCTTGAATGACTCTCTTGCTTTCCAGTGTCAATCCTGCACATCATGCTCCCAAGGCTTGGTATGAACAAGTGTCTGAGATTGCTTAAAAATTCCCAGGCAAGGTTCAGTAAAAGCCAGATAGAATATTAAGCAACAGCTCAAGAAAATTCATTGACAACATTCACATTATTACTTACTGCTTGGTTAAGGAACAACATGGGGAAAAAAGCAAGGATAAAAATTCAGTTAATCAAATGAGAAACATTATGAGAATTATGTGTGTGTGTGTGTGTGTGTGTGTGTGTGTGTGTGTGTGTGTGTGTTTAGGTGCATTTGAGAAAGGGACAGAAAGGACAAGGATCAAAAGGAATACGGCCTAAAAGCTTAACAGCACTGGAGCTGAGCAGTGGTTAAACTGGAGCCTCCAGGAGTGGGGCTCTTGGCCCAGGATCCATGGCTGCTCAGTCATGCTGCCAGTGCAGCAAGCTTGAGAGCGCGCTGGCTCTGCGAGGCCCCACTCAGAGGGAGGTTGCTGCTGGCACCTCTGGGCTCCAGGAGAGCCCCAAGGGCCTCCTTTGGGAGCGCCGTTCATGGGCCACAGGCGAGGGGCCTCAGCCATCAACGCTTCATCGTGGCCGCGCCGTGGGTCAGCAGCCTGGCTCTGAGAGTGGGAGAAGGAGGATGTCATGCCTTTGAGGCAGGGAAAGCGGTTTCCAAGGCAGTTCACAGGACACCCCAGGAGCTCATCAGACAGCACAAGTGCCTGGCAGCGCTCGGTGTCTCTGGGAAGCTCAAGAGGAGCTGGGCCCAGGGGCTGCTCAGCAAGGCCCAGGCCTGACAAGCGTTTCTCAGGTCACTGTGTGGCTGGACAAGGCCGGGGCCATTCGCCACCACAATCTGAAGCATGAGGTTTTGATGTAGGGTAAAAAGCCATGGCCCAGTGGAAGTGGGCTGTGTCCTCAGGCCTGTGGGAGAATCACAATGCAGATCCTTGTGCTACTGATTCCATCTCTCCCATTTTTCTGAGTTCTTGGTGGCAAGGTCATTTAGGTCACACAGCTCTCTGAAGCTTTCTTCACAATGAATTAAAGTGAGATTACACATCCCAAATCGTCTTCTGTTACAGTTTAACTGATTGATTTAAGAAATTTCTGGAGCAGAAAACTTGCTTCCTCAGATATTTACTGTGTGTGGCACCAAGCACAGAGGAGAGATTTAATGTCAAAGGCATGGCCCAGGCAATGCTCTTTTGACAAGTTCTGCCCGGAGCTTTCCTGAGGAAGATCTGAAAGGTTCGATGTCACTGGCACAAGCTCCTGCAGTGGCTGCTGGCCAGCAGAGCAGGGCTGGCAGCTGTGCAACAAGTGCTGCCACAGGCAGCAGGTCAGCCAGGGCAGCAAATCAAGAGCTGGGAAGGAGCTGATCTGAAGGCCAAACATCCTTAGCTCCTAAAAGAGCTGGAACAGTTCCTCATTCCAATGAGGTGCGGTGTTGGACACAGCTGTATGTGAGCACTGGACACAAGTTGCTCCCACTGAGTGCTGTGATGGTTTCTGCAGGAGCTCTGGGCTCCTGTGTGTGCTGGACACAATGAGGAGAGAAGGAGCCAAGTGCACTGACACACCTTTGTCTTGAGCATGACCCGGCCTGGACCAAACACACTGCAAGCTTTCCCCTTTGGCCCATGTCTCAAAATGTCAGGTCAGCTGTTGGACGACTCAGGTTGGTTTGGTGTCAAGGAATTCCCCTCAGAAATACTGGGTTTGTCTTCCTCAGTGCCTTCCCCTCAGCAGCCTTGGGGCTGCTCCTGTGTGAAGCCATGTGTCTCACACAGTTTGGGAGAACTTGATACAGGACACTCTGCAATGAGTCGTCTCCTCTAAAGTGTTCCAACAATCCCCTTCCAGTAACAGGAAATTAATACTAATAGATGAAAGTGGAAAAAAATTGCAACAGTTTATTAAGAAGTGGAATAGCTGAAAAGCAAGCAAAAAGGCCAGTGAGTTCTAGATATCAAACTGCCAGACCTCACCATCCCCCTGCTGGGACAAAGACCCAGAATGCCGGAGGAAAATCCCCCCAGGACACGCGTTACAAGGTGGTGCTGGGTTCTCCCTCAGGAAGAACGGGAGCTGTCACGGAGCAGCTCCAGCAGCAGATGAAAGCTCCATGCTTGTCCAGCGTCGACTTTCTCCCAGAGGCAGAGCTCTGTGGAGCGGTCACGGCAGGTGAAGCAGCTGGGCTGGAGACCCTCGGTGTCTTTTCTCCCCGGCGTGGCTCAGCTCACGCTCTCGGGCTGGGAGCGGGGCTGCTCCACTCCTGCTGGCATCATGTCCCTGGGCTTGGACAGTTTTCTGCCAGGAGAGCCCAGCATGCTGTTACACAGATCTCTCATAAAGGCCCAAACCAACTCCAAACACTCTGCCTACAGCAGCGTTTCACAAAGTGCTGCAGAAATCCAGGACAGCTGCAAGTGAGTGTCAGACGGCTTTTGTCTTGTTCTTGCCAGCAGAATTCTTGATGATCTGATCCAATTTTATTCAGATGTAACACAGGAGCTGTGTTTTTTTATTGAAATATTTCATGATGAGTAACAAGCCTTGGAGCATGAGGCACAGGACTGACGTGTGAAAGCATGAGCATATCCTCCAAAGTCACCAGTTTAATTGTCCATTTTATTACCCTTGTATTTATTCCACACTAATAAGCAAACTCAAGCTTTGCTTGGATATAAAACAGGCACGGCATACCCTACGGTCTCTTGCAAGGTCATCAGGGCTGGCAGTGACAAAGCAGGCAGTCTGCTTCATTGGGAATCACTATGGATCTGCATCACAATGTGTTTTTAAGTAGCATGGTATTATTAAGATCTCCTTTTCTGCACGAGATACAAAAAGGAGGTTCTGAAATGATTTCCATGCAAGCAGGCAGTAAAGAACTGACCCAGCTATCCTAACAAAGTTTTGGCTTTGGCAATTGCACTCTTCCCATTCATCTTTTGACGCAGACACTCCAGGTTTTCCCCACACCCCTGCAAGGCTGGCAATTGCTGTTTCCCGTTTACTGTTCTTCCCTAGAGCAAGTACAGTGGCTGCTTTGAAACTAAAAGCCCTGAGATCTGGGCATCTTGAAGGAGCATGAAATGCTAATTAAGTGTTCCCATTGGCAATACCCAGGTCTGCACTTCCCAGAGCTCTGAAGCAGCAGCAGGAGGGCCATGCATCATTCCTGTTGGTGGATGTTCATGTTTCTGGTGTGCAAGAGCAATGGCTTTGAGGAGGGACAAAAATGCCCCTATGCAAACAGTGGCTGTGCAAGGAGATGTGAAGTTTCACTGCCTTTTTTAGGATAGTTTAGAAAGATCTAAGAGAGTACTGTGGCATGGAGCAGGTCCCTAATTTTGTCTCCAGAGAAATCCCCAAAGGACAAATCTGCTCTGCTGGTGATGGCAACCCCATAAGCTCGTGGACTTGTTTTCCCTGCAACATGCCACCCTGCCTGGGCTTTACTAGGCCAGGACTAGACCCATAGCTATGCCAACACATGCAGCCACGTGACACAGAATCAGACAGAGTTTTCCTTCAGAAAACTCAATTAACACATTCACATGCAGTTTCTTCTAGAACATCAGAAGCTGGCAGCCATGAGGACTTTGCTGTCAAAAGGTTACAGTTTGCACTGGGCCCAGAAGTATTTTTCCCTAAGGCAAAACAAATTGAAATGTGAAGTTTAAATCTTCAAATGACTATGAAAGGAAACTGTAGAATAATTTCTGGAAAGGCAGCATTGTCAATGATCATGCAGCCCACCAAGAGCTGGAGCGGAATCCAGAATTGTTTGTTCCAGCTATGCATGAATTCATTACCCTGGCAAGCACCAGTCCATGGGAACAAATGATCCCATAGCCCTGGGCAGAAGGGCACCCAGGCTGGAGTGGCAATAGATTTGAGGAACCCTTGTCACTTGTTATTGGCCTCACAGCCCACTCATCCCTTGGCAAGCAAGTTGCAAAAAACACTGTTGGACTGCTGTCCTGGGTAAATCTACATACAGATGACTTTTCCAAAGCAGGGCATCTTTTCCCAGTGAAATACACATCCTCCTCTTACCTATGAAAATGTGACTGAAGTCACCTGTGAGCCAGATCTGTGTGAGATTGCAAAGGAGCAAAGCTTTGGCATTTGGGCACACTTCTCTTGGTTTCTTTGCTCAGGCCTTCTGAGAGCACACAACATATCCAGGTAGAAATCTTTTGACTATACAGGATCTTTTGGTTCCATTGTCCCCCAAACATGTGAAGAGGTGGCCCTGTTGTAATGCCAAGTAACAAAGAGCAGCACAAATGACAGAAAGAAAACGTGGCAAAAGAGGAAGTGGAGATGTGCAGTGAGGAAAGGATGTGGTGAGACACTGGCACATCAAGCAAGCTGCACTCCCATAATCTCTAGGCTGGCAGGTCCTGGTCTCACATTCTCCTTTTGGTTTATTTAATTATTATTTTTTTTAATAACGAAAATAAAATATATAGAATTAAAAATATGTCATCAAAATTGAAAGATACAATCAAAACCTTTATTCAAAACGACATCTAAATATCAGAATATATATCCATATCTAACTATGAAGCCTAACACATAAATCCTATTCTTGTACACTCTTCAGACAGGCAGCAGCTTCTTCCTGAGCTTGGAGGAATTAGAGCTCTTCTGGATGGGAGACAAAGACTTTGTGGGTAAGAGAACATTGGAAGTGTCCAGAGAAAACTGCTTGGTAAGGCTGTAGGCAGTCAGATCTGCAAAGGGGAGACACAAAATGCAACAGAGCCAGCAATACAAAAGAAAATCATCTGAAGCTCCATATTTCATGGGACAGACTTCCTGGAATCTTCTAAATAGCTGCATATGGAAACATGCTCTTGCTGGCAGACACTTGGAGTAGGCCCAGGGGAAAACCCTGCCCCACTTCCACAGAGCTACCCCAGGAACAGCCTGGCCTCTGGACTGCCCTGGGACAGCAGGGAGCCCCGAGCCCTGTGCTCTCCAGCAATGGCTCAGCTGCACATGCACCCTCCTGCTCCTCTGCCTGCCCCACAGCTGAGCAGCCCTCCAGCTGCACGGGGCACTGGCAGCAGCACAGCTCATTGCAGGGCCACATGCAGGGCACAGCTGTTCCCTGGCAATGTGCACAGCCTGGCTGGGCTGCCACAAGACCCTTCCTCCCAGCAGAGAGCGGCCCAGCTCCCCCCTCACCTCTGTGTGAGGCTGAGCCATGTTCACCTTGTCCTCAGTCTGGAGTTGCTTCAGGCCCCCCATGTCATGACTAAGAAGGGAAGTGGAGAGAGCAGGGGCAGATGCAAACCCTTCCTTAGGCACCCACAGCTCTTCTGGGCAACTTGTTCCCAGTGCCTCAACAGCCTCACTGTAGAGAATTTCTTCTTAGAAAATTGCAAAGAGGATAAAAATGCTTCTGTAAATCCATCAGCAAGAAAAGGAGGGCTAAGGAGAATCTCTGTCTTTTCCTGGATGTGGGTGGAAACACAGAACAAACGATGAGGAAAAGACTGAAGACCTTAGTGCACTCTTCCCTGGGTAAAAACTGTCAGGATGGCCAGGCCCAGGGAGGGGTGGAATTCAATGGAATTAAATCCAGCTGGTGCCTGGTCACAGGTGGTGTTCCCCAGGGCTCAGCACTGGGACAAGTTGTGTTTCTCATCTTTGCCAACGATGGGAAAGAGAGGATCAAGGGCACCGCAGGCAGTTTACAGACAATGCCAAGCTGGGTGGGAGTGCTGATCTGCCAGAGGGATCTGGACAGGCTGGATCATGGGCTGAGGCCACTTGCGTGAGGTTCAACAAGGTGAAGTGCCCGTCCTCCACTGGAGCCACAGCACCCCCATGGATGGCTACAGGCTGGGAGCAGAGTGGCTGGGAAGCCGCCCAGCAGAAGAGCACCTGGGGGTGCTGGTTGGCAGTGGCTGAGAGCCAGGGTGCCCAGGTGGCCAAAAATGCCAATAGCATCCCGTCCTGTGATAGGCTTTAGGGGTGGCCTTGGCAATGTCAACAGTCTCAGATTATGGGAAGGACTCTATGATCTTAAAGGTCTTTTCCAATGGAAAAAGTTCTGCAATTCTAAACCTCCATTTGTGCTTTTGAAGGATGCAGTCCCAAATAGACCTGCATTTGTGTTTTTAAGGAATTTAGCATTGACCTCTCCTTGAAAGTAATAGGAATCAGGCTTTAAATGTTCTCAAAGCACTTTTATTCCTTGATCTTAAGCTGTGTGTTTGAATTGAGGTGCTTTTGTACAGGAAGGTTGGACCGTGGGATAAATACAGGCAATTTAGCTGCAATGGCACTTGTTTCATCTGCTTTTCTGCTTCCTTTTCCCATGGGTGGCAGATTTGGGAGTATTTTCTTGTGCATTGACTTCAGGCTCAGACTTGCTCATGGATGTGCTGTAAAATCTTATCTACCCCTTAGTGAAAAATGCTTGCAAACTGGTGGGAATTGCTAGAGACAAGAATTACAAACCAGTCCCCAGTATGATTAGCCCAGTGTCCCTGCTTAAATCAGGTATGCTTGTATTAAAAAGGAGCAAACTATTCTAAATCTCCTGCCCACTCCACTTTAAAAAAAAATGTTTTGTACTTCTTGGGGCAAGTCCTGTGTGCCATTCCAAGTCTGTTATCAAATGTGTGAAGTGATGCTGCTGCTGTAGCAGCAGCCTGAGTTGAGTGGGAGCAACTCCAAAGCACTGGGTTCTACAGCAGTGGGCATGGTGGGAGGCTTGCCTCTGCTGCCATGGGGAGAGCAGCTGCTGGGGCTTCCCCCTTCTGCCAACAGCAGTCTGCCTCCAACACGTGGACTGTATGGCCATGATTTTGCCAGAAAGTGGGAAATGCATCGTTTGAATGTATTTTGATGTTGTCTGACATCACCTGACTGGAGCGGTTTGGTGGGCAGGACGCCCTGTGGGCAGGGCCATGGCAGGGATCAGTGGCTGGCACTGGCACTGGCAGTGTTATTTTCCCAGGCAGGCTCCTGACACAGCTGTGGGGGAAGGCAGCAGCAGCTGTATCAGCCCAGCAAGCAGCAGCACATGGAGGACACTCTCATTTTCAAAGAGCCCATCACCCCCTTTGCTCTCCCATGGCAGCACAAGATGATTCCAGCAGGTGAAGGGCTGCCGCAGCCTGGAGACTCCTGCAGCCAGCACTTGTTGCAATCTCCTTGCTGCAGCTCTCCTGGAGGATGTTGGCTGCAGAGGTGTGCCAATGCCCAGGAATGCTGCTCAGCTCAGGGGCAGGGTGTGTACAAAGCTGCCTTCAGAGCGCTGATCACCAGACCCCGGAGCCGCTGGCAAGGGCAGCAGCTCTTCTTCATTCTGTGCAGGAGAGAGGCCAGCCTTGGAGCCTGGCCCTGGGGACAGGGAAACGCTCTGAGTATAGGTTTGAATTTTCAGAGACAGTCCAAATGAGAATTGTTTTGAGGCAGGTGTTGCAATGTTGGGTTTGGGTGTGTCTGCAGGAAAGCAAGCAGGAATAAACCCCTGCCACAATGAGGGAGAACTTTGCATGGCCAGTTTACACCCTAGAGATACACTGATGATATGGGCCCACTGAACACTGGGGGCATCTGATGCAGAGTGCAAAGCTTCTTTGAATAGACAGGAGACATGAGACTTGAAGAAATAATATTGCAGATGCAGAAAAAGGGATCAGACCCACTGGTCCCATGGCTCAGGCTTAGTTTTGCCAAATCAAGCAGGATTAGTTTTATCCACTTTTTTCAGAATAACCTGCCCTGTGCTATTTCCATCATGAAAAGTTTGAATTGTCAGGAACTGCCAAGATCAGAA
Source organism: Passer domesticus (assembly GCF_036417665.1). Taxonomy (NCBI): domain Eukaryota; kingdom Metazoa; phylum Chordata; class Aves; order Passeriformes; family Passeridae; genus Passer; species Passer domesticus. Next base: position 5,297,245 of record NC_087481.1, on the reverse strand, counting down.
ATGTTTTGAGGCAGATCATGTTTATGTTGGGTTTGGGTGTTTATGCAAAAAAGCAAGCAGGGAATAAACCCCTAGAACAATGAAGCAGAGCAAAAGTGGAATATTTGGATGGTCAATTTGTTCTCTAAAGCTTTCGGCCAGCTGAATTCTGGGGTCATCTACTGGGGAGTGCAAAGCTGCTTTTACTTCCACGGCCCGGTGCCATTCTTTGTGTCCCAGCACTTTGCTTGATGTGAAGAGAAATTTACCAATTCCCACACCAACCAGCTGCAACCCAGATCTGAGTGGGAATTACAGAAATAAATTACAGAAATGAATTTACAGAAATAAAGGACTTGAAAAGTAGCTTTGGAGAGGGTTTACTTCCTAGACAGTGTGAAAGCCTCAGGCCTGGCCAGGCTGGGCTCAGGGCTGGCTGCCCTTGGGAAGGGAAGGGGATGGAGTTGGGGTGGGGTTTTGCAGCCATGGAAATGAGAGAGCCACGGGCTATTGCATCACAAAGGGGCAGCCCCATGGGCTATTGTGTCACAAAGGGGCAGCCCCACGCTGGGGCTGTGAAGGCTGTGCAGGTTGTGGTTGGCACGGCCGCAGCGGCAGCAGACGCGTCTGGCTCTGCCTCTCTGTGCCGAGCGCTGGTGATCGGAGTCACCCGGCCTTGTTCTGAGGCTGGGCACCAAGCTCCTGTCGCTGTCAGCTCTGAGAGTGTTCCCAGAGTCAAACCCAGATCCTTCTGCCAGGCAGAAGCACGGGTTTGAAGATGGACTTTAGTGGAAAAGGAAAAACCTCTGAAGGAAAAGGTGAGGATAGGAAGGAGCTGAAAGGCTGAAGCCAAATGGAAAACAAATCCCACCATATTTCAGGGAAAACTGTTCCGTGGTGGTCAGTGCTGGCTCTGTGTCAGAGTAGGTGGCTGACAGCTACAGAGGATCCTGCAAGGGCGCCCATGGAATCACAACATTCTGTCATTAGTTTACTCTGCTTTCTCCTGTTTGACAGTAGCCAAATCAGTCATACTGTCAGCCAGGACAGGGACTGTGGCCACAGCTGCCCACAAACTGGCCATGAGATGCAAGTCCTGTTGCTTTCTTTACCATCAATGTTGGGTCTCAGTACAGAAAAATGTCCTGTTCTTCCTCTGCTTGCTGATGGGGTCCCACCCAGGGGATGGTATTACGGTGGTACAGAAACACCAATAAGGCCTGCCTGCTTGCTGAGAGGTCTTTGTGGTTTTCCGAAATAGCAGTCACAGCTGTGTGGGTCTTTCCTAGGGATTCCCAGGCCAGCCTCAAGAAGGAATTTTTTTCCCCTCTTATCTTTGGAGCCTTCCACCTTTCCCTTCACACTTGCTAACTCAATACTGTTGAGAGGAATGTAACGCAGACTAGTTTCATAAAAAAGAAAACCAAAGAAATTTTCCCAATAATTAAAAATTATTCCCATCGAGTGCCATACCTATTAGATGTGTTGATGATAAAAGTGGGCGTTCACATAACTCACTTCTTCCCTTGAGAGCATGGCTCAGCCTCACACAGAGATGAGGGGGGAGCTGGGCCGCTCTCTGCTGGGAGGAAGGGTCTTGTGGCAGCCCAGCCAGGCTGTGCACATTGCCAGGGAACAGCTGTGCCCTGCATGTGGCCCTGCAATGAGCTGTGCTGCTGCCAGTGCCCCGTGCAGCTGGAGGGCTGCTCAGCTGTGGGGCAGGGAGAGGAGCAGGAGGGTGCATGTGCAGCTGAGCCATTGCTGGAGAGCACAGGGCTCGGGGCTCCCTGCTGTCCCAGGGCAGCCCAGAGGCCAGGCTGTTCCTGGGGTGCCTCTGTGGAAGTGGGGCAGGGTTTTCCCCTGGGCTGTCTCCAGTGTCTGCCCGTAGGACCATGCTTCCCTGTCCAGCTCTTTAGAAGTTTCCAGGAAATGTGTCCCATGAAATATGGAGCTTCAGATATTTTAGGTTTGCATTGTGGCCTCTGTTACATTTTGTGTCTCCACTTTGCAGGCCTGACTGGCTACCCTCTCGCCAAGAGGTTTTCTCTGGCAAATCCTTCTATGCTCCTTCCCTCCAAGCCATTGCCTCCCATCCAGAAGAGCTCTCCTTCTACCACACCAAGTCAGACATGCAGTGGAGAGCAGGAGAATGGGAAAAATGGCAGTGGCTGTGACGAGCACCGGGCAAAAATACAGGAGCTGAGTTCAGAGAGAAAAGGCCATAAGGTAAAGAGACCAAGCTAATCCTGTGTGATAAATTTTCAATTTCTTTGCTGTAGGTAGAACTCTGAGATGTTTTTGCTGACAGGAAGTGACCCTTTCACTGAAGTTTGAACAGGTCCCGATTTGGATCCTTAGCTGGGCCAGAAATGATGGGTTAAGAAGGAAGGGTGTGCATCTGCCCCTGCTGCCTCCACCCCCCTTCCTGGCCATGGCATGGGGGCTCTGGAGGAACTTGGGCAGGCAGAGACCTTGCAGAGATCAGCAGGGCAGGGAGCTCTGCTGGACTTCCTAAAAGCCAGTGAGCCTGAGATGATGGATGTGTGGGAGCTGGAGAGCAGCGAGCATCCCGAGAGCTCAGCAGCAGCACCTGGGCTCAAAGGCTGCTGGGGAAGTGTAGGAGGGAAGGGCAGCAGCAGCAGAAGAGAGGGGCTTGAGAAAAGCAGGTTTTGCCATCCTGCAGAATGGCTTTGTGGGGATGTGCTGGAGATCAAGAGCGACTGTAAGGTGACTTAGGGTCAGAGAGAGAACCGTGATCTAAACACACTCGAATACCATCCACAAGGCCAGTGGAGGCAGTGGCAGCCCAGAACACCTTGATGTCAAACTTGTGGATGCCAGCTGGGAATGTAGCCACACTTGCAGAGAAGTCACCACCAGGGAAGGGGTGGCAAATCTGGGGCATGGTCTCTCCCTCACCACCTCCCTTTCCATTCCCCATCCTCGGCCAACCGCACCATCAGTTTGACTATTCCTGCCAGGTCCCAGCTGAGGGCATATCTAGATGTCTTGAGGCATGAAGGGGGGCAAGGCTGGATGCTTGATCTGAGCCCTGTGTTCTACTCTTTCCAGGCTGCCTTGCTGCATTCCATTGGTGGGGATATGAAGAAGGGGTCACTGGGACTGCCTTTGGTCCCCCCAATAGGCAAGGCAGGAAGTCCCCCTGTGGGCAGTGCTGCGGGGTCCCTGCCAAGCTCTCCCCAGCTGGATTCCCAGGAGTCCCGGGAGATGAGGTAAGCCAAGGTGTCTGCTGCTCCAGTGTGCTGTTCACCTCACTCCTCCCATCTCATGTGATTATTTTGTACAGTCAGCTGTCCCCAGTGTTTATGCAAACATCTGTGTTTTCACCATTTTGCACACCTATAATGACGTAGCACAATGTCATACCCAAGGGCGTTCAATCTGATCCTTCTTCTTGAAAAAACAAGGAGTTGTAATATTCTAAGGAGACAGCAGTGCTCTGACCACATGTAGAACAAGGCTGTCACCAGGGTAATGCAGGAGCAGGCAAAGTCAAGCTTTGGCAGCAGTACAAAAGTAGCTGCCCTCCATACAGACTCGTGTCTCAGCTCAGCAGCTCTTGCTGCTTCGGAGAGGCTCTAGGAACCACTTGGCTCCAAAAGGAGAGGCAGCAGACTTGGGGAGTTTTGATGCAAGTTGAAGAATGACTGCTGTGTTTCAGCCAGAGCTTGGCCAGCTCTGTGTGACTCCAGAAACAGAAAACCCAAGGACAGTTAATCAGCTTGGCATCTTGTTGGGTTTATGTGTTGCATTCCCCTCTTCATCACAGTGACCATGCTAATAACTTTGCCTCCTTTCATGGTACGCCCTTTCCCTCCCTTCTCTTTCTACCTCCTCATATGTTCTTTTGTCCTCTATTTTCTCCAGGCCAAGACCCAGCAGCAGAAGCAAAGAGAACAGCTCTGAAGATGCAGGTAGGTAGAGGGCATGCCTGTCCTAAAATGACCATTGTAGTCTTGCCTCAGAGGTGACATTTGGAGAGCTTGGTTAAAACCCATTCTTTTGAAAATCTCATTAAATTCATTTCAATTCCTTGATGGGTTCAGTGGAGTCTCCCAGAGCCCAGTCCCTGCGAGCGTGCTCTGGTGGTGCCGTGAAAACTCCTCCATTTTGCAGGCAAGAATAGGTTCAATTCTTCCAAGTCTTTCCGGCCATGTCCCTTCTCACTGCTTCCCTCCAAGCCATTGCCTCCCATCCGGATGAGCTCTCCTTCTCCTAACACAAATGAAATGTACAGGATGGAGAAAGAGAACAAGAAAAATGGCACTGGCTGTGATGATGGGTGTAGAAAAAAACAGGAGCTGAGTTCAGAAGGAAAAAGTTATAAGGTAAGGAGACCAAGCTAAGACCTATGCAGAAGATTTCCAGTTTATTTGCTCTAGGCTGAGCTTGGAGACCTTTTCTTGTGGTGTGAGCCCAGGGAAGCAGCTGAGTCGAGGAAGATCTCAGCTGGACACTGCACTTCAGGTTGGCATTGGGTTTGTGGTGGAGACTTCACATCCTCAGTGTGGATCAATAGCAGGAGAGGTCTTTGAATGGTTTCTGGGCTCTGTTGTGGTTCCTCCTCTGTCTTATGGCTGAGAAAACACCAACAAGCAGTCAGAGCAGCTAAAGCTGTCTAATCTGGAAAAGCTATCCTTCTAGATTTAGTAAACTATAGGTATCTGTGAACCATCTCTATGTCTTGGTGATGTTTTCTGCCTGCTCTGTCTGGTTGGGAAGCAAAAAGGTGTTTGTTGGAGCAGGCAGTCCTGCAAAGTCAGTTCCAGGTTATCTCAGCTTCAGAGGTGGTGAGAGCCAGACATCCTCTGCTGCTGTTTCCAGACTTATCAGCTTCTGGGCGGCTGTGTGCTCTGGCACGGCTTTGTCCAGAGGGAAGGGATGGGAGGTGGCCACGGGGAGAGCAGCCCCGAGCCCAGGCACACGATTGCCTTGGCAGCAGGGCCAGGAGCTGCAGTTGTTCTGGGTTTGCTGTGGGGTGCAGGAGGAGGCAGATGAACAACAGCTTTGGTAGACAAAATATCCAATCCAAGGCTTGGGTATTGATTTCAGCCTGGCTGAGAAAGGGCCCCATGTATCCCTGACAGGACCTGACCCTCTCACTGAAGTTTGAACAGGTCCTGAGTTGGCTCCTTAGCTGGGCCAGAAATGATGGGTTAAGAAGGAAGGGTGTGCATCTGCCCCTGCTGCCTCCACCCCCCTTCCTGGCCATGGCATGGGGGCTCTGGAGGAACTTGGGCAGGCAGAGACCTTGCAGAGATCAGCAGGGCAGGGAGCTCTGCTGGACTTCCTAAAAGCCAGTGAGCCTGAGATGATGGATGTGTGGGAGCTGGAGAGCAGCGAGCATCCCGAGAGCTCAGCAGCAGCATCTGGGCTCAAAGGCTGCTGGGGAAGTGTAGGAGGGAAGGGCAGCAGCAGCAGAAGAGAGGGGCTTGAGAAAAGCAGGTTTTGTCATCCTGCAGAATGGCTTTGTGGGGATGTGCTGTGGATCAATACTGGCTGTTGGGTGCCTAAGGGTCAGAGAGAGAACAGTGATCTAAACCCATTCCCATGCCATGCAGAAGGCCAGTGGAGGCAGTGGCACCCCAGGATATCTTGATGTCAAACTTGTGGATGCCAGCTGGGAATGTAGCCACACTTGCAGAGAAATGAGCATGAAGGGAGAGGGGGCAAATCTGGTGCATGGTCTCTCCCTCACCACCTCCCTTTCCTTGGTCAACTTTCCCTGTCCTAGGCCAAGCTGCTCCATAGGTTTGGCTTTTCCTGCCAGATCCAAATCAATTGCACAGCTAGATGTCTTGAGGCATGAAGGGGGGCAAGGCTGGATGCTTGATCTGAGCCCTGTGTTCTACTCTTTCCAGGCTGCCTTGCTGCATTCCATTGGTGGGGATATGAAGAAGGGGTCACTGGGACTGCCTTTGGTCCCCCCAATAGGCAAGGCAGGAAGTCCCCCTGTGGGCAGTGCTGTGGGGTCCCTGCCAAGCTCTCCCCAGCTGGATTCCCAGGATTCCAGGGAGATGAGGTAAGCCAAGGTGTCTTCTGCTCCAGTGTGCTGTTCACCTCACTCCTCCCATCTCATGTGATTATTTTGCACAGTCAGCTGTCCCGTGTATGTATGCAAACATCTGTGTTTTCACCATCTTGCCCATCTGTGATGATCCAGCACAATGTCAATCCCAACACCAATGCCCCAAGAGCAGGGGCTGTGGTGGGGAAGAGGAGGAAGGGCTTAAAAGCTCCTCAAGATGCGTCCAGGGCTGGACTTGGCTATTGATTGCCTCTGCAGTGGTTGTGATGTCATTTGGTAGTTGTACTGCATGGGTCTGGATCCTGAAAATCCTTGAATGCTGTGATCCTTGACTGTCAACTTCTGCAAACAGGAGAATATGTTTGGGCAAATATTGCCTCCTGGAGAGGTGTCTGCAACTTCAGGTGCTGCTCCTGTAATCTTCAAGTGTAAATTCAAGGTGCCTGGGCCTCCACTGTGAAATGAGATCCCAGAGAAATTTTGGGATATAGATGTATAATCTGATTGATGTTTAATATTTTGATCTGAGCTTAAGATCAAACAGGGCAAATTGCTTGAGAAGAGGCATAGGACTGTACCTGATGGAAAGGTACTGGCTTGGATATGTATGAGAAAATGAAGCTGTCAAGCTGATCCAAGTGATAACAATAAAGAAGGAGTCACAGAAGTATCCTTCCAATTGAAAATCTTCAGTAGGGCTTTGAAAGTGTGATCTGAATATCCTTCCCTAAGAGCTGAGTTGGAAAAAGCCTTTTTGTTCTGGAAAGAGCCAGATGGTGTAATGTCATTCTCAGGAGACAGCGGTGCTCTGACCACATGTAGAACAAGGCTGTCACCAGGGTAATGCAGGAGCAGGCAAAGTCAAGCTTTGGCAGCAGTACAAAAGTAGCTGCCCTCCATACAGACTCGTGTCTCAGCTCAGCAGCTCTTGCTGCTTCAGAGAGGCTCTAGGAACCACTTGGCTCCAAAAGGAGAGGCAGCAGACTTGGGGAGTTTTGATGCAAATTGAAGAATGACTGCTGTGTTTCAGCCAGAGCTTGGCCAGCTCTGTGTGACTCCAGAAACAGAAAGCCCAAGAACAATTAATCAGCTTGGCATCTTGTTGGGTTTATGTGTTGCATTTCCCCCTTCCTCACAGTGGCCATGCTAATAACTTTGCCTCCTTTCATGGTACGCCCTTTCCCTCCCTTCTCTTTCTACCTCCTCATATGTTCTTTTGTCCTCTATTTTCTCCAGGCCAAGACCCAGCAGCAGAAGCAAAGAGAACAGCTCTGAGGATGCAGGTAGGTAGAGGGCATGCCTGTCCTAAAATGACCATTGTAGTCTTGCCTCAGAGGTGACATTTGGAGAGCTTGGTTAAAACCCATTCTTTTGAAAATTTCATTAAATTCATTTCAATTCCTTGATGGGTTCAGTGGAGTCTCCCAGAGTCCAGTCCCTGTGGGTGTGCTCTGCTGGTGCAGTGAAAATTCCTCCAGTGGGAAGTGTTGGGTGGCAAGAGCTGGAGTGGTGGCTTGGGGCCCTGGAAATGCAGTGCAGGAAAAGGAAACATTCCTCTTTTTCCTGCACATGCCTTTTATCTTCCTGAAGCCTTCCTAGTATCACACTTAGTAGAGAAAATGAAGTCATTTAGCATGAAATGAGAAATGTTACCACTCCTTTCTCCTGCTTTTGAAGGAGAATACCTTTCCTTGGGGCAGTTTCTGAGCTGAACCCTTTGAGATCTGGAGGAGATTCATGGGCACTGCCTGGTTTTGCACTGGCAGAAATAGGGAAAGCTCCTATGACAGAAAGTCCTTTTGAATTTTGCAGTGAAGGAGAAGGAGGCTTCCAGGTGGATGCAGCTTAGGCAGGGTGTGAGTTTGTCATTCTCTGAGAGCACAAGAACAAAGCCACCCGTGGCAGGTTCACAATGACAAATCTCTTCCCTGGCTGTCTCTGCCTGTGTCAGTGCTGCAGGCTGAGGCTGGGGGAGGAGATGCCTTCTGCCTTGTCCCTGTCCCTGCCTTGCCTGATCCCTGACAAGTGGAATGTGCCAGACAAAATGCAGTCTCTGGTGCATCTGGCTCAGCCAATGCTTTCAAGTTGAAAGCCCCAGTGACACTGTTGTTGTTCCTTTGCCATCTCGGGGCGTGTCATGCTAGGAGAGATGAGACTTGGAGAAATAATTCTGCTGATGCAGAAAAAGGGATCAGATCTCCTGGTCCATTTGGGGATCAGAGCTAGGTCTGCCAAATCCTGGGTGTGGCCCCTTTGGAATGACTCTTTATTTCCTGATATGCAGCTGGAGTGCTAAATGCAGCTCAGGAGTAGTACTGCTCAGTAAGTTAGGTGACATTTTTGCTGGATCAGTTCTGGACTAGAAAGTACCTATCTTATTAAACCCTGCCTGTTTTACTTTTATTACTGACCCCAGCATTCTACAGGGTGAAAGAATCCAGTTTTAAGACACTCATTCTGCTTGGATGCCATATGATTTTATCCTCCGTGAAGCCATGTAAAGAATTACATGTTGATGGAAAGTATTTTAGAATGATCCTCCAGGTCTGATGGAGAGTATTTTAGAATGATCTGCCCTCTGCTATTTCCATTAGGAAAATTTTGAATTGACCATATCAGCCAAGATCAGAAATGTTTTGAGGCAGGCCATGTTTATGTTGGGTTTGGGTGACTCTGCTGAAAAAAAAGCGGGGAATGAACCCCAGGAAGAGGCAGGTAGAGCAGAATTGGCACTTTTGGATGACCACTTTGTTCCCTACAAATACAGGCTCGCAGAATACTGGGTGCATCTAATGGAGAAAGCAAAGCTTCTTTTATGTGTAACACGTGGTGCCATTGTTTGTGTCCCAGCACTTCCTTTGTTGTAAAGAGTAATATAAAAATCCCAAATGTGCAAAACCTGACCTCAAATTGAGTGGGACCTACAGAAACAAAGGCCTAGAAAACTACTTTTGAAAACAATGATTTCCTTGACAGTGTCCGATTCTAGAGACCACTGTGAATTTGCAACTGTTTGGAAGGAAAGGGATCCTGTAGTAGTGGGGAGGCAACAGGCAACACATAAATAGTAGAACCCTTCTCTCCTGGCTTGCCAGCTCCATATTGTTCAGAGAAATTAAACTGATGCTGGTTTCATGTAAAATAAGAAACCAACCAATCTTTTCAGTAACTAAAATGTGCTTTGAATGCCTCACCCATTAGATGGGTTGATTGTAAAGGCATGAGTTCAATTAACTCACTTCTTCTCTTGTACCTGAATTACAGCTTCTTCTGAGCCTGCTGCAAACACCCAGAGGAAGAAGGGAAAGAGCTCTTGGTGCAAGATAGGACCTGGGATGCCTCTGTTCCCAAGGAAACTGGCTGACCTGTTTGGCTTGGAGACCTATGTGCCGAAGCCCGACCTTGGGAATGGAGGTCTGGGCTCCCAGCCGGCTCAGGGGGCCTCGGCCCAGGAGCCCCAGGAGCCTGGCTCAGGCTCACACAGAGGTGAGGGAGGAGCTGGGCCGCTCTCTGCTGGGAGGAAGGGTCTTGTGGCAGCCCAGCCAGGCTGTGCACATTGCCAGGGAACAGCTGTGCCCTGCATGTGGCCCAGCAATGAGCTGTGCTGCTGCCAGTGCCCCGTGCAGCTGGAGGGCTGCTCAGCTGTGGGGCAGGCAGAGGAGCAGGAGGGTGCATGTGCAGCTGAGCCATTGCTGGAGAGCACAGGGCTCTGGGCTCCCTGCTGTCCCAGGGCAGCCCAGAGGCCAGGCTGTTCCTGGGGTGCCTCTGTGGAAGTGGGGCAGGGTTTTCCCCTGGGCTGTCTCCAGTGTCTGCCCGTAGGACCATGCTTCCCTGTCCAGCTCTTTAGAAGTTTCCAGGAAATGTGTCCCATGAAATATGGAGCTTCAGATGTTTTAGGTTTGCATTGTGGCCTCTGTTACCTTTTGTGTGTCCATTTTTCTGGCCTGAATGACTGCAGTGATTCCAAGGAGGTTACCCTGGGATCAGGAGTTTCCCTGCCAACTTCCCAAATGCTTTTACCTTCCACGGCATTGCCTTCCACCCTGAATTCCCTACCTTCCTCAAAGCCCATTTCTAACTCTCCTTTTTTATTGTTAAGCTGACCATTCTGCAGGAGCAAAAAATTCTGGTTTAAGAATTCCTTTTTTCCTACTGTGCTGCCACTTGATTTTGTCCTCTATGAAGCTGTTGTATAGAATGATTAGTTCTCTGAATTTTAACAGCTCTGTTGGAGAGTATTTCAGAATGAGCTCCATTGTTCTACTTGAAATTAGAAAATCAGCCTTTGGTCAGACTAGCTTGAAAGTGGCCCAGTCTCATACAGTTTAGAATGAACATCCTTGGGGAAAATGAAATATCTACTCTCAAGGACACAGTTCACGTTTGGGTAACACGCCTGCAATGCTGAGCTTTTCTTTGAATGTCCCTCAAAACAGTCCAACAAAGAGAAGAAAATGTAAATCCAAGTGCATACATGTATTAGTACCTGTGACTTCTTCCAGGAGCTGGAAAGAAGATGTTTACTAAAATCAGCATGAATAAGGGCAGATAAGAATCTCTGTCAAGAGCAATCTCCATCTCTGCCCTTCTCTATCAGGCACAGAGGCTCTCCAGCATCCAGGGGCTCTGGCCTTCACCATGCAGCAGGTTTCAGTCTGCTGGCCAGCAGAGTAATGTCATGTCTGCTGCCAGTAGCCCATCCCTTGGGAGAGGGTCTAGGCATGTGGACCTTGCTGCTCTCAGTCCCAATCTCTGTGTTTTATGAGAGCTCTGCAACCTGGAACCTGTCTTGCCTGTTGCCCAGCACGGCATTTTTGAGGGCTTGAACTCTGCCAGAGATTTACAGGAACCTTTGCTTCCATTCCCAGGCCTCCCCCTGAGCCAGGCCAAGGAGACAGATCATCCCAGCAGTCCTGGTCTTACGAGGGACAGAGAGCTGAAGGACGGCTTTGGAAAGGTAAGGGACAAGGACAGGGATGAGCAGACTTCCTTTCCAGTGGCTGTTTAGTACTCGGCCCAAAATGTCACTGAAAATCATGATCTTCCCCCCGCCCTGGGAGATGGGGATTCTCTTGGGAATATATTTGACAGCTCCAGAGCAATTGCTTGGCTATTTCCAGTGGTGCCAAGGTCACTAGCTTGGACATGGTGCTAAGGTCACGCCAGAAGCAATCTTTATGTGCAAAAGCTGTTTTAGAGAAGTTCTGAATGACAGAGCAAGCTACACATCAGTGAATGTGGGCAAAGTGCACCCTCAGAAGCAGAGAAGCAAAGACTCTAATGTTGAGTGTAAGCAAGTCTGCAAAAGAAAATGGGAGAGTTTGATTTTTCCTGGTTACCTTTGTGGCTGTATCTCACAGCCCTCTCATTCTCAAGTTTTCTGCTCATTAACTTCAGCGTTTCTGCAACTTGTTTTCACAAGACTCCTCCTTTTGGTCTCGTGTTCTCACAGACCAAGTCCTTCGGAGTCCTTCAGAGCTGAGTCCTTCAGAAGCCAGGAAGTGAGAAATAGCTGCAACTCCTGGCCATGAGTGTTAAGCAACAGCTCATTACCACTCCTTGCTGGGCATTGCACATGGTTTTTATTCTGCTGCCATGGCCTGTAGGAACTGAACTGCCTGCTCACTGTCATGTGAGCTCTTCATCTGTCTTGGAGCACTCCTATGAATTCATGCTTCAAGCAGGGCTTCCTGACATAGGTTGCAGTTGCAGCAGTGGAAGGTCATGGCACTGAACTGTTCCACCTCACTGTGTGTAATTGCCAAGGTGAGGACGGGAGACATTCCTCTGAAACTATTGGAATGGATATGGAGCTGCATTGAAGCCTATGGCACCCTGTGGACTCTGTGCTCCTGATGAGATGTTGTGTCTGCTTTGTGTGTCTCTGCTTACAGTCTGTGATGTATTTCCATTGCACCTAGATCCGTGCTGCACTGTGGGAGTTGGCTCAAGAGAACTTGGAGCTAATGGACACAAAGCATTTTGTGGAAGAGATGAAGAAAAGGAGACAAAAGAAAAGATTCTTGCAGCTTCTTCCTGAGACAGTTGAGACCAGGGACGCAGCTGAAGCAAGTAAGTGGTGGCTACACTTGTGGTCCTTTTTGACCACTTGCTTGCCCCCTGCACATGGCTGCAGTCAGACTGGGGGGCTGTTCTGCTTGCATCTGAGTAGAAGCTTGCTTATTTGTTTCTGTTTCCCAAAATAAAATGCAGAGGCATGAAGAGTCTTGCCCATGGCCTCCCTGAGTCAGTAACAGAATATCAGCTTCCCACCTTCACCTCTAAAGTCTTTCAGAGTAGAAAATTCTGTCTTGCAAAGTACACTGGGGCTTCAGACTCTCTCCTGGAGAGCAGCCTCCAGGGAAGGTGAGGCCAAAAGACTGCTTTTCAACTGGGATTCCACCTGGACGAAACAAAGCTCCATTCCTTCTGATGAAAACACCAGAGATCCTTCTCCTGCTGCTCCCTGCTGAGGAGCTGATGCTGTAGAGCTGTGCTGAAGCCCCAGGCAGTGCTTCTGCTGCAGCCCCGGGAGCAAGCAGCGTTCCCGACTGAATCCCGGCCGGGCTCTGCCTGCAGGGCTGTGAGCGCTGCCCGAGGGCGGCAGCGGGGACCTCAGGAGGCAGCACTCAGCCCCAGGGCAGCACGCAAGGTTAGCTGCACTGTCTTGGGTAACTTCCCCTGCCAGTGTCTGGAACAGGAGAACAAAAGCAAGGCAATACTGGCTTTTCCTTGTTTCTTCGAGGAAGCATCACTGCAGGTTGGTTTTATACTAGAAGAGGGTAGATTTTGACTAGATATCAGGGAGAATTTTTTCTATAATGAAGGGGATGAAAAGTTGGAAGGTTTGCCCAGAGAAGCTGTTGTTGCTCCATCCTTGAAGGTGTTCAAGGCCAGTTTACGTGGGGCTCTGTGGAACCTGATCTAGACGAAGATATCCCTGCTGACAGGGCTTGGACTAGACGGTGGTTAAAGGTGCCTTCCAACCCAAACTCTTCTAGGATTCTGTGATCACTGTCCCTTGTTAGTGTTATCTTGGTATAAAGTGGTATACCATTGTTATACTTGAAGTTCTTTGGGATAACAAAGAGATGTTGCCCAGCTCCAGCAACTTTTGTTGTCAACCTGTCCAGCACCCTCCACTTACAAGCTCTTCTTTGCTTCCTGCAGCCTTTAGCTTACCACCTGTTGATGGCACAGCTCCTAGGGTGCAGAGAAAAGACCCTGGTACTGCCTTGAAGAAGAAGGTCTTGAGAAAGCAGGACAACGTGCCCTTACTGCCCAATAAGCCCACCATCCTTGGAGATGGCAGCTTCCCACGCAACTCCTCAGGTAAGCCTGCTCCATGGAAGCTTTTCCCTGCATGGCTTTTTCCCTGCACAAGGAGCACAAAGTGTCTCCTGCCTCAGCCAGCACAGCTGGGATCTTGGGGCTATAGGCTGTCCTGAGAATGAGCAGCAAATCTACTTTTCAGTTACTCCAGTTTGGTAGCACTAGAGAGTTGGTTCTTAGAGATCCATTGGAAAGTGGGGCTGAATAAAGTCCGTGCTAAAGGCCTAAGCTCTGGCTTTTGCCCATCCTAATACTCCAAACTACAGCACTGGTGCCAGGAGGCAGCTGTGACTGCAGCGATGAGCTATGGGGCAGCATGCCAGGCTGTGCTCACCGTGCACCTACGAGTGCCACCATGATCTGCTGTCCACTTACCATGGGGGCCCTCTACCTGTCTGCAGTCCGGCTCTGCAGCCAGCTTTTCTGCTGTCCAGCAAGGGCTGTCTCTGCAGGGCCGTCAGTGGCTTGGTGCAGTTGTGCCTCTGCTCCCAGCAGTGCCCGATGGCTCCTGGCTGCCGCCATCCAGGGCCTGCAGTGCCAAGAGGGAACAAGCAGTGCCTCCTGTGTCACCCAGCAAAGACAGCGGCTGTGTGCAGCAGGTGACAGCCAGGAGGGGCTGCCTGCTGCTCCCAGGCTGTTTGCTGCCTGCAGGAAATGCACAGCAGATAGTCCCCAGTGGCTCTTGTCTCTCCTTTGTGGGCAGCCTGCCTGTGCTGTGATGCCAAGCAGGGCGAGATAAGAAGAAGGCAGCTAGGAATGATACTTCAATGCTCTTTGCTACTTCCATGTTCAGAATCGACCAGAACTAGCCTGATGTGGCTCTCCATTCACAGTGAATCTAGATGTGTGTATGTCTACATACTTCTGCAGTGCCATCACTGGTGTCAGTGGCTGAGGTACATCAGTGACACCCAGATTAGCTCCTGCCTGAATAGTTCTGATGTTTGGGTTCCTCCATACTTTGTGAGAACATGCAAGGTAGCACAAAAGCCCTACAAAGTCTAGAGCAGTTTGTCTAGATTCTGTGTAATATTTATACTCCATCCTTTTAGACAGCTCAAATGTTTTCATCTACACAAGAGGAAATGAGCTTTTGAGTACATGATGTGAAATTTTTGATTGACAGTACTTTTGATGACAGATGGGTTTCATAAGAAATGCATTTACCATCTGATTTTTTCATACCTTGTTAATTCCTTTCTTTACCAAGAAATTCAATTAAGGCAAACCCAGGCCAATTGATTAACAACAGAGTGCATGTGCCAACAATGTGCATCTGTATTTGCCTATTTTTATCCCCAGGATGCATTTGGAAGGCTTTTTTTATCAACTGTCTAGTCTGGAAATTGCATTTTTCCACAAGAGAAAGTTTAGAAATGTCTGAGTTTGCAAATACAGCCATTAGATGACAAATACATTTCCCCATAGCATCTTTGAAATACAGCCAGTGTGTACCTTTTGTTCTTTCCAAGCATTGTGAAACAAGCAAAGTTTCACAATGCTTGGAAAGAACAAAATCCATAAACCACTGCCTTCCCAACAGTAGGCTAAATGTATGTGCAGTCAGCTGCCTCTGTCTAGAATATGTGAAGTTAATGGAAACAGAGGCACTGTCAGGTGTGAAGGGTCAGGTATGGCTGTTCCCTGGTCGTTGCTCCGTGGGGATTGAGCCGGGCCCAGCAGGGCTGGCCTGTTCAGGCTTGGTTTGCTGCTGTCTCCAGGCAGCTGCAGGTCTTTCCTGAGGGAGCTGCAGAGTGCCCCTGTCCTCAGGGCTGGGGAAATCAGGGTGCTGAGACAAGAGGGGCACTGAGGGGTTCCCTCCTGGGCAGCGAGTGCTGCTGGTCAGCGCTGTCTGGCAGGGAGCGGGAGCTCTGCGGCTGCAGGAACCTGCCGCTGGCCGTGGCACCTGTGGCCCTGGGGAGCTGGGGCTGCGGGGCAATTGTCAGGTTTAGCCTGGAGCTGTGCCCAGCTGGGGAAGGCTGGGAGCAAGCAAGGAGCCCCAGGAGGCAGACAGCAGGGATGTCTCTGCCCCAGTGGCAGTGTGTGCCACAGGGAACCCTGGCTGGGAGATGGGGCTGCAGGCCGCTCCATGGCGGGTGCCTTGCCCGGGCCGCAGCGCCCATGGCCGACCCTCTCCTTGCAGTGACCTCGCAGACGGCCACTGGTGCCCAGTGCCGAGAGGAGCCGCTCCGTGGGCATGGGCAGGAGGACAGAGCCTCTTCAGAGCCACAGCAGTCCTTGCAGGAGGCACTCTCCTTGCTGGGCAGCGATGACTGGTAAGAAAGGCCCCATCACTCTGTGTCCCTCACAGCGTTCGGGTCGGTCAGAAGCGTGTCTCGCTGGTGCCTCTGAGCCCCGAGAGCCCAGAGGGCCAAAGGGCACTGCTGAAACCTCTGCAGAGCAGTGAGAGGATAAAGACTGGAGAGCAGCCTTTTCTTGGCCTAGCTCTGCAGCACCGCTCCAGCTGCAGCAGGTCCATGCTGTTTCCGGGCTTTGGCAGCTGCTCCATGGAGCTGCAAAGGAAATGTTGAGGGAAGAGAGAAAGCTGTGCAAAGAGATGATTTGCTGGCTGAAGGCAGAAGCAGGATGGCAGCAGTTTTGAGTGTACAGATTTGGGTGCCTTGGGCCACTGGCCCAGTGGGACTGAGTAAGATTTCTCTCTGCTCCCACTGCTGACAGCAAGGGCAGGTGACAGGCTCTCCCTGTCATCTCCTGCATGTGAGTCCCAGAAGCAGCTCCAGGGAGTTCCTCTTTCTGAGCAATGGACTGAGTTGTGCTTTCAAGTCCCTCAGCCTGTCATTACTCCTGAGGCGCTCATGGCAGAAGAGAAGGAAAAAGAAATAAAATCCTCTAGGAATCTTGCACTTTTGGAAGTTAACTTTTTCCTTCTCACTGCTTCCTATGGGCCTGAGATATTTTGTCAGTACTCCCAGTGTGTCCCAAAATTATACACAGTTACAAATAGGCCCAGAAGTTACAAGCCTACAAATGTGAGGTAATATTGGTTGTCTTTCTGATGGCTTTTTGATCACTCCCTGTTGGATGCTTCATTCACACAGGGGTAAGGCCTCCATTCATATTGGGAGAACCATAAGAAACCTCCAACGGTTCATCTCCTTCTGCAGTGGCCTTTGCTTTGCCCTTTCTCTTCTGCTTTCTCTTCCCCATTTCTCTTGGGTGCCCTGTGAGGTGAAGAGAGCTTCTGCAGCTGTGGGTGTCCTGATGACGCTCAGGGGTGCCCGTGGGATCAGTCGCCAGCCCTGTGCTGCAGCCCTGATGCCTCACACTCCTTCCTGGAGCTGAGGGCCTGCACAAAGCAAGTGCTGAGAGATGGAGTTGTTTGCAGCTTTGAAATAACATGTGGCTGTTGTGCAAGTTGTTTTAGGTAGGGGGGTTTTGAGTAAGCCAGAGTTTCAACAGTTCTTGCCCAGGGCTGGAATCTTCTGGGGCATCCTGCTGATTTCTTTGGGAATTTGTGAGGTGGGGTGGAGTGGGTGAGACACACAGGCCTAGACTGAAGAGTGGAAACTCAGCTCCAGAGTGCCAGTGCAGACTCTCAGTGCTGAACTGCCTGCTGGGGCAGACAAAGAAGGAAAATGCCCCAGTAACAGCCCAGTGGGACTGTGTCTCAGGGACAGGTACAGGGAACTGAGAAGAAACAGCAGCATGGCCCAGCCTCACAGTTTCTAGGAAGCAGCGGCAGAGGGACTTCATGTGCCAGAGATTTCAGGAAGGCTGTCTTCTTAAACAGCCACGAATGAAGCCTCTGAAAGCCTTCTCTTTGCCTCTTGGATTTGTGCATGCTTTTGACAGCTACAGCATCCTGTGGCAACACATTCCACGATTTCATTAAGTACTCCTTGAAAAGCACCTCCCATGGCTTGAGCTGCCAGCCTGGTCATTTCAGAGGGTGCTGCCTACTTCTTGGGCAGAGAGAAAAATCAATCTTTTTGTTACATGCCTTTCAGGGAGCTGAAGGAGAAGGGACTCTTCAACATCAAGCACCTGGCTGAGTCCCATTCAGAAGTCCTGCTGTCCAGACTTCATGACATTTGCTTGGCAGTTACCAGCGAGGTGAGAACATTGTTTTGAATTGTTCCCCATACTTCATACAGGATGTGCAGAGTAGGTATGTGCTTGTTCATCTCCATGTGTGCTCAGGGTGTGCCTCCATTTCTGGTTTCTTCTATTTCCTATGTCTGTCAGCTATCTGTAGGATCTGTGTGCACATGTAGCTGTATTTATTGGTAGGTCGAATATCTGACACTTGTCTGTGAGTGAGGTGCCATTACAATGCAATGAGCAAATGGCAAAATCAAGACACTAATAACGTTTTTTGCCAGAGTCTTAATCTCTGCCCAAGCTGTAATTCAACACTGCAAATGAGTCTGTAGATCTGAGCCTGTGTTTTCTGTTTCCTGGCAGAGTGCTTCAGCAGCTGGTGTAGCTTTTCTGAACAGGAGCAATTGACTCTTCTATTTTTATGACTTGTGTCTTTATGATTTGAAAGCAGCCCTTGATTTAATTTTCTAGTGAAAGGGCCTAAAATCATGGCAGTGGACATTTTAGAAGGGTTAGGTAGGAAGCTTTAGTGAATTTTGTTTTTGTTTTTGGTTTGTTTTTTTTTTTTTTTGTTTGCAGTAAGCAGGTCTGAGGTCAGAAATTGGTTCCAGAGTAAGTGCCTTTCAGTGTTTGTATCTTCCTGCTCTTACTGTGCTTTTATGTTCCTCTGGACACAGTGGGATGTGTTGTCATTTCTTGGGATTTCTGCTGAAGGCAACTGGTTTTCTGTTCAAGGTGATTCTTATGTTTCCTATCATGTCTTCCCCAGGTGACCAATCTCTGGTCCAAGGTGTCCTACTCTGCAGTCGTCACTCTGGGAGAGTTCTTTGTGACCTTGAAGAAGGACATGGACTGCGAGGCGGATGAGGTTGCTGCAGTCCTTCTCCAGATGGTGTGGAACTCCCCAGAGTTTGTTCAGAAGGCAGCCTGTCAGAGCCTGGGGATGATGGTAGAGAATGTGACTCCTGCACGAGCAATGGCTGCTCTCATGGACAGGGGAGTCAAGTAGGTTCTTCTTCTTCCAGTGATGTTCTTCAGCGTCTAGTGTGTGGGCGGGGGAAGGGATGAGGGAAAGAATGGGAATGATGGGAGGGAAGGGTCCTGTATCCTGCATCTTCTGGGAACTCAGTGACTTCATTCTCCGATCAACCTCATTTCTTTCCTCTTGTCACCTATTTCTGCCCTCCTGCAGCCTATTAGTTCTCAGAATCACAGAACTGTAGAATATGGCCAGTTGGAAGGGGCCCTTCAGGATCATCAGGATCATTGCACAGAGCAGCCCAATGCTAACTTTGTGTTTATCTGAGGACAGAACCTTCTGCAGGTGTCGGCAGCTGCAGGGAGAAGCCAAGCCCCCTTCCCCCAGAAAGGACAGGGAGCAGGCTCTGGCCAAGGCCTGTGCTGCTGCTGCTCCTTCTCCCCGTGCCCCAGGGTTTGCTCTCTCCTTCCCAGGAGCTGCCACGCCCAGGTGCGGAAGTGTGCGGCCCAACTCCTCCTGTCCTTGATGCAGAAATTGGGAGTCACGAAGCTGGCAGGCACAGCCAGGGCTGAGAGGCTGGCACAGGTGGCAGGGACGCTTGCTCAGGACTGTCACCAGGACACAAGGTAATGATCTTCATTTCACTTCCTGAAACAGGAAAACCGTTTTGTGTTTGGCTTTAAAGGTAAAACCAGAAAAGAGTGGAAACTCAAGGAAATATGAAGTTCCCTCACTGTGTGGATAAGGGTCATAGAATCACAGAATATGCCCAGTTAGATGGGATCTATCAGGGTCATCCAGTCCAGCTCCCAGCCATGTGCAGGGCACGCCAAGAGTCACTCCATGTGCCTGAGAGCATTGTCCAAATGCTTCTCGAGTTCAGTCAGACTTGGTGCTGTGACCACTGCTCTGGAATGCCTGGGGAAATAACTGTACTGGGTAACCCAAGGTTGGCCAGCAAGAAGGAGCATTGCCAACTTCCTGTGACTTGAAGGATTCTTTACTGAGATCAAAAGAGCTCAGATTAGCCAGTCCAACAGTTCTGATTGGCCTTAAGTGCAAAACACAAAGCCAAAGTGTTGGCTAATATTCATCACTGAAGGATCCCAAACATCTGCTTCTCATTAACTTAAGACATTCTTAGAAATATTTTAGGGGTCTTTAGACAATGTATTCACTCTTTCTAAAACCCCTTCTACAGATTTCTAGAATGCTGTTATCTGTGGCTCAATGACCTCCAAATTTCTTCTTGAAGAAAACTGTGGTTTCCTGGTGGCAAAATCAACCCAAACCACCAAAATCCCCTTACTTTGATGTGAAATTCCCATTAATAGCTGCCAAGAACACCAGAGCAACTAGCTACCCCTGTGCATACATATAGTATAGAATAAGCAACAGGATGCAGGAGGTGTTTTGTCCTGGCTTCCCTGCCAGTTAAAGAAAGGCAGATTTTTGTGCAATGGCAGCAAGACACTGCTAATAGGCTCTGACAACAAAGCAGGTGTGTTTTGCTTATTCCCTGGGAACAGCCACAGTGTCAGAGTGAAATTGTATTTTTCTGTGGCCCCACATTCTCCTCTTGCCTCTTGTGTTCAGCTGACACACTGTGCAGTGTCAAGTGGAGGTAAATCTCCCTCTTTGCTGAGTAGGTAATGCCTTCTCATGCAGGGGTTGCACCTGATGAGTTTAAAGTGTCAGCCTCTTCTGTTAACACTCTCCCTTTCTTCACTTTTCTTTCCTTCCTGCCTGCCTTCCTTTCTGCCTCCCTCCCTCCCTCCCTCCCTCCCTCCCTCCCTTCCTGTCTTCCTTTCTCCTGCCCTTCCTTCTATCCTTCCTCAGGCATTATGGACAGGAGATGGTGAAGATGTTGCTGAGGCATCAAAAATTTAAAATGCTTCTGGAACAATCTCTCTCCACGCGTGACCTGGAACATATTCTGACAAGAATTAAGAAGAAAGTAAGTGCTTGACAGGAGAAATGTCTCCTTTGTGCTAGTATTGCCACTGCTTACATGAGGTCAAGCATACCCAATGTGTCTTTATCTCATTCCTCTTCTGCTGAATCATTTTACTCCTGGGAATGAGCTGTTAATCCTCAGCGTCATCATCTGCAGGCCACAAAGGAACTGCTATTATTAGGGAATAAGTGGGGTTTTGAATACTTTGAAAATGGGTCACAAAGTGGAAAGGGAAAGAGGAGAAAATGGGTTTACATTTAAGAGTAAGCCCCCACCACGTTCTCCCTACTCTGCCCCCAGTAAAGCAATTAATTGAGAATTGAACATAACAGAGTCTGAAGATAACAGTCTTCGCAAAAGACACGGAAGCAGTAGTACCAAGAAAACTTCCAAATATACAAAAGATGTCCAAGTCAATCCTAGTTACTACAATTACTGTCTGTCTTTTGGGAATACTGCCCTGCTGTCAAGCCCTGTGGAGCTGGAAGAAGCTTGGTGAATTCAGCAGCATCCAGTGAAAAATCCTTTGTTTGTTAGGAGGGGGGATTTAATTTATTTTATCAACATTATAGAAGGGAGTATGCCTTTGTGCAGGCACAGGGAGAGTGAGTGTTGAACCAAATCAACTTCCAACACAATGGGCCAACCCCCAAAGAGCCCAACTTTTTCTGCTGCTTCCTTTAAGACCACTCATTGCCTACCAGTTTGCATTATTCCCATTTATGCTCAGGGCTAATGAATTTGGGATTTTAGACTGCTGCTTAGTGTGGTAGCACCCATAACCTGCCTTGGGCTATTGAAAACAAAGAGTTGGCATCACTGAATCTCTCTGGTCTGTTTATTTCTGTAAGTTAGGAAATGTTTCCCTAGGCCTTGGTAGCAGTGATTCTGGTTCTAAGTTGTCTTTTAAACAGGAATTTCCTGTTTTATATCCTAAAGATTGATGGGGTTTCTTTATGTCTCACTAGGGGATGGAAAACCAGAAGGCTGAATGCCCATCTGTCAAGGAGCCGCTGGAGAAGAGGAACGATGGCTCCAAGAAGCCCCAGGCCACATTGCCTTCTAGCAAACGGTACGGAGCACTTTTGTCAGATGTGACAAAGCCCATGACAAGCTTCACATGCCTCTTCCTCAGGCAAATCTTTCTGGCAGAGATGACCAGTGCCAGAGATTGTTTCCTTTCCCTACAAATTCTCTAGGATAAAAAATGTCTACTTCTGCATTACGCTGAACACAACTTCTCTGGAGGGCTTTCCACACAAAATGGGGAGACAAAAAGACATCCATTGGTGGCAGCTCAGATGATCCAGTGCAGTGGCAAGGGCAGGGTTGTGGAGGCTAGGAGAGGTCCACTTTGCTGCTGCCTGACTTGGGACAAGTAAATTGAACTAGAGTGGTTTTTTATTTAATCTGAGTGGAGTCTTTTTCAGATGGGTGTTTTGATGAGGAGTCCCAGACTAGAAGCAAGGTGCCATTCCACAAAGATGCAGGTCTCATCCATGTGATTTGGCCTGGCTGAATCATGGCTTTCTTACCCTCAGACAGTACCAAGTTTGAGTAGGAAGTAGCAAGGCAATTCCTTTGCAGCTTTGGTCAACAGGTGTCTCAAGGTGGACTTTTTGTCTTGATATTCCTGTCCTTCGTATATGTTGCTTGATGGAAAGCGTGTTTGGTTTATTTCCCCCTGTGCTGCAATCAGCATTTAAGACAGGAATTTGGTCCTTGCTGTCTTGCCGGGGTCGGCTGTTGCTTGTCTCTGCCCCAGCACGGGAAAAAGTGGTTCTGGGTAGGCCGCGCTCTCGAAGAAGGAGTCTGGACTCTTGCTTTAGGTCTTCAGTCGAGTTTATTATTTCTTATCTACAAAGATTTTCTGTCTGTCCAGCCGAGGTCTGATCAGCAAGACAGCCAAAGGCACTCTCTCCCGCCCACGAGGCGGTTGTCTCTTTTATAATGAAAATTACGTATTTGATATTTACCTTTACTTCCCAATACTTTCTGCCCTTGTTGGCAAGTGTACTCTTTCTATGAACCAATCCACACATGCCAACATCATCCTGAACATGGATGCCAAGGAGAAGAAAGAAGAAGGACAGGGCACGCCCAAATTCCTCCATCTTGGGACTCCTGATCCATGCACAGAATTCTAGACCCCCCTGTACAATACATAAAACCCCCCTGTACAGTGCATTCTAACTTAAGTTCTAACAAGTGAATAACATCCCCTCACCATTCAGACCTGAAATTCTCTCATCTCCTCACCTTCAGGTGTCATTTCTTTAAAAGGATCAAAGTCAAGCCACCAGGTACTTTTGGCAACATTCCAGGGCCTCCGAGCCCCCCAAGGGTTGTCTCGGTAGCTCTGGACATCCGGAGTGATGTACTGAGCTCCCACACTGTCTCTTCATGCCAGTGGCAGAGCTACCTATGCTCCTCTGATAACAGAGGGGATTTATTTAGCTCTGTCATGCTCAGCAGTGGCAGGAACATGACCACATGCCTCAGTAGCATGGCTCTAGCATCTTTCCATGCTTGTGGAAGAGACAGGTTGATCCAGGAGAATTGTTCCCTGTGGGGTTGTTGAGCTATGCATCTAGTCTCTAGGGAAGCAAACAAAATGTGAGCGTAGTTCTGGGATGTCTGGCTTCTGGTTTTATCTCTGTTACTGATTTTCTGGATCCTTCAGATATGCCCCTGTTCATCTGTTCAGATGCATCTGAGCTGCTTTTGCAGATTGTCATGCCTGGTTGTAGAGACACTTCTCCAGAGTGATGAGTTTCCTTATTATAAGGCAGACACATCCCATATGAAGAGGCATTTAAACTTGGAAGTAGTGTCTCTCTTTCCCCACAAAGCAATGTAACCTGTGTGCCTTGGAAGCCATCTGAAGATAGATCAGATGCATCTCATCCTTGGTTTTCCTGAGTGAGCACTGGGAGAATGTTCCTTGCAGATTGTCTCCCATAATGATAGTCACAAGGTCCATGTTGTTCTTCCAAGCCTCATGATTTTCTAGCTTGAAATAACATCATGAGGAAAGCTCCTCAAGCTGTTTTGCTCACAATTAACTGAAGGCATTGTCACCAACAGGTCCTAATTTGGATTTATTTTCCAGGGTGAAACCTACCTCTGATGGACGCCTTGCACACCGTGCCAAAGCCCAGGTCACGCTGCCTGCAGCTCTGGGAGAAACGGAGCCGCTCCAGAAGCTTTACCATCTCCTGGAAGCCAAGGGGTTTCAGACACGCATGGAAGGAGTGGCACTCCTCCTAGACCTGTGCAAAACCAGCCCCCAGCTCATCTCCGCTAACATTGTCCAAGTATGTAGGGTGTCTTCATTGTCCCTTTCCTTTAGCTCCTTTCCTAAGGCTGCAGAAGTAAAGTTAATTCAGTGAGTCTTGGCACTCCATCCTGGCTGTTTGGGACAGGCTGGTCCCTCTTACCCAGACAAATTTATACCAGGTTCAGGCTTCAGGACAAGTTTTTTTAGTCCAGCTCTATTTGTCTGGCAGGTGCCCATTGATGCTGTTCATCAGATGATGGCAGCATTTTCTGCTGCTGTAATTGCTGCTGACTCCTACTGCTAGTTGGGTTAAGTGAAGGGAATCCAGCCACTGAAAGCATGGCTGTTGTTCTCTAGAGAAATGATGCATTTGCACGGGGAAGAGAAGTATTAGGCTGGGTTGGTTTAAAGTCAGTTTTTTCCACTTTTTTCCAACTCATTTCCACTTGTCCCTATTCCTCTTGGTAAAGACAGTGCTCACCCTTCTTGGGGGGCCTTTTGTTCTCTTTGGAAAGGAAGAAAACAGCTAAGGACAGATCCATCCTTTCTCCTCCCAGTAGCTGCTTTTTCCCTTTGTCCAGAATATGGTGCCTGATGCTGTGGCTGTCAAGGGACTGAACCTGCTCTAAGGAGAGCTGTACAGCACATTTCATTTCAGAAGTCTCCCTCTTAGTTAGAGAAATGATCTGGATCATGGAAGAGTTGATCAGAGCCCTGGCCTTCTCCAGACACAGGTTTTGAGACAGACAAAATCAAACTTAGATCTTCTCCAGCCATAGTTTTGCCAAAATCATAGCTGCCCTCAGTACTTGAGGGAACTGTATAGAAAAATGGGCATTGTAAATATCTGCTTACATACTTGCAAAGCAAAGGTAGCCTTTTGCATTAACAAATGGAATTGATTTAATGATTTCTAGATAGAGAGAAATACATTAGAACTAATCTGTCCCCAACCAAACCTCTTAAAAACAGAAGAAAATCTTTCAAGCAGCATGAGGTTGCACTACCATTCCAGTGAGTGGCCCACAGGAAAACAGTGCAATTGTGCAAGCAAGTGCTGACCTGAGAGAGAGGATCACTTTCATCTCTTACATTGCTGAGTGCTATATCCACTCTTCAAACAGACATTCTAATCCAGCTTTCATGTTGCTTCTTCTCTTCACAGATTTTTGATTATTTTGTCCTGAGAATATCTGACAGCCACAAGAAAGTGAGGCAGAAGGCGCTGGATGTGCTGGCTGAAATCATCGGCCTCCTGGAAGATGCCCTGAACCCAGTGATGATCCCTTTGGTGCAGGGAATAACAAAGAACCTGAACTCAAAGGATCCCGGGGTTCATGCCGCAGCTGTGAACGCACTGGAAGAATCCATTGCTCATCTGGGTAAGGCTGAGCCCTGGCACGGACTCTCCTCTCCTGTGCCTCTGACTCTCCCACACAAGAGAACGCTGAGTGCCTTGGTAGCTGCTGTTGTCTGTGGAACGCTCCAGCTGGCAGCCACCAGAAGCTGTGCAGGTGCAGTCCTTATGCACCAGTCCCCAGCAGGCTGGAATGTGCAGCAGCATTGCCCAACAGTCCCAGGAGCCCTTGGCTCTGTGCTGCAAGTCTGAAGAGCAAGTCCTGGACTACAACTTTGCTACAAATCAGAGGGAAAGGGGTTTTGCAGTTTTCTTGGTCCCCATTTGAATTCCCAAATGAACAGCTTTGCTGTTGGCATGCAGGGACACTGGCCCATCAGAGCTTCTGCAGAGCAGCCACCTGGCAGGCTCTACATTATAGGCATTAGCTGCCTATGTTCTACCTTTCTTCTTTCTCTTCTTTTTTCAAAGGGGAACTTATGATTCACCAAGTTAATTTCTTTGTAACAAGCAAGTCTAAATCCAGCTGCAACGATGCCTTGTTCTACATGTTGTTTTGTGTGGAGCAAGATGACAATAGCAAAGAACTACATAGGCAAGGGTTACTCTAAATTCCTTTGCCACATAGACTTATGTCAGCTCTGAAAATGCCTGAAAAATGGAGTGTTGAGGAGGCAGATCTTCAAGGGGAGTTTCCACTTTCTCCACCTCAGCTGCTCTGTGAAGTCCTGAACTGCCTGACTCAGTGCCTTTCTGTGTGCCAAGGATGGGCTTCTTCCTTTTTGCTCTGGGATGCAAAACCTTTCCACTGCTTCTTACATGTGACTGAACTCCTCTTGAGGTCCCTGATGTGAAATGCTTTAACATAGCTCCTGGTACAGGAGATGACTTGGGATTTGCAAATGTGAAAGGAGAGCTTTTCTTTTGCAATTTTAAACCCTGCCAAGTAGGCAGGAAGGAAAGTCAATAACGATTCAGAAATCAGCAGAAATTTACTTTCTTTGATAAAATGGGGTTGCCCCTGCCCTTTCCCTCCCCACTCTCCTTTCTCCTATGACCTCAGACAAGTGAGCAGAAACATGTGTTTCACTTGTAGATAAAGTATCACTGCTGAAAGAGTTCAGCCACCAATGGAGTCATCTGAGTGGCCAAGCTCTGCTGGATGTCACCGGGAGTATCGCAGGTATGGCCTCCCCTTCTAAGCCAAGAGGTCTCCGAGGGAGTATTTACAGGGAATGCCTGTGAGCAGACAGCAGAGTAGCTCCTCCACACCAGGAGGTGCTGAGCTTGTCCCTCCTGCCCAGTGCCCAAGGCAGGTGTATTTGGCAGGTTTCCCCGGCTGCTGCAGAGCTGTGCAGCACCTGAGATGGGGCAGCCCTCGGCCTCGGGGCTGAGCCCTCACTGGGGCATCTCAGAACCCAGCTGCAGGAAAGGGAGGGGCTCAAATACCCCAGCTGGCTCCTCTCTTGGGAGCTCAGGGACATCTGTGATCCTTTAGGGAAAATGGTGGCAAACGCTGTTTCAGGGAATCGGTTTGTTTTGTTCTCACAGAATTCTTGGTTTTCTCTTGGGAAGTTTTGAGGCTGAACCGTGCAGAGCCTGGGGGTCACAGCTTAGGTCAAAACTCAACACACGTCTTAGAGGCACGGATTTAGTGCAAGGCAGCCTTTGGGGGCACAGGGGCAGAAGCAGAGTGCTGGGCTCCCTGCCTGTGCTGAAATCCAAGTGGCATTGGAGTGAGCATTTCAGGGTGTGCAAACAGTGTCTGCCTGTGTCAGCGCTGTCCAAAATGCTGCAAATGCAGCTGTTAATGGATTGCTCAGAGGAGCTTGCTATGTCAGCAGTAGCCAAAGAATGGAAAAATTATAATCTCAATATATAGCAGAGAAGACAATTGTTAGCCTTGCTTAAGCTGCGGCTAAATCCACTGCTAATTATGCCAGCATCTTTAAATGCTAGGTGTCATAACTTTGTGTCTTCATTAGGAATCTCAAAAGGGCATGTTCAGTGATTAGGAATGTCAAAGGCCCATTATAGAGCATTTGAATAAAGTAGATCTCCAGCAACAGGGAATACAGTTTTGCAGTTCTTTTGATCTCTTTTTCAAATAAAGGAATTAAGCATAATTTAGGACTGCTTTAGAAAGAGCAGATGTTCTCTCTGAGATTTAGTAGGGACAGCTGTTCCTCACCTTCAGTAGTCACCAATGCCTTTAATTACATTTAAACTCAAATGAGCTCCCATTTAGAAAGGGGTACCATAACCCTTTCCCTGATTAGCAGAATTGGTTTGGGGGTCTTTCAGAAGCTGTTTCAATGTTGACTTGCTGCATCAAAGTGCTAGTGGATTAACAGCATAGAGAAAATGAAGTCTCTTCCAGCACAGGATAATAAATGGCTACTACATAGCATTTTCCCTGATCGGAAAATAAGAATGGTCTCCAGAGCATTTCAGGTTTTGATCTCCCAGCCCAATCTGCCATGCAAGAAGCCTGTTGGTAGTAAATTTTTGTCTGTGTTTGATATAGTTCAGTTCAGAAAATGAGCAGAGTGCAAATTTCAGAGACAATGTGAGAAAACACTTGTGTTTTGGTTAAATTTCCATCCGCTGTGCAGCATTTTTCTCTCGCTATGTCCCTATTTCAGCGGACATTATAAAAAAAAATGGCATTAACACTGGGAGTGGAAATACCATTAAAATGTGGAGATGTCCTAATGCCACAGCAATGGGGTCTGGGTAATTCTCTAAGACACCCTGAAGTTTGAAACAGCATTTTGTTGGAAGCCTCAAAAGCATTCTGCCAAAGACACCAGCTAGTCACTGGTGTTTCTCATCCAGCTGTCAGGCAGCACCCATCTCTGTGGGCTGGAGTTTTGAAGTGGGTTCTAATGCTGCCCTTTGCTGTGCACCACTGAGCAAAGGGGAGAGCCAGGTTAGACCTTTGGCCCTTGACATCAAAGTTACAAAAATTGAATCATCCCTCTTATTAGAAATCTCTCAATTTCCTCTCTAGGGTGCATTTCCAAATCTTCAGTGTGGATTTAGACAACTTCTTAATGGAAATAAAAAGCAATTTGACATTTCAGTCATTGTTCTTGCAGGAACACATTGTGAAATGCTTTAGGAAAGGTACAAAGTCTGCCACAGGGACAAGGCTCTGGTTGGAGAAATTAGTCCTGAGGGGTTGGTGGTTCTGTTTCCAGGATGATCAGCTGCATTGCCTGTTTCTGGGTCATGGGGCTCTGTGTGCTGTTTCACTGACCTTAGCCAGAGAGGCTCCCAAGAAGCACAAGCAGAGGCAGATCCCTGTTGGCATTGAGGCTGGTGGGTAAGGAGCTGTGTCTCTCTCCCGGCAGTGCTTGTGGAGTGGGTTCATGCCAGGAGCCCTGCAGTGGTCCAGCGCTGCGCCCTGCCCGTGCTCTGGTCCTGCCTGGAGAACAAGGCGCTGCCGGTGCGAAGCGCCAGCGTCCGCACTGTGCTCACCAAGCTGGCCTGTGCCCTCTGCGAGGTGATGGGCACCCAGCTGAGGAAGTGTGCTGCCAGCAAGCCTCCCCACGTGCGGGAAAACCTCAACAGCCTTTTGGGCTGGTGAAGCCATCATGTTCTCCAGAAAGCTGACCAAGAGCTGATTTGGACACCTCCGGATGTGACTTCTTAGCTGTGCCAAAAATGACAAAAGACTAAGGAAGGGTGTGCATCTGCCCCTGCTCTCTCCATCGCTCTTCTTAGTCATGGCGTGTGGGGCCTGAAGCAACTCCAGACTGAGGACAAGGTTAAGGCCAAGCTTGGCTCAGCCTCACACAGAGGTGAGGGGGGAGCTGGGCCGCTCTCTGCTGGGAGGAAGGGTCTTGTGGCAGCCCAGCCAGGCTGTGCACATTGCCAGGGAACAGCTGTGCCCTGCATGTGGCCCTGCAATGAGCTGTGCTGCTGCCAGTGCCCCGTGCAGCTGGAGGGCTGCTCAGCTGTGGGGCAGGGAGAGGAGCAGGAGGGTGCATGTGCAGCTGAGCCATTGCTGGAGAGCACAGGGCTCTGGGCTCCCTGCTGTCCCAGGGCAGCCCAGAGGCCAGGCTGTTCCTGTGGCAGCTCTGTGGAAGTGGATCAACATTTTTCCCCCTGGCCTGCCTGAAGTGTCTGCCAGCAGGACCATGTTTCCCTGTGCAGCTATTGGAAATAATGTCCCATAAAAGATCTTGGCAGGAAATATGTCCCATGAAATATGGTGCTTTGGCAGTGTTAGGTTTGCACTGTGGCCTCTGCTGTACTTTGTGTCTCCACTTTGCAGATCTGACTGCCTACACTCTTACCAACAGGTTTTCTGGGCTGACTTCCCATTATCTCCTACCCTCACATTCAGAAGAGCTCTCTTTCCTCCAAGCTCAGGAAGAAGCTGCCGCCTGCATGAAGAGTATTTCAAGAATAGGATTTATGCATTAGTCTTCATAGTTAGAGATGTACATATGTTCTGATCTTTAAATATAGTTTTGAATAAATGTGTTTTGATTGTATCTTTAAATTTTGATGACATATTTTTAATTGTATATATTTTATTTTGATGTTTTTTGAAAAGGTAAATAAATAAATAAAAAAAAATTAAATAAACCAGGAGGAGAATGTGTGACCAGGACCTGCTAGCCCAGAGGTTATGGGAGTGCAGCTCACTCCATGTGCCAGTGTCTCACCACATCCTTTCCACACTGGGCTGCCCCTCTTCCTCTTTTGCCATGTCTTTTTTGTGTCATTTGTGCTACTCTTTTTAAATTGGCATTACAACAGCACCACCTCTTCACATGTTTGGGGGACAATGGAAACAAAAGATCCTGTATGGTCAGAAGTTTTCTACCTGGATGTGTTCTGTGCTCAACAAAGCCCTGAGCAAAGAAACCAAGAGAAGTGTGCCCAAATGCCAAAGCTTTGCTCCTTTGCAATCTCACACAGATCTGGCTCACAGGTGACTTCAGGCACAATTTCATAGGTAAGAAGAGGATGTGTATTTCACTGGGAAAAGATGCCCTGCTTTGGAATAGTCATCTGTATGTAGATTTACCCAGGACAGCAGTCCAACAGTGTTTTTTGCAACTTGCTTGCCAAGGGGTGAGTGGGCTGTGAGGCCAATAGCAAGTGACAAGGATTCCTCAAATCTATTTCCACTCCAGCCTGGGTGCCCTTCTGCCCAGGGCTATGGGATCATTTGTTCCCATGGACCGGTGCTTGCCAGGGTAATGAATTCCTGCATAGCTGGAACAAGCAATTCTGGATTCCGCTCCAGCTCTTGGTGGGCTGCATGATCATTGACAATGCTGCCTTTCCAGAAATTATTCTACAGTTTCCTTTCATAGTCATTTGAAGATTTAAACTTCACATTTCAATTTGTTTTGCCTTAGGGAAAAATACTTCTGGGCCCAGTGCAAACTGTAACCTTTTGACAGCAAAGTCCTCATGGCTGCCAGCTTCTGATGTTCTAGAAGAAACTGCATGTGAATGTGTTAATTGAGTTTTCTGAAGGAGAACTCTGTCTGACTCTGTGTCACGTGGCTGCATGTGTTGGCATAGCTATGGGTCTAGTCCTGGCCTAGTAAAGCCCAGGCAGGGTGGCATGTTGCAGGGAAAACAAGTCCACGAGCTTATGGGGTTGCCATCACCAGCAGAGCAGATGTGTCCTTTGGGGATTTCTCTGGAGACAAAATTAGGGACCTGCTCCATGCCACAGTACTCTCTTAGATCTTTCTAAAATATCCTAAAAAAGGCAGTGAAACTTCACATCTCCTTCCACAGCCACTGTTTGGATAGGGGCATTTTTGTCCCTCCTCAAAGGCATTGCTCTTGCACACCAGAAACATGAACATCCACCAACAGGAATGATGCATGGTCCTCCTGCTGCTGCTTCAGAGCTCTGGGAAGTGCAGACCTGGGTATTACCAATGGGAACACTTAATTAGCATTTCATGCTCCTTCAAGATGCCCAGATCTCAGGGCTTTTAGTTTCAAAGCAGCCACTGTACTGGCTCTAGGGAAGAACAGTACATGGGAAACAGGGATTGCCAGCCTTGCAGGGGTGTGGGGGAAACCTGGAGTGTCTGTGTCAAAAGATGAATGGGAAGAGTGCAATTGCCAAAGCCAAAGCTTTGTTAGGATAGCAGGGTCAGTTCTTTACTGCCTGCTTGCATGGAAGTCATTTCAGAACCTCCTTTTTGTATCTCGTGCAGAAAAGGAGATCTTAATAATACCATGCTACTTAAAAACACATTGTGATGCAGATCTGTAGTGATTCCCAATGAAGCAGACTGCCTGCTTTGTCACTGCCAGCCCTGGTGACCCTGCAAGGGACCGTAGGGTATGCCATGCCTGTTTTATATCCAAGCAAAGCTTGAGTTTGCTTATTAGTGTGGAATAAATACAAGGGTAATAAAATGGACAATTAAACTGGTGACTTTGGATGATATGCTCATGCTTTCACACGTCAGACCTGTACCTCATGCTCCCAAGGCTTGTTACTCCTCATGAAATATTTCAATAAAAAATCACAGCTCCTGTGTTACATCTGAATACAATTGGATCAGATCATCAAGAATTCTGCTGGCAAGAACAAGACAAAAGCCGTCTGACACTCACTTGCAGCTGTCCTGGATTTCTGCAGCCCTTTGTGAAACGCTGCTGTAGGCAGAGTGTTTGGAGTTGGTTTGGGCCTTTATGAGAGATCTGTGTAACAGCATGCTGGGCTCTCCTGGCAGAAAACTGTCCAAGCCCTGGGACATGGTGCCAGCAGGAGTGGAGCAGCCCCGCTCCCAGCCCGAGAGCGTGAGCTGAGCCACGCCGGGGAGAAAAGACACCGAGGGGCTCCAGCCCAGCTGCTTCACCTGCCGTGACCGCTCCACAGAGCTCTGCCTCTGGGAGAAAGTCGGCGCTGGACAAGCATGGAGCTTTCATCTGCTGCTGGAGCTGCTCCGTGACAGCTCCTGTTCTTCCCGAGGGAGAACCCAGCACCACCTTGTAATGCGTGTCCAGGGGGGATTTTCCTCCAGCATTCTGGGTCTTTGTCCCAGCAGGGGGACGGTGAGGTCTGGCAGTTTGATACCTAGAACTCACTGGCCTTTTTGCTTGCTTTTCAGCTATTCCGCTTGTTAATAAACCGTTGCAATTTTTTTCCACTTTCATCTATTAGTATTCATTTCCTGTTACTGGAAGGGGATTGTTGGAACACTTTAGAGGAGACGACTCATTGCAGAGTGTCCTGTATTAAATTCTCCCAAACTGTGTGAGACACATGGCTTCACACAGGAGCAGCCCCAAGGCTGCTGAGGGGAAGGCACAGAGGAAGACAAACCCAGTATTTCTGAGGGGAATTCCTTGACACCAAACCAACCTGAGTCGTCCAACAGCTGACCTGACATTTTGAGACATGGGCCAAAGGGGAAACCTTGCAGTGTGTTTGGTCCAGGCCGGGTCATGCTCAAGGCAAAGGTGTGTCAGTGCACTTGGCTCCTTCTCTCCTCATTGTGTCCAGCACACACAGGAGCCCAGAGCTCCTGCAGAAACCATCACAGCACTCAGCTGGAGCAACTTGTGTCCAGTGCTCACATAGAGCCGTGTCCAACACTGCACCTCATTGGAACGAGGAACTGTTCCAGCTCTTTTAGGAGCTAAGGATGTTTGGCCTTCAGATCAGCTCCTTCCCAGCTCTTGATTTGCTGCCCATCGCTGAACTGCTGCTTGTGGCAACACTTGTTGCACAGCTGCCAGCCCTGCTCTGCTGGCCAGCAGCCACTGCAGGAGCTTGTGCTAGTGACAGCGAACCTTTCACATCTTCCTCAGGAAAGCTCAGGGCAGAACTTGTCAAAAGAGCATTGCCTGGGCCATGCCTTTGACATTAAATCTCTCCTCTGTGCTTGGTGCCACACACAGTAAATATCTGAGGAAGCAAGTTTTCTGCTCCAGAAATTCCTTAAATCAATCAGTTAAACTGTAACAGAACACGATTTGGGATGTGTAATCTCACTTTAATTCATTGTGCTGAAAGCTTCAGAGAGTTGTGTGACCTAAATGACCTTGCCACCAAGAACTCAGAAAAGTGGGAGAGATGGAATCAGCAACACAAGGATCTGCATTTTGATTCTCCCACAGGCCTGAGGAAACATCCCACTTCCACTGGGCCATGCCTTTTTACCCTACATCAAAACCTCGTGCTTCAGATTGTGGTGGCGAATGCCCCCAGCCTTGTCCAGCCACACGGTGACCTGAGAAACGCTTGTCAGGCCTGGGCCTTGCTGAGCAGCCCCTGGGCCCAGCTCCTCTTGAGCTTCCCAGAGACACCGAGCGCTGCCAGGCACTTGTGCTGTCTGACGAGCTCCTGGGGTGTCCTGTGAACTGCCTTGGAAACCGCTTTTCCTGCCTCAAAGGCATGACATCCTCCTTCTCCCACTCTCAGAGCCAGGCTGCTGACCCACAGTGCGGCCACGATGAAGCGTTGATGGCTGAGGCCCCTCGCCTGTGGCCCATGAACAGCGCTCCCAAAGGAGGCCCTTGGGGCTCTCCTGGAGCCCAGAGGTGCCAGCAGCAACCTCCCTCTGAGTGGGGCCTCGCAGAGCCAGCGCGCTCTCAAGCTTGCTGCACTGGCAGCATGACTGAGCAGCCATGGATCCTGGGCCAAGAGCCCACTCCTGGAGGCTCCAGTTTAACCACTGCTCAGCTCCAGTGCTGTTAAGCTTTTAGGCCGTATTCCTTTTGATCCTTGTCCTTTCTGTCCCTTTCTCAAATGCACCTAAACACACACACACACACACACACATAAATCTCAATGTTTCTCATTTGATTGACTGAATTTTGTTCCTTGCTTTTTTCCTCATGTTGTTCCTTAACCAAGCAGTAAGTAATAATGTGAATGTTGCCAATGAATTTTCTTGAGCTGTTGCTTAATATTCTATCTGGTTTTTACTGAACCTTGCCTGGGAATTTTTAAGCAATCTCAGACACTTGTTCGTAACAAGCCTTGGGAGCATGATGTGCAGGATTGACACTGGAAAGCAAGAGAGTCATTCAAGAGGGATCAGTTTAACTGTCCATTTTATTACGCTTCTATTTATTTCACTCTAATAAGCCAAGCCAAACTTTTCTTGGAGGCAGAATGTGTGTGGGAGGCACTACAATATTATCCCATAGCTCTGGGCTGAATAGCACCCAGACTTGGGCTGCACAAGCTGAGGAAAAAGATGTTCTTGCCCTTGAACTTCCTTCCTATCCTCTCAACAACTGAAAACAAAATTATAAATCAATAAACTATAATTACAATGAAACCAATTATAATAAAAATGAAATATTTTTCCTTCTGATACTCCAATGATTCAAGAGAAAACAACAATAACAATTACTATAATATTTCCAATAAATATAAATAAATTCTATACTAAGAAATATCTTCTGAAAATTTTCATGCAATAACTAATATACCTTAGATTAAAAATATCTAAAAAAACTATCATACAATCTAACACACCTTAGTAAAACAATTCATATTACAAATATTCTAAACACAAAACCAAGCACCACTAGAATTTCTCCTACATTTTAACCAAACAATTAAACTTTAATAACACCCTTAAGTACTCTAAAACAATTCCAATTATTTTTTAAAATTTAATTGTAGGTGAGCGCTATATTTGGATATTGGTTTTTGGATTGTTTGGGTTAGATGATTTAAAAAATGGGATTTTTACAGCAAATTTAATCAGCTGAGAAGGCGGCACTCTGCAAACAGAACTGACTGAAAATGAATGGGACAGAAATCAGTAACTCTGAAAGTTTTATTTGCTGTCAAATACATCCCACCCAGCCAGCCCCACACAATCCCCATCCCACCACTCCCAATTGGGATCCCACTGCTCCCAATTCCCTTCCAACCCCATCTCACCCTGGTGGCTGTGGAATGGAGTGAGTTTGGCCTGGGACTGAGTTTTTTTGAGGAGGGAACAAGCAATTTGAGGAGGGATTGAGCCTTTATGGGTTAAAATTCAGTTGTTTTCAGTGGGATTTGAGTGGTTTTGAGGTGACAGATCCATCCCTCTTGGCTTTTGAAGCGCAAAGAGAGGAAGAAGAGAAAAAAATCAAGGCCAAACCAAAAGGAGACGCAACCAGGTGTATTCCCAGCATGGATCACAGGGAATGTGGGTCACCAGGGCTGTGCCCAGCGTGGGTCCTGCAGTGGGGGATGGAGCTGGAGCAGCGCACGAAGCTCTTCCCGCACTCGGGGAACTTGCAGGGCTTCCCTCACCGGTGCCTCCGTTGATGTTGGGTCAATGTAGAGCTGCAGGAGAAGCTCTTCCCACACTGGGGACACTCGTAGGGCCTCTCCCCAGTGTGGATGCGCCGGTGGGTGACGAGGTTGGAGTTGTGCCTGAATCCCTTCCCGCAGTCGGGGCAGCAGAAGGGCCTCTCCTCTGTGTGACTCTGATAGTGCTGGAGGAGATCAGAGCTAATCTGAAACCCCTTCCCACACTCGGAACACTCGTAGGGCCTCTCCCCAGTGTGGGTCCTCTGGTGCTGGATCAGGGTGGAGCTCTGCCTGAAGCTCTTCCCACATTCCTCACACTCGTGGGGCCTCTCCCCAGTGTGGATGAGCTGGTGCCTGACAAGATGGGCGTTCCGCCTGAAGCCCTGCCCGCAGTCGGGGCAGCGGAAGGGCGTCTCCTCTGTGTGCGTGCGCTGGTGCAGGAGGAGACTGGAGCTGCTCTGAAACCTCTTCCTGCACTGATCACACTCGTAGGGCCGTTCCCCAGTGTGGCTCCTCTGGTGCACAATCAGGCTGGAGCTCCTCCTGAAGCTCTTCCCACACTCCAAGCACTTGTGGGGCTTCTCCTCATCATGGACCACCATCTCCGAGCTCTGGCTCCATCTCCGGCCGCCTTCCCGGCCCAGGCTGGCTCTTTCCCCCTCAGATCCCCGCCATCTGCGTTTGCAGCCCCTCCTCGTGCGGCATCTCAGGGGCTTTTCCTCCCCATTGGGTTCCTGCACCGTGGAGCCGCTCAAAACGGCCTCTGCCACGAGGTTCTGCTGTGCTGGGCTGGGAGATGGAGCAGGAGAGAGGGGGAAAGGGGCACTGACTTCCTCCTCACCTGCCTCATTGTCCCAGGGCATCTTGCTCTTCCTCACAGCCTCCCTGGGGCTGGAAATGGGAAATCCTGGTTTGGGGAAAAGAAGGGATGGGCACGTTGAGTTTGAAGGTCCCTCTGCCCAAGTCCATCTCTACAAGTCACCAGCAACCAAGGCTGCAGAAAAACCTCCCAAACACCAAGATTCAGTGCTGAAAAACCCTCCCCAGGAGTTCCCCACCCCAGTCCCTCCCCTCTGGTGTTCAGGGGCTCCCCAGTCCCAGCTGCTGGGGTCACGCTTGCATTGGGGGTCCCCCTTCTCCTCGGTGCCCACCCTCCCCAGCCAGCTGGCAGTCCCAGCAATCCCAAAAGCTGCCCCCTCTTCACTCTGCCCATTCAGGGGTGCCGGAGCTTTTTGGGCTCCCTTTTGGGCTCCCTTCTCCCCTCATTCTCTGCTCTGGGCTGCAGGGGCTCCAAGGAGTCCCCCCTGCCCCTCTCCAGCCTCTGCAGGCTCCCACCCATGGCGGCTCTCCTCCCTCTCTGGGCTCCCCACTTTGGGCTCCTGGGGGACACAGGGCTCTGCTCCTCCACGCTGCCTCTGCCGCCAGCCGCCACCGCCACCCCCTGATGTTCCCCCGAGGGGCCTTTTCCGCTCAGCCTTGCACTTCTTCATTCTCCAAACACCCTCCCAAAAAAATCCCAACCCAGGGACCCCCCGGGATATCTGGGCCGAGCTCCCCCTCCCCGCTCACCTGCGCCATGGGGGGCGATGATCCCACAGGTGGGGGCTGCGAATGCACGGAGGGCTCGACCGCGTGATTCCTGCTGCTCAGCCTTGATCTGCCTCTGTCCCTCCTCTTCCTCTTCCTGCCCCTTCTCCTCTGCCATCCCCCCGCCTCCTCCTAATCCTTCTCCTCCTAACCACACCTCCTTCTCCTTCTGTGGCTGCTCTCTCTCCACCTTCCCCCTCCTCTTCCATCTCCCCTCCCACCCTCCTCCTCCCTAATCCCACCTCTTTCTCCTTCATCCCTCCCTTCCCTCCCTCCTCCTCCTCCCCCAGCAGCAGCGATGCCCTCGCTGCCCCGTTCCCGGAGCCCTCGCAGCCCGCGGCAGGAGCGGGGCTGGAGCCGGCACAGCTCGGCACGGGCAGCGCGGGGCTCTCGGCTGCTCCCGGCCGCTGCGGATCAGGAGGGAAGCCGGCCCGGGCAAAAGGAGAGGCAAACTGCGACAACTGGGGGCCCCACATCCAAACTGGGCCCTGCTGGGGAGCCTGCCTGGGCACTGCCAGCCCTTGGGGCTCCTCTCGGCACAGCCGGGAGGGGGGAACGCACAGAGGGCTGCGGGATCCCAGCGCTGGCAGCACTGCCAGGGACTGGGCTCTGCTGGCATCATACTGGGATCATACTGGGAGTGACTGGGACTGTACTGGGTTTGATCTGGGATCATACTCGGATCACACGTGGACTGTACTGGCTTTGTACTGATATCATTCTGGGATCATACTGGGAGTGAGCAGGAGCCTGCAGAGGCAATTGAGACCATGTTAGGGGCAAATGGGATCTACTGGGAGTGACTGGGATTATGCTGAGGGTGACTGGGAGCAGCTGGGAGCAACTGGGATCATGACAGGAGCAACTGGGAGTGGCTGGCTGCATGCTGGGAGTGACTGGAAACAACTGGGCTTATACTGGGATCAACTGGGATCACGCTGGAGGTGACTGGGATCATCCTGGCAGTGAGTGTCACTGCACTGAGGCTGACTGGGAGTGCTTGGCAGCAAATGGGATCATACTGGGGAATAATGGGAGGGACTGGGAACATGCTGGAGGGAGCTGGGATGCACTGGGAGATACTGGGAGTGACTGGAACCAAAGGGAGGGTGAAAGAGAGCAACTGGAACCATGTGGAGCACAACTGGTTCATACTGGCAGGGACTGGGAGCACACTGGGCTCATCTCTGGATCATACTGGGAGGGACTGGACTAATACTGGGAGAATCTGAGAGCGACTGGGAACACACCCTGCACATCATCCCCATACTGGGCCTGACTGGGAGCAACTGGGGTTATACTGGGACCACACTGGGAGCGCTGGCATGTGACTGGGATCCAACTGGAGCTTACTGGGATCATATTGGGGTTGAAAGGGAGCGACTGGGATCACACTTTGGGCTACTGGGAGCACCTGAGAGAAACTGGGATCATGCTGCAAGCAAACTGGAGGAACTGGGCAGGACTGGATGCATGCTGGAGGCAGCTGGGATATTCTGGGCATGACGGGGGGATCACACTGGGAGAGCTGACACCTTCCTGGGGCCACTGGCAGCGCCTGGAAATGACTGCAGACATGCTGGGACAAGGTGGGAAATGTTGGGGGGTTTTGTGGATTTTGGGGGGTTGGATTTTGGGGGTTTTATTGGTGCTTTGGGGGGGGGTGTTGTTCTGGGGGTGTTTGGGGGTTTATTGATTTTTTTTCTTTTTGGTATTTTGGAAGGTTTTACTGAGATTTTCCTGTGTTTTTTTGGGATTCTCATAAATTCTGGGGGTTTCATTGGGATTTCTAGGAGATTTTGAGGCATTTCACTGGAATTGTGGGGGCTTTTAGTGGGATTCATTGGGGATTTGGTTTTTTTTCAGAATTTCCGTGGAATTTTTGGGGTTTTGTGGGTTTTTTTCTGTGTTGCCATGATTTCTTTGGGTCTTGGGGGGCGGGATTTTATGGGATTTTGATTATTTAGGGGACATTTTTGGGGGGATTTGCGGGGTATCATCGGGATTTTGTGAGCTTTTATTGGGATTCTAGGGTGTTCTAATGGGATTTTGTGAGATTTAATTCGGATTTCATTAGTTTTATTGGGACTTTTGGGGCTTTTAAGGAGATTTTGATGCCTCTCAGCCCTTCCGCAAACCCTGGGACAACCCCAAAGGCCCCAGACGCCCAAATCCCCCACAAATTCCACTAAAAATCCCAAATTACTCAAGAAATTACAATAAGATCCTCCAAAACCCCAGAGAATCCCACAAAATCCCAGTGAAACACACCAAAACTCAAAAACCCTCCCCAAAATTTCACTAAACCCCCTCAAAAATCAACCCCCCAACCCAAATAAAATCTCCCAAAATCCAAAACTCCCCAAATCCACAAAACCGCCAAAATCACATAACCCCCCAAAACCCAATAATTCTCTCCAAAACCTCTATAATTCCCCCTACACTTCCATCAAATACTCAATAAAGCCTTAAAAAAGCCCCAAGAAAATCCCCCAAAACCCTCCTAAAATTGCATCAAAATTGCCCCAAAATGCCCCAAATCCCAAAAATGCCCCCAAAAATCCCCCCAGACTCACTGGGGCCGTCCTGGATCAGGGGCACCAGCCAGTGGAACAGGAGCCACCTCAGGGGCCCTCGGAGCTCTGTGGGGAGGGGGCACCATGGGAGACCCCCAAACACGGGAGGGGGGGCTGGGACCCCCCGAGACCCCCAAATCTCCCCCGGGACCCCTCCGGGAGCCGCAAACCCCCCAAGGTTGGCCCAGGATCACCCTGGACCCCCAAAACCTTCCCGGGACCCTCAGACTCCCCAGTTCCCCACAAAATTGACCCCACACCCCAGATCCACCTGAGAGCCCCCTCAAATCCATCAGACTGCCCCAAATCCCCCTCGCACCCTTCAATCCCCCCCCCCCACCCCAAACCCTGGGAAATCCCCTCACACTCTGCTAAATCCCCCCAGATGCACCTCAGAATCCACCAGAGCCCCCCAGCTCCTCTCACAATCCCCCAAAATCCCTCAGGCCCTCCCAATTCCCCTCAGATCCCCCTAAACCCACCTGAGAACACTCCAGACCCTCTCAAGCTGCCCCCAAAGCTCCCTAAAGCCCCCTCAGACCCACCAAAGCCCCCTCAGAGCCCCTCACGCCCCCCAAACCCACCGCACACCCCCCTATTTCCCGTCGATCTCCCCCAAATCCCCAATTTCTCCTCAGACCGCCCCAAACCCCCCCAGTTTCCCCTCAGCGCCCTCCTCAGCCGCGCTCGCCTCTGAATCTCCCGCCTCCGCCGCCTGCACGGGCTCCCCAGCCAATAGCGGCGCGCCCCGCCCCGAACCAACCAATGAGGGCGCGGCTCCCCTCAGCAGCGCCCGCCTCCCGCGCCGCTGCAGCCAATCAGAGGCGAGCCGCAGCGGCGGTGCCGGTGCCGGGCGCTGCAGAGAGCGGGGGCGGCGCTGGGAGCGGCCGGAGCGCTCCGGGAGCTGCTGAGGCGGCCGGGACAGGGCCGGGAGGGGCTGAGAGGGGATCGGGGGGGCGTGGGAGGGTCCGGGGGGCTGGGGGGGCTTTGGGGAGGGTTCCGGGGTGTGGGGCGGGATCTGGGGAGGGGTCTTGGCTGGGGGATCGTGAGGTGTCAGGGAGGGTCTGGGGAGGGGTCCTGGGGCACTGTGGGGGGATCTGGGGGTGGGGAGGGGTCCTGAGAGGGGTCTCGAGGGGGGTCCTGGGGGTGCTGGGGGGACTTTGGGGTTCCAGGGTGGTCCTGGGCCAACCTTGGGGCTTTTCAGGGGGATTTGGGGTTCCCGGGGGAGATTTGGGGATCCTGGGGGTTCCCAGCCCCCCCCCTCCCGTTTTTGGGGGTCTCCCATGGTGCCCCCTCCCCACAGAGCTCCGAGGGCCCCTGAGGTGGCTCCTGTTCCACCGGCCGGTGCCCCTGACCCAGGACGGCCCCACAGAGTCTGGGGGGATTTTGGGGGGCATTTTTGGGAGGGTTTTTGGGGATTTTGGGAGGGCTTTTTTTAGAACTTTGGAGGGATTTGATGGAGGGGTATTATTGGGGTTTTGGAGAGAATTATTGGGTTTTGGGGGGTTATGGGATTTTGGGAGTTTTGTGGATTTGGGGAGTTTTGGATTTTGGGGGATTTTATTGGGGTTGGGGGGT
The DNA here is from genome assembly GCF_036417665.1 of Passer domesticus. Taxonomy (NCBI): domain Eukaryota; kingdom Metazoa; phylum Chordata; class Aves; order Passeriformes; family Passeridae; genus Passer; species Passer domesticus. The sequence continues at coordinate 5,256,248 of NC_087481.1, read as the reverse complement.
TTGATTTTTGAGGAGGTTTAGTGAAATTTTGGGGAGTTTTTTTGAGTTTTGGTGGATTTCACAGGGATTTTTTGTGTGATTCTCTGGGGTTTTGGAGGACCTTATTGTAATTTGTTGAGGAAGTTGGGATTTTTAGTGGAATTTGTGGGGCATTTGGGCGTCTGGGGCCTTTGGGGTTGTCCCAGAGTTTGCAGAAGGGCTGAGAGGCATCACAATCTCCTTAAAAGCCCCAAAAGTCCAATAAAACTCATGAAATCCGAAATAAATCTCACAAAATCCCATTAGAACACCCTAGAATCCCAATAAAAGCCCACAAAATATTTTGAAATCCCAATAACCCCCAAAATCCCGATGAAACCCCAAAAATGTCCCCTAAAAAATCTTGTAAAATCTCCCCTAAGACCCAAAGAAATCAGAGCAACACCCAAAAAACCCCACAAAACTCCCCTAAATCCCACCAAAACTCCCAAAAAAACCCAAATTGCCAAAAAACCCAAACCCCAAATAAATCCCACTAGATGCCTCCACAATTCCAATAAATACCTCAAAATCTCCTAAAAATCCCAAAAAACCCCCAGAATTCATGAGAATCGTGAAAACCCCCAACAAAATCCCAGTAAAACCTCCCAAAATACAAAAAAAAAAAAAAAAACCCAAAACAAAATATTCTATAAACCCCCAAACATCCCCAGAACAACACTCCCCCAAAGTGTCAATAAAACCCCCAAAATCCAAACACCCCAAAATCCACAAAACCCCCCAACATTTCCCACCTTGTCCCAGCATGTCTGCAGTCATTTCCAGGCGCTGCCAGTGGCCCCAGGAAGGTGTCAGCTCTCCCAGTGTGATCCCACAGTCATGCCCAGAATATCCCAGCTGCCTCCAGCATGCATCCAGTCCTGCCCAGTTCCTCCAGTTTGCTTGCAGCATGATCCCAGTTTCTCTCAGGTGCTCCCAGTAGCCCAAAGTGTGATCCCAGTCACTCCCTTTCAACCCCAATGTGATCCCAGTAAGCTCCAGTTGGATCGCAGTCACATGCCAGCACTCCCAGTGTGGTCCCAGTATAATCCCAGTTGCTCCCAGTCAGGCCCAGTATGGGGGATGATGTGCAGGGTGTGTTCCCAGTCGCTCTCAGATTCTCCCAGTATCGGTCCAGTCCCTCCCAGTATGATCCAGAGATGAGCCCAGTGTGCTCCCAGTCCCTGCCAGTATGAACCAGTTGTGCTCCACATGGTTCCAGTGGCTCTCTTTCACCCTCCCTTTGGTTCCAGTCACTCCCAGTATCTCCCAGTGTATCCCAGGTCCCTCCAGCATGTTCCCAGTCCCTCCCATAATTCCCCAGTATGATCCCATTTGCTGCCAAGCACTCCCAGTCAGCCTCAGTGCAGTGACACTCACTGCCAGGATGATCCCAGTCACCTCCAGCATTATCCCAGTTGATCCCAGTATAAGCCCAGTTGTTTCCAGTCACTCCCAGCATGCAGCCAGCCACTCCCAGTTGCTCCTGTCATGATCCCAGTTGCTCCCAGTCACCCTCAGCATAATCCCAGTCACTCCCAGTAGATCCCATTTGCCCCTAACATGGTCTCAATTGCCCCTGCAGGCTCCTGCTCACTCCCAGTATGATCCCAGAATGATATCAGTACAAAGCCAGTACAGTCCAAGCATGATTCCAGTATGATCCCAGAACAAACCCAGTACAGTCCCAGTCACTCCCAGTAAGATCCCAGTATGATCCCAGAACAAACCCAGTACAGTCTCGGTCACTCCCAGTATGGTCCCAGCAGAGCCCAGTCCCTGGCAGTGCTGCCAGCGCTGGGATCCCGCAGCCCTCTGTGCGTTCCCCCCTCCCGGATGTGCCGAGAGGAGCCCCAAGGGCTGGCAGTGCCCAGGCAGGCTCCCCAGCAGGGCCCAGTTTGGATGTGGGGCCCCCAGTTGTCGCAGTTTGCCTCTCCTTTTGCCCGGGCCGGCTTCCCCCCTGATCCGCAGCGGCCGGGAGCAGCCGAGAGCCCCGCGCTGCCCGTGCCGAGCTGTGCCGGCTCCAGCACCGCTCCTGCCGCGGGCTGCGAGGGCTCCGGGAACGGGGCAGCGAGGGCGTCACTACTGCTAGGGGAGGAGGAGGAGGGAGGGAAGGGGAGGGATGAAGGAGGAGGAGGAGGCGGGATTCGGGAGGGGGAGGAGGGTGGGAGGGGAGATGGAAGAGGAGGGGGAAGGCAGAGAGAGAGCAGCCACAGAAGGAGAAGGAGGTGTGGGGAGGGAGAAGGATTAGGAGGAGGCGGGGGGATGGAATAGGAGAAGGGGCAGGAAGAGGAAGAGGAGGGACAGAGGCAGATCAAGGCTGAGCAGCAGGAAGCACGCGGTCGAGCCCTCCGTGCATTCGCAGCCCCCACCTGTGGGATCATCGCCCCCATGGCGCAGGTGAGCGGGGAGGGGGAGCTCGGCCCAGATATCCCGGGGGGTCCCTGGGCTGGTATTTTTTTGGGGGGATGTTTGGAGAATGAAGAAGTGCAAGGCTGAGCGGAAAAGGCCCCTTGTGGGGACATCGGGGGGTGGCGGTGGCGGCTGGCGGCAGAGGCAGCCTGGAGGAGCAGAGCCCTGTGTCCCCCAGGAGCCCAGAGTGGGGAACCCAGAGAGGGGGGAGCACCGCCATTGGCGGGAGCCTGCAGAGGCTGGAGAGGGACAGGGGGGACTCCTTGGAGCCCCTGCAGCCCAGAGCAGAGAATGAGGGGAGAAGGGAGCCCAAAAGGGAGCCCAAAAAGCCCCGGCACCCCTGAATGGGCAGAGCGAAGAGGGGGCAGCTTTTGGGATTGCTGGGACTGCCAGCAGCCTGGAGAGGGCGGGCAACGAGGAGAAGGGGGACCCCCAATGAAAGCGTAACCCCAGCAGCTGGGACAGGGGGAACTCCGAAGAGCAGAGGGGAGGGACAAGGGACAGGGAGCTCTTGGTAGGATTTTTAGGGCTGAACCTTGGTGTTTGGGAGGTTTTTCTGGAGCCCAGATGGCCGGTGACTTCTCGAGGTGGGCTCGGGCAGACGGACCTTCAAATTCAACGTGCTCATCCCTTCTTTTCCTCAAACCATGATTTCTCATTGCCAACCCCTGGGAGGCTGTGAGAAAGAGGAAAATGCCCTTGGGACAGTGAGGCAGGTGAGGAGGAAGTCAGTGCCCCTTTCCCCCTCTCTCCTGCTCCATCTCCCAGCTCAGCACAGCAGAACCTCGTGGCAGAGGCCGTTTTGAGCGGCTCCACGGCGCAGGAACCCAACGGGGAGGAAAAGCCCCGGAGATGCCACACGAGGAGGGGCTGCAAATGCAGATCACGGGGATCTGATGGGGAAAGACCCACCCTGGGCCGGGAAGGCGGCCGGAGATGGAGCCAGAGCTCGGAGCTGGTGGTCCATGAGCAGCTCCATGATGGGGAGAAGCCCCACAAGTGCTTGGAGTGTGGGAAGAGCTTCAGGTGCAGCTCCAGCCTGATCAGGCACCAGGTGATCCACAGTGGGGAACGGCCCTACGAGTGTGGGGAATGCAGGAAGAGCTTCAGACTTCGCACCAACCTGGTCTACCACCAAAATATCCCCTCTGGGGATAGGCCCTACGAGTGTTCCGAGTGTGGGAAGGGGTTTTGGATGCGCTCCCATCTTTTCTGGCACTATCGGATTCACACAGAGGAGAGGCCCTTCTGCTGCCCCGACTGCGGGAAGGGATTCAGGCACAACTCCACCCTCGTCACCCACCGGCGCATCCACACTGGGGAGAGGCCCTATGAGTGTCCCCAGTGTGGGAAGAGCTTCTCCAGGAGCTCTACATTGACCCAACACCAACGGAGGCACCGGTGAGGGAAGCCCTGCAAGTGCCCCGAGTGCAGGAAGAGCTTCGTGCGCTGCTCCAGCTCCATCCCCCACTGCAGGACCCACGCTGGGCACAGCCCTGGTGACCCACATTCCCTGTGATCCATGCTGGGAATACACCTGGCTGCTTCTCCTTTTTGTTTGGCTTTAATTTTTTTCTGTTCTTCCTCTCTTTGCGCTTCAAAAGCCAAGACGGATGGATCTGTCACCTCAAAACCACTCAAATCCCACTGAAAACAACTGAATTTTCACCCATAAAGGCTCAATCCCTCCTCAAATTGCTTGTTCCCTCCTCAAAAAAACTCAATCCCAGGCTAAACTCACTCCATTCCACAGCCAGCAGGATGAGATGGGCTTGGAGGGGAATTGGGAGCAGTGGGATCCCAGTTGGGAGTGGTGGGATGGGGATTGTGTGGGGCTGGCTGAGTGGGATGTATTTGACAGCAAATAAAACTTTCAGAGTTACTGATTTCTGTCCCATTCCTTTTCAGTCAGTTCTGTTTGCAGAGTGCCGCCTTCTCAGCTGATTAAATTTGCTGTAAAAATCCCATTTTTTAAATCATCTAACCCAAACAATCCAAAAACCAATATCCAGATATAGCGCTCACCTACAATTAAATTTAAAAAAATAATTGGAATTGTTTTAGAGTACTTAAGGGTGTTATTAAAGTTTAATTGTTTGGTTAAAATGTATGAGAAATTCTAGTGGTGCTTGGTTTTGTGTTTAGTATGTTTGTAATATGAATTGTTTTACTAAGGCGTGTTAGACTGTATGTTAGTTTTTTTAGATATTTTTAATCTAAAGTATATTAGTTATTGCATTAAAACTTTCAGAAAGTATTTCTTAGTATATAATTTGTTTATATTTATTGGTAATATTATAGTAATAGTTATTGTTGTTTTGGTTTGAATCATTGGAGTATCGTAAGAAAAAATATTTCATTTTTATTATAATTGATTTCATTGTAATTATAGTTGATTGATTTATAATTTTGTTTTCAGTTGTTGAGAGGATAGGAAGGAAGTTCAAGGGCAGGAACATTTTTCCCCAGCTTGTGCAGCCCAAGTCTGGGTGCCATTCAGCCCAGAGCTATGGGATAATATTGTAGTGCCTCCCACACATATTCTGCCTCCAAGAAAAGTTTGGCTTGGCTTATTAGAGTGAAATAAATAGAAGCGTAATAAAATGGACAGTTAAACTCATCCCTCTTGAATGACTCTCTTGCTTTCCAGTGTCAATCCTGCACCTCATGCTCCCAAGGCTTGTTACGAGCAAGTGTCTGAGATTGCTTAAAAATTCCCAGGCAAGGTTCAGTAAAAGCAAGATAGAATATTAAGCAACAGCTCAAGAAAATTCATTGGCAACATTCACATTATTACTTACTGCTTGGTTAAGGAACAACATGGGGAAAAAAAGCAAGGAACAAAATTCAGTCAATCAAATGAGAAACATTATGAGAATTACGTGTGTGTGTGTGTGTGTGTGTGTGTGTGTGTGTGTGTGTGTGTTTAGGTGTGTTTGAGAAATGGACAGAAAGGACAAGGATCAAAAGGAATACAGCCTAAAAGCTTAACAGCACTCGAGCTGAGCAGTGGTTAAACTGGAGCCTCCAGGAGTGGGCTCTTGGCCCAGGATCCATGGCTGCTCAGTCATGCTGCCAGTGCAGCAAGCTTGAGAGCGCGCTGGCTCTGCGAGGCCCCACTCAGAGGGAGGTTGCTGCTGGCACCTCTGGGCTCCAGGAGAGCCCCAAGGGCCTCCTTTGGGAGCGCTGTTCATGGGCCACAGGCGAGGGGCCTCAGCCATCAACGCTTCATCGTGGCCGCACCGTGGGTCAGCAGCCTGGCTCTGAGAGTGGGAGAAGGAGGATGTCATGCCATTGAGGCAGGAAAAGCGGTTGCCAAGGCAGTTCACAGGACACCCCAGGAGCTCGTCAGACAGCACAAGTGCCTGGCAGCGCTCGGTGTCTCTGGGAAGCTCAAGAGGAGCTGGGCCCAGGGGCTGCTCAGCAAGGCCCAGGCCTGACAAGCATTTCTCAGGTCACCGTGTGGCCGGACAAGGCTGGGGGCATTCACCACCACAATCTGAAGCACGAGGTTTTGATGTAGGGTAAAAAGGCATGGCCCAGTGGAAGTGGGCCGTGTCCTCATGTTGAGAGCTTTGTAACAAGCTAGCTCCGAGCTAAAGCTCACAGTGAGATTAATTTGACCAAGATAGAAAATGAGGGAGTTGCTATCCCAATTAAACTGTGTCCTTGGCCCACGGATGAAGTAATGCACAGACACAGGTGGTGGAGCAAATAGCCTGGGAAAGTGGAATAGTTATACTAAAAACAGCACGTAGTTAGCTGATAGCTAGTTAGCCAATGGTGAGCTGGGATTTTGCACTATGCATGAGCTAATTAAAGGGTGTATAATAATCGGTGATTCGGGAATAAAGACGAGACTTGTCGATCATCATATGGTGAGCAAGTCTTCCTTCTCCATCAAATGGCTGACCCCGACGTCGACCCGTAAGACGACTACGGACGGACACGGCTGCCACGGATGGGGAAGTAGGAGTGGGTCCCTCTGAAGCAAGGGGGGGGATGGCAAACGAACCACTGCGTTCGCGGCCCTGGGAGCTGTATAGACAGTCTCAGCCTACGTGCTGCCAAAGTCTGTAAGCCTTGCAACAGCGCTGATTAGAAATGGAAAGGCAAGCAGCATATGATTTATTTATTTGCTTTTTAAAAAAGCAGCAGATTAAGGACATAGACTTGCAAAAAGAGCTCCCACAGTTGTTAGCTTCCGGTTGTGCACAAGGAGTTTCTCAAGATCCTTGTGCGCTACGTGAGTTAACAGAGTGGCATAAGTTCGGGACCAGGAGGGCAGTTACGCGCGCCGCGGGAGAGCCTGGGGCAGACGTGGCGGCGAAAACGCGTATGGTAGCGGCGGTCCCAGCAGTGCGGCAGCGGAGCGGACCGAGCGCTGCGGCGGCGGTGTGCTCGGTGCCGGCGGCGGGCACGCGCACCGCGGGTCCAGTGACGCACACGGTGACAAAAACTCGCACGGCAGCTGTCCGTGGAGAAAGCGCACAGATCGCGAAGGAAGTGCCGGCCAGGGCCAAGCCGGCCAAAGCGAGACGCGGCAGCCGAATACGCGGCAGCGACAAGCGCAGTGCCGGTGCTAGCGGCGGCGGATGCGCACCAGTAACGCGAAACCCGAAAGCTGGAGCTGGGAGGGCTTTTTCACTTTTTGCAAGCGCACAAAAGCACCAGTGGTGTGGGACGTGCTCCCGCTGGCTGCGGGTGCTGGTGCAGAGCCAGGGGGAACCAGCCCGAGCGGAAATCCAGGCAGAGCGGAGCCCAAAGGAGATCGGGGCTGCGTGAGTCTGGGCGAGAGCGTTCCTTTCCGCACCCCCGGGATAGCGCAGACTGAGGCTGCCGGAGCAGGCAGGAGACTGGCGAGGGCTGACATTCCTCAAGGCACCGCCCTGTCACAGCTGCCCGGCAACCACAGCAGCCAGCCAATCGCAACAATTCAAACAAGTGTCGGAGAAAAAACAGGTCAGGAATTTTCTTCAAGATCAGGATGAAAAACTTCTGAAAATTCACACAGTGCTTCATCCAGATGTTATACGGGGCATTTTACCCAACTGTTCCACAGGCTTTACAGTTAGTTTGCCAGTTTTTTTTTGTAAACGTGTTTGCTTTTAAAAGTGATTGAGTATTTAGGTTTGATGGCTTTAAGTTTGATGACTTTATTACCTTTCCCTTGCCTGAGGCAGGAAGAACTTTTTAGGGGGGCAGAGTCTAAGTACACTTCCTAGTTTCTGTTTGGACTACATGTGAGAAGATTTAAACTGTAATGTTTCTGTATACTATGGTTTTTATGGTCTTTGCTCTCTTCTATTCATTAAGAGATGGCATTAGATAAATGGATGTAAATGTGCTAATTATTTTGTACTATCCTTATTTTAAGTGAAATTATTTGTGTTTAAGATTATCTGTCATCTTTCTCAGTTTTGATTTAAAATATCTATCCAAGATTCAAAGTTTTAAGAATTATTGATATTAAGTTTATAATCTTTGTTATTTCCAGTTTTGTAGGTAATGCTGATAAATAGTGATTGTTGTTAATACTAGATGAATACTTTGGGAAGGTTGTCTTAACCCCTTCAAGCACTTCTTGTTAAGGAGTTTTCAGATTTTTGTGATAAGAATTATTATTAAGATATTGTTGTAGTATTTACAGCCAGCTTTCATGTGTTTTTCTATGTTTTTTGTGTGATCACCTGCAAGACACGTGTCTCTTCAGAATCCTGTCTTTTTATTTCCTAACTATTTAGATGTTTCTGAAGGTTTTTAGCCAAATTACCAGTTTTGTGGTTCTTTTAATTATTATTACAGGAATACTCCAGCAGAGAATTCAAGAAGTTTGCTGTATTTGGAAAATCTCTGTCTTGACAGAAACTTCAGAAGGATTCAATTATTTGCCAGTTTGATTGGTTTGTAACCCTAAGGTTTCTTGTTTATAACAGTTGGTTTTAAAAGTCCTGTTTAAAAAGTATGTTAAGTGACACTCACCAATTAGAGTTTGAGCTCTGGCCAAGTTCTAACTCTATTTGGATGGAGTGACTGACAATCAACCCAGATGTTTTCTGCATCAAAAAGTATTCAAGTCCTTTTGACTTGGCAATTTGACCATCTATGACGGCTGACCCATTTTCAGAGGTAATTTGGAGAAACATGAATCCGGACATGATTTCTCCAATTCTCTGTCATTTTAAGGTTTATCAGCTGTCGCAGACTCTGGGATAAGAGTTCAGTGTTATAGTGTTTAGTAATTTTCTGATTTTGTATGTATTGTTGATTGTGTATATTATCTAAATTGATTCCTAATTACTTTTATCTTAACATTTCTTTATGTAACATTACAAAATGAAACCAGGACCCATTCTTCACCTCCAAGATTTTGAGAAGATTCTTCAGTCCTGCAGGGATGTGGGATTTGTTTGTGTTTTAACAGGTGCCCAGTCTCAGCTTGAAAAGAAAACGGGGGAGCTCAGGGTATTGGAGTGGCTCTCTCCACCGCTACAGCAACAGAGAACTGTGAGACTGAAAATTGAAATGATTGCATCCCTCATAAAGAAAGGACGTCTTAGAGCAATCCAAGTTACAGGAGCAGAGCCTTCCACAATACGATTGCCCATCAAAAAGGGACACGCTTGACTGGTATTTGGTGAAATCTGGGGAGCTCCAGGAAGCCCTTTTAGGAGCTGGAGCTGTCGTGGAGACTGGGAAACTGCATCCTAGTCCCCTCCAGTGGATGACAGAATGGGACTGGATAACAAAGCCCATTCGGAGTTTGTCACCATTAAGGGGGGCTATCACGGCCTTTACGGACGCTGGTAAAAAGTCCAGGAGAGCAGCCGTGACATGGAAACAGCAAGGACAGTAGCGACAACATTTGTTACATGCAGATGCCAGGGACAGTCTACAGACATTGGAACTTTTAGCTGTAATATAGGCAATGATGAATTTAAAAGGTCCTTTGAATATTGTGACTGACTCCCTTTATGTAGCAGGAGTAGCTGCCAGGGTACTATACTGGGGGAGGGGATATCTTTGTGTTTCCTCTCCAACAGGACCCTTGTGGATCCCCACGAAGTGGACTCGAGCTGTACCAGATGTTGAGGACCGTCGCGGCCTTGTCACCGGAGGACAAAGAGAGGGTGCACAACAAACTGACGCTGATATTGCGACCCTATTTGCAACGCCTCAAGCCCTACTCTAACGACGCGCGACGTGCCTGCGTTCATCTTCCTGACGATTGGATTGAGTGGTGTCAGGACCTTACGGTAGAAGTAAAAGCTCCTCAATCACAGCCATGCCTGGACTGTGGGGACAATAAATGCGCTGCATAGATCGCGCTAGACTGTGGAGGCTGTAATAAGGTGTTTTGGTTGGAGCAATCGACCGTTCGGCAAAACTGGTGCCCAAGCTGCCGATTCTCCTGGAACTTGCAGAACTCGAGGCAGTGAGCACTAAGGGATTTTACAGGGCTTGATTTGGGAGGATCGTTAGGCTTATATGAAGCCCTGGAGCAAATTATCTTGGCATATGTTACTTGGCAACTTAAGACCTTGTGTGAGTGAGTAGAAAAGCAAGTGCGTACTCACATAATAGCTTCGCGCTGTCGAAAGCTTGTGCCCCTCACACAGACATCCATTGTTGGACCGATTAAAAAAGACTGTGGGGTTGAGGAGGCACTAGACGACTGCATCAAGCAACTTAAGTCCTGTTCTCTTCACTCCAGAGGGACTGCCAAATAAGGCAACCCACATTCTGGAGTGAGCTGAAACAGGTGGTAGTAGCCACACTTTTACCTGGAGGGGCAGCGAATAAGGCCATGAATTTGGCCAAGCAATTAGGCTGCTGGGCCAAAGACGAACTGAATGCCACCTCCCAGGTATTGGACATGCTGTCTCAAGATGTACAAAGTGTAAATCATGCAGTATTGCAGAATAGAGCAGCAATCGATTTCTTATTATTAGCTCAAAGCCATAGTTGTGAAGAATTTGAGAGTATGTGTTGTATGAATTTATCAGATCATTCTGTATCAATATGCTATAGAGATATTGTGTGATGGTATTGCTAATGCTTGTATTACCATGCTTGCTTAATTGTATACAAAGAATGGTGAGTCAGATGATGGAAAGGGCTTGGAAAACAACACTTCTAGCCCAAAAAATAAAACGGGGGAAATGTTGAGAGCTTTGTAACAAGCTGGCTCCAAGCTAAAGCTCACAGTGAGATTAATTTGACCAAGATAGAAAATGAGGGAGTTGCTATCCCAATTAAACTGTGTCCTTGGCCCACGGATGAAGTAATGCACAGACACAGGTGGTGGAGCAAATAGCCTGGGAAAGTGGAATAGTTATACTAAAAACAGCACGTAGTTAGCTGATAGCTAGTTAGCCAATGGTGAGCTGGGATTTTGCACTATGCATGAGCTAATTAAAAGGTGTATAATAATCGGTGATTCGGGAACAAAGACGAGACTTGTCGATCATCATATGGTGAGCAAGTCTTCCTTCTCCATCAACCTTGCCACCAAGAACTTAGAAAAATGGGAGAGATGGAATCAGTAGCACAAGGATCTGCATTGTGATTCTCCCACAGGCCTGAGGACTGGCAGCCGATGGGGCCTGGGGGGCTCCCTGGGAAGGGGCCCGGCCCCACGGCAGGAGCCGCCCGGCCCGGCCCGGCTGAGAGAGGGCTGGGCCAGCCTTGTTACCTCTTTGCTGGCCAGAAGGGAAAGAGACCCTCCCAGGCTTTCTCATCTTCAACATGTGTCTTCACAGAGCCGTGTAGTTTCCTTAGCAGCGTAACAGATGGTCAAATCTCAAAGCTAATTACTGATTGGGTGTTTCTGTCAGACATGAAGGAAACTGCTAGCAGCTTTTCTTAGGACATCACTTCTATGATGCAAAACCACCGGAACAGCACACAGCACAGAGCTCCTTTGTCCATATGTAGTGCTCATGAGCCCAAGGCCTCAAAACCCATCCTTGGGAGATCTCTGGGCCCTCTCCAAGGTGTTTTCAAATGAAAACATTCAGCTCATAGTCTAAGAAAATCACCAGAGGACAGGGCCAGCCTGACCTGTCTGTCCTGGCTACTTTTGTCTGGGAGCAATCCTTGAATATACCGAATTTGGGAGGACAAATTCTAATTTCGGCCATGGCATTTGGACATGAAAGCCAGTTTTTTTCCATAGGAAGGAAGGAACAGAGCCCCAGTGTTTCCCAGGTGGATGAGAGGTGACGACCAGAGGCCAAGGCCAGCCAGAGCTAGCAAGTTTTGTTCTGAGAGATTCCCTTGCATACAGGAAATATTTTAGGGAGAGTACCAATTTTGGCAATGGGCAACAGAAAAGACCAAGGGTTCTTTTCTATAGCAAGGAAAGCAGAGAGCCCCAGTGCTCCAGGAGCTGATGAGAAGCAGCCCTTGACATTCCAACATCAGCCAGACCTGTCAGGTGGCCCTGGCAGGCCAAGCCAGCCAGACCTGTTCCACGTTCCCTTCGTTTCATGGGGCCCCACAATTCCCATTGGTCCCTTGCTTCCATGAGGCCCTGAGGTGTCATAATGTCCCCTTGGTGACATGAGGCCCTGAAGGGCCCTAATGGTCTCCATGGGTCCATCAGGCCCCACAGAGTCATAATGGTCTCTGGGTTCAATGAAGCCCCGCTGTATCACCATGGCCCCTTGGTTCCATGGGCTCCAGTGGTGCCACAATGATCCCCTTGGTTTCATGAGGTCCCCACAGTGTCCCAGTGATCATCATGGGAAGGAAAGAACCAAGCCCCAGTATTGCAGGGGCAGCCACTAGAGGCCAAGAGTCATAAGCTGACAAGGAAGTGAGTTTTCTTGGGAAGTTCTAGTCAAACCAATCAGTGGTCAGATTTTAATATTGACATCTGGTGTAACCATGGATGACATGGACACACCTCTGAGAACATAGAGGGTTAAAAGCAGAGAACTCCCAGGGGAACTCTCTTTTATTCCAGTCAGTGAAGGGTTCAGGCCTCCCCTGCCCAGCCACAGTCCGGGTGGGACAGGGGAAGCCATGCGGCCTGGGCTGAGGGGGGCCGGAACCCCGGACAGAGAAGGGGTGAATGGAGTGGAACTGGGCATGGCCCCTGCAGGAATGGAGGGGTGGAGAAGCACTGAGATATCCTGGGCAGCCCCCCCAGAGAGAGCCCCCCTGCCAGACAGAGAGAGCCTGTGCCACCTTGAAATTTGATATTATGTGCTGGCAGCAGGGCCAGCAGAGGAGAAAGAGAAGGGAGGAGGAAGGTGCCCAGCCGTGGGAGTCCTGGGCCAGCTGCTGGGAGATTTCAGCCATCCTGAGGGCAGCAGAGCCTGAGACTTTAACTCTTCCTCAGACAACTTTGCGAAAACTTGGCGAAACTCTAATCCTTGATCTGAAAGAGAAGAGAGACAGCCTGGGACTTGAGATGTCAGAAGATGGGAAAGAAGCCTAGGTGGGAAGAGATGATGGGAGTGGCCTTTGGCTGGACTTTTTCTTGTATAGCCATAGACTGAACCAATTTTCCTGTAACAGAGAGACTGCATTTAGGTAGATGCAATGGCTTGAGCCAAGAGAGTGACCTGCTGCAGTGATTGCCATGTGAGGAGTGAGAGTGACCTGCTGCAGTGACGCCATGTGCAGGAGTGAACAGAGAAAGATGAGGAGGGTGTGGTGGTGCCCTCTGTCTTCAGAGAAGAAGAAGATCTCTGTTCTCAAGACCCTCGGCCCCAGGGGAGGTGAAAATGAGGGGGTCTGTTGTCCCAAAATGAGAAAAACTGTCATTCTCTGGTACTTGGCAAAGCATCCTTAAAAGGAACCCTAGAAGCAGTCTTGGTCCATGGACAGTGGTGAGAGCATGGAAGGAGGAGGTCACAATGGCAGATTTTCTCTGGGTGGTGCCATGTGTGAGATGGAAATATGAGAGGTTTCAACTGTGTTTCCTGGGGAAGACTATGGTACCAGAGAGACTCCTCTCTCCCTTGATGAACTGCGAATTGATTATCTGAGGGGTGGTAACTTGACTGAGAATCCAAGGTTTTGTCTCACTGTGCTTTGGTGGAAATTGGGTGGGGAGAGGAGGAATGTTTTGGAAGGTTTTAATTTTGAATTTTGTGTTTCTTTTTTTATAGTTGTAGGTTAATAAAGTTTTTTTTTTCCTTTATTTCTAAGCTTGAGCCTGCTCTGCTCTGTTTCTGCTCACATCTCACAGTAACCATTTGAGAAAAATATATTTTCATGGGAGCACTGGCATTGCTCCAGCACCAACCCATGACACAGAGAAAGGCCAGAGGGGCAGGGAAGACACTAGGAATTGGTCACATTTTCTCCTGTCACAGCCATGACTCAGGGAATAGGATTAAACCTGGAAAGGCTGAGGCGCATTACTGACCTCTTGCTACCTAAGGAAAGAAAGAGAAATTAAGATAATTTGTCCTTTTTTGGGTTGTCCAGTTCAAAAAAGACACTGAGTCAACCAAGAAGGTTGGGAAAGCTGGATATACAAGGATTGACAGGGAAGCTGGGAGTAGAAGATGTGCCCATACTCATGGTGAAGGAAAATCCTGTTCTTGGATGAAACTCCCTAAGGCAAGGATTCCTTGAGAGAAGATGGATCCCAACTCTTGGAGATACTAAAATTTTGATTGGAAATTGGGTGACCTGAACAGCTGGGCCCTATTTGGAACAGGTTTATGGACTGGTTAATTCAAAAGAGGATGTCCAATCTAAATTATTCTGAAGTTTTATATAAAGGGTTCTCTTGAGGATTTTTTGCAAGTTGCAAAACAATGGCCATATTCAGCCGATGCACAATCCAGCCTGATGGTAACAATGGATAATGGACATGTTCACAGACAATGGATAACGGAAATATTCAGAAACGGGGTCAGTATATCCTGAGAAACATAGAAGAAGAAGAATCATCAAGACTCAGCAAGTTTGTCAGCAAGTTTGAAAAAAAAAAAGAGAAGCAAAGGGTGGGCCAGACAACCACAGAAATCAGATGATCCAATCAGCATTCTAATTTAGATGCATGAACAGCTAGGATTAATCAGTCATGTATTAGCTAGAGACATGTGAACAGTAGAAACTTATTATAAATTAAGCCTTTTTAGGATACTCAATTAGCTTCACTCGATCGTATTGATCATGATGTGATGTTCCCATTCCTGATTCTCCATTTTGGTGGAGAATGTGGGCACCCCCAGCGTGATAGCACGAGAGGGACTCGAGGACGGCAATTTGGCTGCTGTGCAGAAGATCAGAGCCAGCCTTTGAGGAGCAGAGAAGCCAGTCTGAAGAAGTGTGTTTCCTGGCCTGTTGGAGTCCACTCTGGCTAGCTACAGACCCTTGCCCACACAATACTTCATAGACGATGGTAAAAGATTACAGAAGTGTTCTCCTCCACGTGGGAAACATTGTCCTTTATTCCAAGACACACATCAGGCAGACAAACCCATGGGAGAAAAGAGGGCTTTCCCTAGCAAGCAGAGAGCTTTTCTACCCCCCTGGGATGGGGACAGAGGGAGAGGTCCACAGCCAAAGGGATACCAGTGAGGAGTGGTGAGGGGAGGGGTAACCCAGGGGAGAGACCACCAGGTGGTACCGGGACAGGTGAGGGAAAGACCATGTGATAGGGAAAAGGGGTAACAAACCACATGATGTAACATAAGCTATACAGTGCAATATAAAACTATTCTGTGCAAATTCCCAATCACCCAGTGCAAGAGAACAACTAAACTGGTGCACCACAACACCACAGTAGTGAGAGGGACACAGAGCCCCTGGTCCCCAGCCCTGCACAAGCATTCCCTGAGGCCAGAGGGATGGAGACACCCCTGAGCATCCCTCAGGCAAGGGGACAGAGACCCCTGAGCATCCCCTGGGCTGAGAGGGACAGAGACTCCCTTGAGAACCTGCTTGGCATGGGGGTGAGAGGGAGAGAGACCCCCCAGGCATTCCCTGGAGTGAGAATGATGGAGACCCACTGGGGAATGGCCTGGGGTGACAGGGACAGGGGCAACCCCTGGGGAATAGCCTGGGGTAGCAGGGACAGGGATAAGCCTGCCATGTCCCTCCCAAGCATCCCCCAGGGTGAGAGGCACAGAGACACCTCGAGCATCCCCTGGGCACCAGACAAAATAAACTTGGCAGAAATCAAACTCAACCCTACATAAAATGCCTTGAATTTGCTCTTCCCACTAGTCACTTGTGATAGAAATGTAAACAAATCCCAGTCATGAATAAACTGACAGTAGAAGAAATGAATAAACTGACAATAAAAACAATGGCAATTTCAAGTTTCATTGGTTCCTGCACAGCTCCAGCTCAGCTGCCGGAAGGTTCTGATAAAAGAAAAGTGGAAATTCAGCCCAATACAAGTTATTAAATGGGAGGGAAAGCTCCGTATAGTGGTCAGAAAGGTGACAGAGACAAAGAGAATAATGATTCTCACATATTGCAAAGCCCCTAAGCCTGTGAATTCGGGATTTATTTGTGAATTTAGCTCATGGAGCTGGGCTTCTTTTAGGACTTTTAACAGCCTTGTGTTCCTCACTGTGGGGTGAATGAACCTTGTCAGTCTCATTGGTATAATTTGCTCCCTTTCCTCCAGTGATTTTAACAAACTTTTCAAGGAAGGACAAAAAAATATTTTCTTTACACTGACCACCCACAACAGCCATTTTCCTCATCAGTTCTCCCATATGTCTCCCAGAGGAAGCTGCATCCAAGATTCCAAGAGTTCCTCCAGAAAGAGCTACAACCTCAGAAGAGGAGGGAACCATGCTGTTGTCAAAGGCACTTAGGGTCAGACAACACTGCCTAAACCCACTGTGCCAAAATAATGTTGCAATCTGGTTAATAAAATTGTTAGAGAGATGCTTCTGCCCCAATGAAGGTACTAATGAGACAAAATCCAAAGTGGATTTTATTGAACAGTAAATGTGAGGTAGTGAGAGAGATGGAAAGAAAGAGAAAAGGGGAGAGGGCAAGGGAGTGACAGGGACGGAAACCTTCCCTGAGGCAGAACAAGTGTGAGGTTGTCCCCTGTGTGTGTGGCCTTCCCAGGGTGGGGGTTTGACACCTGAGCCAGTTTGGGTAAGGGGGGTGGTGTTCACACCCCCAGCAGGGATTACCCCACTGTTTCAGGTTGCAGTGCAAGATGTAACCAAATGCATGTTTTCCATCACCACCTTTAGAAACTGTTATAAACAGACAGGGCAGTGTTCTTTATCTCTTCCAGGACTCAGCCCTAATAACACCCTCCAGGGGGTCTCTTCTGTGAATGGGCCATTGAGTGTCCCTGCAGGACTGGTAAAATGACATCATCCCATTGTGGGATGCTCCACCCAGGGGGAGGAGCCACACATTCCTACCTGCATATAAGCTGAGTCTTGCAACACCAGGAGCACCTTGGCTACTGGATTGCCAGAGGACAGGAGCTCCATAAGCACCACTGGACCTTCAGAGGAGGACCAGACCCATCTCCAGGATCACTGCTTTGACAGAATCACGATCATCACTGCAACAGGACTGCAGCCACCATTTAATGGGACTGCTACCAGCACCCTGACCAACAGGGTGCCAGGTTATATCCTGACTGTGTCAGTTTAAGGCAGTGTTTCTGTATCATTGCATTGACCTTAATTTTCTTAATTGTAATTCTGGCCTAGAATCTCCCCCTGGTTTGACCTCAAACCAATACAAAACTCAATGCATTAATCTCTTGTTTTCCCCCCCCAAACATAATTTCCCATCCCAAAATCTTTGCCAGATGGAGGAGGAAGCTGCGAGGAAGACGAAGATGCCCTGGGACACCTAGGCAGGTGAGGAGGAAGTCACTGCCCTTTTCCCCCTTTCCTTTGCTCCATCTCAAGCCCAGCATGGCCCCTGGCTGCAGGACACCACCACCGGCAATGCTGTCCTGCCACAGATGAACTGGGGGAATTTCCTTTCCCTTCCCTCTGGCACAGAGGCAAATCCCATCCTCTTTCTGTCCTCCCCCCCCCCCCCCCCCGACAAGGATCTGAGGATGGAGACCAGCGAGGACAAAGCCCCATGGCACGACATCGTAGCAGAGGCGATGATGTTGAGCAATTTGAGTGGCTCCACAGCACAGGAATACAACAGGGAAGAAAAGCCGCAGAGATCCCACAGGAGGAGGGGCTCCAAACCCAGCCCAGGGTACTCTGAAAAGGAAAGACCCACCCTGAGCCAGGTAGGTGGACAGAGCTTCAGCCAGAGCTCGGAGCTGGTGGTCCATGAGCAGCCTCATGATGGGGACAAGCCCCACAAGTGCTTGGAGTGTGGGAAGAGGTTCAGGCAGAAGACCACCCTGATCAGCCACCAGATGATCCACACTGGGGAATGGCCGTACAAATGTGGGGAGTGTGGGAAGGGGTTCAGCTACAGATCCACCCTTGTGACCCACCAACGCATCCACAGTGGGGAGAGGCCCTACGAGTGTCCTGAGTGTCAGAAGAGGTTTCGGATCAGCTCAGCTCTCCTCCTGCACCAGCGGATTCACTCAGAGAAGAGGCCCTTCTGCTGCCCTGATTGTGGGAAGGGCTTCAAGTGCAACTCCAACCTCGTCAGGCACCGGCTCATGCACACCGGGGAGAGGCCCTACGAGTGCCCCACGTGTGGGAAGAGGTTTCAGGCCCGCTCCAATCTCCTCAGGCATCAAAGGATTCACACAGATGAGAGGCCCTTCCGCTGCCCTGACTGCGGGAAGGGCTTCAAGCAAAACTCCCACCTCATCAGGCACCGACGCATCCACACTGGGGAGACGCCCTACGGGTACCCCACATGTGGGAAAAGCTTCACCCAGAGCTCTGACTTGACCAGCCAGGAGTCACTGGTAAGGGCTGTCCTGCCAGTGCCCCAACTGCAGGGAGAGCTTTGTGCCCTGCTCCAGCTTCATCCCCCATTGGAGGACCCATATTGGAAAGAGCCCTGGAGATATGTGTTCCCTGTGATCCATGCTGGGGAGACACCTGTCCCTCCTCCTGCCCCTGCCAATGACATGGTGTGGGATCAAAGACCATGAGGGTCTGGCCAGGGCCATGTCATTACCTTCACTCTCACCTCTAGTCATTGCCAGGGGCAGGAAAAGGACTCTTTCCCTGAGGAGAAGAGTGTCCTTTCCAGGCAGGAGGAAATTGTGGCCGGGAAGAGACAGTTAGTTGCATTGTAGTTTTCCCTTTTGCATATCCCTTCTGTGATCAATATTGTTTTTGTTTCTGTTTGTTTCATATCTCATTGCTGTTCCAAATAAATTGTTCTTATCCCAGCCCAGGATCTTTGCCTTTTGTTATTTCCATGGGAGGTGGGATGTCAGCGCATGGCAGTGCAGTTTTAGTTGGATCAGGAAATTGAGGAATCCCATTCCTAAAGGCCAACCTGTGGAAACAGAGCATCCCAGCTGGTCCCAGCCCTGGTGCCCATGGCAACAGCCTTGAGAGCGGGTCCCTGGCTGGGGCTGTGGGAACCTCTTCCCTCTGGTGCCCAGGGACAGGACTGGAGGAAACAGCTGCAGCTGAGTCGGGGCAGGCTCAGGTTGGATCTCAGGAAAAGGTTTTTCCCCAGAGGCTGCTGGGGCACTGCCCAGGCTCCCCAGGGAAGGCTCCCAGCTCCAGGGCTCTCTGAGCTCCAGCAGTGTTTGGACAGCGCTGCCAGGCTCAGGCTGGCATTGTTGGGGTGTCCTGTGCAGGGCCAGCAGTTGGACTCCAGGATCCTGATGGGTCCCTCCCAGCTCAGCCAATTCTGTGGAACTGGGGGAACAGGGGCCTGGTGATGGATGCCATGGAAACTGACCATAGGAATGGGGCTGGTGATGGTTGCCTGCTAAGGATCAGATTTTTCACACGCCCTCAGAGGAGTTCCATGGGGACATTCCAAGAGTCTCCAGGATGTTCAAGAGCTGGAATGTCACAGGCAGAGACAGGGGCTCCATGGACACCTCCCAGGGGTTTCTGGGGATGGTAAAGAGCCGTGTGGTCAGAGGCAGTCACAGCCATTCCATGGTGACATCCCAGGGCACCTTGGGCTGCAAAGGCACCGATCTGTCACAGGCACTCACGAGGGCTCCATGGTGACATCGCAGGAGTCCCCAGGCTGCCAAAGAGCCGGGATGTCCCAGACACTTCCAGGTTTTCCTGTCATGGGCACAGTGCGAGGTTCAGGCACAAGCTTTATTTCTTTATTGGAGAAACTCCTGTTGAGACATGATGTGGAGAAATGACACCCAAGAGCCACCATGGATCCTCAAAACCCTGCAGGGCCCCTACACTTCTAAAACTCCTTTTAATACAGGAGACTGGGAGTGGTTGGATCCCATCCCACGCCCAGACATTTTCAAAGGTGTAAAAGATTGGACAGGTAGAATTGAACCTTAATGCAATTTGTCCCACAGGATTAATGATGGAATACCAGAAAAATTTCTATTAATACAGCTCGGATTGCTTCTGATCATAATTAGAAGAAAGAATTAACTACAGTTATTTACTCCACAGTACAGGACCTATAACAATTATTAGAATATTCTGCTCTAGGCAACATTTTGAAATAAACAGGGCCTTGCAGGAGTTGTTGGAGCCCATTGCAGGCAGAGCCTCCTGCTCCAGCAGGAACTGCCTTTCCTGTGCCATCAGCAGGGCAGGTCCCGCTGCAGGAAAAGCCCCAGGCCAGCCCCAGCACAGGGAAGGGCTCGGGCACAAGGGCAGAGTGCCGTGCTGGGAGCTGTGCCAGGCAGAGCCTGAGGCACCAAAGGCTCCTTGGCAGCAGCAGCTGCTTGCAGGGCATGGCCAGAAGCCTCCCTTGGCAGCCCGGCCTGGTGGCCACCACTGCAGAGCTGCTGCCTCAGGGCTCATTTCTGCCTGGGCTCTGAAAAGCCACTTCTGCTCCAGGAGCCTGCCTGGGAAGCCATTGGCCCCAGCACCTTGGGCACAAGATATTGATGACAAAAATCTTCATGCCAGCAGAGACAAGGCAGGGGCAGAGGAAAGGGGAGAGCCAGGCCCAGGGCACAGGGCTGCCATGGTGATGGCTGTGAGGTCACTGCCCCTGCAGCAGCCTGGCTGCCCTCAGCAGACATTCTGGCCAGAAGCGTTGTGAGGGCACCCAGCACAGCAGAGAACCCACACAACAGGAAATCTGTCCTTGGGGATGAGAGGGTTTCACTGGGTCAGGTTGCACAAAGGTCCTGCTCTTGTGGAATTCCTGGGGTTGGGAATCCACTTTTCTGGGAAAACAGTTGCACTTTTGTGCCACTCTCATCATTGCAAAATATTTCCTCGTTTTAACAAAAGTAAATCCACCCTCATTAGGTTGAAAGACATTGAGCCTTGTTCTGTCACTGCAAGATTTGGGAGAAAATAACTTTGACCACTTTTTTTCTATTTTCACAGACCTTGAAGAGGACCCAAAAATCTCCCAAGATGGGTTTTGGAGGCCTGATAACATAACCAGGATGTAGAGTCTGATAGCTCTGGGCCCAGTGGTGTGGAGACTGAGGACAGAACAGGAGTAGTCTGAGAGGGCTGGAAGGGTGGTTTCAGAGAGGCTGGAGCTTTTCTTCAAAGAGGATATAAGCATGAGAAGGCAATAATGGCACCAAGGGCACCTGGGGAGGCCCAGACTGGACAGCGGGAGAAAGGAATTTCCCTCCCAGGGCAGGGCTGTGGTGCAATACATCCCCCAGAAGGAGCCTGGAGCAGCCCAAGGTTTTGTGTGGGCAGGCAGAGGCAGGCAGGAGGCAGAGCTGTCAGCAAAGGAAGAGGCCAGCCAGGTGGGGCAGCCGGGGGATGACAACAGCCTGCAGGGACAGAGGCACAGGGCAGGGACACCGTAGGACAGCCTGGGCTGCACAGGGCACAGGGATGGGCAGCAGCTGCAAGGCCCTGACAGAGCCAACTTGGGCAGCACTTTGGCCATGGCTGCTGGCCCTGGGCCTGAGCCAGGAGCAGGAGACAAGTGACCCTTGCAGGCCTGGGGCCTCATTGCCTCCTTGTCCCTGCTCAGCAGCCTGGCAGGGGCCGCCCCATGGTGCTGCCCTTGGCATTGCACATCCCCACATCCCAGTGCCCATCCTGGGAAGAGCCCTGAGCAAGGAGGGAGGGACAGGATGTGCCTGGCCAGGGGCTGGGGCTCAGGCCTTGGGCCTTTGCATTCCTGAAACACATCCAGGTTTGCTCAGCACCAGAGACACCTTTGCCTTGTTTGTCCCCAGCTGTCATCACTGTCTCCAGTGTTCTCCTCTGACTGGCAAAAACTTTCTCAGTCGTGTCCCTCAGTGGGACCCATTAAAATTTCAAGAAACTTCAGATTTTCAATTTGACTTCTTGAGAAGTTTTGTGAAGACTCTCTCAGGGACCGAGTCTGATGTAAACAATACCAAAGCCCTGAGAGAGTCATTAAAGTTTTTCTAGTCCAATTATGGAGAAATATTTCAAAATGTTTGTAAGAAATATCCATTATTATTTCATAAGATATATTTTATTACATTTCTTTTTAGAGCAGAGGTGATTGCAGCATTCTGTGATTGATATTGACCCAGGGTCTCTCCTCAGGTGCTCTGGCCTGCTCAGAGAAGCTGTGCCTTGAGCTCTGACCCAGTGTGGACAGCCTTGCTCCACATTCCCCAGCCCCATCCTGTCTGTCCTCACTCACCTGGGACCTGCTGTGCTTGGAGAGCTGGCTGCACTCAGCCTAAGAGGGGTTTTTCCCTTTTTGAAGCAATCTCAAACTCCTGACTTTCCCCACTGAACACAGACACACTCCTCAGGTGTGTGCCAGCCCAAGGTGCCACCAAAACCACTGCAGGCTGCCCTGGGCCAGCTGTGAGGGTGGATCATCAGCCCAAGCTGCACTGGGCCACTGCAAGGGGCTGTGGCCATGGACACTGCCCTGACCCCACTGCTCGGTTTGGCTGCCACTGCAACCCTGAGAAATTAAACTGTGCTTGGAAACACTGGGGAGCACTGGGACATACTGGGAAACACTGGGAACACTGTAGGAGACACTGGGATATACTGGGATTCACACTGCGGAGGACTGGGACAACCTGAGAACACAAGGAATGCTGAGGGAGAATCTGGATGGACTGGGATGGACAGTGGGGGTACACTGAGACACAGTGGGACATGCTGGAACATACTGGGATATACTGGGAGTGACACTGGGAGTGACACTGGGGCATGGGACATTGCAGGGAAGACTGGGAGACACTGGGGCATACTGTGGATGACATTTAGAGGAACTGAGAGGGACTGTTGAAATAAATCGGCAGGAGATTTTTCTCCTTTTTAATGCCTTTATTAAGAAGAATCAGCTCAGGTGGGGAGAAATCGACGGGTCGCGCCCACACTGCCTTTGCTCCCAGGCGTGGCACGAAGGAGGAGGATGATGCAGCTTTGTCCGCTGGTCTGCAGACAGAACTGGGGACTCTGTCCTCATGGGAGAGTCGTTGAGTCCTTCCTTTGTTTGTTTAAAAACCCGGGGGGTGTCTTTAATCAGTTTCTTTTCAGGTTAGGGTGAGAAATAAAAAGGTCCAAGCAGGTATGGGACTATGCTCCCATCCTTAGACGTCACTTAGGTCACTTGTTGGCTTGTGATTTTAGGGGTTTTTCTTGTAAAAACTGTAAAACTGTAAAAACCCAAGGTGCACTGCATTTCTTATTTGCATACTGGCTCCAATGTCACTCTATTTTCTTTACCTCGGAGGGGTCTGTCCTGGTGTCTTTTTTTTGGTAAGTGGCCAGCATCAGGGAAACAATCAGTTAATCACCGGCCATTAACAGGTATTCGAAGAGCTTTTCTTTGGCAGCACATCTAAAGAAGTCTGACTGGTTTGACTTGTTTTTTTTAACTCTGAAACTAAAAAAAATACAATTTTCTATTCATAACAACTGGGAATGAACTTATGTGTATTGGGACAAATGGTCTCTACTGGGAGGGCCTGGAGGGGCATAGTGGATGTGCTTGGTTGTACTGGGGATGAACTGGGCAATACTGAGAGGGACTGGAGGGATTGAATGGGCTGTTCCCACCTCTGCCGTCTCCCATTTGCCAAAGCTCCCGTCCATCACCGCTCACAACCAAACAGCCCAAGGGATCGGGGCCTCAAGGGCAGAGCCTGATGTCAGTGCCATCTTTTCGTTTTTTCCTACAACTCCTGTCATGCTCCAGTCGCAACTGAGCCCCACTGGAGCCGGGACTGCAACGCTCGTCATGCCCCGCGCTCCACAGAGCCCACCCCGGCATCCACCCCCCATCTGTCCCATAAGTGTCCCCCCGACCCTCCAGGATCCCTCAGTGCCCCTCAGAACCCATTAGGGACCCCGCAAAAAGAGTCCCCGGATCCCCTGAGTGCTCCCAGCCCCACAGATGCCCGGTACAGCCACTTCTGGGAATTCATCTCCTCTCATCCCCCGCAGCCCCAGAGCTCCTCATAGCACAGCCCCGCACCTAAAACTCGTGCCGTGCCCCACGCCTTAAAGAGTCCAGTTGGAGCTCCCCAAGCGCCCCCCAGGTATTCCCGAACCATTTACATTCCCCCCGAGGACTCAAGTCGCGGCTCGGGCCCTGAAGTGTCACCCCAAGTGCCTTCCTGAACCCCCAAACGCCGCGGTCCAGCCACTTCCGGGACTACAGCTCCCATCATGCTCTGCGGCACAGGTACAGCGCTCTTCGAGCCGGGACTTCATCTCCCGTCATGCCGCAACACACCAAAAGCCATTGCAGCTGTGCCTACAACTCCCATGATGCTCTGCGGCCCCGTTTAACCGTATTATACCCGCGCCTACAACTCCCATCACCCCCCGCGCCCCAGAGAGCCCCGTTCGAGCTCCCCAAGGGCTCGACCAGACCCCAAAGGGCCCCAAATTCCCCTCCCTGACCTCCAAGGGCCGCCCTGGACCCCCAAGTGCTCCCCCGGACCCAGAAATGTCCCTCAGAATTCCTGAGTGCCCCTCCAAGTGCCCACCTGGCTCCCCTAAGTGTTGTCCATACCCTCAAGTTCTTTCTAAATTCCCTCCCCAGACCCACAACTGCCTCAAATGTGCCCCAGAAATGTCTCTCTGGACACCAAAAGGCTCTCCCATGCCCCTGTCTGAGAGAAAGATGATAAAAACGATGACAAAATGACTGGACATATTACTAATTACCATAAAGAGGAAGAAATAAATAGCCAATAGATCTTCATTAATTAAGGAAGGGGAATGTGCTACATAGAACCAAAGAACATTAATGTTCTTGGCTAATAAAAATGTACAGATTTTTTATGCAAATATAAAAACTAGGTAAGAAAAACCACTCTTAATATTATAAATGAAAAGAAATATATACATAATTAAATAATCACACAAAATAATGTGTTACAGAATAAAATAAAAGAATAAATTACAGCAACATTTTTGGATATTTTGGGATGTCAGTCCCAGGTGGGTTATGACAGACATGGTGAGGTAGGGGGTGAAGAGCAGGTTGTCCAAAAAGGGTCAGCCCAAAAAGGGCTCATTCATCTCCATGCCCAAACCTCCTAAAAAGACATTCAGCATCAAGATCACTTCGGGAATGCTTCTATCACCTCTTCTCTGCAATGAAAAATAAAAACCAAACTCACATATGTGATTAAAAAACCAAAAATCATGAGGTGCACTTTGTAATCTCCCTCCTTAACTCCAATCACTGCAGAAGCCCTGGAGACTTGAAGACAATTGAAGGGAGACAAAGAGCTCCTGAGGGCTTTCTGTGTTTTAATCAGCCCCATGGTGGATTTGGGGCTGGGTCCAGGAGCCTCAGGCACTGAGAGAAGGATGAAGAAGCTGCTCAAGGAGTCAGCAGCAAAACTCCAAGTGCCTTGGAGCATGGCTGGGCCCCAGGGAGGGCAGGGAGTGCCAAAGGCTCCCCAGGACTGGTGAGAGCAGATCCTTGAGGCCAGGAGTGCAGGGAGCCCAAGGCTCTGGGCAGGGAACTGCAATGCTGAGCAAGGCCTGGGCTGGCTGGGGGAAGCAGAAAGGCCAAGCCCTGAGCCCAGCCTGGGCCAGCAGGGCCTGTCCCTCACGGGTGGCTCGGGGCTCTCTGTGGGGCAGGGGGATGTGAGGGGCAGCAAGGACAAATGCCATCAACCTGCAGCCCCTGCCAGCCTGGCCAGGGAGGCCGAGGGAGAGCCAAAGTGCAGCCCCTGCCAGGAAAGTTCCTGCTGTGGGGCCTCCAGAGGCGCTGCCCGAGCCCAGGGCACAAAGGCCTGGGTGCCTGTGGCCCTGCCAGCCCTGCCCAGCCCTCGGCCATCTGTCCTGCAGGCTGTGCCCCCTGTGCGTGCTGCTCCTGTGCCCTGGCCGGCTGCACTCGCCCCTCTCGCTGTGCCCCAGCATTTCTCAGCCAGCGTTTCTGTGCCCTCCCTGGGCTCCCTGCACCCAGCGCTGCCGGCTCCTGGCACACAGAGCCGGCCATGGCCCAGCCTCACGCTGCCACACCTCGAGCACCACAATTCCACCCTGGCAGGGACTTTGCTTTCTTCTCAGCTCCAGCCTGAACCTTCCAAGCTGCACTTTGGGGAGGTTTCCTGCAATTCCCACTCCCAAGGAAAGCTCTGTCTCCTGCTGTTCATGAACAGAGAAGGGCTGGTGGGAGAAGTGCTGGTCAGAGGCTCTTTAGGGCACAGTCACAATGAAATGATTGACTTTTTAAATATTCTGTAAAAGAAGGAGGGGCATCAATAAATCTTCTACACTGGACTTTTGAGGGCAGACTTTGGCCTGTTGAGGATGCAGATTTGGGGAGTACCAAATCAGGTATTGATTTTTTTTAAAAAAACAACCCTTAAAAACAACTAGTTCCAGGAAGGATGGAAACACTTCAAAAAAGAAATCTTGAAGGGGCGAGAGAAGGCTGCCCTCTTTGTGCAGAAAGATGACCCAGAGGGGGAAATGACTGGCCTGGCTGGGTATGGAGCTTTTCAAGGAAAAGGGGGATTAAAAAGGATATTTTTAGGGATTAAAAAGAGGGTGCAGCACCTTTGGACATAGAGGCAGGTAAATCAAGAAATGTTTGAGGATGTTGTTAGGTCATGCAGAAAGAAAATTAGAGAGGTAAAAGCTCAGTTAGGACTTAACTTGGATACTTCTGTGAAGGTTAATTATTATGTTTTTATAGGTACATTAATGTCAAAAGGAGGGGTGTAAGAGCCTAAATGAGAGATGCGGGACTCCAGGTGGCTCTTCCAAAACGCAGTTTATTACATGCAAGATGTTAGAGCAGTCCAGGGTCGTGGGCGACAGAGCCTGAGCCTACAGCTGTCAGCTGCAGCTGCAGGCAGGCCTGGAGACCCTTAGTTTAGGTTACAAATGCATTATATACTTTTCTCTCCTGAGCATCTTAATACAGTAGAACCAATCTATACCTTAACTTTTATCTATAGCCTATCATAACTAATACAATTACCATATTCATGTTAGTATTCTCCAATCACTAAAGGTTAGTACATTACAGTTTAAGCTAGAAGTTGTTCTTCAGTTTTCTTGCAGTGGAAAATTCTGAGACCTTTTTTCTACTTGCAACATTTGCTGACTTGTTTGCCTGTGCTATCTTTCTGCTTGGTAAAAACATCTTCTTGTTTGAGGTGGGTTTATCCTTTGCTCTAAGTCATAAAAACCCCCTTCTAACTAGCATACCCTTTGCCTCCTTGGTTATCCAGTAAGACTGGCTCAGCAATTCTTTTCTTCTATATCAAAACTTGCTTCCATCTCTATTCCTTCCTCAGCTTCTACATTCAAAAATCTTTCTGCTAAGCATACATATCTGTGAGACTTTCTTGTCAAACTTTCATCCTTCCCAACATCTCCCCCGTTCTGATGAACAACAAAGATGCTAGAAACTGTCTTATTCATCATTCTCTGCACACACTGAAGTGAACAGGGTACTACTAACATAATTGTAATTATCACCACTAACACAATCAAGCCTAACTTACAAAGTTCCTTCAGCCAAGGTGCAAAGCTCCAACCATCAAACAAATTGTCTAACCAAGATGATTTATCTGTTGTAATTTGGTTAGCTAAATCTCTTAAGTTTTGCAGCTGTTTATGAATAGAAGCAGAATGATCAGACAGATTCATACAACACAATCCTTCAAAATCTTCACAACCATGTCCATGTGCTAGTAAAAGAAAGTCAATAGCAGCTCTGTTTTGTAAAGTGGCATGTCTGACTGCTTCCTCATCTGTCAGCAAATCACTAATTTTTGTAGAGGTGGCATTCACTTCTTTACTGAGCCAACACCCTAATTTGTTTAACTGTTTTAGTGCAATTGCAGAACTTAACTGAGGTAAAAAAATGCTTGTAACAATTGAATTTCCGGAGTTCCAAGGGTGAAACTCACTATCACAGTTGCTCTCATAATGATGCCCTAAGGAAGATCTTATTTTTCTATTTTTCTTTTTCATTGCTTTTTTGATACTGGGAGCAATTACTGTAAGTTGTCCCAGAGCACAAGGGCCGCCGTCTAGTTTTGAGGGAATACCCTGCCAAGTCCTGTCTCCACATATGAGCCAAATTCCTTTAGGAAATCGAATTGGAAGTTTGTTAAAACGATCTGCATAAGGTTCATCATATATAAGAAGCTTAGTTTGATTACACCAAGAAGTCATATTGTTATAAACTGGGTGATAAGGAGTAACATTTAAATGTGGCCCATTTTGTCCTATAAAATGAAACAAATAACAAGTGTCCATAGTTAATGAGCCTAAAATTTCTAATTCTGGAAGATCAGATTTATCAACTTTAAAATTATCAATATAAGTTTGGTGTCTTGGGCTAGGAGTTGGAGAAGTGTGGTGATCATCATATGGCCAATATTTCTCAAAAGTAACATTATCAAAACCTTCTGGGAAAGGCACTCCAACTAAACAAGTTGAAAAAGGTTTATCAGGGCTAGTGTTAGATAAGCAAATTGTGTCAGAGCCTGCAGACTTGGCTAAAGAAACCCAAACATTTGTTTTTGGTTGAGTTACAGGTAAAGCCTCACTGCAAAGATAAAAACAAAAGGCTAAAAGTAACATACACCTGCGCAAATTATAATACAACTCCATTCTCTTCTTGAACAGTTTCTGGCAGACAGTTTTCTCTGGGTGATCCTGCGTAGATCACGTTTGCGTGCCTGTCTCTCGGCTTCCACTCGCAGGGTCACTGGCTGCTGCGGAAGCGTCCACGGGCTTTGAGGGGTGGTACGGTTTCACGTTCTTTGCTGGAATCCACTTGAGTCCTGTATCTGTAGAAACACATGCAAACCCCTTCCCCAAGTAATAAGATCAAATGGTCCCTCTATTTTTCCTGATTCTAGATTTTTAATTAAAACTGGAGGGTGTTCCTTCAGTTTTACTTTTTTGTTGTTCTTGAAATGTCTGTAAATGGGAGGATCTGTCTCTTCTGCAGAGCTATTCAAAAAGTTATAAACATACAAAGCCTTATTCAACTTTCTTTGAGGTGTATCCTGGACTCCCCCCCCTTTTTGTTGATCTAAAATGCGTTTTAGAATTTGATGTGTTCTTTCTACCATTCCCTGACCTGTAGGAGAATAGGGAATACCAAATGTATGGTGAACACCCCAGTCATTTAAAAATGTGGCCAATTCTTGTGAAGCATATGAAGGACCATTATCAGTTTTGATTTCTTGAGGGACACCTAATGAAGAAAATGCTTGTGAAAAATGCTGGCAAACATGCTTAGCTGTTTCTCCTGTATGTATAGACGCAAAAACTGCTTTTGAAAATGTATCAATAGAGACATGGATATTTTTAAATTTCCCAAAAGAAGAGTACTTTGTGACATCTGTTTGCCACTTTTGCAAACTTTCCAACCCCCTTGGGTTGGTTGCTCCCGTAGAAGGGATAGGCTGAACAAGCTGGCAGTCAGAGCAAGCCCGTACAATGGCTTGTGCCTGCTCTAGGGAGATGTGAAAATCTCGTCTGAGCGCCTGTGCATTTTGGTGAAAAAAGGTATGACTCAATTTAGCTTGTTCAACAATGTTAGGTAAGGTAGCTGCAGGAAGCACAGAAGTGCAATCTTTAATGTCTCCTTCAGTTCCCTCATCACATGTTGCTGATGCCAATGCATCAGCTCGTGCATTCCCTTCTGCCATAAATCCTGGGAGACCAGAGTGAGCTCTAATGTGAGCAACAAAGTAAGGATTAGTTCTGTGTAACAAAATTTGATAAAGACAGGTAAGCCAAAGACACAATGTGTCATTGCTAACATCTTTTAAAACAGACCCTTCAATTCTCTTAACAACATGAGCAACATATGCTGAATCAGTGACTAAATTAAAGGGCTCTGGAAAGAGCTGAAATGCTCTTACAACTGCAGCCAATTCAACAATCTGAGGAGAACTCTCAACTTTTGAACATCTCGCTCCCAAGATTTAGTGTTTTTATTCTGCCATGTAATCACTGCTTTGTGTGTTTGTCCTGACCCATCAGTGAAAAGAGTAACTGCATCTAAAGGTTCTTCACTGATAAGGGGTTTCTCTTTGTAGCACAATTTAGCTTTGATCAGTTTGTGTGCTGGGTAATGAATGGAGCAAACACCTGGAAAATCTAACAAGGCATAGAGCAAATCTTCTGATTTTTGCATGGCCCAATCAAAATACGATTTAATCATAGGTAAATAGATTATTTCAAATTCGCAACCTGCTATAGAGAGAAGCCTTGCTCTGCCCTTAATGATGATTTGAGAAATCATCTCTAAGGATGTGAAGATTGTCTTTGGTGACCTGTAAGAAAGAAAAACCCATTCAATTATTAACAAAGGATCATTTTGAGAGGAATCCCATTGGAAAATGAGGCCATACTGTCTCAGCGTTTCTCCTAGAACTGCAAGGAAAAAAGGTTTACGTGGAATATAGCTATGAGCTTGTCTATTTTGCAGAACATCGGCAATGTTCTCCAAAGCTTTGCTAGTTTTAGGAGTAGGAGATCTGGGGGATGATTTTTTGGCTCCCTCAGTGGTTGTTGGTGCCAGTGGCGACCTGCGCAGCGATGAGATGCAGGTCCCGCTGCCTCTGAGGAGCCATCTTCTGGCTCTCGTCTTGGTCCTTTTCGACCTCCCTGGGTGCCTCGATCGCGGGCAGCACCCGGCGGGCTGAAGTGGCCGGGCTGGACCCCGCAGGGCTGCCGGCTCCAGTGCACCTTGGGCATGCCGGCGCCGCTGCACAGGGATAGGTGCCGGGCCGTGGAGGATGCTCTTGTGTAAAACTGGTTCTTTAATTTCGTGAGGGGGGATGGGAACCCCCATTCTGGGACTGCTGGGCTGCTGGAAATCTGATCCCTGTGGGGATTCTTCCAAACCAGGAGGCAGCACCGGAGAATTCCCGGGGCTAGGTATTTCTTTCTGGGTTGAAAAATCTCCATTCCCGGGGCAAGACCTGGCGTTATTCGGAAACATTTCTACTTGGTTTTCGGGGTTTCCTGGCTTTGGAATAAAGCAATTCCCCTCTCTCTCCGAGATATCGTTAGTTTCGTCTGCCTCTCCTGCTGCATGGGCAGCTGGTGTTTTCTTCTCCCCCTCCCCTTCCCTTGCGGTTGGAGAGGCCGGCTGGGCCTGCTCGGAGGGACGCGGCTGCGAGGGTGCGGGTGGAACGGGGCAGGGGCAGGGGCTCCGCGGTGGGGCATTCGCGGCGAAGATTTCTACAAGGACTCGGCAAGTGGGGAGAAGTTCCGCTGCTGTTTTGTCACGCCGAGAGATAGCATTGTATAATTTAACCCCCACAGATTCCCAAAAGTCTCTGGTGTAGAAGGCTTCAGAGTCAGCATTTGGGATACGAGTTATAGTCCATTTAAAAAGCGCTTTGAGCTCTCGCTTAGGCAAGGATTTTGGACTTGATTTAACTAATGTTTTTAAATGCTGATACACATCTCTCCGAGGAACAGACTTATTCTGCCCCATTATTCCCGGTGCTCACCTGCTGTCCAGCTATGCAGCAGGCGCTGTATATAGAGGCTCCGATCCAGGCACTGTCCAGCAGCAGCTTCTGTCCGGGCCCCGGTCACCCTCGTTTCAGGTGCCTAATCCGTGCGGCCGCTTTTTACTGAGTTCACCGAGAGGTCTCTTACTGCTAATAAGTCCGAGTTTGCCAACTAAAACGTGGGCGCCACTGTAAGAGCCTAAATGAGAGATGCGGGACTCCAGGTGGCTCTTCCAAAACGCAGTTTATTACATGCAAGATGTTAGAGCAGTCCAGGGTCGTGGGCGACAGAGCCTGAGCCTACAGCTGTCAGCTGCAGCTGCAGGCAGGCCTGGAGACCCTTAGTTTAGGTTACAAATGCATTATATACTTTTCTCTCCTGAGCATCTTAATACAGTAGAACCAATCTATACCTTAACTTTTATCTATAGCCTATCATAACTAATACAATTACCATATTCATGTTAGTATTCTCCAATCACTAAAGGTTAGTACATTACAGTTTAAGCTAGAAGTTGTTCTTCAGTTTTCTTGCAGTGGAAAATTCTGAGACCTTTTTTCTACTTGCAACATTTGCTGACTTGTTTGCCTGTGCTATCTTTCTGCTTGGTAAAAACATCTTCTTGTTTGAGGTGGATTTATCCTTTGCTCTAAGTCATAAAAACCCCCTTCTAACTAGCATACCCTTTGCCTCCTTGGTTATCCAGTAAGACTGGCTCAGCAATTCTCTTCTTCTATATCAAAACTTGCTTCCATCTCTATTCCTTCCTCAGCTTCTACATTCAAAAATCTTTCTGCTAAGCATACATATCTGTGAGACTTTCTTGTCAAACTTTCATCCTTCCCAACAGAGGGGTAAGGACAACCTGCATTTCTTACTGTGAGGGATATGATTACCAAAGATGAAGAATGGGCTGAGGTACTTCACCCCTTCTTTGCCTCAGTTTTCAACAATAAGACAGGCCATCCTCAGGACAAGTGTTCTCCTGAGCTGGTAGATGGGCACAGGGAGCAGAACAGCCCCTGGAATCCAGGAGGAAGCAGCTGGAGACCTGCTGAGCCACTCAGGTGCTCACAGGTGTCTCTGGGATCAGAGGGGATCCATCCTAGAGGGCTGATGGAGCTGGTGGATGATCTCCCCAGGCTCCTCTCCATCATTTACCATCAGTCCTGGATCAGCAGGGAGGTCCCAGAGGACTGGAGGTGCCAGTGTGAGCCCATCCCCAAGAAGGGCTGGAAGGAGGATCTGGGGAACTCCAGGCCTGTCAGCCTGACCTGGGTGCCTGGCAGGGTTATGGAACAGATCACCTTGAGAGCCATCACAGGGCACCCACAGGATGGCTGAGGCATCAGAGCCAGCCAGTGTGGATTTCAGTATCTGCACTGATGATCTCTGTGAGGGGATTGAGTCCAGCATCAGCAAATTTGCAGATGACACCAAGCTGGGTGTGAGTGTGGATCTGCTGGAGGGTAGGAGGGCTCTGCAGAGGGACCTGGACAGGCTGGATCCAGGGCCCAAATCCAGCAAGGTGAGGTTGAACAAGTCCCAGTGCCGGGTCCTGCACTTTGGCCACAACAACCCCTGCAGTGCTACAGGCTGGGGACAGAGTGGCTGGAGAGCAGCCAGGCACAAAGGGACCTGCAGGGACAGATGGACAGCAGGCTGGACATGAGGCAGCAGTGTGCCCAGGTGGCCAAGACGGCCAATGGCTCCTAGCCAGGATCAGGAATGGTGTGGCCAGCAGGAGCAAGGCAGTGATTCTTCTCCAGTGCTGGGCACTGGTGAGGCCACACCTTGAGTGTGTCCAGTTCTGGGTCCCCAATTTAGGAAGGACATGGAGGGGCTGGAGCGTGTCCAGAGAAGGCCAAAAAGGCCAAAAAGGGGTCTGGAGGAGAAGTTTGGTTGAAAGCACATGAGGGAGCGGTGGGTAAGTTAACTGGATGATGCTCTGGGTAGACAAGGAAGTGTTAGGGTGCAGGTTGGACTTGGTGATCTCAAATGTTTGTCACAATAAACCAGAGTGGTTTCCCTGGAGTCCCCCAGACCTTGCTGGCCCCAGGGGCTGATGGCATTTGTGCTCCCTCAGGTTCATGTCCCCACAAGCAACAGCCTGGGGGTGCTCCTGCCTGCTCTGTGCAATGCAAACGGGCTCCTGTGCCAGTGCTGCCGTGGCTGTGCCTGCAAGGATGGGGCACCTCTGTGAGCTGGGGGAGAGGCCAGGGCTGCAGAGGGGGGATGTTGTTGGCAGCTCCATGAGGACGCTCTGGGACGCTGCCCTGGGCTGTGCAGCGCACTGGGGATGGATCAGCCCCTGCTCTGCTGCTCCTTCCCGTCTCCCCCAGGGCCCTTGCAGAGCCCCAGCCATGCTGTTTGCCCCCAGCCTGCCCACGGCCAGCCTGGGGCTGCTCACCCTGGGGCTTTTCTGTGCTGAGCATTGGCCTGGCCGTGTTCTTGAGAGAGCCTGGGCAAGGAGCCTGCAGCCCCCAGGGCCTGGCCTGAGGCGTCAGCGCTGCCCCAGCAGTGCCCATGGCCTGTCCCTGCTGCAGCCCCGGCACTGCCACCCCCAGGACTGTGCCCGGCCCCGAGAGCACTCAGGCCCTGCAGCAACACCAGGGCCACCAGGGCAGCGGGGCAGGGCCACAGCAGCAGCACTGGCAACACCGAGTGCTGCTGCTGCTGGGCACAGCTGCTGTGCCAGCACTGATCTGCCCCCAGCTCTGCACACAGACATTGCTGCTGCAGCTCCAGAGAAGGCAAAAGAAGGGCATCTTTGCAGAAAACTTTGCAGGGAGATCCTTTAGTTCCTTTAAAGCCACCAACAGCGCAGCCCCCCTACACAGAAAAGGTAGAGAGAAATAAAACAAGAAATGGCACAGACAATTACCTTTATTTGTGGACATGAAGAAACTAAAACAAAGCACAAAATACCCATAACCAAACTAACAAGATGTATCAAAAATTGCTTTTATTACAAGTGATTTTGTGACATTGTCCATCAGTTTAATGTTCCTGAAAACATCCAGTCATCAGTCTCCACACTGCAGCCTTGAGGTCTTTGTTCCTCACGCTGTAGATGAGGGGGTTCAGGGCTGGAGGCACCACTGAGTTCAGAACTTACAGGACCAGATCCAGGGATGGGGAGGACATGGAGGGGGGCTTCAGGTGGGCAAATATGACACTGCTCAAGAGCAGGGAGACCACAGCCAAGTGAGGGAGGCAGGTGGAAAAGGCTTTGTGTCGTCCCTGCTGAGAGGGGAACCTCAGCACAGCCCTGAAGATCTGCACATAGGAGAAAACAATGAACACAAAACAACCAAAAGCTAAACAGATAGAAAACACAAGAAACCCAAATTCTCTGAGGTAGGATTTCGAGCAGGACAGTTTGAGGATGTGTGGGATTTCACAGAAGAACTGGCCCAGGGCATTGCCCTGACACAGAGGCAGGGAAAATGTATTGGCTGTGTGCATGAGAGCATTGAGGAAGGCACTGGCCCAGGCAGCTGCTGCCATGTGGGCACAAGCTCTGCTGCCCAGGAGGGTCCCGTAGTGCAGGGGTTTGCTGATGGACACGTAGCAGTCGTAGCACATGATGGTCAGGAGGCAAAACTCTGCTGAATTAAAAAAAGCAAAAAAGAAGAGCTGTGCAGCACATGCTTTATAGGAGATGGTCCTGGTGTCCCAGAGGGAATTGTGTATGGCTTTGGGAACAGTGGTGCAGATGGAGCCCAGGTTGCTGAGGGCCAGGTGGAGCAGGAAGAAGAACATGGGCGTGTGCAGGTGGTGGCCGCAGGCTACGGCGCTGATGATGAGGCCGTTGGCCAGGAGGGCAGCCAGGGAGATGCCCAGCAAGAGGCAGAAGTGCAGGAGCTGCAGCTGCCGCGTGTCTGCCAATGCCAGCAGGAGGAAGTGCCTGATGGAGCTGCTGTTGGACATTTAGTTGGGCTGCATGTGGGGACCTGTTCATGGAGAAAGGAGAGTGAAATGTTAGAGGAGATACCTGTAACCAAAATCAAAGCCATTTCCCGTACACCCTCCTCTGTAACACACACAGACACCCTTTCATGTTTAAGAGTTCTGATGTTTTCTACTTAAGATCCCCCCATATCTCTGCTGGTATTCTTTGGTATCAGAAATCCTCAGCATTTCTGCTGCCTTCTGGTAGCACAGAGTGAATTTCCTGAGGCAAGGCGATGAGTGGAGACTGAGGGGAGAATGTCTCTCACCTCATGCTGTTTGGAGTTTCTCTGGGCTTTCATTTTTTACAAGTGGAGGATGTTCACACTCCAATGCTTTCCTTAAAGATCACCAGATGCTGCTGAGAGCAGATGGATCCACCACAGCCCAGCTCCACATGTGTAGCCCAGGACTCACGTTGTTTGTTTCACCATCCCAGCAGCATTTTCAGTGTCAGAACATCTCTCTCCATAAACCTTATAACTCAGAGATGCTCTAGGACAGGTTTGCATCCTGGACTGAAGCTCCCAGCTTGGACTGAAATCTCAGGGAGACTTCCAAGTGTCCTTATGCTGGCATTGGATGAAGGAAGATGCAGCTCCTTGCCTGGCTGCACTGACAGCATTGCCCAGAGCCGGGCACTGGGCACAGCGTCACCCTGAGCCAGCTGTGCCCCCTCCCAGAGCCCCCAGGGCCGGGCAGCTGCTCCCAGCCCTGTGCTCTGCAGAGGCAACTGGGCCCGGGGCTGCAGAGCTGCCCCACGGCTCTGCTGCAGCTCTGCCTGCACAGGAGGGGCTTCACACCTTGGAGCCCCAGCCCTGAGGGCAGAGGCTTGGCTGGGGGACAGGAGGGAGGGGCCTTGTTCAGAGGGAGGGGCTGCACTGGAGGGGATCCTGTGGGCATCTCTAAACTCTCCCTGCCACAGCATTTCTGGGTTTTGTTTTTTCTCCCTCCCTGATCTCTCTGCTTCCTGGAGATTTTCCTCTTGTAGGTGTTTCCCTGTGCCTGATCTCTCCCTGCCAGCACTCACAGACCCCAAATCTCTGTGTGCTCTCCTTGGCCTGACAGAACCCTGCCTGTCTGCAGGGCACTGGCTGGGGGCAGATTCTGTTTGCAGCTTGGAGAACGGACAGCTCAGACTGAGCCTGATGGGTCCAGCAAAGGTGATGCTGCTGCTGTCCATGGGCAGAGTGGCTGAAAGCACATTAGGGATCTCCTGTGAACCTACTGATCACTAAAAGCAACAGTTCAGATATCTCAGGAACATGTCAAAATTCATAATCAAGCTTTTAATATTTTGGTCCCAATCCCAGACATTCTCCAAGAGTAGGAAACTGAATAGAAACATTAGGAAATTTCCTCATATTTATCAAAATCCTTGTCTTGGAAATGTTATACAACTGCTCAGAACCCCTCAGCATGTCAGAGCTTCATGAGCATTTCACCTCCCCTGCACCAGAAATATTCAGAGATGTACTCACAGGGTCTGCAGGTGTTGCTTAAACTTGAACCCCTGGTGCGAGGACACGAGGCTTGACTCCATGTTGGTCAGAAGGCTGATTTATTATGATATATATTATACTAAAATACTACATTATAACCATACTAAAAAGCACAGAGAGAAGAAGATCAGAAGGCTACAAAGACAAGAATAGAACAAGAATGAATAACAAAAATCCTGTGACTGCTCACAGCCTTGGCACAGGTGGCTGTGATTGGTCACTGATTGAAAACAATCCACATGGACCAATGGAAGATGCACCTGTGGCACTCCACAGCAGCAGATAGTTATTGTTTACATTTCTTTCCTGAGGCCCTCAGCTCCTCAGGACAGGAAAAATCCTAGCAGAGGCTTTTTCACTAAAAATCCTGGCAACATCTCACCCTTTTAAATTATTAAATTAAATAGAAAAAGAAATGTTTGCAATTTCTTCTACTAGGGCTTTGCAGAAGAGAGAACAACACCTCTTGAGGTTCATCTGTTGCCAATCAAAATCTCAATCATCTGCTGATGTGGAATGGCCAAGGAAATTCTTCACCTGTAAAACATTCAGGGAAATTCTTCACCTATCAAACATCTAATTATATCATATCACTAAAACAATCTTAAAAAATAAGAAAATGCAAAAAACATGCAGAGAAAGTTCATTGTTTCAAGTCCAAACAGCTGAGTTTCAGGACAGAGTCCATGGACTGAAGATGTTCCTCTTTGACATCTCTGGAAGTCCCCTTTGGTCCTGAAACAGGCTTGCAGAATTCTGAAACAAAGAACTGCTAAAGAAAACAAGAATTATGCAAAATTCATTGACAGTCATGAAACAATTCAGAGAAAATTTCTGGAATGCCCTGGCCACAGCCCTTCATTGAACCACTTGGGCTGAGGCTAATTTTCGGCTTTTCAATGCTTTTGAGCTGCTAGCTCTTTCCACTTTTCTTTTTTTTTTTTTTTTTTTTTTTTTTTTTTTTTTTTTTTTTTTTTTGCAAAGGAAGAAGAGTAGCAGCAGCAGAGCGTCTCTAGGACCTTTGGGTGGCCCTGGTCCTGGTGGATGGACCAGAGAACCCAGACCTGGCTCACAGAATGGTGGCCCAGGTCCCTGTGGGGAAAGCAAAGTCCCCAAACCCAGCACTGGACGGGGCAGTGGCCCCGGCCCAGGGAAATGAGCCAAACGGCCCAGAACCAGCCCGTGAGGCGGGCTCTGTGTGCTCAGAACCTGGCAGGACCATGCTGCCACTGTCTTCAGAGCAGAAATGACCCACTGCTTCCTCCCCCCAGCAGCACCGGTGCACACCGGCAGCTCAGGAAGCGAAGCATTCTCAGAAATTGTCATCCCAGATCTGAGGGTTTCTTGTCCCCAGAGCAAGCGAGCAATGCTTGCTTTGCTCTGTGCCTCTTGCTCCTGCAATGCAAATGCCACTGCTCCTGCTTTCTGCCCCTCGGCACCACCCCCATCCCCACTGGGCTGGGAACCAGAGGCAGATGCCACAGGAGCCAACTCCCCCACGCCGCTGGGGCGCTCGGGGGGAGGCAGGCACCCCAACCCCCAGGGAGAAGCCCCCGACCACACGCGAAGTGACCCAGAAACCATACTGATTTTGAACACAGCCAGCTGAACTGCTCCTGCAGTTAGCTGGAGGGCCGTGCCTCCTCCACGGAAGGACAGGCTCTTCGCAGGGTCTGATGCGAATGACAGAGCTTCGGAAACCAGCGGGACAACTGGGGTGGGTGGTGCGGGCAGCACGGGTGCTGGTGTCGACTCTTGAATCGATCCTGTGGGCTCAGCACCATTCTCGGCAAGCTCTTGCACTGCAATTGGGTTGGCTGGAAGCAGCGGGACTGGCACGGGCCGCGGGGGCGCATCCCCCGCCGGGCTGGGCGCAGCGGCCGAGTCTGGACAGTACAGTGCAGGGGCAGACATCAAGGCCGGCTGAGCTGGCCCGGGCAGCGGCAGGGCCACAGGCAGAGCCGCAGGGTCCGGTGCCTCCCGTGGGGCTGGCTGGGGCGGAATCGGTTCTGCACCCTCCCGGAGTGGGGGGAGCGGAGAATGCAGCGGTGGAGTGGGCGGAGCCGGCCTGGAAAGCGGCGGAGCCGGCTCCCCATCCCTCCCAAGAGAAAGAGCAGGGGGGAAAGGCAGCTCTGTCTGCTCATGCTCCAAGGGAGCGGAGGAAAACTTTTGCTCAGCCGTGGGCAATGCAGGGGGCTGCGAACCCACGGTTCGTCTTCTTCGAGAGGCTCCTCTCGTGCCGAACCTGGTGGGAACGGAGCGCGACCGCGCCACCGAGTCACGATGTCCTCCGCAGCCTCCCTTTTTTCCAAAATACAGAAAAAAAGCCATACGTGCACTCCATACATTATTGGGGGTGTAACACCCTGGTCCATTGTCCACTTAAAAGCAGTGCTCATGAACTCCCAAAGATCTAAATCAAGGGAGTATATGATATTTGTAAAAAATCTATGAAATTTTGCCCATCTGAAAAACTCATAACACAGTCTCTCCCACTGACAATAATTAACTCCGTCCTCGCGTCCCCATCTGTGCCAGAATTTAATAACTTTCTCCTCTGACGCAGTAAACGGAACCTGAGCTTCCGAAGGTACATTTTCCCAACTTTCCTCCCACCTTCTGCAAATGGCAGGATCTTCAGGAAGGGAAAAAATAACAGTACCTTTAGACAGTGTCCTTGTGGATCCATCTGTGCAGCTCTGCTGCTCTGTGGTCTCTGGACACAATGTCCAGGAAAGTCCAACATGTTCTCCTGTTTGCCTTGGCTGTGAACTCTGCCCATCTTCACGGTCTCATTTCTTCAGCTCCAGTCTGGACTCCGTGGTCACTCTTGGGGTGACCATCAGTTTCACACGTCCAGGGGTCACCAATTCTTAGACAAGAAGCCCTTGTGTGAGGACACGAGGTTTGACTCCATTTTCATCAGAAGGCTGATTTATTATGTTATATATTATACTAAAATACTACATTACAACTACACTAAAAGAACAGAGAGAAGAAGATCAGAAGGCTACAAAGACAAGAATAGAATAGGAATGAATAACAAAAATCCTGTGACTGCTCACAGTCTTGGCACAGGTGGCTGTGATTGTTCACTGATTGAAAACAATCCACATGGACCAATGAAAGATGCACCTGTGGCATTCCACAGCAGCAGATAGTTATTGTTTACATTTCTTTCCTGAGGCTCTCAGCTCCTCAGGACAGGAAAAATCCTAGCAGAGGCTTTTTCCCTAAAATATCATGGCAACAGTGAGATATTACGATCATGAAATATCAGACTGCATGTTGGCGGCAAAGGTAGAGGGGAAGATCAGAATTTCTCCTCCTGACACCAGTAGAAGAATCCAGTAGATCCAGGAAATTCCTGTTCCTGGTGGGAAAACTTTGCCATTTCTTAAAAGTACTCAAGCAACCCAGATAATAAAGGTTTGTTTGTATATTATGAAACTATCAGTTATTTAAACCTGTGCCCCTTTCCAGGCAGACATCAGCTGTGTGCCCATGAACAGGCAGTGCCAATTGTGCCCTGAGGTGTCCAGCTGGGATTGGATCTCTCCGAGAGCACCTAAGGAACAGCAGAGCACCTTGCAAGCTGCAGGTCCCTGCCAGCCCCGCAGGGCTCCTGTCCCATCAACATCTGCTCTGCTCAGTCTGAAACAGGGCCCAGCATGGTGCCGGGATCATCAGAGAGCTGAGGTGTGTGCTGGAATTCCATGCCCTCCCCATCCCGCAGCAGCCCTGCATTTCCCTGCTCCAGCCTGGGTCTCCAGCACAGCCATGGAGGCTCTTTGGGCTCCTGACTGTTCCTGCAGCCCCCAAGGGCAGCTGAGCTCTGCCTGTGGCACAGTCAGCCCTGGCCAGCGCAGGCCATGCTCAGCAATTGCTTGTGTGTGCCTGGCCTTGCTGTCAGCCCCGGCAGCGGCTGCATGGCCCCTTGGTGGCCCTGTGCTGGCCCAGCCATGGTGGCCCAGCCCCTGTGCAGGCCCAGCCCAGGCCAGGAGCATTGCGGCTGGGAACGGCCCCTGTGCCGTGGTGCCCACAGCAGCCTTGGGGCTCTGTGCCCCATGGCCTCCCTGCTGGGCAGCCTCTGCCAGCTCCTGCAGAGCCCCTGGCACCTGTGGGCCTGCACAGACAGCCCTGCCCCGGGCTCTGCCGGCCTCTGGGCCAGCAGAGAGGCCGGCCAGGGCTGGCCATGGCCGGGAACAGGCCCTGAGCCCCGCAGGAGGATGGAGCTGGGCCACAGCCAAACTCAGCTCAGGCCAAAGCTGGGCTCAGCAGCCAGGGCTGACAAGGGCTGGGCACAGAGGCTGGCACTGACAAATGTCCTGGGCCCCCTCCCTGCTCTGTCCCTACCCCCAAGGGCACAGAGCAGCCTCCTCTCTGGGGCACTTGCCTCTTTTCAATGCCTTGCACAGGCGCTGGCCCTGCCCCACAAGGCCTGGGCTGAGTCCTGCCCCTGCACGCCCAGCCAGGCTGAGATGGACACTGATGGTTTCTGGGGCAGGCTCTCTGAGCCCAGCCCAGCTCCCTGCAAGCTCTGCCAGCTGCCCTGAGCTCTGGGCAGCACCAAGGGCCTCTCCCCAGCCCAGCCCAGCCGGCTCTGGCCCCACAGCTCTGCTCAGCCCAGGCTGCTCTGGCCACTGGCCCCACGGCCTCAGCCCCTGCCAAGAGCACAGCAGCAGCTGCAGCTCACACAGGGCTCAGCCCCAGCCATGGGGGAAGGTGCTGGGCCAAGGCCAAAGGAGGCTCCCTGGCTGCCCTGCTCCCCTCTGGCTCAGTTGCTGAGAGCTCTGCAGCCCCTGCTGCCATCCCATGTGCCCAGGGCAGCACAAGAGCCCCGGCCTTGGGGCCCTCAAGAGCTGCTCCTGCTCCAGGCCCAGGGCCCATCCCAAAGCTGGGGCAGCCACAAAGCTGTGCCCACTTCTGTTCATTGCTGCTCTGATGAGGATGGATCCTCAGCCACTTGGAGGTTGATGATGAATTTTCCTACTCCCAAGGCCTCTTCTTTCTTGACCTCTTCAGTTCAGGAATTCAGTGAGAAAAGCTCATAAACATTTGTTCAACATGTCCAAAGAAGAAAAGCCATTTGTAATAACAGAAGTTTTCAAGTTTTCTGTAATTAATTAGACAGATACCTGAAGTGTATTCAAAGTGTATATACTGTCTTGAAAACAATGCAGAGAGAACAGTTTGTTCTGTTTAATTTTTTTTCCTGTTTATAGATTGATATCAGCAATGTCCAGTTGATATTGACCCCCAGCACCTTCTAATGCAGACTGAATAGGTATGAAAATCAAGACCCTTCATGGCTGAGAGTCAATCAGACTGTGTCTCCTGCCCCCTCCCGACCATTTCCCTCATCCAACCCCTGGCACTCCTATGGATCAGGAATGGTGTCACCAGCAGGACCAGCAGAGCAATTCTTCCCCTGTGCTGGGCGCTGGTTGGGCAGCACCTCGTGGGCTGTGTCCAGTTCTGGGACCCCAAATTTAGCAAGAACGTGGAGGGGCTGGAGTGTGTCCAGAGAAGGGCAACAAGGCTGGTGAAGGGTCTTGAGCACAAGTCCTGTGAAGACAGGCTGAGGGAGCTGGAGTTGTTTATCCTGGAGAAGAGGAGGCCCGGGGGAGACAAGGTGGTGTCAGGGCACAGGTTGGACTTGATGATCTCCAAGGTCTTTTCCAACCTTGCTGATTCTGGGATTCTCTGAAACCACCCTTGCAGCAGGTGCAGGATGAGCCCTGGGCCTCCTCTTCAGAAGCTCCAGCAGCCCAGGCGCCTCAGCTTCTCCTCCTAGGCCCAAAGCCCATCCTGTCAGTCCTCAGACCCTCTGCAGCTCCTCCTCATTGCCCAGAACAGGGAGCCCCACAGGCAGACACAGCAGCCCAGATGTGCCCCCCTGGCCTGGGGTGCCTCTGGCAAGGGAGCAGCACCAGGCACTGCAGGAGCCTGCAGACAATTCCTGCAGCACTTGGAGGATGATCCTGTTCCCCAAGGGATGTTCCCATGGTGCCACGTCAGGAACTGCAATGGGGAGTGGGGCCAGAGAGGAAAGGGCAAACAGGGATGGGCTGTTTGCAGGGGAGGGAACAGGGCTGGGCAAGAGGAAGAATTTGGTACAAAAAAAAAAGGGGGGGAAAAAAAGCAAAGGTGAAGCCAAGGAAATGCTCAGGGCAGTTTGGGGGTGGCTGCCAGGCAGCCCTGGCTCTGAGTAATAGCATCTGCAGTGGGACAGGAATCTCCCAGCTAATGGGAACAAACTTTCTGGCTGACTGCAGAGGCCACGACAAAGCTGAGTGGTTTCCCTGGTGTCCCCCAGCCCTTGCTGGCCCCAGGGACTGATGGCATTTGTGCTCCCTCAGGTTCATGTCCCCACAGCAACAGCATCGGGGTGCTCCTGCCTGCTCTGTGCAATGCAAACAGGGGCTCCTGAGCCAGTGCTGCCGTGTCTGTGCCTGCAAGGATGGGGCACCTCTGTGAGCTGGGGGAGAGGCCAGGGCTGCAGAGGGGAGATGTTGTTGGCAGCTCCATGAGGACGCTCTGGGACGCTGCCCTGGGCTGTGCAGCGCACTG
Organism: Passer domesticus; assembly: GCF_036417665.1. Classification (NCBI taxonomy): domain Eukaryota; kingdom Metazoa; phylum Chordata; class Aves; order Passeriformes; family Passeridae; genus Passer; species Passer domesticus. The sequence goes on along the minus strand of NC_087481.1, from coordinate 5,212,837 downwards.
GGGATGGATCAGCCCCTGCTCTGCTGCTCCTTCCCGTCTCCCCCAGGGCCCTTGCAGAGCCCCAGCCATGCTGTTTGTCCCCAGCCTGCCCACAGCCAGCCTGGGGCTGCTCACCCTGGGGCTTTTCTGTGCTGAGCATTGGCCTGGCCATGTTCTTGAGAGAGCCTGGGCAAGGAGCCTGGAGCCCCCAGGGCCTGGCCTGAGGCGTCAGCGCTGCCCCAGCAGTGCCCATGGCCTGTCCCTGCTGCAGCCCCGGCACTGCCACCCCCAGGACTGTGCCCGGCCCCGAGAGCACTCAGGCCCTGCAGCAACACCAGGGCCACCAGGGCAGCGGGGCAGGGCCACGGCAGCAGCACTGGCAACACCAAGTGCTGCTGCTGCTGCTGGGCACAGCTGCTGTGCCAGCACTGATCTGCCCCAGCTCTGCACACAGACATTGCTGCTGTAGCTCCAGAGAAGGCAACAAAAGGGCATCTCTGGAGAAAACTCTGCTGGGTGATCAATTAGTTTGTTTAAAGTCATTGAGAGAACAATTCCTTGTTGACAAAAGCTGGGGCTGCTCTAAATTAGGAGAGAAACGTAATGAGAAATGGTACAAACAAGTACATTTCTTTGTGGTCAGTATTAATAAAAGTAATACAAAAGAACAAACCCACAACAAAACTAACAGGAATTATCAAAGATTACTTTTATTAGGAGTGGTTTGCAGAAACTCTCCAGCAGTTTAATGTTCCTGAAAGTATCCATTCATCATTCTCCACACTGCAGCCTTGAGCTCCTGGTTCCTCAGGCTGTAGATGAGGGGGTTCAGGGCTGGAGGCACCACCGAGTACAGAACTGACAGGGCCAGATCCAGAGATGGGGAGGAGATGGAGGGAGGCTTTAGGTGGGCAAATGTGCCAGTGCTGAGGAACAAAGAGACCACAGCCAGGTGAGGGAGGCAGGTGGAAAAGGCTTTGTGCCGTCCCTGCTCAGAGGGGATCCTCAGCACAGCCCTGAAGATCTGCACATAGGAGAAAACTATGAACACAAAACAACCAAGTGCTAAACAGGCACTAAAAGCAATTAGCCCAATTTCCCTGAGGTGGGATTTGGAGCAGGAGAGCTTGAGGATCTGGGGGATTTCACAGAAGAACTGGCCCAGAACATTGCCATGGCACAGGGGCAGGGAAAATGTATTGGCCGTGTGCAGTAGAACATTGAGGAAACCACTGGCCCAGGCAGCTGCTGCCATGTGGGCACAAGCTCTGCTGCCCAGGAGGGTCCCGTAGTGCAGGGGTTTGCAGATGGACACGTAGCGGTCGTAGCACATGATGGTCAGGAGGCAAAACTCTGCTGAGATGAAGAACAGATAGAAAAAGAGCTGTGCAGCACATCCTGTGTAGGAGATGGTGGTGGTGTCCCAGAGAGAATTGTGCATGGCTTTGGGGACAGTGGTGCAGATGGAGCCCAGGTCGCTGAGGGCCAGGTTGAGCAGGAAGAAGAACATGGGCGTGCGCAGGTGGTGGCCGCAGGCTACGGCGCTGATGATGAGGCCGTTGCCCAGGAGGGCAGCCAGGGAGATGCCCAGCAAGAGGCAGAAGTGCAGGAGCTGCAGCTGCCGCGTGTCTGCCAATGCCAGCAGGAAGAAGTGGCTGATAGAGCTGCTGTTGGACATTTGCTGTGACTTGGCATGGGAATCTGTAAAAAAATAATCATGGAATACTTGGGTTTGGACAGGACTTTAAGTATCCCAGTACAGCTTGGGTGCACTTTCCCCCCATTGCCTGCCCAGGGCTCTGCTGCCTGGAGCTGTCCCTGCCAGCAGCTGCTTCCCTGTGCCCAGGGCTGGGCCCTGCCAGTGCTGCCAGAGCCCAGCCCAGCCCTGGGGGCTCAGCTCTGCCCTGCAGACCCCTCCCAGCTCTGGCACTGCCCAGGGGCAGCTCTGGCTCTGTAGGCTGTGATGGCATTGTCAAAGGAAACCGAAGTAGGCTGGAAAAGCAAGCCTGATTCTGCCTGTGCTGATTTCTGTCACTGCCTAGTTAATAACCATCTGGAAAAAAAAATTATTTTTCTCACCCTCAAGTGAGAGATGAATATCTGTTTGCAATTTACAATCCAGACAACTCAGAGCAGTAGATTAAAATCACAGGATTTTCTCTTTTATGCAGCCCCTTCCTCGCTCTGCTTCTGATATTATCTCATTCAAAATGTTCTGCAGTTAAATGTCATGCTGAGAGCAGTCCTGAACAATGCAGCATCCTCACCACACAAGGAGAACACTTCCAACCCTTACCAGCTGTCTCCTGCCACCCAGATCTTGTCCCCCAGTGCTGGCAGCAGCTCCCCGGGCTGGCTGAGAGCTGTCCCTGGCAGGCAGCAGAGTCCCTGCCCCAGCACAGCGCCCTGGGCTGCAGGAGCCTGCTCTGCAGGACAGCCCTGGGCACCCCTGGCTGCTCTGCACAAGAGAGAATCAGAGAATGTACTCACAGAGTCTGTAGGCATTGGGATGTTCCAGCTTTAGGAGATCACTCCAGGAGCTGCAGCTGCATTGTCCTGCAGCCAGAGGTTCCTGTGCCAAGGGCTGGCAGGGATTCTGCCCCAGGCACTTCCCAGCACCTTCCCAGCCCTGACTGATTGAAGCTCTCTGTGCCTCTGGGCTGTGCCCGGGCTGGCTGCAGGCAGTGCCCCAGCCCTGCTGGGCTGGCAGAAGAGCTGCTCATCAAGAGAAATGTGCTTTTGAAGCTCTTCTTGCTTACCAGGAGCTGCCTCTGTGCCAGGAGCCCAGCCCAGCTCAGCAGCACAGACACAGCAGCAGGACTTTAATGACCCTCTGGGGCTTTGTGCTCAGGCCCTGAACATCAGTCCCTCAGAGGCAGCTGAAGAAACCTCTCCAGAACTCCAAGGCAGAATCCAACTCCAAAGTTTCTTGGACTTTTAATGGGTCCCACTGAGGGACACCACTGAGAAAGTGTCCCCAGGCCCCAGGCAGAGCAGAGAACTGGAGGCACTGATGACAGGTGGGGACAAAGAGAAGCCAAGTCTTGGTGGCCTGGGGCACAGCAGGGTCTGTGCCAGCAAGGGCTGGGAGGAGACACCTTGTCCTGAGGCCCTGGGGCCTCCTGGCACAGCCCCAGCCAGGCTGGGCACTGTCAGCCCCTTGTCCTGCCCTCAGCATCCCCCCCTAGCCCACATCCCAGTGGCCTCAAGGATCTGCTGGAAGGAGTCCCTGGGGAGCCTTGCTCAGCAATGGCCCTGGGGGCTCCTGAATGCTCCCAGCAACTGCAGGGTTTTCAAAGGACTTTGGGTTTTGCTTTTGCCTTGGCTATTCTGAGAGTTTTGTGCAATCATGGCCTCCAATTATCTGCTGTAATTAGTCCCTGGAGAGGCTTTGTCAGGAGCAACACTCAGTGGGGCTCATTAATACTTCAAGGTACTTCAGTTATTTTAACATAGTTGGTGTTTCCCTTTTGATACAGACTCTGTGAGAATTTGTGCAATCATGGCCCCAATTATCTGCTTTAATGAGTCCCTTGAGAGCTTTGTACTGACACTCAGTGGGGCTCATTAATACTTTGAGATACTCAAGGTTTTTAAAGTACTTTGAATTTTCCTTTTCACACTGAGTCTTTGAGAAGTTTGTGTGCCATCCTGGCTTCCAGTTCTCTTCTCCAATAAGTCCATGATCAGCCTGTGTTGGGGATTAGTAGGACCCATTCATGACTTGACATACCTGGGGTTTTCTTCTGACTTTGACTCCTGGACAGGTTTGTACAATCTCCTCTCAGGTCCTGACGTTCCAGGGCTCAGCTCCAAATGCACCACGGGGCTTGTTAGCATCAAGCAAGTCCTGACAAACCATGGCTCTGTCTTGATTTCCCTCTGCTCTAGTGCTGTTCATCAGGAAGGTTTCCTCCTGCAGAAATATTTCAAAAATTTTCTAGTAAATATGTATTCCTATTTTAAATGATGTCTTTTATTATTTTTCTCATTACACAAGAGGTGATTGAAGCATTCTGTGATTGATATTGATCCAGGGACTCTCCTAAGGAGGTCTGGCCTGTTCTGAGAAGCTGTGCCTTGAGCTCTGACCCAGTGTCAACAACCTTGCTCCACATTCCCCATCCCCATCCTGTCTCTCCTCACTCACTTGGGATCTGCTTTGCTTGGAGATCTGACTGCACACAGCCAAAGAGGGATTTTGTCTTTTTAATTCTTTGAAGCAATCTAAAACTCTTGAGTTTCTCTGTAGAAAACATAGACCCTCTTCAAGTCTGTGCCAAGCCCAAGGTGCCACCAAGGTGCCAGCATGGCCACTCCAGACCTGCCCTGGGCCAGCTGTGAGGGTGGATCATCATCCCAGCCTGCATTGGGCCATTGCAAAAACCAAAATTCTGCTTAATTTGATGTGATTTCTGTTAGGGACCGGACACCGTCGTACCACAGATACAATATTTTCTAAAATGTCCTTGTTGACCACACCAGAAACAGATTTTTGGGCCCTGTAATTGTTGCTGGGGCCCCTTAAAGGGGAATGGCATGGCCACTAGGGCCTCTGCAACTCCTTGCCCAATGGCCTGGGCTTGTATGGCCGCTACGTGTTCTGCTGTCCTGAGGCAATTACAGCCTCAATCATCTGCAGGAGTGTGGGTTCCATCTCTAGTGGAAGGACACGCAGCCCTTTCTTACATTCCAGGTTGGCATTGGCTACCCCCAATGATTTTAGTAATTCATTTTGAGTCTTTTCATCCCAGACTTGTTTCTCTAGTGCCTGTTTAAGGCAATCAATCAATTTCATGCAGGGCTCTCAGGGTTCTTGTCTTATGTTTACATAGTCCAAACTGGGGGTGCTACCATCCGGTACCCGGATTAATGCTTTCAAAGCCATCTCTTTTATATCGTCCAGTACTTCTCTGGGGATACCTGCTGCTTGATCATCTGGCAGGCTGTGTTGTCCTTTTCCAGCTAAATGGCTGATTGTCAATTGCGCCCTTGCCTCATTATTAGCATAGTCTGCTATTAATTGATTTAGTAATCACTTCCATCCCCCTTTCCCACAGGGTGTATTCTGTAGGTGACAAAAACATGGTCATAATATATTTTAAATCACAGGGGGTTACATGTGCTGTGAACATGGCCCTCATTAGGCTATTAAAACAAGGTGAGTCCTGCCTCTAGTCTTTAGCTGCCCTACAGAGCTCCTTGATTTCCCCGTAAACCTGTGGCTGATACCTGGGATTCTGCTCCCTTCTTTCATCATGTCCTGGGGCAATGAGGAGTTTCAAGACTATTTGCCAGTCTCCTTCCTTAACTGCTTCCTTCCAGATCCTTTCCCAGGGATCTTCTAGCCTTGAGGGGAGAGGTGGCTCTGGGGAATCCAAAGTGTCTTCTGGGGAGGAAGAATAACTTGGAGCAGAAACACTTGGATTAGAAATAGTGTGACAGTTTGGCTTAGTATCCTTGACCATGGGGTTTATGTTGTTGCCGAAGGGTGAGTAAAGGGTGCTGCCATTTTGTCATTTTCGGGAGCTGTGGCCCAGGGTGGAGGTGGAATGAATGACAGTGGAGGTGTGACCTGCAGTTACAGGGGTGGAGTCTGGAGGTTCATTCAGAGTGGAAGAGAAGGTTGTGGTAGCAGGAGGTGGAGGAGCCAAGATGGAGGGAGGATGGCCAGGCTCCCGAGCCACATTCGGACTTCTTCCATCTTGGGTCTCCAGGGCACAATGCTCCAAGACAGCGTGGCCATTGCCATCTTGGACCATCATGGAAAGTCCAAGAAAGGCAGGTTTCGGGGGAGGTCCCGGGTTAGGAGTGACTGATGGATCAAGTTTTCGACTCAGAGCTTGCTGGTGAAGGGTCTCAAGGATGGTGTAGAAGAAGGGGCGCATGCGGGTGCAACGGGGTCCCTTTTGATCGAAAGGTTCTACAATTTAAATCCCACAGAGTCACAAAATTCAGTAGTATGGATATCGTCAGCATAAGTGTCTGGAAAATTTTGAATGATCCACCTCACGATTGATTTTAATTTGTTCTTTGAAAATATTTTGTCATGATCAGTGAGAATTAACTTAAAGTGTCCATACAAGCTCCTTTCTACTTTGGACAACTGACCACCCATTTTTCTCCTTCTCCACTTTGGGGGGAACAGCCACCGGAATGCCCCAAATCAATTACGGGATGTGGATCCGTATTTGAAAAAGACGGTGACAAAATAGGCGATAAATATCCTGCATTTTCCCAAACCCACCTGAAATCCTCCACAGGAAGAAACCGTCATCGTCCCCACCAATGCTGGCTCAGGTCCCTCAAAGTGATGGGAAATCCACTGGGCCCACAATCCACAATCCCGGGGAGCACTGGCCTATCTGTCAGCTAACCCCAGCTGATGTAACTGAATGTCAGGGTCCCTGCTCAGGGGCCAGATGTCACAGTGAGGGTGGCTGCAACAAACCTCTCTGGTTCCCTGACTCAAGAGTGAAGTTGGCAAAAATGAAAAGGAGTGGGTTCAATGGAATTGCCCCAAAAGAACTTCAATTATGGGGTGAAAAACAATAAACATGGAGAAGTTGAGCACAGCATGAAGGGCAGGATCCAAAGACCTGAGATAAAGGGAAAGCAACAACATATACACTTGGGGCTAGAGAACTAGAACAATACTCATATAGGGGAAACAAGTAACCAGTAGGGAAGCAGAACTTGGACAACTGAACTTAACAACACTAAAGGCTTATGGGAGAACTCCCAATCTCATCCTAAGTTAAACAAATGATTCCCAGGGCTTGAACCTCACGCTGGGTTCTTTTGGAGTAAAATCTGGCTGACTCCGAGTTACAGCCGGGCTAACTCCCACACTGCTGCTTTGCACTGGCCCCTTGGGACCGTGGGGCCCAACAGAGCCACAGTGATGTCCTTGGTTCCATGAGGCTCCACAGTGTCACAATGCCCCTGCATTTCACAAGGCCACCAAGTGTCACACTGGTCTTCATAAGAAGGAAACCACAGAACCCCCATGTTTCAGGAGCTGATGAATGGCAGCCACCAGAGGCTAAGGCAAGCCTGACCTGTTTGTCCTGGCAGGTTTGTCTGGGAGCAACCCTTGGATATTCAAAATTATGAATGTGGAATCCTAATTTCAGACATTTGTGCCTGGAGAAGGAGGATTTTTTCCACAGAAAGAAAAACATAGAGCCCTTTCCAGTGTTTGGAAAACAGGTCAGTGCTGGCACTCAGGAATTAAAGACCATCCAGATCTGTCTCCTCTGGCAGCTTATGTCTGGCAGCAATCCTTGGATACACAGAAATTCGAAGGTGGATCCTAATTTTGGCCATGGATACCTGGAAAAGATGGACAGTTCTTTTCCATACAAAGGAAAGCCCAGAGCCCCAGTGTTTCAGGGGCAGATGGGAGTGGCCTTCCACATTCCAAGGTCAGCCAGACCTGTCAGGTGACTCCTGGGAGGGCAAGACATCCAGACCTATTTTGTGTTCTCTTGGTTCCATAGGGCCCTGCAGTGTCACATGGCTCTATGCTTCCATGAAGTCTTGCAACATCACAGTGGTTCTCTTGCTTCCATGATGTCCTGTTGCATCATAATGGCCCCTTGGTTACACAAGTTCTTAAGGATCTTAATGGTCTCCATGGTTCCAAAAGGCCCCACAGTGTCATAATGGTCTTTGTGTTCCATGAAGCCCTGCTGTGTCACCATGGCCGCTTGGTTCCGTTGGGGCCCAGTAGTGCAACAATGGTTCCACAGCTTCCCACAATGTCACAATGACCCCTTCCCTCCATGAGGCCCGGCAGGGTCACAATGGCTCTTTGGTTCCCTGGGACCCCACACTGCCACAATGATTCCATAGGGCCTTGCAGTGCCACAATGGTCTCCATGGATCCATGGTGCCCCACAGGATCACAACGGCCCTTTGGCTCCATGAGGCCCTGAAATGCAACAATGGCCTCTTGGTTCCACAAAGCCCTGCTGCTTCACACTGGCCCCTTGGGGCCATGCAGCTCAACAGAACCGCAGTGATGTGCTTGGTTCTGTGAGGCTCCACAGTGTCACAGTGGTCCCTTGGATCCATAGTGCTCTGCAGTGTCACAATGCCCCTGCATTTCACAAGACCCAAAAGCGTCACAATGATCTCCATGGTTCCTCAAGACACTACAGTGTCACAATGATCCCCTTGGTTCCACAAGTTCCTACAGTGTAACAATGCCCTTTGGCTCCACAATGCCCCACAGTGTCACAGTGGTTTCCACAAGAAGAAAACAGGCAAGCCCCAGGGGCAGATGAGAGGCAGTCACCAGAGGCCAAGGCTAACCAGACTTGACTGTATTGGCAGATTTTGTCTGGGAGAAAGCCTTGGATATAGGGAATTTTAGAGGTGCAATCCTAATTTAAGCCATGGGAGCCTAGACAAGAAAGATAGTTCTTTTCCATAGGAAGGAAAGCACGGAGCCCCAGTGCTTCACAGTCAGATGGGAAGTGGCCCTTGACATGGCAAATTCAGCAGGACCTGTCAGACAGGCCCCAGGAGGCCAAAGCAGGCAGACCTGTTCCATGTTCCGCTGATTTCATGGGTCTCCACACCATCACAATGGTCTTCTTGATTCCATGAAGTCTGGCAATGTCACAATGGCTTCTTGGTTTCATGAGCCCCAACAGAGTCATAGTGGTCCCTTGGCACCATGCGGCCCTGCTGTGTCACAATGGCTCCTCGTTTCTATGAGCTTCCACAGGGCCCCTGAACTGCACAATGGTTTCCTTGATTCCATGCAGTTCCACAGTCCCACCACAGTTTCCTTGGACCCGCATTGTCACAAGTGACCCTTGGTTCCATGAGGTTCCGTACTGTCACCATGGTCGCTGTCAGAGTCTGGATGAGATCGATGTCCCGAGACACCTCGGGATGCTCGGAATGCCCGTATGGGGCCAGGGCCGGGTCAGGCCTTGGGTTGTGGTGGGACAGAGCCCCGTCCCCAGCCCTGGCAGAGCTGTCAATCACACAGCAGGGGCGGTGCTATCCCAGCTGTGATTGGCAGCAGAGCAGGTGTTGATGGGACAGGAGCCCTGCGGGGCTGGCAGGGACCTGCAGCTTGCAAGGTGCTCTGCTCTCCCTCAGGTGCTCTCAGAGAGATCCAATCCCAGCTGGGCACCTCAGGGCACAAGTGGCACTGCCTGTTCATGGGCACACAGCTGATGTCTGCTTGGAAAGGGGCACAGGTTTTAATACCTGTTAGTTTCATAATATACCAGAAAATATTTCTAATCTGGATTACTTGAGTACTTATAAGAAATGGCAAAGTTTTCCCACCAGGAACAGGAGTTTCCTGAATCTCATGGATTCTTCTACTGATGGCAGGAGAAAAAATACTGATCTTCCCCTCTACCTTTGCCAGCAACATTCAGTCTAGTATTTCACGGCCCTCTTCCTTTAGGTGTTTCCAGCTCTCCTGGTTAAACAGCCGTGTCTAAGAACATCTCTCCATTTAGAGCAGCTGGATCTATGCCCTTCCCCTTGCTCCCAGATTTCCTCCTGCAGCTGTTCTCTGGTTATTCCAATGTGTCTCCTTTGACTGGTTTCATGATTTGAGCATCAGGGAGTTGCCCAAATTTTCAAAACTTTAAATACCTTCTTAGTCAGCATCTTAGTTGTGTTTTTATCTTTTCTATCACCTCTTCCTATGTCTTTGTCTAAAATCCTTCCAGTATGGAAATCCCTTGTGGATGGTGGACATGTCAGATGTTGCTGTCACAAGGAGCTCGGGGAAGGGTTTTAATGTTTATTAAATTTATTAAATTTTATCATGTTCACATTTATTATATTGGCCATGAAGGGAAACCCTTCTGTGCCTCTGAGTTTCACCAGTTCCTGGTCCCTCAAAGGACACAAACCTGATGAGTTGTGGTTCCCACTCCAGTGGCTGCACTTGGACCTCCCTCCATAGCCAGAGCAGAGCTCCCTTGTCCCAGAAAGTGCCTGGCAAAGGAGGGATGAAGGAAACAGGACAGGCTGTGGGGACCAGGGCCAGGGCAGAGCCAGGGAGAAGAATGACTTTTGCATTTGATGGAGCTGTGCCTTCCCTTGGCTTTGTTGGCTGACAAGAAATGAACATCCCTCTGTGTCTCTGGCAGCTCCTTCTCCAAGGAAAGCAGGTGGGAGTTGGAGCCAAGGAGCTGAAAGCTGCAGGTGCAGCCTGGGCTGGAGGGAGCTGAGATTTGCACAAGGCTGCTCTGAGTGCCAGGGCTTGGATGGGGAAATGGTGGGGTGGGGATAGGGACAGGGTCTGATTGATTTACAGCCATGAAGGATCTTGATTTTCTTATCTATTCAAACTGCATGAGGAGGTACTTGGATTCAATATCAGTTGGAGATTGCACATATCAATGTATTAATAGGAAAAATAAACCTAAACAGGACCTAAAATATCTTTTCTCACTGTATTTTTAAATAGAATATATTCAGTTTGAATACACTTCTGAAATCTGCTGAATTAACCACAAATGATTTGAAAACTGAAATCAAATTATTCCTAGAGGATTGGCTTCTTAGGGTTTTCTGAATGTTAATGAGCCCTGGGACACTGAATTCCTGCACTGAAGAGATGAAGGCTGAACAAGCCTCTGGAGACATTTAAAAGAAATTACAATTGTTTGGATGCACTGGAGGAATACAAACAAGAGGTCCTCTGGGGCTCAAAACAACAAAACAGCCTTTGCTGGCAATTTTAGAAAATCATTGAAACTTTGGCAAAATGTTTATTATGACATTGTAGTGATTTTGGTTTGTTAATTTAAGATTTTTCTAATTTGATATTTCTTAATTAATATATTGATGAGTGTGGTGAATTTTAGTGTCCGTTAATTATTTATGTATTTGTTTTGTTGTGAGATAGGATTTGGAGAAAGGTAAAGTAGGCTTAAAATTTTATAGGGTATAAATAAAATGTTATTATAAGTAACTAAAAGAAAAAGGGTAGTATGAATTAAAATACACTCTTTAGAACACTTTTTCTTTACAACTTTTTTTTTTTTACTGACAATGTAAAGAAAGTAAACTTAAAATTTCTAGTTAGTTTGCTCTTTCTAGAAAAGTCTTTTTTTAGTTCACTAAGGGAATAAAGTTTTTCCTGTTATGGTTATGGAGATTTTTTTTTACAACAGGAAAATTTTTTTTGTGGCTCTTAATTTTGTTGTGGATAACAGCTGTGTGGGGAACTTTATTATTGTGAAGTTGTTTTTATTACTACAAGTTTTTTACAGCTTGTTGATGGGCCATGTCAACTTATAGGGTATTGTTTTAAAGCTGAGTTCTTTAAAGGTAAAAGTTTTTATTACTTACTTCTAAAATTATTTTTATCTCAGGGAATAAAGATGTTCTCTTGTGGGTAATGGATTACTTTCTTTTTCTGTTTAAACATTTGATGAAATTACAGTTATTTTAATTTTTTATTTTAGTGTGATAGTTTTTGATATTAATTTTAATTTTTTTAAAATTGTTTTGTGTAATTTAAAGAAAAAGTTTTTTCTTTATAATTTATAAGAGTATTTTAGTTTTCAGATTAAGGTTTTTTTTTCTTTTTAAATTGGGATTTAATTTCTTCTTTACTGAGTTTAATGGTTTCATGTTGTTCTTTTATATGCTTGTATTTTGCTTTTTTCTTTTACTCAAGGGAGGATTGAAGTATTGAAAGGGTTAACACCTGACCTGCCAGTAACTTGTGGTGGGATTTGTGGTTGGGATGTGTTAGGATTGTTTTTATGGTTGGTTTTTGGGGTTTTTTGTGTTTAATTTTAGTTGTTGAGTTATTTTGTATGGGTTGTAGGTTGTAGGGGTTTTGTTTTAGTTGTGTTGGGGGAGGGGACTTGATGGTAAGATTTTAACAGCTGTGGCTGGCTTTGTTCTGGTTAGGGTGTTGTAGCCTCTTTTGTTTTCCTGTTTGGTCATTGTTGGGTTTGGTTTGGTCAGAATGGGGCCCATGGGGGGCGGCCTGTGGAGGGGGGAAGGGGCTCGGCCCAGGGCAGGGCTGCTTGGTTTGGTTTGGTTCAGATGGGGCCAGGGCTGGGCCTGCTGCTTCTTTGTTGAGTGGAAAAGAAAGAGGAGGTTCCTGTGTTTTGTCATCTTTAACATACATGTTTCACAGACGTGTGTTCAGTATCTTAGTGGTTTAAGACATTGTCAGTAGCACAAAAAAATTTGTATTACTTTTTAAAATTCTTCTCATGTTAAAGTACAACAGACATTCAGTCCACATAAAACACTTCTCAAAGCATTGACTTAGCTCATTCGACTTCACAAACTCTAAGCCTGTTCAATTTAATGTTAATCGAAATGTGCAGGAGCACAGAAACAGAAGAAGAACTCACAGAAAGAGAGAAAGACAAAAAGGATACAGAGAAGCACACACACAGCTACCAACTCCTGGATTCCAGCACTGTTCAGATGGAAATTCCAAGAGGAGGTAGGGTCAAGATGTGTGCTTGCCTTGTGGTCAGCCTTCAATACCCCTTGGTCTTCCTGGCCCTTCCCCCAGGTGGGACTTGGGCTCATTTGGTCACTCAGGAGCTGGGCTGGGGGCTCCAGAGGTGGCAATGGAGCATTGCCTGTGCTGTGCCAGGGACTGGCAGCCACTGCTGGGCTGGGATAGAGGCTCTGGGGGGATTGGGGTTCCAGAGCAGGGCAGTGCTGGGGTTCCAGGGCAGGGCAAGGCTGGATCTGCCCCTTCCTCCCACACACAAAATGTTTCCAGCCAACAATCTCCTCCAGTCTGTCACAATAGGGAATGTTGGAGGTGAAATCCCAATTCTGGCCATGAACACCTGGCAAAGAAGGAGAGATCTTTTCCATAGTAAGGAAAGCAAAGAGCTCCAGTGTTTGGAAGGCAGGTGACAGCCTCACTAGGCCAGGGCCAGTCAGACTTGTCAGGAATGGCAGATTTTGTCTGGGAGCAGTGTTTGGATTTAGGGAATTTTGGAAGTGGAAACCCAATTTCAGCTACGGTCGTCTGGATAAGCAGGACAGTTCATTTCTATAGGAAGGAGAGCATGGAGCCTTCCCCAGTGTTCTGGGGACAGATGGGAATTGACCCTCATGAAACCATTGCCAGCCAGACTTCTCCTGACAATATGGGAACAATCCCTGGTTATAAGACAATTTGGTGGTGAAATCCCAGTTCTGGGCCTGGAGGAGAACAACAGTTCTTTTTCATAGGAAGGAAAGCACAGAGCACCAGCGTTTCAACAGCAGATGAGATCCTCAACATGCCAAGGTCAGCTGGACCAGTCACGGGCCCAGGAGGCCAAACTAGTCAGAGCTGTTCCAGTTTTCCTTTGTTTTATGGTGCCCCATAGTGTCACAGTGATGCCTGGGTTCCATGAGACCTTGCAGGCACAATGGTCCCAACAATTCCATGAGGCCTTGCAGTGTCACAATGGTCTCTGTGGTTCCCCAGGCCCCACAATGTCACATGGCTCCTCTATGCCATGAGCCCTGCAAAGTAACAATGGACCTTTGGCTCCATAGGGTCTCACAGTGTCACAAAGGTCCCTTGTTTCCATGACACCCCAAAGTGTCATAATGCTCTATGATTCCATGAGGACCTGTGGTGTCACAATGAACCCTTGGTTTGATGGGGCCTCTCAGTGTCACCATGATCCCTACATTCCATGGAGCCAAACAGCATCAGTACAGTCCCCTTCATTCCATGAGGCCCAGCAATGTCACAGTGCTCTCCATGATTCCATGAGGCCCCGCAGTGTCACAATGATCCCTTGGTCTCACAGGGCCCCACAGTGTCACAGTGGTCCCTTGGTCTCATAGGGCCCCACAGTGTCACCATGGTCCCTTGCTTCCATGGGCCCTGTGCTGCTGCATTCCCCCCTCCCCTTCTCAGGCCGCCCTGCCAGCTCAGAAATGCTCCTTGGGCCTCGGCCTTGGCCAACAGCCCCTGGGCTCAGCTCCTCTGCAGCTCAGCACAAACACTGTCTGCTCCAGGCTCTGCTGCTGCCCAACCAGCTCCTGGATGCTGTAGGAGCAGCCCTGGGAACTGGTTTTGTTCCCTCAGTGGCACAACATCCCTGTTCTCACACTGCCAAAGAAAGCTGTTGATGCCAAGTGCGGCCAGGATGAACCATTGCTGTGACTGCAGCCCCTCTCTTGGGGCCCTACAAACAGCGCTGCAAAAGGAGCCCCTTGGAGCTCTCCTGGGCCAGCAACTCCCTCTGAGTGGGGCCTCTCCCAGCCGGGAACTCTCCCGTTTGCTGCACTCAGGGATCCTGAACAACAAGGGAGCCTGCGCCGATACCCCCACTCCTCCAGGCTCAACCCTTCACCCTCTGGGGAGATGCCAAAGCATCCACAGGGAGCATTTCCTGCCCTCAGGGGAATTTCTCACAGGTGCCCTGCACTGACTCTTTGTGTCTGTGTGCACACAGGAGTGCCTGTGCTGGGGAAATGTGGCAGAAATGCTGCTGTTGGAGGGGTTGGAGTGCCTTGGATAGCTGAGTCAGTCAGGCCTTTAAGTGAGGTTAAGTCACGAGGTCTAAGCTAAGTTAAATGCTGCTAAGTGTTGTTCTTTTGCTAAGTTGTTAAGTTTAAGTTATAAGCTAATTTAAATATTATTAAGTGTTATTCCTCTGTTAAATTACTAAGTCATATTTAAACTAACTTATAATGACCTATAAGCCATTGTAAGTTAGGTTAAATACTGTTATGTGCTGTTCTTTTGCTAAACTCTGATGTGTAAGGTATCAGTTAAGGTTAAGGTATAAGTTAAGTCCTGTTAACTTTGAGCTCTGTTCAGCTTTTAGGCTGTATTCCTTTTATCCTTGCCCTCACTGTCCTTATGTCACGCACACACACACGCGCACACACACAGGGACTGTTCATGGTTCATTTCTGGTTTGACTGCCTGGATTTGATTTGGTTTTGTTGTTGCTTTGTTTCCTTGATGTGCCTGAAGTGTCCAGTCAGGAGCAAAGTCACTCTTTCCAAGGAACTTTGTGGTGCTGTCGCTTAATATTAAATCTGGTTTTTGCTGATCCCTTGCCGAGGATTTTTTCAGCGCTCTCAAGCCCTCGTTTGTAATAGGGTGAAGGAGCCCTGGCCCAGGCTCTGGCCCTGGGGGACACGGGGACACTGCTGGGGGGTCCCTGTCCCCCTGTCCCACCCCCAGGGCCCCGGCCCCCCGTCCCCGTGTCAGGCTCTGGGGTCGATCTCGTGGAACATCCTCTGGGGGAGGCTGCGGCGCCGGGGGCGGGGGGATCCGGGGGGACAGGGGACCCCTCTGTGCACGAGCAGGGTTGGACTGCTCTGGGGGAACTGTGAGGGGGGCTGGGGCAGAGTGACCTCCCCAGTGACATCACTCAGCCCCTGGGATGTCACACAGCTTCCTGTGATGTCACACAGCTTCCTGTGATGTCAAACAGCCCCTGTGATGACACACAGCCCCTTTGTGATGACACAGCCCTCATTATGATATTACACATCCTACCCTGGGATGTCACACAGCCATTCTGTGGTATCACATCCCCTCTGTGATGTCACACAGATACCCTGTGATGGCAGAACCTATTCTATGATGTCACAGCGCCTACTCGATGATCTCACAGGCAACTGACTGATGACACACTACTTCTCTGTGATGTCACAGCCTGCTCTGTGATGTCGCAAAGCCCCTTCATGATATCACAGGGCCAGTGATGGGATATCACTCTGTGATACCGTAAAGCTGCTCTGTGATGTCGCAGAAGATTCAGTGATGTCATAAAGTCACCATGTGATGTCACAGTCTGTTCTGTGATGTCACATCTGGCACTATGATGTTACTCACTCACTCTGTGATTTCACATCCCACTCTCTGATATCACAGAGCCACCTTGCGTGATGGCAGAGGCCACTCCATGGCCTCACACCCTACTCTATGACATTGCAGACAGCTCTGTGATGTCACAACACCCTCAGTAATGTCACAAAACCCTCTCTGTGATACCATATTGCCACTCTGTAGTGTCACAGCACACACTGTGACCATACAGCCTGCTCTATGATGTCATACAGTGATGTCATGATGTCACAGCCTGCTCTGTGATGTCACACAGTTACCCCTCTTTGATGCTGTAGTTGCTCAATGACCTGACACAACAAACTCTGTGATGTCATAGCCCAACCTGTGACCTCACACAGCCCACTCTGTGCTGTCACACAGCCCCTTGCTGACATCACAGCTGCCCTGTGCCTCTAGGACACAGCCACAGAGGTGCCGCTGTGACACAGCCCCCTCTGGGACATCCCCCAGCCCCTGCCAGTGCTGAGCCCCTGTCAGCTCTGTCTGAGCCCTGCTAGTGTCCCTGAGCTGCCCTGGCAGTGCCCCAGCCCTGCTGGGCTGTGCACAGGAGCTGCTCCTGGCCAGAGCTGTCTCTCTGCAGCGCTGCCCTTGCCAGGAGCTGCCTCTGGGCCAGGAGCCCAGCCCAGCTCAGCAGCACAGACACAGCACAAGGACTTTAATCACCCTCTGGGGCTTTGGTGCTCTTTGCATCAGACTCAGTCCCTCAGAGTATCCTCAAAGAACTTCTCAAGAACTCCAAATCAGATTCAAACTTCAAACTTTCTTTAACTTCTAATGGGTCCCAAGGAGGGACACAACTCATGTGAATGTGTCCCCAGGTTCCAGGTAGAGCAGAACACTGCAGGCAGTGACGACAGCTGGAGACAAACAAGGCAAAGGTGCCTCTGGTGCTGAGCAAACCTGGATGTGTTTCAGGAATGCAAAGGGCCAAGGCCTGAGCCCCAGCCCCTGGCCAGACAGATCCTGTCCCTCCCTCCTTGCTCAGGCCTCTTCCCGGGATGGACACTGGCATGTGGGGATGTGCAATGCCAAGGGCAGAACCATGGGGCGGCCCCTGCCAGGCTGCTGAGCAGGGACAAGGAGGCAATGAGGCCCCAGGCCTGCAAGGGACACTTGTCTCCTGCTCCTGGCTCAGGCCCAGGGCCAGCAGCCATGGCCAAAGGGCTGCCCAAGTTGGCTCTGTCAGGGCCTTGCAGCTGCTGCCCATCCCTGTGCCCTGTGCAGCCCAGGCTGTCCTACGGTGTCCCTGCCCTGCGCCTCTGTCCCTGCAGGCTGTCGTCATCCCCCGGCTGCCCCACCTGGCTGGCCCCTTCCTTTGCTGACAGCTCTGCCTCCTGCCTGCCTCTGCCTGCCCACACAAAGCCTTGGGCTGCTCCAGGCTCCTTCTGCACCACAGCCCTGCCCTGGGGGAGGAAATTCCTTTCTCTTCATGTCTGGCCCGCCCCAACTGCCCTTGTGTTGTGTTCCACTGCAGTAAGCAGCAAAACCACTCCCCCAGACCCCTGAGTCTCAGACCTCAGGCAGGCATCGATGACCAACAGGGGAAGGAAAGCAACAGGATGGGTCTTGGTTTAGCAAAGCCCAGGACCCTTTATTGTGCCAGGAACCAAAACAAGAAACAAAGCGGGAGAGGGGGTGGTGGCTTGTCATGGGTTTTATATGACAGGGTAGAGGTGGAGTTTAGGGTTGGATCCAATAGCAGAAGGAGCAGGGCACTGCAAAGGAGTGGATCGGGGAGGACAACCAATGGAAAAATGTGTGGCGGGGACTTTGCAGTAGAATTTGGACCAATGAGGTTACAGAAAAGGAAAAATGTTCTGTGGCCACTCCAAATTTGACCAGATGGGGTGGAGTGTCTTTTCCTGGGTTTGCAGAGGCACACCCCACATGATGGATGGGCAGAATCCTCTTTAAATCACGCCCCTCACCCGATGCTGTCTGTCTGGGTAGAATGCCTGATTCCTGGGGCCGGGGAACTCCACACCCTTGGTGCCATTATTTCTTTCTCTGGGTGTTTTATACAATGAAGAAAAACTCCAGCCTCTCTGAAACCACCCTTCAATCCCTCTCGGGCTGCTCCTGTTCTGTCCTCATTCTCCACACCACTGAGCCCAGAGCCACCACCTTCTACCTGCTGGTTATGTGATGAGGCGCCCAAACCCCATCTTGGGAGACTTTTGGTTACTTTCCAAGGTCTGTGAAAATGGAAAAATAGTGGTCAACATTATTTTGTCCCACATCTTGCAGTAAAAGAACAGGAGTCAATATCGCTCAACTGAATGAGGGTGGATTTACATTTCTTAGAAGAAAAAATATTTTACAATTATGACAGTGGCACAAAACTGCAACTGTTTTTCCAGAGAACTGGATTCCCCATCACAGGAATCACAGTAATTGTCCAAGAGCAGGAGCTTTATGCAACCTGACCCAGCGAAACTCTCTCTTCCCCAAGGACAGAATTCCTGTTGTGTGGGTTCTCTGATATGCTGGGTGCCCTCACAACGCTTGTGGCCAGAATGTCTGCTGAGGGCAGCCAGGCTGCTGCAGGGGCAGTGACCTCACAGCCATCACCATGGCAGCCCTGTCCCCTGGGCCTGGCTCTCCCCTTTCCTCTGCCCCTGCCTTGTCTCTGCTGGCATGAAGAGTTTTGTCATTCATATCTTGTCCCCAAGGTGCTGGGGCCAATGGCTTCCCAGACAGACTCCTGGAGCAGAAGTGGCTTTTCAGAGCCCAGGCAGAAATGAGCCCTTAGGCAGCAGCTCTGCAGTGCTGGCCACCAGGCCGAGCTGCCAAGGGAGGCTTCTGGCCATGCCCTGCAAGCAGCTGCTGCTGCCAAGGTGCCTTTGGTGCCTCAGGCTCTGCCAGGCACAGCTCCCAGCACGGCACTCTGCCCTTGTGCCCGAGCCCTTCCCTGTGCTGGGGCTGGCCTGGGGCTTTTCCTGCAGCGGGACCTGCCCTGCTGATGGCACAGGAAAGGCAGTTCCTGCTGGAGCAGGAGGCTCTGCCTGCAATGGGCTCCAACAACTCCTGCAAGGCCCTGTTGACTTCAAAATTGCTTCCTGGAGCACTATATTCAAATAATTGTTATAGTTCCCGTATTGTGGAGTAAATAACTGGTTTTTTAAAAATTTACTCTGTGGTGTAAATAAGGCATGTTATCTAATCATGATCAGAATCAATCAGAGCTGTATTTATATAAATATATCTGGTATTCCATTGTTAATCCTGTGGGACAAATTGAATTAAGGTTCAATACTACCTGTCCAATCTTTTACACCTTTGACAAAGTCTGGGCCTGGGATTCGATCCAGCCGCTCCCAGTCTCCTCTTTCAGAAGGAATTTTAGAAGTCTAGGGGTCCTGCAGGGGTTTGAGGATCCATGGTGGGTTTTGGGTGTCATTTCCCCACCTCATGGCTCAGCAGGAGTTTCTCCAATAAAGAAATAAAGCTTTTGCCTGAAGCTCCCACTGTGCCCATGACAGGAACACCTGTGAGTGTCTGGGACATCCCGGCTCTTTGGCAGCCTGGGGACTCCTGGGATGTCACCATGGAGCCCCCATGAGCGCCTGTGACAGATCGGTGCCTTTGCAGCCCAAGGTGCCCTGGGATGTCACCATGGAATGGCTGTGACTGCCTCTGACCACAGGGCTCTTTACCATCCCCAGAAACCCCTGGGAGGTGTCCATGGAGCCCCTGTCTCTGCCTGTGACATTCCAGCTCTTGAACAGCCTGGAGACTCTTGGGAAGTCCCCATGGAACCCCTCTGAGTGCCTGTGACAAATCTGATCCTTAGCATGGCAACCAGGGCTGGGACCACCTGGGATGCTTGGTTTCCACAGGGTGGGGTTCAGGAATGGGATTCCCCAATTTTCTGGTCTCGCTAAAACCATGCTGCCGATTGGTAGCCTCCTGCCTCCCATGGAAAGCACAAAAGGCAAAGATCCTGGGCTAGGATAGGAACAATTTATTTGGAACAGCAACAAGATCAGGAACAAACAGGAACAGCAACAATATTGATAACAAAAGGGATAAGAAAAATGGAAAACTACATCTAGCTGACTGTCTCTTCCCAGACACAATTTCCTCCTGCCAAGAAAGGGCACTCTTCTCCTCGTAGGAAGATAGAGAGATTCCCTTTCTTGCCCATGGCAATGATCTGAGGTGGGAGTGAATGTAACGACACAGCCATGGCCAGACCCTCATGTTCATCAATCCCACATCATGCCATTGGCAGGGGCAGGAGAAGGGACAGGTGTCTTCCCAGTATGGATCACTGGGAACATGGATCACCAGGACTCTGACCAGCATGGGTCATCCAAAGGGGGATGACACTGCAGCAGTGCATGAAGCTCTTCCTGCACTTGGGGCATTTGCAGGGCTTCCCTTACTGGTGCCTCTGTTGGTGTCTGGTTAAATTAGAACTGTGGGTGAAGCTCTTCCCACACTTGGGACACTCGTAGGGCCTCTCCCCAGTGTGGATGCGCCAGTGGGTGATGAGGGTGGAGTTTTGCTTGAAGCCCTTCCCACAGTCATGGCAGCGGAAGGGCCTCTCCTCTGTGTGAATCTGCTCATGCAGGCAGAGATGTGAGCTGGTCTGAAACCTCTTCTGACAGGTGAGGCACTCGTAGGGCCTCTCCCCAGTGTGGATGCGCCGGTGGGTGATGAGTTGAGAATTGCGCTTGAAGCCCTTCCCGCATTCGGGGCAGAGGAAGGGCCTCTCATTGGTGTGAATCCTTTGGTGCCTGAGGAGATTGTAGCGGGTCTGAAACCTCTTCTGACACTCAGGACATTCATAGAGCCTCTCCCCGGTGTGGATGCGTTGGTGGGTCACAAGGGTGGATCTGTAGCTGAAGCCCTTCCCACACTCCCCACACTCGTAGGGCCATTCCCCGGTGTGGATCATCTGGTGGCTGATCAGGTGGCTGCTACACCTGAAGCTCTTCCCACACTCCAAGCACTTGTAGGGCTTCTCCCCATCAGGAAGCTGCTCATGGATCACCAGCTCTGATCTCTGGCTGAAGCTCTGTCCACCTTCCTGGCACAGGGTGGGTCTTTCCTCCTCACCTGGGCTGGATTTGGAGCCCCTCCTCCTGCAGTATCTCAGGGAATTTTCTTCCCCACTGGATTCCTGTGCCATGGAGCCACTCAAAACAGCCTCTTCCACAAGGTTCTGCTCTGGAGATTTGTCGTTGTTGGTCTCCATCCTCAGCTCCTTGTCTGGGGAAGGCAGGGCAAAGAGAAGATGGGATTTGCCTCCGTGCCAGAGGGAAGGCGAAGGAGATCCTCCCCGTGCATCCCTGGCAGGATGGCGTTGGAAGCAGGGGTGTCCTGCAGCCTTGGGCTGTGCTGTGCAGGGAGATGGAGCAGGAAAGAGAGGGAAATGAGCTGTGACTTCCTCCTCACCTACCTGGTGGTCCCAGGACATCTTCCTCTTCCTCGCAGCCTTCTCCTCCATCTGGCAGTGGTTTGGGGATGGGAAATTCTGGTTTGGGAGGAAAAGAAGAGATGAGTGCATTGAGTTTTGTACTGGTTTGAAGGCAAACCACGGGGAGAGTCTAAGCCAGAATTACAATTTAATAAGAAAATTAAGATCAAGGCAATGATACAGAAACACTGCCTTAAATGGAAAGAGTCAGGATATAACGTGACACCCTGTTGGTCAGGGTGCTGGTAGCAGTCCCATTAAATGGTGACTGCAGTCTTGTTGCAGTGATGAAAGTGATTCTGTCGAAGCTGTGATCCTGTAGAAGGGTCTGGTCTTCCTCTGACAGTCGAGTGCTGGTGATGGAGCTCTTGTCCTCTGGGAATCCAGTCGGCAAGGTGCTCCTGGTGTTACAAGTTTCAGGTTATATCTGGGTACGAATGGTTGGCTCCTCCCCCTGGGCGGAGCATCCCACAATGGGATGATGTCATTTTACCAGTCCTGCAGGGACACTCAATGGCCCATTCACAGAAGAGAGCCCCTGGAGGGCATTATCAGGGCTGAGTCATGGAAGAGATAAAGAACACTGCCCCACCTGTTTATAACAATTTCTAAAGGTGGTGATGGAAAACATGCATTTGGTTACATCTTGCACTGCAACCTGAAACAGTGGAGTAATCCCTGCTAGGGGGGTGAACACCACCCCCCTTACCCAAACTGGCTCAGGTGTAAAACCCTCTCCCTGAGAAGGCCTCACATACAGGGGACAATGTCACACTTGCCCCACCCCAGGGGAGGTCTCTGTCCCTGTCACTCTCTTGCCCTCTCCCTTTTTTCTCTTTTATTCCATCTCTCTCTACCTCACATTTACTGTTCAATAAAATCCACTTTGCATTTGGTCTCGTTAGCACCTTAATTGGGGCAGAGGGATCTCTAACAATTTTCTTAACCAGATTGTGTATAATATTTTGACACAGTGCGTTTAGGCAGTGTTGTCTGACCCCAAGTGCCTTTGTCAGCAGCATGGTTCCCTCTTCTGTGGGAGGAGGGCTCTTTATTTCCAGAGGAACTCTTGGAAACTTGGATGCAAATTCCTCTGAGCGACTTGTGGGAGAACTGATGAGGAAAATGGCTGTTGTGGGTGGCCAGTGTAAAGAAAATATTTTGTTGTCTTTCCATGAAATGTTTATTAAATCACTGGAGGAAAGTGAGCAAATGTTACCATTGAGGCTGACAAGGTTCATTCAGGTTGAGGAACACAAGGCTACTAAACGTCCCAGAAGAAGCCTAGCTCAAGTAGCTAAATTCCCGAATAACTCCAGAATTCTGAGGCTTGGGGACTTTGCCAAATGTGAGAATCATTATTTTCTGTGTTCCTGTCACCTTTGTCACAGCCACACAGATTTTTTCCTTCCTTTCAATAATCTGTATTGGGTCAAATTTTCACTTTTTCTTTTTCTTTTTTTTTTTCTTTTTTTTTTTTTTTTTAATCAGAATCTTCCAGCAGCTGAGCTGGAGCTGTGCAGGAACCGATGAAATTTGGAATTGACACAGAATTGCTTCTGTTGTTGGTTTATTAATGTTTGGGATTTATTTGTATTTTCCTCACATGTGACTTGTGAGAAAATCAAATCTTCATCAAAGTGATTTATGCAGATTGAAGTTTGATTTCTGCCAAGTTTATTTTGTCCAGTGCTCAGGGGATGCTGGAAGGGTCTCTGTGCCTCTCACCCTGGGCGATGCTTGGGAAGGGCTTGGGGAGGGTTGTCCCTCTCACCCCAGGCCGTTCTTAAGGGGGTGTCCCTGTCCCCCAGGGGGTGTCCCTGTCCCTGTCACCCCAGCCCATTCCCCAGGGTGTCTCCATCATTCTCACTCCAGGGAATGCCTGGGGGCTCTCCGTCCCTCTCAGCCCCATGCCAATGGGGTGCTCAGGGCATTCTCTGTCCCCTCGCCCTGGGGGATGCTCAGGGGTCTCCATCCCGCTGGCCTCAGGCAATGCTTGTGCAGGGCTGGGGACCAGGGGCTCTGCATCCCTCTCACCACTGAGGGTGCTCGGGGTTGGGGGGACTCTCCGACCTTCTCATCCCTGGGGAGGCCGTGGGAGTCTCTGACCCTCTCAGCCCTGGTGTGACCCCTGGTCTTCCCTCTGGTGCCCAGGGACAGGACTGGAGGGAATGGCTGCAGCTGAGTCAGGGCAGGCTCAGGTTGGATCTCAGGAAAAGGTTTTTCCCCAGAGGTTGCTGGGGCACTGTCCAGGCTCCCCAGGGAAGGCTCCCAGCTCCAGGGCTCTCTGAGCTCCAGCAGTGTTTGGACAGTGCTGCCAGGCTCTGGCTGGCATTTTTGGGGTGTCCTGTGCAGGGCCAGCAGTTGGACTCCAGGATCCTGATGGGTCCCTCCCAGCTCAGCCAATTCTGTGGATCTGGGAACCCATGACCCATTCCAACAGGGTCCTGGTGATGGTTGCCTGCTAAGGATCAGATTTGTCACAGGCCCTCAGAAGGGTTCCATGGGGACTTTCCAAGTCTCCAGGCTGTTCAAGAGCTGGAATGTCACAGGCAGAGACAGGGGCTCCATGGACACCTCCCAGGGGTTTCTGGGGATGGTAAGGAGCCCTGTGCTCAGAGGCAGTCACAGCCATTCCATGGTGAATTCCCAGGAGTCCCCAGGCTGCCAAAGAGCTGGGATGTCGCATTCACAGAGGTTCCTGGCAGAGTGGGAGCTGCAGGCAAAGTTTATTACAGAGGCTCCTGTTGGGTCTCGAGGTGCAGAAAGGAGCCCCAATAGGCCCCCCAGTTTCCCAAATACCCTCAAGGACCTCCAGGATTTGTAAATCCCTGGTGTGAGAGGAGCCTTAGAACAGCTGGTTCCAACCCCAGCCCTAGACTTTTCAAGAATTTTTATGTAAAGAATTATAAAGGTGGAATTAGACCTTTATAGAATTTGTCACACAGAATTAAGGCTGGCAAGCTGGAGGTATTTATATATATATTCTATAATGGTAATGATTAGAAACAATTATCTTCAAAATAATCAGAAATATTTATTCTAAGGTATAAGAGCTGTAACATATTATATTGTATAGAGCACTAGGCAGTGATTTCAAAGCAATTTTATTAAAGCAAAACTAGTAATTAAGCAGAACAATGATGGTGGGACTGAGTCCTTTGGCTCGGCCTGGAGCTGTGACCTTGAGCAGTGTCTCCACTGCGGGGAGGAATCTCCACACTCCAAAAGAAGGGAAATGTCAGGAGGTGCTGCTGTTAAAATTTGGGACGGGGCTTTTCTAGTCTGAAGTGCTGCCCTGTCAGTCAGATGTGCCCAGGCTTGTCCAGCTTGGCAGCTCTGCAGAAGCTCTCAGTGCTGTCCCTTGGTTGTTCCTTTCTCTGGGGATTTTTCCAGCTCTGCCACAGCTCCAGCTCCCTCTGAGAATGTGGAACTTTGAGATGGAGGAGTCAGGCTGGTTTCAACTTTATTCACCCCAAAAGCAGCATGACCCCCCTCCTTCATTTCCCACTGGGGGCTTTGCAAACAGGGACTGGCTGGAGCTGTTGGAGCCCATTGCAGGCAGAGCCTCCTGCTCCAGCAGGAACTGCCTTTCCTGTGCCAGGAGCAGGGCAGGTCCCACTGCAGGAAAAGCCTCAGGCCAGCCCCAGCACAGGGAAGGGCTCGGGCACAAGGGCAGAGTGCCGTGCTGGGAGCTGTGCCAGGCAGAGCCTGAGGCACCAAAGGCACCTTGGCAGCAGCAGCTGCTTGCAGGCCATGGCCAGAAGCCTTTCTTGGCAGCCCGGCCTGGTGGCCAGCACTGCAGAGCTGCTGCCTCAGGGCTCATTTCTGCCCGGGCTCTGAAAAGCCACTTCTGCTCCAGGAGCCTGCCTGGGAAGCCATTGGCCCCTGCACCTTGGGGACAAGATATGAATGACAAAACTCTTCATGCCAGCAGAGACAAGGCAGGGGCAGAGGAAAGGGGAGAGCCAGGCCCAGGGGACAGGGCTGCCATGGTGATGGCTGTGAGGTCCCTGCCCCTGCAGCAGCCTGGCTGCCCTCAGCAGACATTCTGGCCAGAAGCGTTGAGGGCACCCAGCACATCAGAGAACCCACACAACAGGAATTCTGTCCTTGGGGATGAGGTTGTTTCACTGGCTCAGGTTGCACAAAGCTCCTGCTCATGGGCAATTCCTGGGATGGGGCATTCACTTATCTGGAAAAGCAGTTGCAGTTTCGTGCCTCTCTCATAACTGTAAAATATTTCCTCTTTCTAACAAATGTAAATCCACCCTCATTCGGTTTAGAGATATTGACCCTTGTTCTGTCACTGCAAGATTTGGGAGAACGTCACTTTGACCACTATTTTTCCATTTTCACACATCTTGGAGAGGACCCAAACATCTCCCAAGATGAGGTTTGGAGGCCTCATCACATAACCAGCAGGGAGAGGCTGATGGCTCTGGGCTCAGTGGTGTGGAGACTGAGGACAGAACAGGAGTAGCCTGGGAGGGATTGAAGGGTGGTTTCAGAGAGGCTGGAGCTTCATATTTAAATGATCCTGAGAAAGATAATGGCACCAAGGGCAGCTGAGGAGGCCCGAAGTGGACACGAGGAGAAAGGAATTTCCCTGCCAGGGCAGGGCTGTGGTGCAACACATCCCCCAGAATGAGCCTGGAGCAGCCCAAGGCTTTGTGTGGGTAGGCAGAGGCAGGCAGGAGGCAGAGCTGTCAGCAAAGGAAGGGGCCAGCCAGGTGGGGCAGCCGGGGGATGACGACAGCCTGCAGGGACACAGGTGCAGGTTTGCTCAGCATCAGAAACACCTTTCCCTTGCTTGTCCCCACCTGTCATCACTGCCTCCAGTGTTCTGCTTTACCTGGAACATGGGGATACTTTTTCAGTCCTGTCCCTCAAAAGGATCTATTTTAAGTATGAGAAACTTCAGTGTTTCACTCCCTTTTGAGTCCCTGAGAAGTTTTTTGAGCACACACTGAGGGACTGAGTCTGATGCAAAGAGCACCAAAGCCCCAGAGGGTCATTAAAGTCCTGGTGCTGTGTCTGTGCTGCTGAGCTGGGCCGGGCTCCTGGCCCAGAGGCAGCTCCTGGCAAGGGCAGCGCTGCAGAGAGACAGCTCTGGCCAGGAACAGCTCCTGCGCACAGCCCAGCAGGGCTGGGGCACTGCCAGGGCAGCTCAGGGACACCAGCAGGGCACAGCCAGAGCTGACAGGGGCTCAGCACTGGCAGGGGCTGGGGGATGTCCCAGAGGGGGCTGTGTCACAGTGGCACCTCTGTGGCTGTGTCATGGAGGCACAGCGCAGCTGTGATGTCAGCAAGGGGCTGTGTGACAGCACAGAGTGGGCTGTGTGAGGTCACAGGTTGGGTTATGACATCACAGAGTTTGTTGTGTGAGGTCACTGAGCAGCTACAGCATCATAGAGGAGACTGTGTGACAACACAGAGCAGGCTGTGACATCATGGCATGGCTGTATGACATCATAGAGAGGACTGTGTGGTGAAAGTGTGTGCTGTGACATTACATAGTGGCAGCATGACATAACAGAGAGGGTTTTGTGTCATCAGTGAAAGGGTTGTGACATCACAGAGCTGGCTGTGATGTCACAGAATAGGATGTGAGGCCATGGAGTAGACTGTGCCATCATGAAAGGTGACTCTGTGACATAAGAGAGTGGGTTGTGACATCACAGGGTGGCTGTGTACCATCACAGAGCTAGCTGCAACATCACAGAACAGACTGTGATGACACAGGGTGAGTTTGTGACATCATAGAGTCTTCTGTGACATCACAGTGCAGCTCTATGGTATCAGAGAGTGATAACCCAGCACTAGCCCTGTGATATGATGAGGGGGCTTTGTGACAGCACAGAGCAGGCTGTGACATCACAGAGTAGGCTCTGTGACATCATAGGCTGGACATCATAGAATGGATTCTGCCATCACCGGGTGCCTGTGTGTGTGACATCATAGAGGGACAGTGACCTCAGAGACCACCCTGTGACATATAATGGCTGTGTGACATCCCAGGGTCAGTTGTTTGTTATTACAACATTATCTGTGACATCATAATATGGGCTGTGACATCACAAGGGGCTGTGTGACATCACAAAGGGGCTGTGTGAGGTCACTGGGGAGGTCACTCTGCCCCAGCCCCCCCCACAGTTCCCCCAGAGCAGTCCAATGCTGCTCGTGCACAGTGGGGTCCCCTGTCCCCCCGGGTCCCCCCGCCCCCGGCACCGCAGCCTCCCCCAGAGGATGTTCCACGAGATCGACCCCAGAGCCTGACACGGGGACGGGGGTCTGGGGCTGTGGGGGGTGGGACAGGGGGACAGGGACCCCCCGGCAGCGTCCCCGTGTCCCCCAGGGCCAGAGCCTCGGCCAGGACTCCTTCACCCTGTTATGAATGATGGCTTGAGAGCGCTGAAAAAATCCCCAGCAAGGGATCAGCAAAAACCAGATTTAATATTAAGCGACAGCAGCACAAAGTTCCTTGGCAAGAGTCACTCTGCTCCTGACTGGACTTCCCGGCACACCAAGGAAACAAAGTAACAACAAAACCAAACAAAATCTAGGCAGTCAAACCAGAATTGAACCAGGAATTGTCCCTACACCTGTGTGTGTGTGTGTGTGTGTGTGTGTGTGTGTGTGTGTGTGTGTGTATGTGACAAAAGGACAGCGATGCCAAGGACATAAGGAATACAGCTGAAAAGCTTAACAGAGCTCAAACTTAAAAGGACTTAACTTATACCTTAACCTTAATTTCTGCCTTAAACTTCACTATTTAGCAAAAGAACATCACTTAACACTATATAACCTTACTTACAACTTATGACTTGCAATTTAACAGTGGAATAACATTTAACAATATTTAACTGAGCTTAGGACTTATATTAAACATAACAACTTAGCAGAAGAACAACTCCTAGCAGCAACTCTTATAACAACTTAGCTTAGACATCATGCTGTAACCTTACTTAGAGCCCTGACTGACTGAGATAGCCAAAGCACTCAAACCCCTCCGACAGCAGCATTTCTGCCACATTTCCCCAGTACAGGCACTCCTGTGTGCACACAGACACAAAGAGTCAGTGCAAGGCACCTGTGAGAAATTCCCCTGAGGGCAGCAAATGCTCCCTGTGGATCCTTTGGCATCTCCCCAGTGGGTGAAGGGCTGAGCCTGGAGGAGTGCGGGCATCGGCCCAGGCTCTGTTGTTGTTCAGGATCCCCGAGTGCAGCAAACGAGAGAGTTCCCGGCTGGGAGAGGCTCCACTCAGAGGGAGTCGCTGGCCCAGGAGAGCTCCAAGGGGCTCCTTTTGCAGCGCTGTTTGTAGGGCCCCAAGAGAGGGGCTGCAGTCACAGCAATGGTTCATCCTGGCTGCACTTGGCATCAACAGCTTTCTTTGGCAGTGTGAGAACAGGGATGTTGTGCCACTGAGGGAACAAAAGCAGTTCCCAGGGCTGCTCCTACAGCAACCAGGAGCTGGTTGGGCAGCAGCAGTGGTTGGAGCAGACAGTGTTTGTGCTGAGCTGCAGAGGAGCTGAGCCCAGGGGCTGTTGGCCAAGGCCGAGGCCCAAGGAGCATTTCTGAGCTGGCAGGGCGGCCTGAGAAGGGGAGGGGGGAATGCAGCAGCACAGGGCCCATGGAACCAAGGGGCCATGGTGACACTGTGGGGCCCTGTGAGACCAAGGGACCATTGTGACCCTGTGGGGCATCATGGAATCAATGGGCCAAGTTAATGCACTGAGAAGTGTTTTTTGTGAATTGAATATCTCTTGTTGGTATTTCTCCAGTGCATCCAACTCAAAGTACAGAAACAATTCTAATTACTTTTAAATGTCTTATTGAGACATTTAATTAATTTTCGGAGGGATGAGTGTCTGGGCTTGTCTTTCCTGCTTGGCACAGCCCAGGCAGGGCTTTCCCAGCCACATTCCACACTCCATTTCCCAGCTGGAGCCGCTGGTGCCTCTGAGTTCTGCTGGCCCAGCCCCAGGGACGCTCTCCTTGTCTGCCCATTCTCCCATGGTCTCTGGGCAGGGATGGCCTCAGTGGGGGCTGCTGACATCCTCAGCAACTTGGAGGCTGCTGCTGGATTCACTGCTCTAGAGGCTTCTTCAGCCTGCAGCTCTTCAGTGCAGGAATTCAGTGTCCCAGGGCTCATTAACATTCAGAATACCTTAACAAGCCAAGCCTCTGGGGATAATTTGATTTAAGTTTTCAAATCTTTTGGGGTTAATTAGACAGATTTCAGTAGTGTATTCAAATTGAATATATACTATTTTAAAAGTCAGTGAGAAATAATTTTTTAGGTCCTCTTTAGGTTTTTTTTCCCAGTTAATAAATGGATTTGTGCAATTGCCAGTTGGCATTGAATCCAAGTACCTCCTCATGCAGTTTGAATAGATATGAAAATCAAGATCCTTCATGGCTGACAATCAATCAGACTCCATACCTACCCTCTCCCCACGATTTCCCCCATCCAACCCCTGGCATTCAAAGCAGCCTTGTGCAAATCTGAGCTCCCTCCAGCCCAGGCTGGACCTGCAGGTTTCAGCTCCTTGGCTCCAGTTCCCACCTGCTTTCCTTGGAGAAGAAGCTGCCCGAGACACAGAGGGATGTTCATTGATTGTCAGCCAACCAAGCCAAGGGAAGGCACAGCTCCATCAAATGCAAAAGTCATTTATCTCCGTGGCTCTGCTCAGCCCCTGATCCCCACAGCCTGTCCTGTTTCCTTCAACCCTCCTTTGCCAGGCACTTTCTGGGACAAGGGAGCTCTGCTCTATCTATGGAGGGACGTCCAAGTGCAGGCACTGGAGTGGGAACTACAACTGATCATGTTTGTGTCCTTTGGGGGTCAGGAACTGGTGAGACTCAAGAGGCACAGGAAGGTTTCTCTTCATAGCCAACATAAAAAGTGTGAACATAATAAAATTTAATAAATATTAAAACCCTTCCCTCAACTCCTTGTGACATCCCAGCAACATCTGACATGTCCACCATCCACAAGGGATTGCTATATAGGAAGGATTTTAGACAGAGACATAAAAAGAGGTGATATAAAGGATAAAACTACCTCTAAGATGTTAAGATGTTATTGAAACTTCTGAAAGTGGGACAACTTCCTGGAGCTCAAAGCATGAAGCCACTAAAGGCGGACTAATTGGAATGATCAGAGACCAGCTGCAGGAGGAAATCTCGTAGCAACAGGAAGGACATAGATCCAGAAGCTCTAAATGAAAGAGATGTCCTTAGACATGGCCATTTAAACTGGAGAGCTGGAAACACTTGAAAGAAATGGGTCATTAAATATTAGGCTGAATACTGGGGGCGAAGAGAGATGGGAAAATCAGTATTGCTTCTCCTGCCATCAGTAGCAAATCTGTTAAATCCAGGAAATTCCTGTTCCTGATGGGAAAACTTGCCATCTCTTAAAAGAACAAAAATGAGCCAGATAATAAAGAATAGCTTGTATATTATGAAACTATCAGGTATTAAAACCTGTGCCCCTTTCCAGGCAGATATCAGCTGTGTGCCCATGAACAGGCAGTGCCACTTGTGCCCTGAGGTGCCCAGCTGGGATTGGATCTCTCTGAGAGCACCTGAGGAACAGCAGAGCACCTTGCAAGCTGCAGGTCCCTGCCAGCCCTGCAGGGCTCCTGTCCCATCAACATCTGCTCTGCTCCAGTCTGAAACAGGGCCCAGCATGGTGCCAGGATCATCAGAGAGCTGAGGTGTGTGCTGGAATTCAATGCCCTCCCCATCCCGCAGCAGTCCTGCATTTCCCTGCTCCAGCCTTGGTCTGTAGCACAGCCATGGAGGCTCTTTGGGCTCCTGACTGTTCCTGCAGCCCCCAAGGGCAGCTGAGCTCTGCCTGTGGCACAGTCAGCCCTGGCCAGCGCAGGCCATGCTCAGCAATTGCTTGTGTGTGCCTGGCCTTGCTGTCAGCCCCGGCAGCGGCTGCGTGGCCCCTTGGTGGCCCTGTGCTGGCCCAGCCATGGTGGCCCAGCCCCTGTGCAGGCCCAGCCCAGGCCAGGAGCATTGTGGCTGGGAACGGCCCCTGTGCCGTGGTGCCCACAGCAGCCTTGGGGCTCTGTGCCCCATGGCCTCCCTGCTGGGCAGCCTCTGCCAGCTCCTGCACAGCCCCTGGCACCTGTGGGCCTGCACAGACAGCCCTGGCCCGGGCTCTGCTGGCCTCTGGGCCAGCAGAGAGGCCGGCCAGGGCTGGCCATGGCTGGGAACAGGCCCTGAGCCCTGCAGGAGGATGGAGCTGGGCCACAGCCAAACTCAGCCCAGGGCAAAGCTGGGCTCAGCAGCCAGGGCTGCCAAGGGCTGGGGACAGAGGCTGGCACTGACAAATGTCCTGGGCCCCCTCCCTGCTCTGTCCATGCCCCCAAGGGCACAGAGCAGCCTCCTCTCTGGGGCACTTGCCTCTTTTCAATGCCTTGCACAGGCACTGGCCCTGCCCCACACGGCCTGGGCTGAGTCCTGCCCCTGCACGCTCAGCCAGGCTGAGATGGACACGGATGGTTTCTGGGGCAGGCTCTCTGAGCCCAGCCCAGCTCCCTGCAAGCTCTGCCAGCTGCCCTGAGCTCTGGGCAGCACCAAGGGCCTCTCCCCAGCCCAGCCCAGCTGGCTCTGGCCCCACAGCTCTGCTGAGGCCAGGCTGCTCTGGCCACTGGCCCCACGGCCTCAGCCCCTGCCAAGGGCACAGCAGCAGCTGCAGCTCACACAGGACTCAGCCCCAGCCATGGGGGAAGGTGCTGGGCAAGGCCAAAGGAGGCTCCCTGCCTGCCCTGCTCCCCTCTGGCTCAGGTGCTGAGAGCTCTGCAGCCCCTGCTGCCATCCCATGTGCCCAGGGCAGCTCAAGAGCCCCGGCCTTGGGGCCCTCAAGAGCTGCTCCTGCTCCAGGCCCAGGGCCCATCCCAAAGCTGGGGCAGCCACAAAGCTGTGCCCATTTCTGTTCCTTGCTGCTCTGATGGGGATGGATCCTCAGCCACTTGGAGGTTGATGATGAATTTTCCTACTCCAGAGTCCTCTTCTTTCTTGAGCTCTTCAGTTCAGGAATTCAGTGAGAAAAGCTCATAAACATTTGTTCAACATGCCCAAAGAAGAAAAGCCATTTGGAATAACAGAAGTTTTCAAGTTTTCTGTAATTAATTGGACAGATATTGGAAGTGTATTCAAAGTGTATATACTGTCTTGAAAGCAATGCAGAGAGAACAGTTTGTTGTTTGATTTTCTTTCCTGTTTATAGATTGATATCAGCAATTTCCAGTTGATATTGACCCCCAGCACCTTCTAATGCATACTGAATAGGTATGAAAATCAAGACCCTTCATGGCTGAGAGTCAATCAGACTGTGTCTCCTGCCCCGTCCCGACCATTTCCCTCATCCAACCCCTGGCACTCCTATGGACCAGGAATGGTGTCACCAGCAGGACCAGGAGAGCAATTCTTCCCCTGTGCTGGGCGCTGGTTGGGCAGCACCTCGGCTGCTGTGTCCAGTTCTGGGACCCCAAATTTAGCAAGAACTTGGAGGGGCTGGAGTGTGTCCAGAGAAGGGCAACAAGGCTGGTGAAGGGTCTGGAGCACAAGTCCTGTGAGGAGAGGCTGAGGGAGCTGGAGTTGTTTATCCTGGAGAAGAGGAGGCCCGGGGGAGACAAGGTGGTGTCAGGGCACAGGTTGGACTTGATGATCTCCAAGGTCTTTTCCAACCTTGCTGATTCTGGGATTCTCTGAAACCACCCTTGCAGCAGTTGCAGGACGAGTCCTGGGCCTCCTCTTCAGAAGCTCCAGCAGCCCAGGTGCCTCAGCTTCTCCTCCTAGGCCCAAAGCCCAACCTGTCAGTCCTGCAGAGCCTCTGCAGCTCCTCCTCATTGCCCAGAACAGGGAGCCCCACAGGCAGACACAGCAGCCCAGATGTGCCCCCCTGGCCTGGAGTGCCTCTGGCAAGGGAGCAGCACCAGGCACTGCAGGAGCCTGCAGACAATTCCTGCAGCACTTGGAGGATGATCCTGCTGCCCAAGGGATGTTCCCATGGTACCAGGTCAGGAACTGCAATGGGGAGTGGGGCCAGAGAGGAAAGGGCAAACAGGGATGGGCTGTTTGCAGGGCAGGGAACAGGGCTGGGCAAGAAGAAGAATTTGGTACAAAAACAAGGGGGGAAAAAAAGCAAAGGTGAAGCCAAGGAAATGCTCAGGGCAGTTTGGGGGTGGCTGTCAGGCAGCCCTGGCTCTGAGTAATAGCATCTGCAGTGGGACAGGAATCTCCCAGCTAATGGGAACAAATTTTCTGGTTGACTGCAGAGGCCAGGACAAAGCTGAGTGGTTTCCCTGGTGTCCCCCAGCCCTTGCTGGCCCCAGGGGCTGATGGCATTTGTGCTCCCTCAGGTTCATGTCCCCACAGCAACAGCATGGGGCTGCTCCTGCCTGCTCTGTGCAATGCAAACAGGGGCTCCTGAGCCAGTGCTGCCGTGGCTGTGCCTGCAAGGATGGGGCACCTCTGTGAGCTGGGGGAGAGGCCAGGGCTGCAGAGGGGGGATGTTGTTGGCAGCTCCATCAGGACGCTCTGGGACGCTGCCCTGGGCTGTGCAGCGCACTGGGGATGGATCAGCCCCTGCTCTGCTGCTCCTTCCCATCTCCCCCAGGGCCCTTGCAGAGCCCCAGCCATGCTGTTTACCCCCAGCCTGCCCACGGCCAGCCTGGGGCTGCTCAGCCTGGGGCTTTTCTGTGCTGAGCATTGGCCTGGCCGTGTTCTTGAGAGAGCCTGGGCAAGGAGCCTGGAGCCCCCAGGGCCTGGCCTGAGGCGTCAGCGCTGCCCCAGCAGTGCCCATGGCCTGTCCCTGCTGCAGCCCCGGCACTGCCACCCCCAGGACTGTGCCCGGCCCCGAGTGCACTCAGGCCCTGCAGCAGCACCAGGGCCACCAGGGCAGCGGGGCAGGGCCACGGCAGCAGCACTGCCAACACCAAGTGCTGCTGCTGCTGCTGGGCACAGCTGCTGTGCCAGCACTGATCTGCCCCAGCTCTGCACACAGACATTGCTGCTGCAGCTCCAGAGAGGGCAACAAAATGGGGATCTGTGAAAACTTTGCTGGGAGATCATTTACTTCATTTAAAGCCACGGAGAGAACAGCCCCTCTTTGATACAGTAAGTGGGTCACAGAAAAGTGGAGAGAAACAAAATTAATGATGGCAGACACAGTTTATTTCCTTTGTGACCAATATTAATAATCTAAAACAAAAGGAAAGAAAAGAATAAACCATCCACCAAATCCAAATATTATCAAAGATGACTTTTCTTACAAGTGACTTGCATAATCTGGGCAGCACTTTAATGTTCCTGATACCATTCTGTGATGAGTCTCCACACTGCAGCCTTTAGCTCCTTGTTCCTCAGGCTGTAGATGAGGGGGTTCAGGGCTGGAGGAACCACCGAGTACAGAACTGACAGGGCCAGATCCAGAGATGGAGAGGAGATGGAGGGAGGCTTCAGGTAGGCAAATGTTACAGTGCTGAGGAACAGGGAGATCACAGCCAGGTGAGGGAGGCAGGTGGAAAAGGCTTTGTGCCGTCCCTGTTCAGAGGGGATCCTCAGCACAGCCCTGAAGATCTGCACGTAGGAGAAAACCATGAACACAAAACAGCCAAATGCTAAAAAGGTAGTGAAAACTGAAATCCCAATTTCCCTGAGGTGGGATTTGGAGCAAGAGAGCTTGAGGATTGCTGGGATTTCACAGAAGAACTGGTCCAGGACATTGCCATGGCACAGGGGCAGGGAAAATGTATTGGCTGTGTGCATGAGAGCAGTGAGAAAGGCACTGGCCCAGGCAGCTGCTGCCATGTGGGCACAAGCTCTGCTGCCCAGGAGGGTCCCGTAGTGCAGGGGTTTGAAGATGGACACGTAGCGGTCATAGCACATGATGGTCAAGAGGAAATACTCTGCTGAAATGAAGAACAGAAAGAAAAAGAGCTGAGCAGCACATCCTGTGTAGGAGATGGTGGTGGTGTCCCAGAGGGAATTGTGCATGGCTTTGGGGACAGTGGTGCAGATGGAGCCCAGGTCGCTGAGGGCCAGGTGGAGCAGGAAGAAGAATATGGGCATGTGCAGGTGGTGGCCACAGGCTACGGTGCTGATGATGAGGCCGTTGGCCAGGAGGGCAGCCAGGGAGATGCCCAGCAAGAGGCAGAAGTGCAGGAGCTGCAGCTGCCGTGTGTCTGCCAATGCCAGCAGGAGGAAGTGCCTGATGGAGCTGCTGTTGGACATTTGCTGGGGCTGCACGTAGGGACCTGTTCATGGAGAAAGGACAGTGACAAGTCAGAAGAGGCTGCTTGGAGCCAAACCTGGGCCATTCCCTGCAGCCTGTCCTGCTGGGACTCACACACCTTTGTTCCTGCTCTGGGAAAACCTTCCCCCAGGTCCCTGCCTGAGCTCCAGCTGTGCTGGCTGAGTGTGGCAGGAGCAGCCAGGGTTGTGTGTGGGGGCTCTTGAGGAGCCATCCCTGCCCTGCTGCCCTGGGTTTGTGGCCATGTGTCAGAGACACAAGGTTGTATATTCAGGATTTTTCAGGGGAATCACTCATAACAAGAAAAGCTTGGTGCCATCTACACTCACAATTCTAAAGAATGGCAGGAGTTGGTTTTAGGAGTTCTTTTAAAACATCATTCCTGGCTTGCTGAGGTCAGAAATCCCCAGCATTTCTGTTACACTCAGAGTTTGCCACTGTGAGATGGGAGAGGCAAAGGATTCCCTGTGGCTCAGGGAAAGTGAGGGGCTGCATGGGCTTGTTCCCAGCTGCCCTGGCTTTGCATTTTTGGCTGCAATCAGAGCACAATCACACTCTTGGGTCACCCTGGCATAAATCACACCCTGCCAAGAGCAAGGGGATCTCTGAATGTCTCACCCTCTCTCAAGGTCTCTGGGCAAGGTCCCAGCACCCCCTTGTGCCAAGGACACTCACGGCTCCCTTGGCAAACCCAGCAGCATTTCCTCAGCTGTGGAAGCTCTGCCCTTCCCCATGGGAGATTCAGGGAACTGCCAGAGCTCTGGCACAGATTTGCACCCAGGAGGGCAGCTCAGAGCTTGGAAGGGCACAGCAAGGAGATCCCCAGTTGTGCCCATGATGGGATCTCAGGGAGGGGGCTCAGCTCATTCCCCTTTCCCATGGACTGCTTTGCACGCAGCCCCACAGGTCCCAGGGAAGCTTGGACACCCCATTCCCATGGACACCCCTGCCTGGCAG
This sequence comes from Passer domesticus, assembly GCF_036417665.1. Taxonomy (NCBI): domain Eukaryota; kingdom Metazoa; phylum Chordata; class Aves; order Passeriformes; family Passeridae; genus Passer; species Passer domesticus. The sequence continues at coordinate 5,176,356 of NC_087481.1, read as the reverse complement.
GAATGCTAAGGGCAGTGCCTGACTCAGCTGCTGCAAATGCCAGAGCCTCCCTGAGAGCAGCAGATAACAGTGACAATATCAGGGCATTGCAGAAACAAGAGAAGATGTTGTGGTGCTGTGCCTGAGAGGGCAGGGCAGAGACAGCCGGGCACTCAGGACAGTGCTCCCTGTGCCCAGCTATGCCCGGCACCTCCCACACACCAACAGTGCCCTCCTGCCCCAGCACTGCTCTCTTCAGCCCCCTCTCCTTGCCTGAGCATCTCCCTGGGCCTGGACATTCCCTCCTGAGAGGAGCCTTGTCCCTGCCAGCGCTCACAGAGCCCATCCCACCCTGTGTGCCCTGGCCCCGGCCCTACAGAAACCTGCCTGTGTGCAGGGCCCTGGCTGGGGCAGGCTCTGTGTGCAGGTGGGCAAGGGCAGCTCAGGAGAGCCCTGCTGGGCCCTGCAGAGGTGATGCTGCTGCTGTCCAGGGCTGAGGGCCCTTTGGGTGGCTCCCAGCACAGAGACTGACCACCCAAAGTTACAGTTCTGGAGTCTCTGTAAATGTTCAAACATTACTTTCATGATTCTGTGTGTCTCTTTCAACTCAGAATGTTTTGTGATTCTGGAATTACAGTTCCTGTTCTGCTTCTCTCATCCGTCTGTTGTCTCTAATAAAAAAAGAATAAAACTCTTGCAAAGGTGTTAGAACAGTAAAGTAAAAAGAAAAGACATTTATTGGAAGATTCCAGGTGTCCAAGTGGGAATTGGGCACAACTGATTTCAACAATTCATTAAGGTGGATTAATTAGGATATTTAACAGAAACATCCAATAGGAGATTCTGTTTCCCCAGTTACACATAGCTGCTCAACTCATAGAAGTAGGTCCAAGGGCTTCTTTGCCATCACTTTTTGTTGTGACTGCTCACATTCTGGTCAAAAAACAAAATGTTCTTCTAGTAGGGCCTCTTCCTGATAATAAGACTATACAGTATCAGGAATGTATTTATACATTCATCCTATTGTTCTAAATTCGAGGAGAAAGGTAAGGAAATGTACTAGAGATAATTATGGATTATAGTTAAAGAAGTATGTAATAATTGCTTAATTGACTTAATAAAGAGTTCAATAGAGTAATGTAAGGATTATAATTTTAAAACTATATAATAGTAATTTTCAGAGCTATGAATATATGAAAATGTATCAAAATAAAAAATCTTTTTGTCCTTACCCCAACTTTCCCATCCTTCTCCAAGCAGGAAAAGGAAAGCTCCTGAGCTTTCCAGCAATGCCAGGCTTACCTTCCTTGGGCAGAATCCCCCGGAGCTGTGCCCAGGCTGCTCTGGAGCTGGGAGCAGCCCTGCCCCACCCAGGCCCTCTCAGCAGCAGCACCTGCCCTGCTCAGTGTGGCTCCTTCCCCCCACAGCTTCTCCCCAGTGCTGGGAGCAGCTCCCCGGGCCGGCTGAGAGCTGTCCCTGGCAGGCAGCAGAGTCCCTGCCCCAGCACAGCGCCCTGGGCTGCAGGAGCCTGCTCTGCAGGACAGCCCTGGGCACCCCTGGCTGCTCTGCACAAGAGACAATCAGAGAATGTACTCACAGGGTCCGTAGGCATTGGGATGTTCCAGCTTTAGGAGATCACTCCAGGAGCTGCAGCTGCATTGTCCTGCAGCCAGAGGTTCCTGTGCCAAGGGCTGGCAGTGATTCTGCCCCAGGCACTTCTCAGCACCTTCCCAGCCCTGACTGATTGAAGCTCTCTGTGCCTCTGGGCTGTGCCCGGGCTGGCTGCAGGCAGTGCCCCAGCCCTGCTGGGCTGGCAGAAGAGCTGCTCATCAAGAGAAATGTGCTTTTGAAGCTCTGCTTGGTTGCCAGGAGCTGTCTCTGTGCCAGGAGCCCAGCCCAGCTCAGCAGCACAGACACAGCAGAAGGACTTTAATGACCCTCTGGGGCTTTGTGCTCAGGCCCTGAACATCAGTCCCTGAGAGGCAGCTGAAGAAACCTCTCCACAACTCCAAGGCAGAATCCAACTCCAAAGTTTCTTGGACTTTTAATGGGTCCCACTGAGGGACACGACTCAGAAAGTGTCCCCAGGCCCCAGGCAGAGCAGAGAACTGGAGGCAGTGATGCCAGGTGGGGACAAAGAGAAGCCAAGTCTTGGTGGCCTGGGGCACAGCAGCAGGGTCTGTGCCAGCAAGGGCTGGGAGGAGACACCTTGTCCTGAGGCCCTGGGGCCTCCTGGCACAGCCCCAGCCAGGCTGGGCACTGTCAGCCCCTTGTCCTGCCCTCAGCATCCCCCCCTAGCCCACATCCCAGTGGCCTCAAGGATCTGCTGGAAGGAGTCCCTGGGGAGCCTTGCTCAGCAATGGCCCTGGGGGTTCCTGAATGCTCCCAGGGAATGCAGGTTTTTCAAAGAACTTTGGGTTTTGGTTTATCTTGACTTTCTGAGAAGTTTGTGCAATCATGGCCTCCAATTATTTGCTGTAATTAATCTCTGGAGAGGCTTTGTCAGTAACAACACTCAGTGGGGGTCATTAATACTTCAAGGTACTTCAGTTATTTTAAGGTCCTTGGTGTTTCCCTTTTGATACAGACTCTGGGAGAGGTTTGTGCAATCGTGGCCCCAATTTTCTGCTTTAACGAGTCCCTTGAGATCTTTGTACTGACACTCAGTGGGGCTCATTAATACTTTGAGGTACTCAAGGTTTTTAAAGTACTTTGGATTTTCCTTTTCACACCGAGTCTTTGAGAAGTTTTTGTGCCATCCTGGCTCCCAATTCTCTCCTCCAAGGAGTCCGTGAGGAGCCTGTGTTGGGATGGAACTCAGTGGGACCCATTCATGCCTTGACACACTTTGGGGTTTTCTTCTGACTTTGACTCCTGGACAGGTTTGTACAATCTCCTCTCAGGTCCTGAGGTTCCAGGGCTCAGCTCCAAATGCACCATGGGGCTTGTTAGCATCAAGCAAGTCCTGACAAACCATGGCTCTGCCTTGATTTACCTCTGCTCTAGTGCAGTTCATTAGGAGGGTTTCCTTTTTCAGTTATGGAGAAATATTTCAAAGAGCTTCTAGCAAGTATGTATTCCTATTTTAAAGGGTGTCTTTTATTGCTGTTCTTATTACACAAGAGGTGATTGCAGCATTCAGTGACTGATATTGATCCAGCAGGGACTCTCCTAAGGAGCTCTGGCCTGCTCAGAGAAGCTGTGCCTTGAGCTCTGATGCAGCGTGGACAACCTTGCTCCACATTCCCCATGCCCATTTTGTCTCTCCTCACTCACCTGGGACCTGCTTTGTTCAGAGAATTGGCTGTACACAGCCAAAGAGGGGTCATCTTCTATTGTATTTTGAAGCAATCTAAAACTCCTGAGTTTCCCCATTGAAAACAGACATCCTCCTCAAGTGTGTGCCAAGCCCAAGCTGCCACCAAGGAGGTTCCCCTTCCCTAAGGCAGAACCCGGCAAGAAATGTTTTAGACACACAGGAAGTTCTGCAATAAACAGAAATCCAGAGTTTGCTCAGGGCAGAATTAGACCAACTCCTGAAGGATAGACCAGCTTTGAACTCCTTGCAGCTGAAAGCTCTGAGTTGGGAGGTGTGGGAGAGACCCAAGAATGAGGGAAGGGAAATGCAGAGCACCCATCAAGTGCTTCTGTGCAGACAGGCTGTGAGGACGGGCACTGCAGAGCTGCCCTGGGCCAGCTGGGAGGGTGGATCATCATCCCAGTCTGCACTGGGCCATTGCAAGACACTGTTGGATGGACACTGCACCGACCCCAGTGCGCCAGCCCCTTGCTCAGGGCTGCTGTCACTGCCCAGGGCCAGAGGGGATCCCTGGCTGGGGGCTTGTGCCATTGCCACCTGCCCTGTGCCGCGCTGGCCGCTCAGGCACCAGGAACCAGCAGCAAAGGGCACTGCCAGGGCCAAAGGCCAGCTCAGCCAGACAGAAAGGGGCAGTGCTGGCACTGTTTCCATGGCAGCCCTCACTGGGGTGACACCTGGGTCACCTGTCCTGGCAGTTGCCATGGAAAGCCCTGGCAGGGACTGAGGGCACAGACACTGGCACTGAGACACGGCTGGGCCGGGTGCTGAGCACAGGGCTGAGCACGCAGAGATGGTTTCGTTCTTGCTGAGCTGCAACAGAGCCAAGGCCTGTCCTGCCCCTCCTCCAGCCACCCTGGGCAGGGGCTGGGGCTGTGGGGAGCTTGGCAGGGGACACAGCCAGGACAGGTGACCCCAACTGACCCCGGGGATACCCCAGACCACAGGACATCATGCTCAGTGTATGAAGTGCAGGGAACAAGGAGGAAGGGGGGAATTTTGGAGTGAGGGTTTTTGCCTTCCCAGGTAACTTTTAGACAAGAGGGGGCCCTGTTTCACCACTGGGCAGGGTCAGTACCAAAGACACAGACACCAACTTCAGGAATCCTGTAATTTATATAATGCACAGCTGCAAAGAATTACAAAAGGATAAGCTCAGCAAAGCACATAATCATTAGCAAAGAATTACAAAAGAAGCTCAGCAATCCATCCAGTCATTACTAACAAAGATTGCCTGCAGTGATTAAAGAAAGATCCATCACCAGTTACCCTCAGACTTTACCATCACCCAGATCCACACATCAGCTGGGGCAGACAAGGACTGCAGAGCCACTCCCAGACACTGGGAATTCCTGAAGGTGCCTCCACCTTTGCAGGCAAGGAGCCTCCAAGCCCACTGTGAGAGGACACAGCTTTTACACTGTTAAACAAACAAACTGACATCACTGCTAGTGTGGGAACATCTGGTTTCATTCTCCTGATTGGTTTCTCCCAAAGCCTGGCCAGGGCTCAAGGAGGAATCAAGGGAGTTGACTTTGATCCTTCAGCCCCAAACAAGGCCAGAGGAGGCCTTGTCTGGTTTCTGAATACAGAAATAGAAATCCATGTCTTATCAAGGAACACATTCACTGTTCATAATGCTTTGTTAGGGAGTGGATACAAATATAACATTTGGTTGGAAGGTTCATCTAGAGATGAACTTTGCCTCCAGGCCTGTTCAAGCCTTGCTACTTGGATGGGTCCTGAGACCTATAATGAAGTACAACCTTCATAACCATTCTTTCAATAGCACAGTTTAGGTTTAGATATTAGGCATAAAGGCATCTCCCCTTGTGCTTCAATTAAGTGTTGTTAAATTTCATTACTCAGAGCTATTCACATTCCTTTTCAAACATGCCTAAAGAGTTGCTACTATTCTCTCTTCTATATCAAATGCCTCTCTTTTCTTGAGACTGTCTCTTTTAAGACAAGTCTCAATACTCCACTTCCCATCACAAAGTGTCACAACAACTCAAACATAGAATGTTAGAGTGCACACCAAGTGCACATGCTGCAATGATGACAGACACTGCCACAAATGCATTTCACAGCAGCCTCCTTTGGTAGCCATGAAGCCAATCCCACCAAGAAGAATTTTCTTCTTTCTGCCACTCTTCTCCTGCTCCTTCTCTCAAGGTGATTGCTGACTGTTGGCCTTCAAACCCATCACTGACAGCAGTGCAACATTCCTGTGCCATGACAGCCCAGGCTCCTCCTTGGCCAGCAAGCAGATAATCCAAGGCCATGCGGTTCTGTGGAGTCCCCATTTGTGTTTGTTGGAGCCCATAGGATGTGCTACTGGACGTTTTAACAGCATCATTTGCTACTTCCAATAATCCTTTCAGCTTATTCATGTCAACTCCGCAGGACAGGGCAGCACACATGGGGCAGAGGATGAACCAGAATATTTTGCTTTCTGAAACCCAAGGCACTCCTTGGGAGGAAAATGTTCTCTGGGCTCCAGGTCTTCCTTGTGGTTGTTGCTGAAGGACCCTAAATGGTGGCCCTGCAGCCAGGAGTGGGGTAACACTGACACTGAACCAGCTCCAGCAGCCCAAGTTCTACTGACATTGTGAGTGATGGTGAAGCACAGAAATCCTCTCACACTGTGGCCTCTGTAACTAGAACAGGCTTCGGTTTCTCCTGAAGGGAAATCTTAGTGAGTCCTGTCAAATGGATCATTGTATTCCTGTGTTTTCTTGAACTGTCCATTCATTGACAGTTACGAGTCAGAGCCCATGGACTGAGTTCTGGCCAGCCCACACAGTGGGCCCTCCAAGGGAGCCCCATTCCTCCCAACTTCAGCTGAGAACAAACCCAGCAATTAGTGACATGGAGTACTTTGGCTACCCTGATCTTGAAATTTGCAGAACTAATCATTAAATTTTGATGACTAATCCCTTGGTGAAACACTGGAGGTGTTTGTGGCAAACAAAGATTCTGGCTGACTATCAAGGTACAACTTATAGACATCAATAGTACTTTAGTGACACTGTTCTTCATTCTTTTTTCTCAATCTCATTTGCTCATTTGAGTTAGGAACAATAATTCTGTTGTCCATGGAGCTGGAGCCTTTTTAACTCCAGAACAATGCCTCTAAGGTCCTTTGCTGTTCAGCTTTACCATGTTGTCTGTGGCTAACAAGGCTTGGTGGGCCCTTTCCCCTTTGGCTGGAAGGGGGCTGGGTCCCAGTCCCTGAGGGCACCCAGGCTCCTGGTTGGAATTTGTGTGCAAGTCCCTCAGTGTCACAGCAGCCTTCTCAGGGAGCCCTGTGGATCAGAGCATTTTCCAAAGGGGCCATTGGGGCAAACAAGGAGATTAGGTCTGGCAGGATGTGTAAAATAGTATCCTGTAATATCTATTTGTTCTCACACAGAACACTTGGCTGCAGGGACATATTCCCATTGTTCCTGCCCAGGTTTCAGGATTCAGTATTATCATTCTTAGGAGCTGTTCCTTCAGCTGCCTCAGGAGGGCCTTTTGGCCTCCGGGCCCACACTCTGGCTCCTTTATTAGGACTGCTGCGTCCAAACCCTTTATCTCCACAAATGGTAATGACTGGAGGTGGATCTCCATTTTTCACAATCGTGCTTAAAATTGCAATATCAATAATTGTGCTACCCTGTCATGGGGTTGAATAATCCAATCTTATTGACAATTGTTTAACAGAATTACTGTAATTTCTCCTTTATATTCAGCATCAATTCCTCCTTTCCTCCTGCCATGACATGAACACTTTGCAAGGCCAAGCTCCAAGCGAGCAGTTACCAAACCAAAGTGTCCTGGAGGAATCTGAATTCCTGTCTCAGTATTGATAGCTTTCATTTGCTTTGGATTTATCCTAATTAATTCCAAGGCATGAAGGTCCAGCCCTGCAGGCTTTGGGCTGGCCCTGCCAGGGGACATCACACCCAGAACAGTTTCCCAGGCAGTCCAAGTCTCACTGCCCATGGTTGTAGGTGCAAATTGGGTGCAGCCGTGCACACCCAGGGGTTTCCATTTCCCCAGTGGGCCATTGTTAAGGGTATGGAGCACATCTGGGAGATGGGTTCTCCATGGGGACAGGTTCCCATCTCCTCTTTTTTTCAACTGCTCTTTTAACAACCCCTTCACCCGTTCCACCAATCCTGCAGCTTGAGGATAGTCAGGTACATGAAAAACCCTGCAGTCTTAATCACGGTATTTTTCACAGTAACAGACAAAGCACTCTGCATCACAGTATCAGCAAACCCTGTAAAAATAGACAATTTTATCCCCTCCTCCTTTTTTCATTGTATACAATCTCACAAAGTTTACCTCTGACATTAGGGTCCTGGCCAATCCTTTTCTGTAGAGTGTTTAGTGTTACATCCCTGAGCAGCCAAAGCTACCAAATTAGGATTGTCAGCACTATTTCACATTATTACTATTTTATACGTAGATATAGATATTGATATAGAAATATAGATATAGCTAGATAGGTATAGACATACATATAAATATATATATATCAATATATATATTAAGGTCTTATTATACTATAAATATGTACATAGTTATTTATCATATTAATATTTCACTTGCACAAATGCATCCGAGCTCAAGATTAAAACCTTCTTCTGTTGCTCCATGTGGGAGCATTCCAACAAGAATTGTTCCTTCTGAAGGTGCTATTTCCAATGTACTGTTAACTAATTCATCTTTGTCTGTCCAAGGCCACAAGTTGTTTTACTTTTCCGTATGCAATTTTTGGATACATTTTAAGACATCCAGGAGTTCAGATTCTTTTAACCAACTGCCCCACTGCTCACACAGTGCTGTGACCTCAGCCCACTCCAGAGCCAGCCAACTCCAGGGAAGGGCTTCCCATCTGGGAATTTCTCATAGCACTGATTCCTCACATTTACATTTAACAAGTGACATTTTGCTGTGATCTGGCCAGACTCTGCCAGTTTTGTTTTACCAGTGGGCAGGGTCAGCACCAAAGACACAGACTGCAACTGTAGGAATCAGTGTCATTTACTGCAGCTCAAAGCAGCAAAGAATCACAAAAGGAGCAGCTCAGCAATGCACCCAACCATCAGCACCAAAGATTGCCTGCAGTGATTAAGAAAGATCCAGCACCAGTTCTCCTCAGACTTCACCATCCCCCAGATCCACACAGCAGCTGGGGGAAGCTGTCCCAGCCAAGGGCTGCAGAGCCACTCCTGGACACTGGGAATTCCTGCAGCTGCCTCCAGCCACAGGTGAGGCTCCAACCTCGCTGTGAGAGGGCCCAGCTCTGACAGTGCTGGATGAACAAACTGACAGCACTTCTAGTGTGGGAACATCTGGTTTCATCCTCCTCTTGGGTCCCTCCCAAAGCCTGGCCAGGGCCCCAGGAGGAACCAAGGGAGGTGACCTTGATCCTTCAGCCCCAAACAAGGGCAGATGTCAGATTTCATGGCCTTCTCTGGCTTGCAAATACAAAAAGATCATTACATGTGTCACTAAGGAGTGGCTACATCTATCACAGTGCTAATGACCATGCATATTTCATTAATGAGCAGATACAAAGATAACCTTTGGTTGGAAGGTTCATCCAGAGGCCACGTTTGGCTCAGGGCCTGCTGCTCAGGCCTCACTCAGGGCTGTTGTCCAGGCCTTGGCACTTCAGGGACGTGGTTTAGTGCTGGGCTTGGCACTGCTGGGTGAACAGCTGGACTGGATGAGCTCAGAGGTCTTTTCCAACAGAAATGATGCTGTGATTCCATTATTCTATCTGCTGCATTTAGCTAGGTCTATTTGAGCAGCATTACTTTGGTCTAAAAGTCTCCTCTTCCTCAGCTCCTATGGCCTGCGGCTTCAGCTTCTTCAGCTCCTGGTGCTAAGCTGCTCATGCTGAACGAGACGACTCGGAGAGTTGAATACAGTCCGTGCAATTCCTTCTGGGTCACAGAGAGGGGAGGGTGTGGAAACAGGAGCATTGTTTGCTGTGGCCTCCTCTCTGCCCTTCACGCCTTTCAGCACTTTGAACCAGCCAAGAGCTTTCTCCAAGAGTGCAGTGAAGCTGCTGTTCCTGTCCCAGGTCTGGCTCTCTCCAGTCTCTGACCTTGCCTGGTTTTGTCCCTCTTGCTGTGCCCTCTCTTCCCCCAGGGCTCAGTGGCTGCTGCCCAGGACTGTGGGACTGGCACAGATCCAGTGGTCGAGACCCTCCTTGCTGTGGCCTTGGAGCTGCCTGGGCACAGCAGCCTTTTCCATCTGGAAGCTCCCCATGGACAGGGAGTCCCCAGCTCCGTTCCTTGCACAACCTCCAGGAGCCCAGGGCTGCCATCTCAAGTCCCTGCTGGCACTGGGGGCTCCCAGGTGCCTCAGGCTGCTGTGACACTGCTGCACACGGGAGGGAAGAGTGGCAGAGGCTGTGCTGAATCACAGCTCCATGTGCTGCTGCTGCTGCTGCTGCTGTGGGGTCATTTGTCCAGCCTTGGCCCAGAGTCAGGGATCAGATCCAGGCCCTGCTGCTGCTCCCTCGGGATCAGCCCCAGTTTGGGTGTTGCTGTCAGGGCCAGCAGGAGCGGTGGCTGGAGCAGCAGGTGCTGACAGTGCCCCAAGCCCCGGGGTTGGAGGGGTCCCTGGGCTGGGCTGGGAGGGAGCTGCCCCTTGTTCTCCCTCTGCCTCATGCAGAGCTGGGCCGGGCACAAGTGGGGCAGCACAGCCACCAGGGAGCCTGCGAGTCTCTGCCAGCCCTGGCTGCTCAGAGTTTGGGCCTTGGAGCCTCAGGTGGCCAAAGGCAGCTGCTCCTGGTCCCTCTGTGTGCCCCCGTGTTCAGCAGTGCTGCTCCATCAGTCTGTGCCCAGCAATGGGGAAAAGCCTCAGCCCTGCAGGGCCAGGAGCTGCCGGGCTCTGCCTGAGCAGCTCAGCCAGCAGGAAGGGAGCTGCTCCACATGGGAACCAGGAGCAAAGGGCTGCAGCACCTCGTGCTGGGGCAGAGCCCGGATTCTGAGAGGGAATAACAGAGTTATTCATGTGCATTGGTGCGTCAGCACTGCAGGTGCTGTGCCTGCAAATACAAGGTTCGAGATCTACAAAAGAATTCTGCAGCTCTTGACTGGATCAGGATGTCAGCAGTGCTGAACTCCAGCACAGTCCAAATGAAACACTTCACACCTCTGCTCCTATCTGCTAGATTTTTTTCTTCAGGTATCCATAGAAAAGGAAACAGAGGAGGAGCCTACATTTTCATTGTTTATCAGAAATGTATCTCATTTTGCTGTACATTCCTTTTGTAGGACGAATGCTCTGTTAAAAACACTGGACAAAAAAGAAAAGAAAAAATATGAAAGATAAAACCAAAAAACAAATGTGTAGTGAAAATCTTCAGTAACTTTGGATTCAGAGGTAACTGATCTTTTTAAGAAGAGAAATCAGTTACTCTGTAAATGTTCTGATGGCATGGATTCATCTTACTGACCTCAGCATCCCTTTTTAAAAACATTCAGGGTTTTGTTTGCAATATTATGTTATTTTAAATTGTGATTGAATCAATAGGAAATTGAAAGATCTATTATGCATTTATGCATTACTGTGTCTTGAGTGTAAAAATATTGCAGTTTGAAATTTGGATTTAAAGTGCTGCAAATGAAAGTTATAAATCCTAATGGATTGTGTGACAGCAGCTTTTCCTAGAGGATGTGCAGCACTCCAAGGACTTCATGAGTGGGGTTGGGGGTACTTGGATCTTTGTCCTGTGCCACTCTGAGATGTCATGGAATGGAACTTCACCTGCCACCAAAGCTCCTTGGGCCTTGTGTCCCCCAGGCAGGCACAAAGTGTTTGTGCTGCTCCCCTTTTTGCACAAACCCACAGAGAGCTGGGATTTTTCCAAGTCTCATGTCTGCATTGGGCCACATTCCTAGAGAAGCAGCAGCCCATCCCAATGAATATGGTGAGTTATGTGGATGGTTGTGAGCTCCACTTCCTGCCTAGAAATCCTGAAACTGCTTCTGAATGCTGCTCCTTCAGCTCTGGGACACCTTCTCACACAGAGCTGGGGAAAAAATCCCCTGGTCTCTGGCTAAAGGGTGAGTTATGCCAAAGTTAGAGCTCTGTGCGAAGTCTCTATCCATTCCTATCCTATTAATATACCAATATGTGGGGGTGTGCATGGATTTGTCCTGTGTACAAAGGAAGGAGTGTGCAAGCAACGTGACTGACACTTTCACTGTCCATGTTCATCCCACACCCATGGGTACAGAGATGTTATGGAAACCCTGGCACAGACAGAGCCTTCTGTCCATGGATGCACAGACATCCAAGAGCACCTGGCACACACAGACCCTTCTGACCCTGGATACAGAGACATCCAAGAGTCCCTGGAACACACAGACCTTTCTGCCCATGGATACAGAGACATCCAGGAGCCCCTGGCACACACAGACCCTTCTGTCCATGGATACAGAGACATCCAAGAGCCCCTGGCACACACAGACCCTTCTGCCCATGGATACAGAGACATCCAAGAGTCCCTCGCACAGACAGACCCTTCTGTCCATAGATACAGAGACATCCAAGAGCACCTGGCACACACAGACCCTTCTGTCCATGGATGCACAGACATCCAAGAGCCCCTGGCACACACAGACCCTTCTCTCCATGGATACAGAGACATCCAAGAGCCCCTGGCACACACACAGACCCTTCTGTCCCTGGATACAGAGACATCCAAGAGCCCCTGGCACACACACAGACCCTTCTGTCCCTGGATACAGAGACATCCAAGAGCCCCTCGCACACACAGACCCTTCTGTCCATGGATACAGAGACATCCAAGAGCCCCTGGCACACACAGACCCTTCTGTCTCTGGAGGATGGAGCGTGGTGGGTGGGGGCGGTTGGTGGGCAGCGAGTCCCGGACAGCAGGCCAGACCCAGCTCCAGCCCTGCCAGGCCCTGCCAAGGCTCAGTGCCGGCTCCTCTGGAATGGGAAAGCCCTTCAGCATTATCCCTGCCCAGAGGGGCAGTGCTGGCCTGGCAGCACAGGTTGTTTTCCCCTCAGGCTGCAGGAGATGAGAACACAACACTTGCCAGCACTGAGTGCGAGGCACAGCTCCGGGTGCTCCCCATGAACCTCAGCTCTGGGAGCACTGTCTGCCCCAAGCTCCAGGGGCTGCAGTGGGAGCCCGGCTGGGCTCTGCCCTGGGGCCATCCTGCAGGGACAGCTGGAAACAGGGAGCATTCAGCTGCCACAAACAGCCAAGCCAGGGCTGCAGGGCAGCTGCTCCAGCCCGGACTGCACTGCTGTGTGCTGTGCTCTGGGGCTGGGGCTCCCCACACAGGGGACTGGACTGGTGTGCCAGAGGAGACAGAGAAGCTTCAGCTTCAGCCTCAATGAGGTGGCTGCGTGGGCTGGGAAGAGTGGGGAGGCTCAAGGGGATTCACAGAGCTCATCCTGCTGCAAGGATGAAGAAAAGTGAGTGGGAACTCAGCAGTGAGAGAGCTGAGGGCTGGAGAGTGGCTCTGAATGACACTAAAATCCCACTGGACCTCTGAAACATTGCTGCTCCTCAGCCAGTGACAGCATGAGTCCCTAAACCTGGGGCTCAGCCTTCCTTGTGGTCAGGGGCATCAAGGAAGGCAACAGAGTGATGGAGACAGCAACGGGCTGGGAATTCACTGGGGAAAAAAAGAGAGCAGTTGAGAAGTAAAAGGCAGCTGGGGGAGTGAACTGTTCAGAGAAGGGCTGAGCTACAGCTTGAGCAAGCTGAAAAATGTCATTTGGAGTCATCCCAGATTGATTTGATTTCAGAAGGTATTGAACAAGTTTAATTTTTGGGGCATGTCTTGTTTTCCTCTGGAGGTGTACACTCTGCAAACTTGAGCTGCGTTGTCAAAATGCTCAAGCAAGCCTGTGCTGCAGGTGACACCATTTGTTCTTTGGCTGATTCCGGCCTGGTGCTGAGCTCCAGCAGAGCCCTGGCAGAGCCCAGAGCAGCCTCAGCATCCGCAGAGCCCGGCTGCAAGGAGAGAAAGCAGAAACTGCCCGTCAGCTGATGGCTCCTGTCCCCTTGTCCCAGCTGCCCGCATTGCCCAGGCCATGCTGGCTGTGCTCAGAGCTGTGCCCAGAGCTGCCCATCAGTGCTGCCTTTGGGAGCAGGGCAGGAGGGCAGGACATGTGCCCAGCCTGCAGCCAGCCATGGCACATCCACCTGCTCAGCAGCTGCCCAGAGCAGGATGCTCCTGTGCTCACTGCCATCTCCCAAAAGCTCTGATCCCACCCTGCCAAGCACACGGGGACCCACCTCATGCCATCCATGGCTGGAAGAAAAGCTGGTCCCAAACGATGTCCTCAGCCTGCTCCAAGGGCATGGCCCATCCACGCCGCAGCTGCTCTCAAGAACTTCCTGATCCAGACTGGACCAACCAGAATGCTTCCTCTAGAAAAACAAACAACAAATTGTTGAAAATAGATTACAGACAAAAATGGGAAAAAAAGAACAAAGGTAAAAATCATATCTCTGTGAGGGGATTGAGGAAGGCCCAAGCCCTGCATGCCAGGGAAAAACACAGCCATGTGTGAGCAAAGCCCAGGTTTTCTCCCTTCCCCCTGCACTGTCCCCCACAATAACCGTGATCCCAAAGCAAACAAGGGCAGTGGAGCTGCCCAAGCCCTTCCTTGCCTGCACAGCAAAGCACCTGTGCACAGATTTGGGAGTCCCACCTCTGCTCCCACCACAGGGGTTTGTTTGTGTTGGGCTGGCTGCCCCAGCCCCAGCCCCAGCCCGGGGCACGGTGGGTGCTGGGGGCTGTTGGCAGGGTCAGGAGCCCACTCCCATTTCGTACCCACCCCAGCCCATGCCCCCAGCCCTGCCAAAAGCAGCTGGGCAGCCGACTGAAGGATCAGCTGTATCTGCCCCCGCAAAGGGGGGAACCTTTGCTTCCCAGCCATTCTGGGCAATGCCCAAATCTGGGAGCATTTCCCCACGTGTGGACTCATCTGCAAATTCCCTGTGGAGTTTGGCTTTGAAGAAGGTGCCACAATCAAAGTGCATCACCTTCAACTACTGGTGGCCAGGTTGAGGAAGAGGTTGTATCCTTCATGTCATCCTTCATGTCATCCTCGCTGTCTCCTGCAGCAGCAGCCCCACCCGGTACAGCTTCTCTGGGGGCTCCTTCTCCTTCCCTGGGCTCAGACCAGGCTGTCAGGGCTCTGCCCAGGGCCCCAGCTGTCAGGGAACCAGGACAACCAAAACCAGCTTGGATGGCAGCCACCAGGGCTGGGCAGAGCAGCTCAGCTCCAGCACAAGGGCTGCATGTTCCCATCCCATGACCCTGGTGCAGTGACATGGGCTGGCTTTCTTTGCTTCTCATTGCCAAGGCATGTGTGCAGCTGTAACTTACCAGGGCCCTGCAGCACAGTGTGCCTGTGGCTCTCTCCCTTCTTCTAGGGCAGATGAACATCCTGCATCCAAGGATGACAGAACACCTCTTCTAATGAGGGTCTGGCCAAGGGGTGCATGGATAAACACCACCCAATCAGATTTTGGCACTCTGGGGAGAGAAACCACAAACTGCCTGTCAGCTGGAGAAGGCTCCTGTCTGCTTTGCCCCACTATTCCCTGCCCAGGCTCTGCTGGATGCGCTCAGAGCTGGGCCTGAACATTCTTGGTTTTGGAGGAGAGCAGGACATGTGCCACCTCCTCAGCAGCTGCCAGAGTGGGATGCTCCCGAGCCCGCTGCTGTCTCCCAGCACTGGTATTGCACCCATGCCCAGAGAAGAGGATTCACCTGGAGAGAGCCGTTGTGGCAGCGAGAGCTGGCCCCAGCTGAAGTTCCAGCCCCTCCTGAAAGGCATCTTCCCACACACCATCTCGTGCAGCAGGATGCCCAGGGACCAGATGGTAGCTGGCTCGCCATGGTACCAGCCAAAGCGGGTCCATTCCGGGGGGCTGTATGATGGTGTTCCTGTGGAATACAGATGGAGTTCATCAGGGGGATGCTGCTGCTCCAGAGCCTGGCCCCAGCATCCCTGGGCGGGCGGGGGCTGCATCAGTGGCACACAGGGTGACCACTGCCCTCTCGCCAGCACCTGGGACTGGTGTACAAACTTTGGGTTGGAGAAGAAGCCACTGGTGTGGGAAGGGGACAGTGGAAGCCCTGGCTAGGCCTGACCATGACACTCAAAGGAAAAACCCACTCAGTGCAGGGGAAAAACCATGCCCTCATTCTCCCTGCCTGCATTGTCCCAAACATATTTTGAAGCCAAGGCAAACAGGGTGAGTGGAGCAGTCCAAGCCGTTCCTCTTGCCTGCATACCAAACCGGCTGGGGCACAGGTTCCAGCCTCCCTCTCTGCTACCCCCACCCACGGCTGTTTTTGTCAGGCTGGCTGCCCCAGCCCAGCCCCAGTCCTGGTCACAGTGGTGGGCAAAGGCTGCCAGCAGGGCTGGAAGATGACTCCCCACCCAGCCCTGCTCTAAAGCAACTCAGCTGCAGATTCAGTCCCATGAGTGGCAGCAAAAGGGAGAATCCCCGCTGCCACACCCAGCTTGGGCTGTGAGATGTTGGGCTGTGAGATGCCAGGAGCGGGAGCACAGCCCTGTGTAGGCTCACCTGCAAAGTGAGTGTAGGCTGTCTCTTGCAGGTAGGTGCCACAGCCAAAGTGGATCAATTTGGCCTGCCCGGTGGCCAGGTCAACCAGGATGTTCTCTGGTTTGATGTCGCGGTGCAGGACCCTGCAGCTGGTGCAGTGCCGCACGGCCTCCAGCACCTGGCGGAACAGCTGCCGCGCCACCTCCTCGCGCAGGAACCCCCGTGCTTGAATGAAATGCAGGAGGTCCTGAGACTGCTCTGGCCACTCCAGCACCATCACAATGTCGCTGGGGAGCTCAAGCCACTCCAGCAGCTGGATGACACCGGGGAAGCCAGTGGACACCTTGTCCTGCAGCACAACCTCCAGGGGAGCGCTGGTGCCGTCGGGCTGCGGGAGGAGCACGATGCCGTCAGTGGGGCCGATGCTGGGCCAGGGCTGGGCAACCCCTCAGCCAGCCCGGGATGCTCTGCGCCCTGCGCTGGCCCCACGCCTGCTCCCCCTCGGGATGTCCTGGCAGCTTCCACCCTGTCGGGGCTCGGCTCATCCCCACCCGGCTTCTCCTGCTGTCCCGGCTCACTCACCAGCTCGCTCCAATGCCAGATGCGGTTCCGTGGCACCCTTTTGATGGCCACCTGCAAGCCAAGGGGAGCAGCGGGCTGAGCTCTCCACCTGCCCTGCCGAGCCCCATCCTCCTCCTCCTCCTCCTCCTCCTGCGCCCCCTCCTCCTCCGCCCGCCGCCGGCCCCGCCGCTCACCGGGGCGCCGTCCGAAAGCCGCGTTGCTGCGAAGACGTTGCCGAATCCGCCCCGGCCCAGCAGCGAGCCCAGCCGGTACCGCTCCTTCAGGCGCTGCTGCGCCTTCCCTGCGGGCGGGACGCGGCTGTCAGCGCTCGGCCCGGGGCCAGCAACGGCCCCCGAGCGCCCCTCACCCGCCCCGGCCCGGCCATCCCCCGGCGTTCGCTCTTTGCAACGCGACCCAGGAGCCGCGGGGCCGGGGGCCGCGCTGCCGAGCGGCGGAGCAGGGGCCGGGCAAGCCGCAGCGGAGGCGGCGGGAGCGGCCGCGCCGCGTGTGTCCTCCGCGGGCCCCGGGAGGAGCCGGGGCCGGGGCCGGGGCCGGGGCCGGGGCCGGGGCCGGGGCCGGGGCCGGGGCCGGGGCCGGGGCCGGGGCCGGGGCCGGGGCCGGGCTCGGGCTCGGGCCAGGCGGAGCCAAAAGCCGGCAATACCACCCCAGCCCCAGGCACTGAACCCCGCCCAGCAGCGCCAGCGTCAGCACGGCCAGAGCCGGGCTGAGACCAGACCTCGGTGGGACGGCCGGGGGCGGGCACGGGGCAGCCCCGCCCGGGGCCGGGGGCGGGCCGGGGGCATGGCCCGGCCGGGCACGGGGAGAGGGAGGCGGGGAGAGGAGGGGAGACCGGGAAAGGGAGAGCGGGAGAGGTACGGGACAGCGGGGAGGGAGAGGGAGAGGGAGAGGGAGAGGGAGAGGGAGAGGGAGAGGGAGAGGGAGAGGGAGAGGGAGAGGGAGAGGGAGAGGGAAAGGGAGAGGGAGAGGGAGAGGGAGAGGAGAACGGAATCTAAAGATTTTTCTCTCGCTGCTGCCGCTGCTGCTGCTGCTGCTGCCGCTGCCGCTGCTGCTGCTGCCGCTGCTGCAACTGAAGCTCCGGGGCCGTTTGTCCCCGTGTCCGTTTGTCCGTTGCCCGCTCGCCCCCGCCTCGAGCCCCACATTCCCCGAGGGCAGCCCCTGAGCCTGTCCAAACAGGGGAACTTTGCCGAGTTCAGCCAAGAGCCAGAGTCTGGACTTCTGCACAGTGCCTCAGGAATCCCCTCGGTCCCTGCTGTGCATTGTCCCTGCTGAGGGTCAAACACTCTCAGAGCGCAATCCCTGAATGCAGAATTTGTACCTGACCCAAGCACTGCACTTACCTCTCCAGCATTGATTTCCAAGAAAAACAGGGGACGCCAAAGTGTGTGTAGGTCATGGTATCTTAAAATGTCTAAAACATGCCAACTCATGGATCTTAGAGGTGAGATTTGTTTGGAATTAATGGGATGGACAACTAGTGCAAGATGGAAAAGGGGAGCATAAAAATAAATTGAGAAAAACGTCTTGAATTGTTTCAATTTTCATTTAATTTCTTAAAAGCTCTTTCATTTTTTCCAGAATCTTCTCCTCAATCCTGTTTGCTTTTTCCAAGAACCTTTCCTGGTGAACGAGGTGCAGCTTCTGTCACAAGGTGTGCCACCAACTGCAGTTTTCCACACTGTGTGTGCAGCACACTTGCAGCAAAGCAGGACAAATATTTGAAGAATTTGACAGCTTGTTCTTTTCTTTTCCTTGTGGGCTGGGCAGTTGTGCCATTGGTAAGGTTTTCATTGTTACTGTTCTACCCTAAGAAAACATGACAGGCTACCAAGAACTCCTGGGGAATGCAAGCCTGACTGAATGCAAAGAAAGAATCTCCAGAGCCTGCAGCCAGAAGTGGCGAGCTGTGTGATCATCATTCCAACACCCCCAAGGACATCTTGAAAGTGATCTAGAAGATGAAAATGGGCTGACAGAGGGAGTTTGTTTCTGTGCTCACTTCAGATTCTTCTACATCTGAAATCAATTCTACAGTCTCCATCTAAATCAAGAGTACAATCAGTTCATTAAAAGCCCCAGAACAAACTGTACCTCTCAGGAGATGATTGAAAGAATCTGTAAAGGGAAAATGCAGGAGAAATGCATTTCTCAGCACTGCAGTACTTGCCTACCTGAAACCCTCCTCCATTTCCTCCCCATGCCTGGATCTGGCAGTGTCAGTTCTGTATTCAGTGGTGCCTCCAGCCCTGAATCCCCTCATCTACAGCCTGAGGAACCAGGAGCTCAAGGCTGCAGTGAGGAGACTGATGACTGGACATCTTAGGAAGCATTAAACTGATTGCCAATTTCGGCAAATCACTTGTAATAAAAGTCATCTTTTATAGCTCTTTTGCTTTGGTTCTTTGATTTCCCTGTCGTTTTCCTTTTTAAATATTCTTCCTAAAGCAAGACGATTGTTTATGCCATCTCTGACTTTGTTTCTCTCCACCTTCCCTGTGGCCACAGACTGTGACAATGAGGGGCTGCAGTCTCAAAGGTTTTAAAGGAACTAAAGGATCACCCAGCAAAGTTTTCTGCAGAGATCCCACTATTCTTGCCTTCTCTGGAGCTGCAGCAGCAATGTCTGTGTGCAGAGCTGGGGGCAGAGCAGTGCTGGCCCAGCAGTTGTGCCCAGCAGCAGCAGCAGCACTTGGTGTTGGCAGTGCTGCTGCCGTGGCCCTGCCCCGCTGCCCTGGTGGCCCTGGTGTTGCTGCAGGGCCTGAGTGCTCTCGGGGCCGGGCACAGTCCTGGGGGTGGCAGTGCCGGGGCTGCAGCAGGGACAGGCCATGGGCACTGCTGGGGCAGCGCTGACGCCTCAGGCCAGGCCCTGGGGCCTCCAGGCTCCTTGCCCAGGCTCTCTCAAGAACACGGCCAGGCCAATGCTCAGCACAGAAAAGCCCCAGGGTGAGCAGCCCCAGGCTGGCTGTGGGCAGGCTGGGGGCAAACAGCATGGCTGGGGCTCTGCAAGGGCCCTGGGGGAGAGGGGAAGGAGCAGCAGAGCAGGTGCTGATCCAGCCCCAGTGCGCTGCACAACCCAGGGCAGCGTCCCAGAGCGTCCTGATGGAGCTGCCAGCAACATCCTCCCTCTGCAGCCCTGGCCTCTCCCCCAGCTCACAGAGGTGCCGCATCCTTGCAGGCACAGCCACGGCAGCACTGGCTCAGGAGCCCCTGTTTGCATTGCACAGAGCAGGCGGGAGCACCCCCATGCTGCTGCTGTGGGGACATGAACCTGAGGCAGCACAAATGCCATCAGCCCCTGGGGCCAGCAAGGGCTGGGGGATACCAGGGAAACCATTCAGCTTTGTCGTGGCCTCTGCAGTCAGTCAGAAAGTTTGTTCCCATCAGCTGGGAGTTTCCTGTGCCACTGCAGACGCTGTTGCTCAGAGCCAGGGCTGCCTGATAGCCACCCCCAAACTGCCCTCAGCATTTCCTTGGCTTCACCTTTGCTTTCTTTACTCCTCCTGCTACAAATTTCTTCCTCTTGCCCACCCCGTTCCCTCCCCTGCAAACAGCCCATCCCTGTTTGCCCTTTCCTCTCTGGCCCCACTCCTCATTCCAGTTCCTGACTTGGCACCATGGGAACGTCCCTTGGGCAGCAGGATCATCCTCCAAATGCTGCAGGAATTGTCTGCAGGCTCCTGCAGTGCCTGGTGCTGCTCCCTTGCCAGAGGCACCCCAGGCCAGGGTGCTGTGTCTGCCTGTGGGGCTCCCTGGTCTGGGCAATGAGGAGGAGCTGCAGAGGCTCTGCAGGACTGACAGGATGGGCTTTGGGGCTGGCAGGAGAAGCTCAGGGAGCTGGGCTGCTGCAGCTTCTGAAGAGAAGGCCCCGGGCTCATCGTGCAACTGCTGCAAGGGTGGTTTCAGAGAATCCCAGAATCAGCAAGGTTGGAAAAGACCTTGGAGATCATCAAGTCCAACCTGTGCCCTGACACTGCCTTGTCTCCCCTGAGCCTCCTCTTCTCCTGGATAAAATATCCCAGCAGATCCCTTAGCCCCTTCTCACAGGACATGTGTTCAAGACCCCTCCCCAGCCTTGTTGCCCTTCTCTGGACACGCTCCAGCCCCTCCATGTCCTTCCTAAATTGGGGGGCCCAGAACTGGACACAGCACTCGAGGTGCTGCCCAACCAGTGCTGAGCACAGGGGAAGAATCACTGCCCTGCTCCCGCTGGCCACACCATTCCTGATCCAGGCCAGGAGCCATTGGCCTTCTTGGCCACCTGGGCACACTGCTGCCTCATGTCCAGCCTGCTGTCCATCACTCCCTGCAGGTCCCTTTCTGCCTGGCTGCTGTCCAGCCACTCTCTCCCCAGCCTGGAGCACTGCAGGGGTTGTTGTGGCCAAAGTGCAGGACCTGGCACTGGGACTTGTTAAATCTCACCTTGTTGGATTTGGCCCCTGGATCCATCCTGTCCAGGGCCCTGTGCAGAGCCCTCCTACCCTCCAGGTGATCAGCACTCCCAGCCAGCTTGGTGTCACCATGTTTCCATAAGGCCCCAGAGTGTCTCACTGGTCTCCATGATTAAATGAGTGTCACAATATCCCTTTGGTTCCAGGGAACCCTTTGGTGTCACAAAGTCCCTTGGCTCCTTGGGCCCCACAGTGTCACAATGGTGCCATGGTCTCCCAAGGCCCTGCAGTGTCCCAGTGGATCCTTGGTTCCATGAGATCTGGCAGTGCAGCAATGCTCTCCTTGGTTCGCACTGTCTTGTATACCTCCTACTCTCAGACAACAGAAAGACACCTGATAGATGAAGGGGAGTGGGAGTAGATATCCACTCAAGGAGGTAATAATAAAAATTCCTCCTGACCCCTACTCCCCAGCCAGGTGACACTTCAGAACAGGTATGAGGCCCTGGATCTGGAGTCAGCCACATGATTTAGAAGAAAATTATCTGTCCATTAAGCCTCCAAATTATGATTAATCTGTGAGAGGTATTGCCACCTGTAACATCCGAAAGGAAAAAAAGGGTAATCATGGTGAGTGACTCCCTTCTGAGGGGAACAGTGAGCCCCATACATCGACCAGACCCACCCCACAGAGAGGTCTGCTGCCTCCCTGGGGCCTGGGTACAAGATAATACTGAGAGACTGCCTGGGCTGATTCAGCCCTCTCATTATTAGCCACTGCTGATACTCCAGGCTGGCAGTGAAGAGATTGAAAAGAGGAGTGTCAGGACAATTAAAAGGGAATTTAGGGCACTGGGTCTGATGGTTAATAGGACAGGGGCACAGGTAGTTTTTTCCTCAGTCCTGCTGGTGGCTAAGAAGAACAGTGAAAGGTAAAGAAGAGCTCAAATTATTAAGAAGTGGCTTAAGGGTTGATGTTACCTGCAGAATTTTGAATTCCTTGATTATGGGGCAACTTTTACTGTACTTGGCCTGCTGGAACCAGATGGGCTCCATCTCTCTGTTAAGGGCAGAAAGTTTTTAGCTCATGAACTAGCAGAACTTGTTGAGAGGGCTTTAAACTAGGTCTGAAGGGGGAAAGGGATGCAGCTGGGCTCTCTGGAAGCAGGCCCAAGGGTGGTAAGCCTGAGTTAGGGGTGAAATCAGCAGCCCAGCTGAGGCGCATGTGCACGCACCATGGGTAACAAACAAGAAGAGCTGGAGGCCATGGTGCAGCAGCAGAGCTGTGATGTAATTGCCATCACAGAAACGTGGTGGGATGACTCACATGGCTGGAGTGCTGCACTGGATGGCTACAAGCTCTTCAGGAGAGATACAAAAGGGAGAAGAGGTGGAGAGGTGGCCCTTTATATTAGGGAGGCTTTGGACACCACAGGTAATGAAACTAATGAGGATGGAGTTGAATGCCTGTGGGTGAGAATTAGGGGGAAGGCCAACAAGGCTGACATCCTACTGGGAGTCTGTTATCGTCCACCCAGCCAGGAAGAAGTGGTGGACAACTCATTCTTTAAGCACCTAGAGAATGTTTCTGGATCATCAGCCTTTGTTCTTGTAGGTGACTTCAACTTGGTAAACATTTGCTGGGAACTTAATAAAACTGAAAAGAGGCAGTCCAGGAAATTTTTAGAGTTTGTGGAGGACAACTTTTTGTCACAGCTGATGGGAAAGCCTACCAGGGTGTTGTGGTGCAGGGTTCATTTGGTTTCTTCCGTTTCCCCCTAAAGTTATAATGGTTCGGTCCTAGGGTCCCCCCCCCCCCCCACCTCCCCTGGCAACCCCTCCTTTTGAGAGTATCAGTTTTTTGTCTCCACCCCTGTTCCCCTGGTTACTCTCTGTCAAATCCTCCCTGAGTTCCTGTCCATCACCCACTGTCCCCTTCCCTATTTCCAGAAAGTTCTCCCCTCCTCGGTGGGTGACTGGATCGGGAACAAGGGTCCCTCCCTGTCGCATTCCCTATTGGCGAGCCGGCATGTTTGTCACGAGTTTGTTCCGTCCCAAGTTCTCTCTCATTGGTTGAAATGTTCCATGTTCCGTCCCTTTATAATCGGCTGTACCCCTGCCTCGTGGTCCCGACTCGGCTGGCGTTCCCTGGAGACATTAAAGCACTCTGGACTTTGCCCTGATTCGGGTCCCTCTTTTCTACTTTGCCTTCTTGCTGATCACTGCTGCCTCCTGCTGAGGCGCTGCCCGGACGCCCCCGGCGCATCTGGGCAGTGCCCCCCTGGCTGTCAGTTGCTGTGCCACAGCTCGGCCAGTGCAGCCTCCTCCCCCGCCCGGGGAAGTAGAGAAAAAACCTCGGACAGCAACTCGGCACCAGGGGAGGTAATGTGTTAGATCTTGTTGTTTGCAAATAGAGATGGGCAGGTGGGAGATGTGGTGGTTGGAGGCCACTTGGGGCAGAGTGATCACAAGATTATAAAATTCTTGATATTTGGTGAAGTCAGGAGGAACATTAATAAGACTTTTATACTAGACTTTTGGAGAGCAGACTTTGACCTATTTAGGTGGCTTATTCCAAGAGTTCCTTTGGAAGCAGCCCTTAAATGCAAGGGGGTTCAGAAAAAGTGGATGTGCTTCCAGACAGAGATCTTGAGGGCACAGGAACACTGTCCCTCTGTGCTGAAAGATGAGGCAATGAGGCAATCACCCAGCCTAGAGGGGGAGGGGAGGTTTTGGAGGACCTTAAGAATAAAAAGAGGTTGAATCATCTTTGAAAGGAGGGTCAGGTCTCTCAGTAAGTATTTAAGAGGGCTTCTAGAGCATATAGGAAAAAAATCAGGGAGGCCAAAGCTCATTTTGAATTTAAAATGGTGACTTCTGTAAAGGATAATAAAAAATGTTTTTACAAGTACATTAATGGTAAAAGGAAGGGTAAGACCAACCTCTGTTCTATACTGGATGAGGCAGAGACTTAGTAACGGCAGATAAGAAGAAGGCAGAAGTGCTTAACACCTTCTTTGCCTCAGTCTTTGGTGGGAAGATGGCTTGACTCCAGGACAAATATCTTCTTGAATTGGTTGATGGTGTCAGGGAACAGAATGGTCCCCCCATTATCCAAGAGAAGGCAGTCAGAGAACTTCTGAGATGCTTGGATGTTCATAATCCATGGAACCAGATGGGATCCACCCTAGGGTGATGAGGGAGCTGGCAGATGAGCTTGTCAATCTGCTCTCCATCATTTACCAGCAGTCCTGGCTCACTGGGGAGGTTCCAGATGACTGGAAGCTGCTCAATGTGATGCCCATTCACAGCAAGGGTGGGAAGGAGGATCCTGGTAATTACAGGCCAGTCAGCCTGACCTCAGTACCCAGTAAGGAAATGGAACAGTTTATACTGAGTGTCATCACCCAGCACTTACAGCATGGCCAGGGTATCAGACCCAACCAGCAGGGGTTCAGGAGGGGTAGGTCGAGTTTGACCAACCTGGTCTCCTTTTATGACCAGGTGCCCCTCCTGGGGGATGCAGGACAGGCTGTGGATGTGTCTATTTGGACTCCAGCAAGGCCTTTGGCACTGTCTCCCACAGCTCACTCCTGGAAAAGCTGGAGCCCAGGGCTGGGACAGGAGCACTCTGGGCTGGGTTCAGAACTGGCTGCATGGCCGGCCCAGAGAGTGCTGGTGAGCGCTGCTGCATCCAGCTGGCAGCCAGGCACCAGTGCTGTCCCTCAGGGCTCTGTGCTGGGGCCAGCTCTGTTCATTGTTTTTACTGACCACATGGATGAGGGGGTTGAGTCTTTCATTAGTAAATCTGCAGATGACACTGAGCTGGGAGTGTGTGTCCATCTGTTGGAAGGTAGGAGGGCTCTGCAGGCAGACCTGGAATGGTTGGATGAATGGGCAGAGTCCAATAAGATGAAGTTTAATAACTTGACATCCCAAGTCCTGCATTTTGGCCACAATAACCCCCTGCAATGTTGTAGGCTGGAGATGGTGTGGTTGGACAGTGGCCAGGCACAAAGGGACCTGGGGGTACTGCTTGACAGCCGGCTGAACATGAGCCAGCAGTGTGCCCAGGTGGGCAAGAAGGCCAATGGCTCCTGGCCTGGATCAGGAATGGTGTGGCCAGCAGCAGCAGGGAGCTCATTCTTCCCCCGTACTTGACATTGGTGTACTTGGCATTCTTCCCCTCTTCTGGCACCATACCTCGAGTGCTGTGTCCAGTTCTGGGCCCCCCAGTTTAGGAGGGACATGGAGGGGCTGGAGCATGTCCAGAGAAGGGCAACAAGCCTGGTGAGGGGCTTGGAACACAAATCCTGTGAGGAGCGGCTGAGGGAGCTGGGGTTGTTTATCCTGGAGGAAAGGAGATGCAGAGGTGACCTTGTCACTCTCCACAGCTTCCTCAAGTGGTAGTCAGGTGGGGGTCAGGTGGGAGTCAGTCTCCTTCTCTAGGCAACAACTGACAGAACCAGAGGATACAGTCTTAAGCTGCACCAAGGGAAATAGAGGTTGGATATTAGGAAAAAGTTTTTTAGATAAAGGGTAATAAAGTATTGGATTGGTTTTCCCTGGGAGGTGGTGGAGTCACCACCCCTGAATGTTTCTTAAAAAAAAGATTGGATGTGGCACTTGGTGCCAGGGTTTACCTGAAGTGGTGTTAGGGCATGGATTGGATTCAATGTTCCTGAAGGTCTCTTCCAACCCAGTAATTCTGTGATTCTGTGACTCAGTGATCCCAGTGGGCCCCTGCCAGCTCAGCCCCTTCTGCAATTGTCACTCTTTGGCTCAGCCCCAGGAGAGCTGTTCCATCCTTCAGCAGTCACACCTGCCCACACACAAGACCTGGGGTGGCAAAAAAATGAGGCTTCCTTTGGACACATTTGCAGGAAAAGCAGGTTTAGGACAGGCTCTCAGCAGAACTGTTCTCAGCTGAGCCAAAAAGGGCCCTTTGCAGCTGCAGGGCCATTGGAAATGCAGAGCCTCAGCCCACAGGGCAGAAAAGGGCTCTGAGCTCCCCTCCCCTGACACCAAACCCTGTTCCCAGGCTGCTTCACACACAGGATTCTTCTGGAGGACTGCGCAAAGCTGAGAGTGGGCTCTGGCTTTTCCATGGTGCGTGTCCTAAAACTGCCTGGGAGAAGATATTTCGGGTCAGCTCGACTGGCACAATCCCTCCTGGCTCAGGGCACAGCGCCGAGAAGGGCTTTGTGTGCTGAGGCTTTGCGGCAGCCAAGGAAAGCTCCTGGCTCAGGGTCACCTTTGCTGCTCAGCCACAGCCCCGAGTGCCCCAGCAGCAGCAGCAGCAGCAGAGAATGGCAGCATTGCCAGGGGCCGGCACAGGAGGGGAGATTTCCCCCGGAGAGAGAGGCTCCTATTCCAGTTTTTGCATTCAGGCAGGTGCAGGTGCCTCAGCTTTGGCTGCACAGCAGCTGGAAATGCAAGTCCGGGAGCTCTGTCCATGGCCAGCCCCAGCAGGTGACAGCAAGGACAGGGCCCTGGCACAGTGACATTTGCAGGGAGCGCCTTCAGCAAGCGCTGGGGGCTGGGACTGTGTGCAGAAAACGCCCTGGAGGTCTCTGCAGCCAGGCCAAAGGAACAAAGTTTCAGTTGTGGCTTCACCCGGAATGCACCAAAATAGATTGTTTTCCATTGCCGGGTGCTGTAGGAGCCGCAGAGGAGAGCCCAGGGGGCCAAGGAATGGAGAGCGGGGACTGTGCAGGAGCCGGAGCAGCGAGAGAGGCCGGGCTGAAGGTGCGGGGTGGGCACGGGCTGGGAGGGGGCCCAGCCCGGGGGTCCCGCAGAGCCTCCCTGCTCCAGAGCTGCAGCTGCCACAGCGGGGCAGCTGCCGGGACCGCTGTGCCAGGGACGGGCCGCAGCTGGGGCTGCCGAGGGGCTGGGCTGGAGCAGCTTTTTGTCCCGAGGCACCGGGGGCATTGCCGCGGCCTTGGGGTCCCTGGGAAGGCGCAGCAGGACAGGGTGGCAGTGGCTGGTTTGTGGATTTGTTGCTGGGATGTTTTGTTGGCGGCCCCGGGCGGGCTGTGGGAGCCGGGAGCGGCCGGGCGGGCCCGGAGCCGCCCCTCGGGCCGGGAGCCCCCAGGCAGAGCTCTGTGCTCGGGGGGCCGGGCCGGGCAAAGGCTGAGGGAGAGCAGGGGAAGCACTGGCACAGAGGCCCCGGGCTCGCCGTGCCCCCCTGGCCACGCAGCCGGGCTCGGGGCCACCTCGCTCAGAGCCGGCCCCGGCTGCGGGGGTCCCCGGGGCTCCCTGGGCAGGGGGCGGCGGGGGCTGCCGGAGCTCTGTGCCCGGCGCTGGGCGCGGCTGCCGAGGCAGCGGAGGATGCAGGGTCCCCCCGTGCTGGGGCTGCACTGTCAGCCCAGAGCCACCTGGGGATCGCCCGGGACCGGCAGGGCTGGCAGGGAAACCGGCACTGGGGGGAGCAGAAACAGGCAATGCGAGAGCTGGGGGTGCTCCAGAAGCCTGGACATGTTGGCAGCATGGGCAGGGGGACCCATGGATACCCCAGGACCCTGAAACAGGGACCCCGGACAGTGCTGACCCCTGGGACGCCTGTGATGCCAAAGTGGTGAACCCAGAGAAGGGGAACCTGTGGGATTGCCAGGAGCCCCAGCAGCCCAGAGAGGGGGAACACCAATACAAACCTGACCTGCAGCAACCCAGACAGGGGGGCCTCCAGGAGCCCAAAGTGGAGAGACCAGAGAGGGGAAATCCAGGGCCGGGTGTTTTTGCTGAATCTTGGTCATTTGTGTATTTTGGGGGACTGAATCTCGGTGTTTTGGGGTTTACATGGGCACCAGATTCCCAGTGACTTCTAGAGTGTGGAGGCCCAGGTGCCCAACAGTGGAACTGTAATAGCTCAGGGCAAAGGTGACCAGGGTCAGAGAGAGACACCCCTCTAAAGACAATGCTCTCACCATAAGCATTTTCAGGCTCATGTGAATGTAGCAGGCTTCATGGGTATCACCCAGTCCAGCTGCCCTTTTTCCTTATATGTACTCCCCTAGAATGTTCTCTCCTCTCTTGTCCCCTATTGGTCCCGGGTTAATGCAATGCTCCGCCCCTGTTACCTCATTGGTTCCCCAGTTGGCTGCCCCTCCTCTGTACCACCTGTGCTCAGTTCCCATTGGCCCTTGGCCCTCAGACCTGCCCCTTTCCCCCCTTATCAAACCCTGTGTCCTCAGCCCCATTTTGTCTCTGTGCCTGGACCCTCTGCATTGCAATAAACTGTGTTTGGAGCTGTGCACACAGACCTGCCTCTGGCCTTGTCCATCAGCAGGTTAAGCAAGCGGGCTCCAGGCTCTGGGAGTGCAGGTTGCTCACAGGGGCTCGTTGTGGATGTGCCGCAACACTGGAGATGGACTTGGGCAGGAGGAACCCCCTAATCCAATGTAGTCATACACTGTATTTTTCCCCAGACCAGGATTTCTCATTCCCAAACCTTGGCCAGATGGAGGAGGAGGCTGTGAGGAAGAGGAAGATGCCCCAGGACACCCAGGCAGGTGAGGAGAAAGTCAGTGCCCCTTTCCCCCACTCTCCTGCTCCATCTCCCAGCCCAGCAATGCCCCCAGCTGCAGGACAATCCCACTGCTGTCCTGCTGGGGATGCACTGGGGGATCTTCTTCCCTTTCCCTGTGGCATAGGGGCAAAACCCATCCTCTCCTTGTCCTTCCTGCCCCAGACAAGGCGGTGAGGATGGAGACCAGGGAGGACAAATCCCCACAACAGAAACTCGAGGAAGAGGCAGATTTGAGTGGCTGCACAGGGCAGGAATCCAAGGGGGAGGAAAAGTCCCAGAGATCCCGCAGGAGGAGGGGCTGCAAACCCAGCCCAGGTTGCTCTGAGGTGAAAGGCTGCACCCTGAGGCAGGATGGTGGACACAGCTTCAGGCAGAGCTCGGAGCTGGTGGCCCATGAGCAGCTTCATGATGGGGAGAAGCCCTACAAGTGCTTGGAGTGTGGGAAGAGCTTCAGGCAGAGCAGCACCCTGATCCACCACCGGATGATCCACACCGGGGAATGGGCCTATGAGTGTGGGGAGTGTGGGAAGGGCTTGAGGTGCAGCTCAGACCTCGTCATCCACCAACGCATCCACAGTGGGGAGAGGCCCTACGAGTGTCCCCAGTGTCAGAAGAGGTTTCGGAGCAGCTCCAATCTCTTCATGCATGAGCGGATTCACACGGATGAGAGGCCCTTCCGCTGCCCTGGCTGCGGGAAGGGCTTCAAGTACAACTCCCACCTCATCAGGCACCGGCGCATCCACACTGGGGAGAGGCCCTACGAGTGTCCCCAGTGTGGGAAGAGCTTCACCCAGAGCTCTCACTTGACCAGACACCAACAGAGCCACTGGTAAGGGAAGCCCTATAAATGCCCCAACTGCAGAAAGAGCTTTGTGTATTGCCCTAACTTGGTCCCCCCACTGGAGAACCCACATTGGGAAGAGCCCTGGTTATCCATGGTCCCTGTGATCCATGCTGGGAAGACACCTGTACCTTTACCTGCTTTTGCCACTGATACGATGCGGGATTGAAGAACATGAGTATGGCCATGGCCATGATGTTACATTCACTACAACCTTAGGTTATTGCCAGGGGCAGTCAAGGGACTCTCTCTCTCCCTGAGGAGAAGGGTGTCCTTTCCAGGCCGGAGGAAATACGTGGCCAGGAAGAGGCGGTTGTTGATGTTGTAGTTTTCCCTGTAAATACTTTTACTTAGCTTTCTGTTATCAATATTGTTTCTGTTCCCATTTGTTGTTTATCTCATTGCTGTTCCCATTAAATTGTTCTTATCCCAGCCCGGGATCTTTGCCTTTTGTGCTTTCCATGGGAGATGGGAGGGCAGCAAGTGGCAGCACAGTTTTAGCAGGAGCAGGAAATGAGGGAATCCCATTCCTGAACCCTGGCCCATGGAAACCGAGCATCCCAGCTGGTCCCAGCCCTGCTGGCCATGGCAACAGCCTTGGGAGCGGGTCCCTGGCTGGGGCTGTGGGAACCTCTTCCCTCTGGTGCCCTCTGGAGGGAACGGCTGCAGCTGAGTCGGGGCAGGCTCAGGTTGGATCTCAGGAAAAGGTTTTTGCCCAGAGGCTGCTGGGGCAGTGCCCAGGCTCCCCAGGGAAGGCTCCCAGCTCCAGGGCTCTCTGAGCTCCAGCAGTGTTTGGACAACGCTGCCAGGCTCTGGCTGGCATTGTTGGGGTGTCCTGTGCAGGGCCAGCAGTTGGACTCCAGGATCCTGATGGGTCCCTCCCAGCTCAGCCAATTCTGTGGATCTGGGATCCCATGACCCATAGTAACATGGTCCTGATGATGGTTGCCTGCTAAGGATCAGATTTGTCACACGCCCTCAGAGGGGTTCCGTGGGGACTTTCCAAGAGTCTCCAGGCTGTTCAAGAGCTGGAATGTCACAGGCAGAGACAGGGGCTCCATGGACACCTCCCAGGGGTTTCTGGGGAAGGTAAAGAGCTGTGTGCTCAGAGGCAGTCACAGCCATTCCATGGTGACATCGCAGGGGACCTTGGGCTTCAAAGGCACCGATCTGTCACAGGCACTCATGGGGGCTCCCCGGTGACATTCCAGGAGTCCCCAGGCTGCCAAAGAGCCGGGATGTCCCAGACACTCCCAGGGGTTCCTCTCATGGGCAGAGTGGGAGCTTCAGGCAAAAGCTTTATTTCTTTATTGGAGAAACTCCTGCTGAGTCATGAGATGGAGAAATGACAACAGCCACCATGGATCCTCAAACCCCTGCAGGCGTCCTAGGCTTCTAAAATTCCTTCTAAGAGAGGAGACTGGAAGCAGCTGGATCCAATCCCAGCCCCAGACTTTTTCAAAGGTGTAAAAGATTGGACAGGTGAAATTGAACATTAATGCAATTTGTCCCACAGGATTTAACAATGGAATACCAGATAAATTTCTATTAATACAGCTCGGATTGCTTCTGATCATGACTAGAAGAAAGAACTTAACTACAGTTATTTACTCCACAGTACAGGACCTATAACAATTATTAGAATATTCTGCTCTAGGAAGCAATTTTGAAGTCAACAGGGCCTGGCTGGAGTTGTTGGAGCCCATTGCAGGCAGAGCCTCCTGCTCCAGCAGGAACTGCCTTTCCTGTGCCAGGAGCAGGGCAGGTCCCGCTGCAGGAAAAGCCCCAGGCCAGCCCCAGCACAGGGAAGGGCTCGGGCACAAGGGCAGAGTGCCGTGCTGGGAGCTGTGCCAGGCAGAGCCTGAGGCACCAAAGGCACCTTGGCAGCAGCAGCTGCTTGCAGGGCATGGCCAGAAGCTTCCCTTGGCAGCCCGGCCTGGTGGCCAGCACTGCAGAGCTGCTGCCTCAGGGCTCATTTCTGCCTGGGCTCTGAAAAGCCACTTCTGCTCCAGGAGCCTGCCTGGGAAGCCATTTGCCCCAGCACCTTGGGGACAAGATATGAATGAGAAAACTCTTCATGCCAGCAGAGACAAGGCAGGGGCAGAGGAAAGGGGAGAGGCAGGCCCAGGGCACAGGGCTGCCATGGTGATGGCTGTGAGGTCACTGCCCCTGCAGCAGCCTGGCTGCCTTCAGCAGACATTCTGGCCAGAAGTGTTGTGAGGGCACGCAGCACATCAGAGAACCCACACAACAGGAATTCTGTTCTTGGGGATGAGAGGGGGTTTCATTGGGTCAGGTTGCACAAAGCTGCTGATCTTGGAGTATTGCTGTGATAGGGAATCCACTTCTCTGGAAAAAGTTGCAGTTTTGTGCCACTCTCATCATTGTAAAATATTTCCTCCTTTTAACAAATGTAAATCCACCCTCATTCAGTTTAAAGATACTGACCCTTGTTCTGTCACTTCAAGATTTGGGAGAAAATAACTTTGACCACTATTTTTCCATTTTCACAGATCTTGGTGAGAATCCAAAAATCTCCCAAGATGGGGTTTGGAGGCCTCATCACATAAGCAGCCGGGAGAGGCTGATGGCTCTGCGCTCAGTGATTTTGAGACTGAAGACAGAACAGGAATAGCCTGGGAGGGATTGAAGGGTGGTTTCAGAGAGGCTGGCATTTTTCTTTACTGCATAAAACAGCCAGAGAAAGAAATAATGGCACCAAGGGTGTGGAGTGTCCCTACCCCAGGAGGCAGGGATTCTACCCAGACAGCCACCATCGGGCGAGGGGCGTGATTTAAAGAAGATTCCCCTCCTCCACCCTGTGGGTTGTGCCCTTTCAAGCCCAGGAAAAGATACTCCACCCCATCTGGTCAAATAAGGAATGGCCTCACAATGTCCTTTTTTTTCTGTACCCTCATTAGTTTATGTTCTACTGCAATGTCTCCAGCTTAGATTTTTTCCTTGATTGTCCTCCTTGATCCACCCCTTTGCAGTCCCCTGCTCCTCCTGCTATTTGACCACAATCCTAAACGCCACCCCTAAACCCATGACCCCACCGCCTCATTTCTTGTCTTGGTCCCTGGCACAATAAAGGATCCTGGGTTTTCCTAAACCAAGGCCCATCCTGTTGCTCTCCTTTCCCTGTTGGTCATTGGTGGCTGCCTGAGGTCTGAGACTCAGGGGCCTGGGGTGGGTTTCATTCCATTTGCTGTGGCAAAATGCAACACAAGGGCAGCTGGGAGATCCAGACTGGACATGAGGAGAAAGGAATTCCCCTCCCAGGGCAGGGCTGTGGTGCAACACATCCCCCAGAAGGAACCTGGAGCAGCCCAAGGCTTTGTGTGGGCAGGCAGAGGCAGGCAGGAGGCAGAGTTGCCAGCAAAGGAAGGGGCCAGCCAGGTGGGGCAGCCGGGGGATGACGACAGCCTGCAGGGACAGAGGCGCAGGGCAGGGACACCGTAGGACAGCCTGGGCTGCACAGGGCACAGGGATGGGCAGCAGCTGCAAGGCCCTGACAGAGCCAACTTGGGCAGACACAAAGAGCACCAAAGCCCCAGAGGGTCATTAAAGTCCTGCTGCTGTGTCTGTGCTGCTGAGCTGGGCCGGGCTCCTGGCCCAGAGGCAGCTCCTGGCAAGGGCAGCGCTGCAGAGAGACAGCTCTGGCCAGGAGCAGCTCCTGGGCACAGCCCAGCAGGGCTGGGGCACTGCCAGGGCAGCTCAGGGACACCAGCAGGGCACAGCCAGAGCTGACAGGGGCTCAGCACTGGCAGGGGCTGGGGGATGTCCCAGAGGGGGCTGTGTCACAGCGGCACCTCTGTGGCTGTGTCATGGAGGCACAGGGCAGCTGTGATGTCAGCAAGGGGCTGTGTGACAGCACAGAGTGGGCTGTGTGAGGTCACAGGTTGGGCTGTGACATCACAGAGTTTGTTGTGGGAGGTCATTGAGCAGCTACAGCATCATAGAGGAGACTGTGTGACAACACAGAGCAGGCTGTGACATCATGGCATGGCTGTATGACACCATAGCGGAGACTGAGGTCAAAGTGTGTGCTGTGACATTACATAGTGGCAGCATGACATAACAGAGAGGGTTTTGTGACATCACTGAGGGTGTTGTGACATCACAGAGCTGTCTGTGACATCATGGAGTAGGGTATGAGGCCACAGAGCAGATCCAGACGTAACAGCTGGTGGCTCTGTGACATCAGCGAGTGGGGTGTGACATCACTAGGTGGCTGTGTATCATCAAAGAGAAGACTGTGACATCACAGAACAGACTGTGACGTCCCAAATCAACTTTCTGCCATCACAGAGTCTTCTGGGACATCACAATGCAGCTGCATGACATTCCAGGGTGACGTCCCAGAATTGGCTCTGTGAGAAAACAAGGGTGCTGTATGACATCCCAGAGTGGGCTGTGACATCACAGGTGGCTCTGTGACCTCCAAGGGGCTGTGTGACATCACAGGGTGGCTGCTTGTCCCTGCTCAGCAGCCTGGCAGGGGCCGCCCCATGGTGCTGCGCTTGGCATTGCACATCCCCACATCCCAGTGCTCATCCCGGGAAGATCCCTGAGCAAGGAGGGAGGGACAGGATATGCCTTGTCAGGGGCTGGGGCTCAGGCCTTGGCCCTTTGCATTCCTGAAACACATCGAGGTTTATTCAGCAACAGAGACACCTTTGCCTTGCTTGTCCCCAGCTGTCATCACTGCCTCCAGTGTTCTGCTCTGACTGGAACCTGGGGACACTTTCTCAGTCGTGTCCCTCAGTGGGACCCATTAAAACTTCAAGAAACTTTGGAGTTTCAATTTAACTTTGAGTTCTGGAGAAGTCTTTGGAAGGCTCTCTCAGGGACTGAGTCTGATGTAAACAACACCCAAGTCCCAAGAGGGTCGTTAAAGTCCTTGTGCTGTGTCTGTGCTGCTGAGCTTTAAAGGAACAGCTCTTCCCAGGACCAGCTCCTCTCCCAGCCCAGCAGGGCTGAGGGCTCTGACTGCAGGCACTGAGGGGACAGGAGGCAGGCAGAGACAGGCTGAGGAAGTCATTGAGCTGAAACTTCACTTGGGGAAAGATCTTCACAGCCCTCCACATGGTGAGTCAGTGGATGCAGGGCAATGTCCCCTGTGCTCCTGGAGGGATCTCCTGAAGCCAGCACACCCCACAGCCTGGGGGATGTGCCAGGAGGACTCTCCCAATTTCTCTGTGGCAGGGGAGCAGGAGGAGGAGGATGTGCTGCAGAGCAGGGCTGCCCTGGGCACCATCAGAGGGACAGGGCAGGACGGCTCCTGCTGCCAGGGATGGCTGCAGGGGCTGAAGCTGGGGCTGCAGCCAGGGCTGCCAGTGCTGTCCTGCAGAGCAGGTCCTGCAGCCCTCAGGGCTCTTGGCCAGCCCAGGGGATGTGCCACCTGCCAGGGGCAGCTCTCAGCCTGCCTGGCAGCTCCCCATGGATGCTGCAGGGGAGCTGTGGGGGCAAGAAGTGACTCCTGCCAGGGCAGGTCCTGCTGCTGTGGAGAGGCTGCTGTGTGGGCCAGGGCTCCTCAGAGCTCCAGCTCAGGCCCAGCTCATTCCTGAGGGGACTTTTCATGAGCTCATTCAGGGCTGGGGTTTCCTGCTTGGTTCTCTGCTTTCCTGAATCTGTGCTCCCACTTTTCCCTGGCTCAGCTTGGTGGCAATGGAAACTCAGCTGTGCAGGGCAGAGCAGGGGCTGAGGCTCTTAAACCATTACCCTGAGTTTTTCTGGGAACCTCAGCAAGTGCCCCTCACCCCTCCCCAGCCTCCAGGCCCATCCAGCATCACCTTTCCATGGTGCCCAGGCTGGGGGAGCTGTTCTTTAATCCCTGCAGCCCTGAGCAGCTGCAGGGCAGAGCTGGCCCAGGGGCTGGGCTGGGCTCTGGCAGCTCTGGCAGGGAAGGAGCCCGGGGCCACAGGAGCAGCTCCAGGGCTGGGACAGCTCCAGCAGCAGAGCCGTGGGCAGGGAGGGAGGGAGGCAGTGCTGAGGGAAGCCCTGCTGCAGGGCAGATGTGGCACTGCCAGCCCTGCCCTGCAGGGCAGACACTGCCCTGAGCAGCACAGCTCTTGTGTCCCCTCCCAGCCAGCACAGCCCTCAGCCCGGGGGCTCGGGGCCCTCAGTGCCTGCTGGGCTGGCAGAGCAGCCCCAGAGATAAAGGGCATCTCTCCTGCCATGTGCCCATTCCTGCTGACAGGGCCTGAGGGCCACTGCCCTGCCCTGGTGCTGCCTGGCAGGGGCTGGGCAGGGCTGGGCAGGGAAAGGCTTTTCCTCAGGCCTGGCTCTCTCTCTCCTTGCCTTGCCCAGGTGCTCCTGGCATTGCTGAGGGGCTCTCTGGGATGGCAGTTCCAGCTGCAGGGTCAGGCCCAGCCCTTGGGCTCCTCCTGTGCAGGCTGAGCTCAGCAATGGGGTGTCCCAGCTCCCTGTGCCCGGGGAGCTCTGGGCAGGGCAGGCTGGCAATGAGCCAACTCTCCTCAGGCAGTGCCATGGACAGGACCCTTAGTGTGTCCTCGGGATGCCATCCAAGCTGTGAGCTGCCTCCAGGGGACACTGAGGGACAGGAGTGTCCTTGGCCAGAGTGGGGCTGAGACTCTGAGGAAGGCTGAGCCAGTTTGCTCTGCTGTGGGTCTCTCTGCTCTCAGCTGTGTCAGGCTGATTTCCAGGGGAGCACAGGGACTGTCCTTGATCTCAAAAGGGCAGCTGGGGACAGATGGGGTGACAGAGCAGCTCCCCTCACCCTTCCCTGAGTTAAAGCCACTGCTCTTACATTGCTCAGTTCTCTCAGATCTCCCTGGGCACAGCAGGAAACCCTCTCAAACTGCCTTTGGCTGTCACCATTCCTTAGCCCTGGGACAGTAGGTGCTGCATAGCTCCTCTGCCTCAGGAGCAGTTTAGGCTGATGAAATCCAAGCCCAGGACTGGCCCCTGTCCCCATTCCCATGACCTCACTGCTGCAAAGCAGAGCTGACCCCTTCGTGTCCATGGGCAGAGCCCCTGCTCATCACAGCAACAGGGCCAGATCCCAGCAGAGCTCCAGGTACAGGGCTATGAGAAAAGGAAAATTGAATGGCACAGAGCAGCAGGGGGAGGGCTGGGAAAAAGGGTTTGGACATCACACATCAAAATCTGCCCTGACTTACTACTGTCTCCTCCTTGGACAGGACTCCATGGCCAGTGTGAAGAAATGCCCAACAGCAGCTCCATCAGCCACTTCCTCCTGCTGGCATTGGCAGACACGCGGCAGCTGCAGCTCCTGCACTTCTGCCTCTTGCTGGGCATCTCCCTGGCTGCCCTCCTGGGCAACGGCCTCATCATCAGCGCCGTAGCCTGCGGCCACCACCTGCACACGCCCATGTTCTTCTTCCTGCTCAACCTGGCCCTCACTGACCTGGGCCTCATCTATACCATTGTCCCCAAAGCCATGCACAATTCCCTCTGGGACACCACCACCATCTCCTACACAGGATGTGCTGCACAGGTTTTTCTTACTGTATTTTTCATTTCAGCAGAGTATTTCCTCCTGACCATCATGTGCTACGACCGCTACGTGTCCATCTGCAAACCCCTGCACTACGGGACACTCCTGGGCAGCAGAGCTTGTGCCCACATGGCAGCAGCTGCCTGGGCCAGTGCCTTTCTCAATTCTCTCATGCACACAGCCAATACATTTTCCCTGCCCCTGTGCCATGGCAATGCCCTGGGCCAGTTCTTCTGTGAAATCCCACAGATCCTCAAGCTCTCCTGCTCCAAATCCTATCTCAGGGAATTTGGGCTCATTGCATTTAGTGCCTGTTTGGTATGTGGCTGTTTGGCATTCATTTTTTTCTCCTACGTGCAGATCTTCAGGGCTGTGCTGAGGATCCCCTCTGAGCAGGGACGGCACAAAGCCTTTTCCACCTGCCTCCCTCACCTGGCTGTGGTTTCCCTGTTTGTCAGCGCTGTTATCTTTGCTCACCTGAAGCCCCTATCCATCTCCTCCCCATCCCTGGATCTGTCAGTCTCTGTTTTGTACTCTGTGGTGTCTCCAGGCCTGAACCCCCTCATCTACAGCCTGAGGAACCAGGAGCTCAAGGGTACCCTGAGGAAAATAATGACTGTATCTTTTCAGAAGCAATAAACTCTTTTTTTTTCTGCTCAGAACTTTCTGAATGTAAATCTTTACAGTCTTGGCCTTTTTTTCCTATTTGTCTCTTTTGTCATTGGGACCTTTTCTTATTATATTTCTGGTGTCATATTGGTGTCATAAATTACTGGAGTACTACTCTTAGCATTTCAACATGAACATCTACTTTTCTTTTGCAACATAAAGACTTTCGGGAGCCTTGTTCCCTGTGTATTTCAATAAAAACAAGTGGCTGTCCTGACCTATGTGTCCAAGGCATTTCCTCAGCCCTTTTCTGGCTCTGCAGGGGCAGTGCCTATGAGCAGAGGTGGAGGGAAGAGGCTCCCAGCACAGCAGCACAGCCAGGGACAATGGCCCTGCCTCTTCCCACATCTGCTCCTCTCAGCTCCACACTCCCCTTCCCAGCCCTGCTGTGGTTGCGAGGCCGGAGTGCTCTGGCAGCTTGGTCACTGTCCTGCTGCATGTCCGTGCTGTGCCCTCAGGCAGGGACAGGCCATGGGCACTGCTGGGACACAGCTGGGCTCCAGCACAGCAGCTCCACCAGCAAAGGGTATCTCCTGAGCGCAGGGCAGGGAGGCTTTGCTCCTATCCAGAGTCACTCTCAGGACACTCAAGAGGCTCCTTGTGTTCCTTGTTCTCCCAGGGCTCAGTGGGATGAGATCAGAGTCTCACTGGGGCCTTCAGGGGACTCAGGTCTGGATGAGGTTTTCCTTGTGGGTGGCCAGTGCCCATCAGATGGTGAATGGTCTGTGCTGAACCTTCCTGGGGCTCTGCAGCTTGTGCCAGGGCTGATGGCAGGGGAAGGTTTGTCTGGAAGGCCTTGGGAGCTGCCAGGAGAACGCAGGGGACCTGCAGGGACAGTGTGTGCCAGGGACCAGCAGGGAGTGGAGCTCACTGGGCACAGGCCTGGCCAGGCTGGGCTCACCCCGAGATCAAGGACTGAATGTCTGCTGTGAGCCAGGAGAGCTCTGCAGCCCAGGGACACAGCAGGCCCAGGGAAAGGAGTCTGGGCACTGCCTACTCTGACCCTCAGGGAACTCCCCCAGGAGGATCCAGGGCAGCCCCAAGCCCCTCTGGCAGCCCTGGCACAAGGCAGGCACCTCTGAGCCCCCTCCATGGCCCCGCAGAGCCTGTGTGGGAGTGGGTCAGTGCAGGGAGCACCATCAGCTGCCTCTGTGTGCCAGGCTGAGCAGCAGAGCCCAGCAGAGGCAGCCCAGGGCCCCGGGCAGCACAGCCCCCGTGCTCTGCAGAGCAGCAGCCCCAGCTCGGGGCTCTGGGCAGCAGGGCAGGGGCTGCAGCAATGGCTGCTGGGGCCAGCACAGACGTGTTCCCCTGGGAAAGGCTCTGGGGGCAGCTGGCATGGGCCAGGAGCAGAGCAGGAGCCCGTGGGTGTGCAGAGGAGCCCTGGCAAGAGGCTGGCCTGTCCCTGGGCCAGCAGGAGCTGCCTGAGGAGCCCCGGGGCCAACTCTGCTGCTGGGCTGGGCAGCGGGGCTGGCCCTGGGGCTGCAGGAGCTGCCCGAGCTGAGCATCTGCTGAGCATTCCAGACCCAGAGTGGCTGTCCCTGACCTCTGGTGCCTCCAGTTCCTGCTGCAGGGCCAGACCTGACTCTGCTGCTCTGCTGGGCTGG
The DNA here is from genome assembly GCF_036417665.1 of Passer domesticus. NCBI lineage: Eukaryota > Metazoa > Chordata > Aves > Passeriformes > Passeridae > Passer > Passer domesticus. Next base: position 5,137,386 of record NC_087481.1, on the reverse strand, counting down.
GGCAGGGAAAGGCTGAACTGGGCAGTGCCAGGGAGAGGAAAACAATGGACCCTTGTCCCCAAGAGTGCCCACAGTGTCAGAATGGGCTCCATGGTTCCATGAGGCCCCAAAATGTCACATGGCTCCTTGGTTCCATTAAGCCCCACAGGGTCACCATGGTCCCCAGGTCACACAAGGCCCTGCGGTGTCACAAAGGCCCCTTGGTTCTATGGAGCCAACAGGGTCAGTTTTGCCAGTGGGCAGGGTCAGCACCAAAGACACAGACATTAACTGAAGGAATTGTGTAATTTATATAAGGTAAATCAGCAAAAATTACAAAAGTAAAGCACATAATAATTAGAAAATAATTACAAAAGGAGCAGCTCAGCAATGCACCCAACCAACATCACCAAGGACTGCAGCAGTGATTAAGAAAAATCCAGCATCATTTACCCTCAGACTTCACCATCACCCAGATCCACACAGCAGCTGGGGAAGCTGTCCCAGCCAAGGGCTGCAGAGCCACTCCTGGACACTGGGAATTCCTGCAGGTGCCTCCAGCCACAGGTGAGGCTCCAACCTCGCTGGGAGAGGGCCCAGCTCTGACAGTGCTGAATGAACAAACTGACAGCACTTCTAGTGTGGGAACATCTGGTTTCATCCTCCTCTTGGGTTCCTCCCAAAGCCTGGCCAGTGCCCAAGGAGGAACCAAGGGAGGTGACTTTGATCCTTCAGCCCCAAACAAGGCCATATGGGGCCTTGTCTGATTTTTAAATACAAAAAGGTTAATCCATGTTTCACCAATGGACACGTACGGAGATCATATTCCTCACAGTGAGTCATTAATGAGTAGATACAAATAAAACATTTTGTGGGAAGTTTATCTAGAGCTCAGCTTTGGCTCAGGGCCTGTTGTTCAGGCCTCAGGCAGGGCCTGGTGCTGCGGCCTCAGGACTTCAATTGGTCCTTTAACCTAGAGATGAACTACAACCTCCATAACAATTCTTTCAATAGCACAGCTTGGATTTAGGTATTAGGCATAAAGGCATGGCCTCTTGTTCTTCAATTAAGTACCGTTCAAGTTCATTACTCAGAGCTATAATTCACTTTCCTTTTAAAACAGCTTTAATTAGTTTCTATTCTCTGTTATTTTATCAAATGTCCCTTTTTTCTTGAGATTGTGTCTCTTTCTAGACAAGTCTCAATACTCCATTTCCAGCACAGTGTCACAACAAATCTAACATGAAATCCTAACACACCAAGTGCTCACACTGCAATGACAACAGACACTGCCACAAATTCATTACACAGCAGCCTCCAATTTGGCAGCCATAAAGCCAATGCCACCAAGAAAAATTTTCTTCTTGCTGCCACTCTTCTACTGCTTTTTCTGTTAAGGTGATTCCTGACTGTTTGTCTTCAAGCCCATCAGATAGCAGTGCAACATTCCTGTCCCATGAGAGCCCAGGTTCCTCCCTGGCCAGCAAGCAGATAATCCCAGGCTGTGCGGTTCTGTAGAACCCCATTTGTGTTTGTTGGAGCTCCTGGGATGTACTATTGGATATTTTAACAGGATCATTTGCTATTTTTTCTAATAATCAATTTATATCTTTATTGTAATGTCCACAGGACAGGGCAGCGCACATGGGGCACAGGGGGAGCCAGAATCTGGTTCTCTGAGAACAAAGGCGCTCCTTGGGTGGAAAATGTTCTCTTGGCCTCAACTCTTCCTTGTGGTTGTTGCTGAAGGACCCTCAAGGGAGGCATCAACATTGCCTGGAAACAGGACTCAAACCATCCTTTAGGAAGCTGTTTATGGGCAGTGTCCACACACCCAGCAGCTCCCATTCCCAGTACCAAAGGTCTGATTTCCCATTTCCCACTGTGGGCTGCTGATGGATCCAGGGCTCCTCCCTGGGCCCTCCAAGGGAACCCCATTCCTCCCAGCATTGGTTGAGAACATTTCCAGCAATTAGATATTTTGAGTATTTTGGCTACTTTGATCTTTACATTCTCATAAGAATTTAATGACGAATCCTTGGTGAAACTGTAGAGGTGTTTGTGGCAAACAAAGTTTCTGGCTGACACTCAAGATACAACTTACAGACATCAGCAGTACTTCAGTGACAAGGTTACTCATTCTTTTTCCTCAGTCTCATTTGGGTTAGGAACAATAATTCTGTTGTCCATGGAGCTGGCGCCTTTTTTATTCCAGAACAATGCCTCCAAGGTCCTTTGCTGTTCAGCTTTACCATGTTGTCTGTGGCTAACAAGGCTTGGTGGGGCCTTTTCCCCTTTGGCTGGAAGGGGGACGGGTCCCAGTCCCTGAGGGCACCCAGGCTCCTGCATGGAATTTGTGTGCAAGTCCCTCAGTGTCACAGCAGCCTCCACATGGAGCCTTGTGGATCAGAGCATTTTCCAAAGGGGTCATTGGGGCAAACAAGGAGATTTGGTCTGGCAGGATGTGTAAAACAGTATCCTGTAATATCTCCTTGTTCTCACACAGAACACTTGGCTGCAGGGACATATTCCCATTGCTCCTGCTCAGGTTTCAGGATTCAGTGCTGTCTTTCCCCAGAGCTGTTCCTTCACGTGCCTTGGGAGAGCCTTTTGGCCTCTGGGCCCACACTCTGGCTCCATTATTAGGACTGCTGCATCCAAACCCTTTATCTCCACAAACGGTGGTGATTGGAGGCGGATCTCCTTTATTCACAATTGTTCTTAAAATTGCAACAGCAATAATTGTGCTACCCTGTCATGGAGTTGAATAATCCAATCTTGTTCAGTGTTGTTTAACAAAATTATTGTAGTTTCTCCTTGATATTCTGCATCAATTCCTCCTGCCATGACATGAACCCTTTGCAAGGCCAAGCTCCAAGCGAGCAGTTACCAAACCAAAGTGTCCTGGAGGAATCTGAATTCCTGTCTCAGTATTGACAGCTCTCATTTGCTTCTGATTTATCCTAATTAATTCCAATGCATGAAGGTCCAGCCCTGCAACCTTTGGGCTGGCCCTGCCAGGGGCCATCACACCCAGAACAGTTTCCCAGGCAGTCCAAGTCTCACTGCCCATGGTTGTAGGTGCAAATTGGGTGCAGCTGTGCACAGCCACAGGGTTTCCATTTCCCCAGTGGGCCACTGTTAAGGGCATGGAGCACATCTGGGAGATGGGTTCTCCATGGGGACAGGTTCCCATCTCCTCATTTTTTCAACTGTTCTTTTAATAACCCTTTCACCCGTTCAACAAATCCTGCAGTTTGAAGATAGTCTGGTTCATGAAAAACCCTGCAGTCTTCATCACGGTATTTTTCACAGTAACAGACAAAGCACTCTGCATCACAGTATCAGCAAATCCTGTAAAAATAGACAATTTTATCCCCTCCTCCTTTTTTCATTGTATACAATCTCACAAAGTTTACCTCTAACATTAGGGTCCTGGCCAATCATTTTCTGTAGAGTGTTTAATGTTACATCCCTGAGCAGCCAAAGCTGCCAAATTAGTATTGTCAGCACTATTTCACATTATTACTATTTTATACGTAGATATAGATATTGATATAGAAATATAGATATAGCTAGATAGGTATAGACATACATATAAAATAGATATATATCTATATATATATATTAAGGTCTTATTATACTATAAATATGTACATAGTTATTTATCATATTAATATTTCACTTGCACAAATGCATTGGAGCTCAAGATTAAAACCTTCTTCTGTTGCTCCATGTGGGAGCATTCCAACAATAACTGTTCCTTCTGAAGGTGCTGTTTCCAATGTACTGTTAACAAATTCATCTTTGTCTGCCCAAACCCACAAGTTCTTTTCCTTTTCAGTATGCAATTTTTGGATACATTTTAAGACATCCAGGGGTTCAGCTTATTTTAAACAACTGCCCCACTGCTCACACGGTGCTGCGACCTCAGCCCACTCCAGAGCCAGCCAACTCCAGGGAAGGGCTTCCCATCTGGGAATTTCTGATGGCACTGATCCCTCACATTTACATTTAACAAGAGACATTTTGCTGTGATCTGGCCAGACTCTGCCAGTTTTGTTTTACCAGTGGGCAGGGTCAGCACCAAAGACACAGACTGCAACTGAAGGAATCAGTGTCATTTACTGCAGCTCAAAGCAGCAAAGAATCACAAAAGGAGCAGCTCAGCAATGCACCCAACCATCACCACCAAAGATTGCAGCAGTAATTAAGAAAGATCCAGCATCATTTACCCTCAGACTTCACCATCCCCCAGATCCACACAGCAGCTGGGGGAAGCTGTCACAGCCAAGGGCTGCAGAGCCACTCCTGGATACTGGGAATTCCTGCAGGTGCCTCCAGCCACAGGTGAGGCTCCAACCTCGCTGGGAGAGGGCCCAGCTCTGACAGTGCTGAATGAACAAACTGACAGCACTTCTAGTGCAGGAACATCTGGTTTCATCCTCCTCTTGGGTTCCTCCCAAAGCCTGGCCAGGGCCCCAGGAGGAGCCAAGGGAGGTGACTTTGATCCTTCAGCCCAAACAAGGCCAGATGTCAGATTTCATGGCCTTGTCTGGCTTGCAAATACAAAAAGATCAATACATGTGTCACTAATGAGTGGCTACATCTATCACAGTGCTAATGACCATGCATATTTCATCAGTGAGCAGATACAAAGATAACCTTTGCTTGGAAGGTTCATCCAGAGGCCACCTTTGGCTCAGGGCCTGCTGTTCAGGCCTCACTCAGGGCTGTTGTCCAGGCCTTGGCATTTCAGGGACGTGGTTTAGCGCTGGGTTTGGCACTGCTGGGTGACCAGCTGGGCTGGATGAGCTCAGAGGTCTTTTCCAACAGAAAGGATTCTGTGATTCCGTGATTCTATCTGCTGAATTCAGCTAGGTCCATGTTAGCAGCACTCATTTGCTCAGAAAGTCTCCTCTTGCTCAGCTCTTGTGGCCTGAGGCTTCAGCTCCTTCAGCTGCTGGTGCTAAGCTGCTCATGCTGAACGAGACGACTTGGAGAGAAGAACACATTTCATCCAATTCCTTCTGGGACATGCAGAGGGGAAGGTGTGGAAACAGGAGCAGTGTTTGCTGTGGCCTCCTCTCTGCCCTTCATGCCTTTCAGCACTTTGAACCAGCCAGGAGCTTTCTCCAAGAGTGCAATGGAGCAGCTGCTCCTGCTCTCATGTCTTGACTCACTCCAGTCTCTGACCTTGCCTGGCTTTGTCCCTCTTGCTGTGCCCTCTGCTCCCCCAGGGCTCAGTGGCTGCTGCCCAGGACTGTGGGATTGGCACAGATCCAGTGGTCGAGACCCTCCTTGCTGTGGCCTTGGAGCTGCCTGGGCACAGCAGCCTTTTCCATCTGGAAGCTCCCCATGGACAGGGAGTCGCCAGCTCTGTTCCTTGCACAACCTCCAGGAGCCCAGGGCTGCCATCTCAAGTCCCTGCTGGCACTGGGGGCTCCCAGGTGCCTCAGGCTGCTGTGACACCGCTGCACACGGGAGGGAAGAGTGGCAGGGGCTGTGCTGAAAGTCAGCTCCATCTGCTGCTGCGGCTGCTGCAGCTGCTGTGGGGTCATTTGTCCAGCCCTGGCCCAGAGTCAGGGATCAGATCCAGGCCCTGCTGCTGCTCCCTCGGGATCAGCCCCAGTTTGGGTGTTGCTGTCAGGGCCAGCAGGAGCGGTGGCTGGAGCAGCAGGTGCTGACAGTGCCCCAAGCCCCGGGGCTGGAGGGGTCCCTGGGCTGGGGCTGGGAGGGAGCTGCCCCTTGTTCTCCCTCTGCCCCAAGCAAAGCTGGGCCGGGCACAAGTGGGGCAGCACAGCCACCAGGGAGCCTGCGAGTCTCTTCCAGCCCTGGCTGCTCAGAGTTTGGGCCTTGGAGCTTCAGGTGGTCAAAGGCAGCTGCTCCTGGTCCCTCTGTGTGCCCGTGTTCAGCAGTGCTGCTCTGTCAGTCTGTGCCCAGCAGTGGGGAAAAGCCTCAGCCCTGCAGGGCCAGGAGCTGCCGGGCTCTGCCTGAGCAGCTCAGCCAGCAGGAATGGAGCTGCTCCACATGGGAACCAGGAGCAAAGGGCTGCAGCATCTCGTGCTGGGGCAGAGCCCGAATTCTGAGAGGGAATAACAGAGTTATTCATGTGCATTGCTGCATTGGCACTGCAGGTGCTGTGCCTACAAACACAGAGTTCAAAATGTGCAAAAGAATTCTGCAGCTCTTGACTGGATCAGGATGTCAGCAGTGCTGAACTCCAGCACAGTCCAAATGAAACACTTCACACCTCTGCTCATATCTGCTAGATTTTTTTCTTCAGGGTATCCTGAGAAAAGTAAACAGAGGAGGAGCCTACATTTTCATTGTTTATCAGAAATGTTTCTCTTTTTGCTGTACATTCCTTTTTAGGATGATTTTTCTGTTAAAAAAAGGAAAAAAGAAAAAAATATGAAATATAAAAACAAAAAACAAATGTGTAGTGAAAATCTTCTCTAACTTTGGATTAAGAGGGAACTGGTATTTTTAAAAAGAGAACTCAGTTACTTTGGCATGGATCTATCTTACTGACATCAACATCACTTTTTTAAAAGATTCTGGGTTTTGTTTGCAATATTACGTTATTTTAAATTGTGGTTGAATCAATAAGAAATTGAAAGATGGATTGTGTATGACTGTGTCTTGAGTGTAAAAATATTGCAGTTTGGAATTTGGATTTAAAGTGTTGGAAATGAAAGTTATAAATCCCAATGGATTGTGTGACAGCAGCTTTTCCTAGAGGATGTGCAGCACTCTAAGGACTTCATCAGTGGGGTTGGGGGTACTTGGACCTTTGTCCTGTGCCACTCTGAGATGTCATGGAATGGAACTTCGCCTGCCACCAGCCCAGGTCACCCTCTGCCACCAAAGCTCCTTGGACCTTGTGCCCCCAGACAGGCACAAAGTGTTTGTGCTGTTCCCCCTTTTACACAAACCCACAGAGAGCTGGGATTTTTCCAAGTCTCATGTCTGCATTGGGCCATATTCCTAAAGAAGCAGCAGCCCATCCTGATGAATATGGTGAGTTATGTGGATGGTTGTGAGCTCCACTTCCTGCCTAGAAATCCTGAAATTGCTTCTGAATGCTGCTCCTTCAGCTTCTGGACACCTTCTCACACAGAGCTGGGAAAAAAATCTCCTGGCCAACAGCTAAAGAGTGAGTTATGCCAAAGTTAGAGCTCTGTGGGAAATCTCTATCCATCCCTATCCTATTAATATATCCATAGGTGGGGGTGTGCATGGATTTGTCTTGTGTACAAAGGAAGGAGTGTGCAAGCAACGTGATTGACGCTTTCACTGTCCGTGTTCATCCCATACCCATGGGTACAGAGACGTTATGGAAACCTGTGGCACACACAGACCCTTCTGTCCCTGGATACAGAGACATCCAAGAGCCCCTGGCACACACAGACCCTTCTCTCCATGGATACAGAGACATCCAAGAGCCCCTGGCACACACACAGACCCTTCTGTCCCTGGATACAGAGACATCCAAGAGCCCTGGCACACACAGACCCTTCTGTCTCTGGATACAGAGACACCCAAGAGCCCCTGGCACACACAGACCCTTCTGTCCCTGGGTACAGAGACATCCAAGAGCCCCTGGCACACACAGACCCTTCTGTCTCTGGAGGATGGAGCATGGTGGGTGGGGGTGGTTGGTGGGCAGTGAGTCCCAGACAGCAGGCCAGACCCGGCTCCAGCCCTGCCAGGCCCTGCCAAGGCTCAGTGCAGGATCCTCTGGAATGGGAAAGCCTTTCAGCCTTCTCTCTGCCCAGAGGGGCAGTGCTGGCCTGGCAGCACAGGTTGTTTTCCCCTCAGGCTGCAGGAGATGAGAACACAACACTTGCCAGCACTGAGTGCGAGGCACAGCTCCGGGTGCTCCCCATCAACCTCAGCTCTGGGAGCACTGTCTGCCCCAAGCTCCAGGGGCTGCAGTGGGAGCCCGGCTGGGCTCTGCCCTGGGGTCATCCTGCAGGGACAGCTGGAAACAGGGAGCATTCAGCTGCCACAAACAGCCAAGCCAGGGCTGCAGGGCAGCTGCTCCAGCCCGGACTGCACTGCTGTGTGCTGTGCTCTGGGGCTGGAGCTCCCCACACAGGGGACTGGACTGGTGTGCCAGAGGAGACAGAGAAGCTTCAGCTTCAGCCTCACTGAGGTGGGTGCATCAGCTGGGAAGAGTGGGGAGGCTCAAGGGGATTCACAGAGCTCAACCTGCTACAAGGATGAAGAAAAGGGAGTGGGAGCTCAGCAGTGAGGAGAGCTGAGGGCTGGAGAGTGGCTCTAAATGACACTAAAATGCCACTGGACCTCTGAAACATTGCTGCTCCTCAGCCAGTGACAGCATGAGTCCCTAAACCTGGGGCTCGGCCTTCCTTGTGGTCATGGGCAACAAGGAAGGCCACTGAGTGATGGAGACAGCAACCGGCTGGGAATTCACTGGGGGAAAAAAGGGAGCAGTTGAGAAGTAAAAGGCAGGTGGGGGAGAGAACTGTTCAGAGAAGGGCTGAGCTACAGCTTGAGCAAGCTGAAAAATGTCATTTGGAGTCCTCCCAGATTGATTTCATTTCAGAAGGTATTGAACAAGTTTAATTTTTGGGAGGTGTCATGTTTTCCCTTGGAGATGTACACTCTGCAAACTTGAGCTGTGTTGCCAAAATGCTCAAGCAAGTCTGTGCTGCAGGTGACACCATTTCTTCTTTGGCTGATTCCGGCCCGGTGCTGAGCTCCAGCAGAGCCCTGGCAGAGCCCAGAGCAGCCTCAGCATCCGCAGAGCCCGGCTGCAAGGAGAGAAAGCAGAAACTGCCCGTCAGCTGATGGCTCCTGTCCCCTTGTCCCAGCTGCCCGCAGTGCCCAGGCCATGCTTGCTGTGCCCAGAGCTGTGCCCAGAGCTGCCCATCAGTGCTGCCTTTGGGAGCAGGGCAGGAGGGCAGGACATGTGCCCAGCCTGCAGCCAGCCATGGCACATCCACCTGCTCAGCAGCTGCCCAGAGCAGGATGCTCCTGTGCTCGCTGCCATCTCCCAAAAGCTCTGATCCCACCCTGCCAAGCAGACGGGGACCCACCTCATGCCATCCATGGCGGGAAAAAAAGCTGGTCCCAAACGATGTCCTCAGCCTGCTCCAAGGGCACGGCCCATCCACGCCGCAGCTGCTCCCAAGAACTTCCCGATCCAGACTGGACCAACCAGAATGCTTCCTCTAGAAAAACAAACAACAAATTGTTGAAAATAGATTACAGACAAAAAGGGAAAAAAAGAACAAAGGGAAAAATCATATCTCTGTGAGGGGATTGAGGAAGGCCCAAGCCCTGCAAGCCAGGGAAAAACCCAGCCATGTGTGAGCAAAGCCCAGGTTTTCTCCCTTCCCCCTGCACTGTCCCCCACAATAACCGTGATCCCAAAGCAAACAAGGGCAGTGGAGCTGCCCAAGCCCTTCCTTGCCTGCACAGCAAAGCAGCCCCTGCACAGGTTCTGGAGTCCCACCTCTGCTCCCACCACAGGGGTTTGTTTGTGTTGGGCTGGCTGCCCCAGCCCCAGCCCGGGGCACGGTGGGTGCTGGGGGCTGTTGGCAGGGCCAGGAGCCCACTCCCATTTCATACCCACCCCAGCCCATGCCCCCAGCCCTGCCAAAAGCAGCTGGGCAGCCGACTGAAGAATTAGTTGCATCCATCCCAGCAATGAGTGGGGTGGGAACTTTTGGGTTGAGGCCAGGCTGTGCAATGCCCAAATCTGGGAGCATCCCCCTGCATGTGGACTCATCTGTAAATTTGCTGTGCAGCCAGGCTTTGAAGAAGGTGCCAGAATTGAAGTCCATCATCTTAAGCTTACCAGTGGCCAGGTCCAGGAAGAGGCTGTCATCCTTGATGTGATCCTTGCTGTCCCCTGCAGCAGCAGCCCCACCTGGTACAGCTTCTCTGGGGGCTCCTTCTCCTTCCCTGGGCTCAGACCAGGCTGTCAGGGCTCTGCCCAGGGCCCCAGCTGTCAGGGAACCAGTACAAGCAAAACCAGCTTGGATGGTGGCCACCAGTGCTGGGCAGAGCAGCTCAGCTCCAGCACAAGGGCTGTGTGCTCCCATCTGATGAGCCCTGGGCAGTGACACAGGCAGGACAAAAAAGTCTGGGGTTCCTTTGCTTCTCATTGCCAAGGCATGTGTGCAGATGTAACTTACCGGGGCCCTGCAGCACAGTGTGCCTGTGGCTCTCTCCCTTCTTCTATGGCAGATGAATATCCTGCATCCAAGGATGACAGAACACCTCTTCTAATGAGGGTCTGTCCCAGTCCAGCATGGATAAACACCGCCTGATCAGATCTTGGCATTCTGGGCAGAGAAACCAGAAACCGCTGGTCAGTTGGAGAAGGCTCCTGTTGGGTTTGCCCAACCATTCCCTGCCCAGGCCATGCTGGATGTGCTCAGAGCTGGGCCTAAACTTTCCCATCAGTTCCCTGTTTTGAAGGCGAGCAGGAGAGCAGGACATGTGCCACCTCCTCAGCAGCTGCCAGAGTGGGATGCTCCCGAGCCCGCTGCTCTCTCCCAGCACTGGTATTGCACCCATGCCCAGAGATGAGGATCCACCTGAAGAAAGCCGTTGTGGCAGCGAGAGCTGATGGTCCCAGCTGATGTTCTGGTCCCTCCTGAAAGGGTGCTCCCCGCAGACCATCTGGTGCAGCACGATACCCAGGGACCAGATGGTAGCTGGCTTGCCATAGTACCAGCCAAAATGGGTCCATTCTGGGGGGCTGTAGGATGGTGTTCCTGTGGAATACAGATGGAGTTCATCAGGGGGATGCTGCTGCTCCCAGAGGCTGGCCCCAGCATCCCTGGGCGTGCAGGGGCTGCCCCAGTGGTACGCAGGTTGACCCACTGCCCCTCTTTCCAACACATGGGGTTGGAAAAGAAGCCATCGGTGTTGGAAGAGGGCAGCAGAAGCCCTGGCAAGGCCCAACCGTGACAGAAACACACTTAGTGCTGAGGGAAAACCATGCCTTCATCCTCCCTGCCTACATTGCCCCAAAAAACAAACCCAGAACAAACCAGGTGAGTGGAGGAGCCCAAGCCCTTCTCACCTGCACACCAAACTGGCTGGGGCACAGGTTCCAGGCCCCCCCACCTCTGCTACCCTCACCTACGGGTGTTTTTGTTGGGCTGGCTGCCCCAGCCCCAATCCTGGGCAGAGTGGTGGGCAAAGGCTGCCAGCAGGACTGGAAGCTGGCTCCCCACCCAGCCCTGCTCAAACCCAACTCAGCTGAAATCTCAGGGCCATGAAGGGCAGCAAAAGGGAGAATCCCCGCTGCCACACCCAGCTTGGGCCCTGAGATGCTGGGCCATGAGATACCAGAACCAGGAGCACACCCCTGTGTAGGCTCACCTGCAAAGCGAATGTAGGCTGTCTCTTGCAGGTAGGTGCCACAGCCGAAATCAATCAGTTTGGCTTGCCCGGTGGCCAGGTCAACGAGGATGTTCGCTGGCTTGATATCCCTGTGCAGGACCCCGCAGCTGGTGCAGTGCCGCACAGCCTCCAGCACCTGCCGGAACAGCTGCCGCGCCACCCCCTCGGACAGGAAGCCCCGTGCCCGAATGAAATGGTGCAGGTCCTGACAGTGCTCCGGGCGCTCCAGCACCATCAAGATGTCGTTGGGGAGCTCAACCCACTCCAGCAGTTGGACCACACCAGAGAAGCCACTGGACACCTTGTCCAGCAGCACGATCTCCAGGGGTGCGCTGGTGCCATCGGGCTGCGGGAGGAGCACGATGCTGTCAGTGGGGCTGATGCCGTGCCGGGGGTCAGGAAGCCCTCAGCCAGCCCGGGATGCTCTGCACCCTGCTCTGGCCCCATGCCCGCTCTCCCTCGAGGCGTCCTGGCGGCTCCCACCCTGCTGGGCCTCGGCTCATCCCTGCCCAGCACAGCACCTCGCTCACTCACCAGCTCACCCCAGTGATGGACGCAGTACCGTGGCACCCTTTTGATGGCCACCTGCAAGCCAAGTGCAGAACAGGGCTCAGCTCGCTGTCCACCCTGCCCAGCACCATCCTCCTCCCGCCTCCTCCCCCCTGCTCCTCCTCCTCCACCCCCTCCTCCTGCGCCCGCCGCCGGCCCCGCCGCTCACCGGGGCGCCGTCCGAGAGCCGCGTTGCTGCAAAGACGCTGCCGAATCCGCCCCGGCCCAGCAGCGAGCCCAGCCGGTACCGCTCCTTCAGGTGCTGCTGCGCCTTCCCTGCAGGCGGGACGCGGCTGTCAGCGCTCGGCCCGGGGCCAGCAACGGCCCCCGAGCGCCCCTCACCCGCCCCGGCCCGGCCATCCCCCGGCGTTCGCTCCCTGCAACGCGACCCGGGAGCCGCGGGGACGGGGGCCGCGCTGCCGAGCGGTGGAGCTCGGGCCGGGCAAGCCGCAGCGGAGGCGGCGGGAGCGGCTGCGCCGCGTGTGTCCTCCGCGGGCCCCGGGAGGAGCCGGGGCCGGGGCCGGGCTCGGGCTCGGGCTCGGGCTCGGGCTCGGGATCGGGGCCGGGACTGGACCCTGCGTCGGGGCCGGGGCCGGGCTCGGGCCAGGCGGAGCCAAAAGCCGGCAATACCACCCCAGCCCCCGGCACTGATCCCCGCCCAGCAGCGCCACCGCCAGCACGGCCAGAGCCGGGCTGAGCCCAGGAGGCGGCGGGACGGCCGGGGGCGGGGAGAAGAGAGGAGACCGGGAAAGGGAGAGCGGGAGAGATACGGGACAGCGGGAGAGGGAGATGAGAAGAGAATCTAAAGTTTTATCTGTCGCTGCCGCTGCCGCTGCCGCTGCTGCTGCTGCTGCTGCTGGTGCTGCCGCTGCCGCTGCTGCAACTGAAGCTCCGGGGCCGTTTGTCCCCGTGTCCGTTTGTCTGTTGCCCGCTCGCCCCCGCCCCAAGCCCCACGTTCCCCGAGGGCAGCCCCTGAGCCTGTCCAAACACGGGAACTTTGCCGAGTTCAGCCAAGAGCCAGAGTCTGGACACCTGCACAGTGGCTCAGGAATCCCCTCGGTCCCTGCTGTGCATTGTCCCTGCTGAGGGTCAAACACTCTCAGAGCGCAATCCCTGAATGCAGAATTTGTACCTGACACAAACACTGCACTTACCTCTCCAGCATTGCTTTCCAAGAAAAACAGGGGAAGCCAAACTGTGTGTAGGTCATGGTAGCTTAAAATGTCTAAAACGTGCCAACTCATGGATCTTAGCAGTGAGATCTGTTTGGAATTAATGGGATGGACAACTAGTGCAAGATGGAAAAGGGGAGCATAAAAATAAATCGAGAAAAACGTCTTGAATTGTTTCAATTTTCATTTAATTTCTTAAAAGCTCTTTCAGTTTTTCCAGAAACTTCTCCTCAGTCCTGTATGCTTTTTCCAAGAACCTTTCCTGAAGAATGAGGTGCAGCTTCTGTCACAAGGTGTGCCACCAACTGCAGCTTCTCTTGGCTTTCCACACTGTGTGTGCAGCACACTTGCAGCAAAGCAGGACAAATATTTGAAGAATTTTGCAGCTTGTTCTTTTCTTTTCCTTGTGGGCTGGGCAGTTGTGCCATTGGTAAGGTTTTCATTGTTACTGTTCTACCCTAAGAAAACATGACAGGCTACCAAGAACTCCTAGGGAATGCAAGCCTGACTGAATGCAAAGAAAGAATCTGCAGAGCCTGCAGCCAGAAGTGGAGAGCTGTGTGATCATCATTCCAACACCCCCAAGGACATCTTGAAAATGATCTAGAAGATGAAAATGGGCTGACAGAGGGAGTTTGTTTCTGTGCTCACTTCAGATTCCTCTACATCTGAAATCAATTCTACAGTCTCCATCTAAATCAAGAGTACAGTCAGTTCATGAAAAGCCCCAGAACCATCTGCACCTCTCAGGAGATGACTGAAAGAATCTGTAAAGGAAAAATGCAGGAGAAATGCATTTCTCAGCACTGCAGTATTTGCCTGCCTGAAACCCTCCTCCATTTCCTCCCCATGCCTAGGTCTTGCAGTGTCAGTTCCGTATTCGGTGGTGCCTCCAGCCCTGAATGCCCTCGTTTATAGCCTGAGGAACCAGGAGCTCAAGGCTGCAGGGAGGAGACTGATGACTGCACATCTTAGGAAGTATTAAACTGATTGCCAATTTCTGCAAATCACTTGTAATAAAAGTCATCACTTATAGCTCTGTTGGTTTGGTTCTTTGATTTCCCTGTCATTTTCCTTTTTAAATATTCTTCCTAAAGCTAGATGATTGTTTCTGCCATTTCTGACTTTGTTTCTCTCCACCTTCCCTGTGGCCACAGACTGTGACAATGTTGGGCTGCAGTCTCAAAGGTTTTAAAGGAAGTAAAGGATCTCCCAGTAAAGTTTTCTGCAGAGATCCCTCTATTCTTGCCATCTCTGGAGCTGCAGCAGCAATGTCTGTATGCAGAGCTGGGGGCAGATCAGTGCTGGCACAGCAGCTGTGCCCAGCAGCAGCAGCAGCAGCACTTGGTGTTGCCAGTGCTGCTGCCGTGGCCCTGCCCCGCTGCCCTGGTGGCCCTGGTGTTGCTGCAGGGCCTGAGTGCTCTCGGGGCCGGGCACAGTCCTGGGGGTGGCAGTGCCGGGGCTGCAGCAGGGACAGGCCATGGGCACTGCTGGGGCAGCGCTGACGCCTCAGGCCAGGCCCTGGGGGCTGCAGGCTCCTTGCCCAGGCTCTCTCAAGAACACGGCCAGGCCAATGCTCAGCACAGAAAAGCCCCAGGCTGAGCAACCCCAGGCTGGCTGTGGGCAGGCTGGGGGCAAACAGCATGGCTGGGGCTCTGCAAGGGCCCTGGGGGAGACGGGAAGGAGCAGCAGAGCAGGGGCTGATCCATCCCCAGTGTGCTGCACAGCCCAGGGCAGCGTCCCAGAGCGTCCTGATGGAGCTGCCAACAACATCCCCCCTCTGCAGCCCTGGCCTCTCCCCCAGCTCACAGAGGTGCCGCATCCTTGCAGGCACAGCCACGGCGGCACTGGCTCAGGAGCCCCTGTTTGCATTGCACAGAGCAGGCAGGAGCACCCCCATGCTGCTGCTGTGGGGACATGAACCTGAGGGAGCACAAATGCCATCAGCCCCTGGGGCCAGCAAGGGCTGGGGGACACCAGGGAAAACACTCAGCTTTGTCCTGGCCCCTGCAGTCAGCCAGAAAGTTTGTTCCCATTAGCTGGGAGATTCCTCTTCCACTGCAGATGCTATTACTCAGAGCCAGGGCTGCCTGACAGCCACCCCCAAACTGCCCTCAGCATTTCCTTGGCTTCACCTTTGATTTTTTTTCCCCTTTGTTTTTGTACCAAATTCTTCCTCTTGCCACGCCCTGTTCCCTGCCCTGCAAACAGCCCATCCCTGTTTGCCCTTTCCTCTCTGGCCCCACTCCCCATTCCAGTTCCTGACTTGGCACCATGGGAATGTCCCTTGGGGAGCAGGATCATCCTCCAAGTGCTGCAGGAATTGTCTGCAGGCTCCTGCAGTGCCTCAAGCTGCTCCCTTGTCAGAGGCACCCCAGGCCAGGGGGGCACATCTGGGCTGCTGTGTCTGCCTGTGGGGCTCCCTGTTCTGGGCAATGAGGAGGAGCTGCAGAGGCTCTGCAGGACTGACAGGATGGGCTTTGGGCCTAGGAGGAGAAGCTGAGGCGCCTGGGATGCTGGAGCTTCTGAAGAGGAGGCCCAGGGCTCATCCTGCACCTGCTGCAAGGGTGGTTTCAGAGAATCCCAGAATCAGCAAGGTTGGAAAAGACCTTGGAGATCATCAAGTCCAATCTGTGCCCTGACATTGCCTTGTCTCCCTGAAGCCTCCTCTTCTCCAGGATAAACAACTCCAGCTCCCTCAGCCTCTCTTCACAGGACTTGTGCTCCAGACCCTTCACCAGCCTTGTTGCCCTTCTCTGGACACACTCCAGCCCCTCCACGTTCTTGCTAAATTTGGGGTCCCAGAACTTGACACAGCACCCGAGGTGCTGCCCAACCAGCGCCCAGCACAGGGGAAGAATTGCTCTCCTGGTCCTGCTGGTGACACCATTCCTGGTCCATAGGAGTGCCAGGGGTTGGATGAGGGAAATGGTCGGGAGGGGGCAGGAGACACAGTCTGATTGACTCTCAGCCATGAAGGGTCTTGATTTTCATACCTATTCAGTCTGCATTAGAAGGTGCTGGGGGTCAATATCAACTGGACATTGCTTATATCAATCTATAAACAGGAAAAAAAATTAAACAGAACAAACTGTTCTCTCTGCATTGTTTTCAAGACAGTATATACACTTTGAATACACTTCAGATATCTGTCTAATTAATTACAGAAAACTTGAAAACTTCTGTTATTCCAAATGGCTTTTCTTCTTTGGACATGTTGAACAAACGTTTATGAGCTTTTCTAACTGAATTCCTGAACTGAAGAGGTCAAGAAAGAAGAGGCCTTGGGAGTAGGAAAATTCATCATCAACCTCCAAGTGGCTGAGGATCCATCCCCATCAGAGCAGCAATGAACAGAAATGGGCACAGCTTTGTGGCTACCCCAGCTTTGGGATGGGCCCTGGGCCTGGAGCAGGAGCAGCTCTTGAGGGCCCCAAGGCCGGGGCTCTTGTGCTGCCCTGGGCACATGGGATGACAGCAGGGGCTGCAGAGCTCTCAGCACCTGAGCCAGAGGGGAGCAGGGCAGGCAGGGAGCCTCCTTTGGCCTTGCCCAGCACCTTCCGCCATGGCTGGGGCTGAGTCCTGTGTGAGCTGCAGCTGCTGCTGTGCCCTTGGCAGGGGCTGAGGCCGTGGGGCCAGTGGCCAGAGCAGCCTGGCCTGAGCAGAGCTGTGGGGCCAGAGCCGGCTGGGCTGGGCTGGGGAGAGGCCCTTGGTGCTGCCCAGAGCTCAGGGCAGCTGGCAGAGCTTGCAGGGAGCTGGGCTGGGCTCAGAGAGCCTGCCCCAGAAACCATCAGTGTCCATCTCAGCCTGGCTGGGCGTGCAGGGGCAGGACTCAGGCCAGGCCGTGTGGGGCAGGGCCAGCGTCTGTGCAAGGCATTGAAAAGAGGCAAGTGCCCCAGAGAGGAGGCTGCTCTGTGCCCTTGGGGGCATGGACAGAGCAGGGAGAGGGCCCAGGACATTTGTCAGTGCCAGCCTCTGTGCCCAGCCCTTGGCAGCCCTGGCTGCTGAGCCCAGCTTTGGCCTGGGCTGAGTTTGGCTGTGGCCCAGCTCCATCCTCCTGCAGGGCTCAGGGCCTGTTCCCGGCCATGGCCAGCCCTGGCCGGCCTCTCTGCTGGCCCAGAGGCCGGCAGAGCCCGGGCCAGGAATGTCTGTGCAGGCCCACAGGTGCCAGGGGCTGTGCAGGAGCTGGCAGAGGCTGCCCAGCAGGGAGGCCATGGGGCACAGAGCCCCAAGGCTGCTGTGGGCACCACGGCACAGGGGCCGTTCCCAGCCGCAATGCTCCTGGCCTGGGCTGGGCCTGCACAGGGGCTGGGCCACCATGGCTGGGCCAGCACAGGGCCACCAAGGGGCCATGCACCCACTGCCAGGGCTGACAGCAAGGCCAGGCACACACAAGCAATTGCTGAGCATGGCCTGCGCTGGCCAGGGCTGACTGTGCCACAGGCAGAGCTCAGCTGCCCTTGGGGGCTGCAGGAACAGTCAGGAGCCCAAAGAGCCTCCATGGCTGTGCTGGAGACCCAGGCTGGAGCAGGGAAATGCAGGGCTGCTGCAGGATGGGGAGGGCATTGAATTCCAGCACACACCTCAGCTCTCTGATGATCCCGGCACCATGCTGGGCCCTGTTTCAGACTGGAGCAGAGCAGATGTTGATGGCATAGGTGCTCTGTGGGGCTGTCAGGGACAATCCCGGCACCATGCTGGGCCCTGTTTCAGACTGGAGCAGAGCAGATGTTGATGGCATAGGTGCTCTGTGGGGCTGTCAGGGACAATCTGCAGCTTGCAAGGTGCTCTGCTCTCCCTCAGGTGCTCTTGGAGGGATGCAATCCCAGCTGGACACCTCATGGCACAAGTGGCACTGCCTGTTTATGGGCACACAGCTGATGTCTGCCTGGAAAGGGGCACAGGTTTTAATATTTGTACATTTCATAATATACAAGGAAATCTTTATTATCTGGGTCATTTGAGTACTTTTAAGAAATGGCCAAGTTTTCCCACCAGGAGCAGAAATTTCCTGATTCTACTAGATTCTTCTACTTATGGCAAGTGGAGAAATACGGATCTTCCCCTCTATCTTTGCCATGAACATCATTCACTCTAATATTTCATGACCCCCTCCTTTACGTGTTTCCAGCTCTCCTTTTGAAATGGCCATGTCTAAGGACATCTCTTCATTTAGAGCAGCTGGATCCTTGTCCTTCACATTGCTCCCAGAAGTCTTCCTCCAGATGCTCTCTGCTGATTCCAATGTATCATCCTTGATTGGCTTCATGATTTGAGCATCAGGGAATTGCCCAATCTTTCAGAAGTTTAAATACCTCCTTAGTCAGCATCTTAGTTGTAGTTTTATCTTTTCTATCACCTCTTTTTATGTCTTTGTCTAAAATCCTTCCTGTATGGCAATCCCTTGTGGATGGTGCACGTCAGATGTTGCTGGGATGTCACAAGAAACTGAATGAAGGCTTTTGATGTTTATTAAATGTTATTATGTTCACATTTTTTGTTTTCCATGAAGAGAAACCTTCCTGTGCCTCTAGTCTCACCAGTTCCTGGTCCCTCAAAGGACACAAACCTGATGTGCTGGGGAAATGTGGCAGAAATGCTGCTCTCGGAGGGGTTTGAGTGCCTTGGATAGCTGAGTCAGTCAGGCCTGTAAGAAAGGTTAAGTCACAAGGTCTAAGTGACATTAAATGCTGCTAAGAGTTGTTCTTTTGCTAAGTTGTTATGTTTAATATATTATAAGCTAAGCTGAACATCATTAAGTGTTATTCCTCTATTAAATTGAAAAATCATAGGTTATAATTTAGGTTAAATACTGTTAAGCTCTGTTCTTTTGCTAAATTGTGAAGCTGAAGTTATCACTTAAGGTTGAGGTACAAGTTAAGTCCTGTTACGTTTCAGCTCTGTTACGCTTTTAGGCCGTATTCCTTTTACCATTGCCCTCACTGTCCTTGTGTCACACACAGAGTCAGGGACAGTTCTCAGTTCATCTCTGGTTCGATTGCCTGGATTTGGTTTGGTTTTTTTGTTGCTTTGTTTCTTTGGTGTGCCTGAAGTGTCCAGTCAACAATGTGTCTTGCCAAGGAAGTTTGTGGTGCTGTCCCTTAATATTAAATCTGGTTGTTGCTGCTCCCTTGCTGGGGATATTTTCAGCGCTCTCAAACCCTCATTCAGAACAGGGTGAAGGAGCCCTGGCCCAGGCTCTGGCCCTGGGGGACACAGGGATGCTGCTGGGGGGTCCCTGTCCCACCCCCCAAGGCCCCGGCCCCCCGTCCCCGTGTCAGGCTCTGGGGTCGATCTCGTGGAACATCCTCTGGGGGAGGCTGCAGCACCGGGAGCGGGGGGACCCGGGGGGACAGGGGACCCCGCTGTGCACGAGCAGCGTTGGACTGCTCTGGGGGAACTGTGAGGGGAGCTGGGGCAGAGTGACCTCCCCAGTGACATTACACAGCCCCTGTGATGTCAGAGCCCCCTATGAAGTCACACAGTCAGCCTGTGATGTCACACAGCATCATGTGATGTCACAGAGCCCCCTATGATGTCACACAGCACCCTTTTGGTGTCACAGAGCCAACTCTGGGATGTCACCCTGGAATGTCATGCAGCTGCACTGAGATGTCACAGAAGAGTCTGCGATGTCACAATGTCACCATGTGATGTCACAGCCTGCTCTATGATGTTACACAGTCACCTAGAATGTCACAACCCACTCTCTGATGCCACAGAGCCACCCTCTATGATGGCAGGATCTGCTCTATGGCCTCATACTCTACTCCATGATATCACAGACAGCTATGTGATTTCACAACTCCCTCAGTGATGTCACAAAACCCTCTCTGTTATGTCATGCTGCCACTCTCTAATGTCACAGCACACACTTTGACCTCACAGCCTGCCCTATGATGTCATACAGCCATGCCATGAAGTCACAGCCTGCTCTGCAATGTCACAGAATCCCCTCTATGACCTTACACAACAAACTCTGTGATGTCACAGCCCAGTCTGTGACCTCACACAGCCCACTCTGTGCTGTCACACAGCCCCTTGCTGACATCACAGCTGCTCTGTGCCTCCATGACACAGCCACAGAGGTGCTGCTGTGACACAGCCCCCTCTGGGACATCCCCCAGCCCCTGCCAGTGCTGAGCCCCTGTCAGCTCTGGCTGTGCCCTGCTGGTGTCCCTGAGCTGCCCTGGCAGTGCCCCAGCCCTGCTGGGCTGTGCACAGGAGCTGCTCCTGGCCAGAGCTGTCTCTCTGCAGCGCTGCCCTTGCCAGGAGCTACCTCTGGGCCAGGAGCCCGGCCCAGCTCAGCAGCACAGACACAGCACAGGGACTTTAATGACCTTCTGGGGCTTTGGTGCTCTTTGCATCAGACTGAGTCCCTCAGAGTATCCTCAAAGAACTTCTCAAGAACTCCAAATCAGATTCAAACTTCAAACTTTCTTTAACTTCTAATGGGTCCCAAGGAGGGACACAACTCATGTGAATGTGTTCCCAGGTTCCAGGTAGAGCAGAACACTGGAGGCAGTGATGACAGCTGGGGACAAACAAGGCAAAGGTGTCGCTGGTGCTGAGCAAACCTGGATGTGTTTCAGGAATGCAAAGGGCCAAGGCCTGAGCCCCAGCCCCTGGCCAGGCAGATCCTGTCCCTCCCTCCTTGCTCAGGGCTCTTCCCGGGATGGGCACTGGCATGTGGGGATGTGCAATGCCAAGGGCAGGACCATGGGGCGGCCCCTGCCAGGCTGCTGAGCAGGGACAAGGAGGCAATGAGGCTCCAGGCCTGCAAGGGTCACTTATCTCCTGCTCCTGGCTCAGGTCCAGGGCCAGCAGCCATGGCCAAAGTGCTGCCCAAGTTGGCTCTGTCAGGGCCTTGCAGCTGCTGCCCATCCCTGTGCCCTGTGCAGCCCAGGCTGTCCTACGGTGTCCCTGCCCTGCGCCTCTGTCCCTGCAGGCTGTCGTCATCCCCGGGCTGCCCCACCTGGCTGGCCCCTTCCTTTGCTGGCAGCTCTGCCTCCTGCCTGCCTCTGCCTGCCCACACAAACCCTTGGCTGCTCCAGCCTCCTTCTGCACCACAGCCCTGCCCTGGGGGAGGAAATTCCTTTCTCCCGCTGTCCAGTCTGGGCCTCCCCAGATGCCCTTGTGTTGTGTTCCACTGCAGTAAGCAGCAAAACAACTCCCCCAGGCCCCAGAGTCTCAGACCTCAGGCAGGCATCGATGACCAACAGGGAAAGGAAGGCAACAGGATGGGTACCGGTTTAGAAAAGCACAGGATCCTTTATTGTGCCAGGGACCAAGACAAGAAATTAAGGGGGAGGGGGGGGGGGGGGGTGGCTTGTCATGGGTTTTATATGACAGGGTAGGGGTGGAGTTTAGGGTCGGGGTCCAATAGCAGAAGGAGCAGGGGACTGCAAAGGAGTGGATCGAGGAGGACAACCAATGGAAAAATCGATGGCAGGGACTTTGCAGTAGAATTTGGACCAATGAGGTTACAGAAAAGGAAAAATGTTCTGTGGCCACTCCAAATATGACCAGATGGGGTGGAGTGTCTTTTCCTGGGCTTGCAGGGGCACGCCCCACAGGGTGGAGGGGCGGAATCCTCTTTAAATCACACTCCTCACTTGATGCTGTCTGTCTGGCTAGAATCCCTACTTCCTGGGGCAGGGGAACTCCACACCCTTGGTGCCATTATTTCTTTCTCTTGGTGTTTTATACAATGAAGAAAAACTCCAGCCTCTCTGAAACCACCCTTTAATCCCTCTCAGGCTGCTCCTGTTCTGTCCTCAGTCTCCACACCACTGAGCCCAGAGCCACCACATTCTACCTGCTGGTTATGTGATGAGGCATCCAAACCCCATCTTGGGAGATTTTTGGTTACTTTTCAAGGTCTGTGAAAATGGAAAAATAGTGGTCAACATTATTTTGTCCCACATCTTGCAGCAACAGAACAGGAGTCAATATCACTCAACTGAATGAGGGTGGATTTACATTTGTTAAAACGAGGAAATATTTTACAATGATGAGAGTGGCACAAAACTGCAACTGTTTTTCCAGAGAACTGCATTCCCCATCCCAGGAATTGTCCAAGAGCAGGAGCTTTGTGCAACCTGACCCAGTGAAACAACCTCATCCCCAAGGACAGAATTCCTGTTGTGTGGGTTCTCTGATGTGCTGGGTGCCCTCACAATGCTTTTGGCCAGAATGTCGGCTGAGGGCAGCCAGGCTGCTGCAGGGGCAGTGACCTCACAGCCATCACCATGGCAGCCCTGTCCCCTGGGCCTGGCTCTCCCCTTTCCTCTGCCCCTGCCCTGTCTCTGCTGGCATGAAGGGTTTTGTCATTCATATCTTGTCCCCAAGGTGCAGGGGCCAATGGCTTCCCAGGCAGGCTCCTGGAGCAGAAGTGGCTTTTCAGAGCCCAGGCAGAAATGAGCCCTGAGGCAGCAGCTCTGCAGTGCTGGCCACCAGGCCGGGCTGCCAAGGGAGGCTTCTGGCCATGGCCTGCAAGCAGCTGCTGCTGCCAAGGTGCCTTTGGTGCCTCAGGCTCTGCCTGGCACAGCTCCCAGCACGGCACTCTGCCCTTGTGCCCGAGCCCTTCCCTGTGCTGGGGCTGGCCTGGGGCTTTTCCTGCAGCAGGGCCTGCCCTGCTGATGGCACAGGAAAGGCAGTTCCTGCTGGAGCAGGAGGCTCTGCTTGAAATGGGCTCCAACAACTCCAGCAAGGCCCTGTTGACATCAAAATTGCTTCCTAGATCACTATATGCTAATAATTGTTATAGCTCCTATACTGTGGAGTAAATAACTCTTTTTTAAAATTTAATCTGTGGTGTAAACAAACCATTCTGTCTAATCATGATCAGAATCAATCAGAGCTGTATTTATATCAATTTATCTAGTATTCCATTGATAATCCTGTGGGACAAATTGCATTAAGGTTCAATTCTACCTGTCTAATCTTTTACAGCTTTGACAAAGTCTGGGGCTGGGATTGGATCCAGCCACTCCCACTCTCCTCTAATAAAATAAATTTTAGAAGTCTAGGGATCCTGCAGGGGTTTGAGGATCCATGGTGTCTGTTGGGTGTCATTTCTCCATCTCATGACTCATCAGGAGTTTCTCCAAAAAAGAAATAAAGCTTTTGCCTGAAGCTCCCACTGTGCCCATGACAGGAGCCCCTGTGAGTGTCTGGGACATCCCAGCTCATTGGCAGCCTGGGGACTCCTGGGATGTCACCGTGGAGCCCCCGTGAGTGCCTGTGACAGATCGGTGCCTTTGCAGCCCAAGGTGCCCTGGGATGTCACCATGGAATGGCTGTGACTGCCTCTGACCACAGGGCTCTTTACCATCCCCAGAAACCCCTGGGAGGCCTCCATGGAGCCCCTGTCTCTGCCTGTGACATTCCAGCTCTTGAACAGTGTGGAGACTCTTGGAAAGTCCCCATGGAACCCCTCTGAGAGCCTGTGACAAATCTGATCCTTAGTGGGCAACCACCACCAGGCCCCTGTTGCTATGGTCAGTTTCCATGGCATCCATCACCAGGCCCCTGTTCCCCCAGATCCACAGAATTGGCTGAGCTGGGAGGGACCCATCAGGATCCTGGAGTCCAACTGCTGGCCCTGCACAGGACACCCCAACAATGCCAGCCTGGGCCTGGCAGTGCTGTCCAAATGCTGCTGGAGCTCAGAGAGCCCTGGAGCTGGGAGCCTTCCCTGGGGAGCCTGGGCAGTGCCCCAGCAGCCTCTGGGCAAAAACCTTTTCCTGAGATCCAACCTGAGCCTGCCCCGACTCAGCTGCAGCCGTTCCCTCCAGTCCTGTCCCTGGGCACCAGAGGGAAGAGGTTCCCACAGCCCCAGCCAGGGACCTGCTCCAAGGCTGCTGGCATGGCCACCAGGGCTTGGTTTCCACCGGCTGAGGTTTAGGACTTCGGGTCCCCAATGTCCTGCTCCTGCTAAAACCGCGCTGCCCTCACTGCCCTCCTGCCTCCCATGGAAAGAACAAAAGGCAAAGATCCTGGGCTGGGATAAGAACAATTTATCGGGAATAGCAACAAGACAAAGAACAAACAGCAACAGAAACAATATCGATCACAGCAAGGAATAAGAGAAAGGATTTGCAGGAAAAGCTACATTACCACTGACTGCCTCTACCCAACCATGTTTATCCTCGCTCCCGGGAAGGATACCCTTCTCATCAGGGAGACAGGGAGTCTCTTTCGTGCTCCTAGCACTGACTAGAGATGGGAGTGAATGTAATGACAGGGCCATGGCCTGACCCTCATGTTAGGCCCACATCATGTCGTTGGCAAGGGTAGGAAAAGGTACAGGTGTCTTCCCAGCATGTATCACAGGGACCATTGATCACCAGGGCTCTTCCCAACGTGGGTCTTACAGTGGGGGATGAAGCTGCAACTGGGCATGAAGCTCTTCCTGCAACTACGGCATTTGCAGAGCTTCCCTTACTGGTGCCTCCGTTGATGTTGGGTCAAGTGAGAGCTCTGGGTGAAGCTCTTCCCACACTGGGGACACTCGTAGGGCCTCTCCCCACTGTGGATGCGCCGGTGGGTGATGAGGGTCGAGTTGTGCTTGAAGCCCTTCCTGCAGTCGGGGCAGCGAAATGGCTTCTCCTTGGTGTGAGTCTGCTCATGCAGGAGGAGATTGGAGCTGGTGGGAAACTGACACGATCCGTCCTAAGGACGTGATTCGTGTAGGTTCTTTTTCACTGATCTCAGGGTGCAAAAAACTGACACGACAAGGGGATTTGCAGTAAAATCAAAATACATGTACTTTTATTAAATAGCCATAGAGAAGATGCGTTAGAGAGAAGGGGAAAGAAGAAAGGGAAAATAATAAGGAAAAGAAAAAGAAGAGAGGGAGGGCAAGGAGGTATATAGCTACCAGACGTGCGGATGACAAAATCCCTCGAAGTCCGGTCGACGAAGAGGCCTGTTGTCTTCACATCAGGGGAGATCTCAAAGGTATCAGTCAGCTCTAACCTTTTTTATAGTCCTTTTGAAATGGGGGAAGGGGACCCATTTCAAAATAGTCTACAAGGAGTCCATCAGTAGTCCATCAGGAGCAGGTGTCGTCAGCAGCAGATGTCGTAGGCAGGAACCATTGTCTTCTCAGTCCAGTGGTTGCTTGCAAAATTTGCTTTGGTCCCCACGCACACCTTCCCTCACCCTACGGTGGGGATTTCAGTCTCAGTCCTTTTGGGAAGAAAAGGGGAGCTTTTCCATGTAGGGGTCGCATGTCTCAGTCCTTGAGGGAGAACCTTCTCCCATCTCAGTCCATCTGTCACGGTGGTTGATGTACAGTGAATGGAGGGTCCTTTTGTGGTGACCCCCGGGAAGGTCATTCCAGAGGGAAAGTCCAGGCAAGTCAGAAGGGTGGAGAAATTCCAGCACTAGCGTTGCTAGGTGATGCAGGCGAAGGAGAGCACACTGCCCCTTCTTGGGTGCAGTGTTCCATGAGTTGAGCAAACACACCCGTAGGCAATAATCTGTCTTGGTGGACCAGACAGACCTGGATTTTCAGAACAGGATCTTTCCCTTTCCCCGGTGGTCTTGGCTTTCATGACGATCGAGAGGCAAAAAATGAGGGAAGTTTTGGACAGACACTCACACGACCCCGTGACTCACGATTGTCTTGAAAGGGTCTTCATCAGCAGGTCTCAAGTCTCCTTCACGCTGGTAGCATACCTCAGAAAACAGGGACAGTATGACAGAGAGAGAGGAAAAGAGAAGGAAAGATAAGAAGAAATAACAGAAGGACGAAAAAGAGAAGCAATTAGCAAAACAAAATCAAAACCATTTTTTAGCAAATAATTAAATAATAATTGAAAATTATCAAAATAATATTATAGCTTGACTGATTGGAACAAACTCACAAATTATTATAATGACATTATAGCTTAAATAATTTGAAAAATCACAAATGGTAATAATCAAATCAAATAATCAAAATAAAATCACAAATGGCCAAAAGTAAAAGCAATAATTAAGTAATAAAATGAATATAAATTTAACAAAATCACAAGATGGAAGGTAAAAGGTTTTTCAAAACACATCTACTGATTCAGAATCGCCTTGTGTCAATTGTCTTGGGGACGTCCATAGTAAAAAGGACATCAGCCAAATTGTGTGCATTAATTATGGACGTCAGTCTTGTTAACCGTTTCATCATTCTCCAATTCACGGCAAACAAGATTGCTGACAAAACAAAACCAATCGAAACCAGGATCAAAAGGACAACAATAGGATGACACATGGTGTTCAGGACACTTGTGGCAGTTGGTGACCACCCAAAAAGAGTATCCCACCACTTGTGTTCAGCATCTCTCTTTACTCTTTCCATGACACGATGTATTTGTTTTACATTGTGATGAACAGTTACCAGGGTCTTCTGCCCATCTTTCTTGATCTTTCTCAGAATCTCAGCCAGGTCCTGGTGGAGCAGCAACTGCCTTACCAAAGTGAGGTTCATCCCAATTGGAGTAGGTATCAATTTGTGAATCAGGGTGTAATTGGATTGCAAAAGCTGGTGAGAGGTAACTGGAGCTACATAAGAAAAATCATATCCTACAATTCTGGTAAAATTACAAGCGCAGAAATTTGAATGATTCCTAGTATCCACTACTACATTTTCTACAAATACAAGATTACAGGCAGTTCTAAAGCATGCACATCCATTGCCTATGTATATGAGAACTGTTTCAGAAGTCTCGTTAGGATGTATTTCAAAGTGACAGATATTCTGCTCTGTGTCCACACAGATGTCCTGGGCTATGATTGCATTGCTTTCACAGATGAACCCTTGTTGTTCACGGACAATACAAGATTCCAGATTGACAGTTTGCCATTTGTTGTTAATCTGACGGGCCCATTCCCTATGCTCCGAAGGATAGAGAATAGCTCCGTCATGATTTATCCCTAATGCTATAATAGGAAAAACCAAATGCACTGAAGCACTGCGTATGGTTAACACAAAAGCCGTGGCCACGTTTGAAATGGGGTCATAAGTGAAATTTACCAAATTCCACCAGGATTGGAATTCTCTTTCAAAGTCAGTAACACTGTCCCAGATTATTTTTCAGATTTCAGTGGGAAAAGTGCCTTCTTCACCTTCTTTTATAATTGAGGCAGCAACTGACTGCATCCACAATTGAGCCCGAACACAGCTGAGAGCCAAGGAAACATTATTTTGTGTGGCATTGAGTGCACCAATCACCAATTTGTGGTTGTTTACATTTACCTTTTCCCAATTTGGTAGTATGTTTGATAGCAGCCACTGATGTGTTAAGGATGATTGCAGTGGTTGCTGTAATTTGGTCAGATTTTCACTCGTAGCAGCCAATTTGTTCAAGTTTACTTAATTTACATGTTAAGTGTAATATTATCACTTTGTGTTACCATAAAGGGAAGGGAAAACATTATATTTGTTGTACAATGCTAGTGTTATCGTGGTTTCTCAGGTCTTCATGTCCCACGGAGTTCTTCTGTAAAAAATAAGCACAACAGAATCTGCCACGAAGAGGCAGAAAGAGTTAGAACAATGGGATGGTCAGAGAGGTTTTTAACACCAGTGGTACTTCCCCTACAATAGGGGGTGGTCCACCAAAACAGGTTGTCCAGGGTAATGTGCTGGGTTCTTGAAATCATCTGGTCCGTGTAGTGAAGGAATTATGCTTGGAGCTGTCGGGCAAAAAGCAGTGATTTTAGGACACGCATTTGCCTCCCATCTATCGTAAGGGGTGTGACAAGTCCATTCAATCCCTTCACCTTTTGCCCAATCCTGCGCACTTTTGACAGTAAAGTGAGAAACATTATCAGATTGAATTTCCTGTGGGCTTAGGAAAATTCCAAACCATCCCTGTATTGCTTTAACGGTATTATTTCCTGTAGTTCTTTTAAAAGCATTGGCCTGAAACAACACAAATACAAGTGCGGCATAGGACTTGATGTTAATACAGACAAGAAAATAATTCTGTCCCTCACACTGGAAAATACTACAAATGGTTAACAGTTCCTCTGCCTGAGCACTGCCTTCTCCCTCTCTGTTAGCAGAAGCAGGGAAGAAAGGAGGGGTTGCTTTAATCACAGAGGCAAGTTTGTTTTGGCTGCTACCCAAGCTCTCAGTTTCTTGTATCGCTAAGTTTTTTTCTACTTCTATGAGAGTTAAGCCAACCACGGACAAACCTCTTTCCCAGGTAGAGTGTCTTCTCTCAGCATCTTTGAAACCATGGGAATAAAAACCAACAGGCCTTGTCGGACCCTCGGGACCCCGCTGCCCAATGTGTACTGACAATCCTGAGGAGGCAAATCCCCACTCTACCTGAAAGGGATCTGTAGGATGCATAGGGTCCAGTGCTTGGTGAGCTGTTGCTTCAAAAATCAGCGATTGCAGTGCTTTCTCTTGAGAAAGACTCCAATCCCATTTTATCCCTTTTCTCGGCAAGTCATAAGAGGGAACAAATGGGTTATTCTGGTTACTAAGAAGTTTATCTGGTGTTTCTATAGGGGACATAGCTGCTATGGGTTTTTGAGGGAAAATTGCTATAGGTTTAAGTGTTTCTGTAAACCTTTGAATTAAAGAGGTCATAATTTTAGACTTTACAGGTGATTGCATTGGTGACTCATAGCTTGTAGTTGGTTTTCTTTCATGCATTATTTGTAAGCAGGCAGCTTTGTGAATGTTTTCCAGGAGTTGGTCAGGGGTACCGGCTATGGTTAAAAGGTTTCCCCTTTCCGAGGGGTTAAGCCCCTCTGTCCAATAAGCTATATGCTGAATTAGGGACCATGGGATGCGTCTGTCTCCCGTTGTTAAGAACACTCCATGTCCCCAGTACCCACCGGCTTCTTGTTCTGACAAATGTGTTTGAACTTTCCCAGTGAGAGATTTTGTTTCAGTTTTGTGGGAGAGAAGCCCATACTGCTTTGCAAGTTTTGTTAATTCAGTAGCAGTGTATGGGATTTCTTTAGTGATTATATGTGGGTCAAAATCCTCAAAATTAATATAGTTGCATTCTGTTTTAATTTGAGGTTTCATGCTATTGCAACAACAGTGTTCCCCAAAATTTTTCATCAGAACTAATTCTTTTTGGGGGTAATTTTGATTAAGGTGAAAAGTTTCCTTCTCCTCTGTTTCTTTTGAGGAATCAAAGTTCTGTGAATTTTTAACATGTACCTCTCTCAAGGCAGCCCGTAATAAATTATTTTAATTTCTTTCTTCATTTAATTGTTTTTGCAAAAATCCAACTAAGTTTTGAAGGGAGTCTATTATAGCATTTTCCTCACTTCTTCGCTTAGAGCGAGTTTCTATGGCTGCTGTGAGGCAGGCTCCCAAAACTGAGCAGAGGATGGTTTTATCTTCACCAAGTTTAAATTTTGTTTCATGTTGCACAGAACATATTCTACCAACAACATTTTCTAAATTAAACCAATTGCTCTTTGCCCAGGCTTCTCCGCCTGGTGAAGGTTTTGCATTGTGTTTAGCAAGTAGTGTGTAAAAATCAGTTTTTGCCTTGGCACCAAAATCTTCATTCATCTTGTGAAGGGACTAGGGACCACAACAGGGAGGTGTTTTCGGTTACACAATCACACACTGTGTTTTCCCTTCACTCAACTTTTTCCCTGGGTGGCTGAAGAGACAGAGTCAATCTGGGAGGCCCTGCTTAGTTTCTTCAAGGTGTCTCTTCCTTCCCAGACAGTTAAACACTCTTACAACAGAAACAGTTTTTTTCCCCCTTTTGCACCAAGAGATCTTTTGTGATATTCTGGAGACAGAACCCTCAAAAAGAGTTTGGAGAATGCTTTTTCCGCCTTGGTTCGTGCAGTATGCGGGAAATTCAAATCACAGCCCTTGCTTTCTAAATCTGTTCAACCCCTTTCGGGAAAATTGACGGTTTCGGTGTGGCTGCCGTGAAACGTCCTTCCCCTGTTACAAACTACACGTAACCTGCAGACTCCTCTGTCCCCAGAACCCAAGATCCGTGACGCCAATTTATGACACGATCTGTCCTAAGGACGTGATTCGTGAAGGTTCTTTTTCACTGATCTCAGGGTGCAAAAACTGACACGACAAGGGGATTTGCAGTAAAATCAAAATACATGTACTTTTATTAAATAGCCATAGAAAAGATGCGTTAGAGAGAAGGGGAATGAAGAAAAGGGGAAAGAATAAGGAAAAGAAAAAGAAGAGAGGGAGGGCAAGGAGGTATATAGCTACCAGACGTGCAGATGACAAAGTCCCTCGAAGTCCGGTCGACGAAGAGCCTGTCGTCTTCACGTCAGGGGAGATCTCGAAAGGTATCAGTCAGGTCTAACCTTTTTTATAGTCCTTTTGAAATGGGGGAAGGGGACCCATTTCAAAATAGTCTATTGATAAAGGGTACAAAGAGTCCATCAGTAGTCCATCAGGAACAGGCGTCGTTAGCAGCAAATGTCGTAGGCAGGAACCATTGTCTTCTCGGTCCAGTGGTCGCTTGCAAAACTTGCTCCGGTCCCCACGTACGCCTTCCCTCACCCTACGGTGGGGATTTAAGTCTTAGTTCTTTTGGGAAGAAAAGGGGAACTTTTCCATGTAGGGGTCGCATGTCTCAGTCCTTGAGGGAGAAACCTTCTCCCATCTCAGTCCATCTGTCACGGTGGTTGATGTACGGTGAATGGAGGGTCCTTTTGTGGTGACCCCCGGGAAGGTCATTCCAGAGAGAAAGTCCAGCCAAGTCAGAAGGGTGGAGAAATTCCAGCACTAGCGTTGCTAGGTGATGCAGGCGAAGGAGAGCACACTGCCCCTTCTCGGGTGCAGTGTTCCATGAGTTGAGCAAACACACCCGTAGGCAATAATCTGGCTTGATGGACCAGACAGACCTGGATTTTCAGAACAGGATCTTTTCCTTTCCCCGGTGGTCTTGGCTTTCATGACAATCGAGAGGCAAAAAATGAGGGAAGTTTCAGACAGATTCTCACAACTGGCAACATTCACATTATTACTTACTGCTTGGTTAAGGAACAACATGGGGAAAAAAAGCAAGAAACAAAATTCAGTCAATCAAATGAGAAACATTCTGAGAATTATGTGTGTGTGTGTGTGTGTGTGTGTGTGTGTGTTTAGGTGCATTTGAGAAAGGGACAGAAAGGACAAGGATCAGAAGGAATACGGCCTAAAAGCTTAACAGCACTGGAGCTGAGCAGTGGTTAAACTGGAGCCTCCAGGAGTGGGGCTCTTGGCCCAGGATCCATGGCTGCTCAGTCATGCTGCCAGTGCAGCAAGCTTGAGAGCGCGCTGGCTCTGCGAGGCCCCACTCAGAGGGAGGTTGCTGCTGGCACCTCTGGGCTCCAGGAGAGCCCCAAGGGCCTCCTTTGGGAGCGCTGTTCATGGGCCACAGGCGAGGGGCCTCAGCCATCAGCGCTTCATCGTGGCCGCCCCGTGGGTCAGCAGCCTGGCTCTGAGAGTGGGAGAAGGAGGATGTCATGCCATTGAGGCAGGAAAAGCGGTTTCCAAGGCAGTTCACAGAACACCCCAGGAGCTCGTCAGACAGCACAAGTGCCTGGCAGCGTTCGGTGTCTCTGGGAAGCTCAAGAGGAGCTGGGCCCAGGGGCTGTTCAGCAAGGCCCAGGCATGACAAGCGTTTCTCAAGTCACCGTGTGGCCAGACAAGGCCGGGGCCATTCGCCACCACAATCTGAAGCACGAGGTTTTGATGTAGGGTAAAAAGGCATGGCCCAGTGGAAGTGGGCTGTGTCCTCAGGCCTGTGGGAGAATCACAATGCAGATCCTTGTGCTACTGATTCCATCTCTCCCATTTTTCTGAGTTATTGGTGGCAAGGTCATTTTGGTCACACAGCTCTCTGAAGCTTTCTGCACAATGAATTAAAGTGAGATTACACATCCCAGATTGTGTTCTGTTACAGTTTAACTGATTGATTTAAGGAATTTCTGGAGCAGAAAACTTGCTTCCTCAGATATTTACTGTGTGTGGCACCAAGCACAGAGGAGAGATTTAATGTCAAAGGCATGGCCCAGGCAATGCTCTTTTGACAAGTTCTGCCCTGAGCTTTCCTGAGGAAGATCTGAAAGGTTCGATGTCACTGGCACAAGCTCCTGCAGTGGCTGCTGGCCAGCAGAGCAGGGCTGGCAGCTGTGCAACAAGTGTTGCCACAAGCAGCAACTCAGCCTGGGCAGCAAATCAAGAGCTGGGATGGAGCTGATCTGAAGGCCAAATTTAGCTCCTAAAAGAGCTGGAACAGTTCCTCATTCCAATGAGGTGCAGTGTTGGACACGGCTCTGTGTGAGCACTGGACACAAGTTGCTCCAGCTGAGTGCTGTGATGGTTTCTGCAGGAGCTCTGGGCTCCTGTGTGTGCTGGACACAATGAGGAGAGAAGGAGCCAAGTGCACTGACACACCTTTGCCTTGAGCATGACCCAGCCTGGACCAAACACACTGCAAGCTTTCCCCTTTGGCCCATGTCTCAAAATGTCAGGTCAGCTGTTGGACAACTCAGGTTGGTTTGGTGTCAAAGAATTCCCCTCAGAAATACTGGGTTTGTCTTCCTCTGTGCCTTCCCCTCAGCAGCTTTGGGGCTGCTCCTGTGTGAAGCCATGTGTCTCACACAGTTTGGGAGAACTTAATACAGGACACTCTGCAATGAGTCGTCTCCTCTAAAGTGTTCCAACAATCCCCTTCCAGTAACAGGAAATTAATACTAATAGATGAAAGTGGAAAAAAATTGCAACAGTTTATTAACAAGTGGAATAGCTGAAAAGCAAGCAAAATGGCCAGTGAGTTCTAGATATCAAACTGCCAGACCTCGCCGTCCCCCTGCTGGGACAAAGACCCAGAATGCCGGAGGAGAATCCCCCCTGGACACGCGTTACAAGGTGGTGCTGGGTTATCCCTCAGGAAGAACAGGAGCTGTCATGGAGCAGCTCCAGCAGCAGATGAAAGCTCCATGCTTGTCCAGCGTCGACTTTCTCCCAGAGGCAGAGCTCTGTGGAGCGGTCACGGCAGGTGAAGCAGCTGGGCTGGAGCCCCTCGGTGTCTTTTCTCCCCGGCGTGGCTCAGCTCACGCTCTCGGGCTGGGAGCGGGGCTGCTCCACTCCTGCTGGCACCATGTCCCTGGGCTTGGACAGTTTTCTGCCAGGAGAGCCCAGCATGCTGTTACACAGATCTCTCATAAAGGCCCAAACCAACTCCAAACACTCTGCCTACAGCAGCGTTTCACAAAGGGCTGCAGAAATCCAGGACAGCTGCAAGTGAGTGTCAGACGGCTTTTGTCTTGTTCTTGCCAGCAGAATTCTTGATGATCTGATCCAATTGTATTCAGATGTAACACAGGAGCTGTGATTTTTTATTGAAATATTTCATGAGGAGTAACAAGCCTTGGGAGCATGAGGTACAGGTCTGACGTGTGAAAGCATGAGCATATCCTCCAAAGTGACCAGTTTAATTGTCCATTTTATTACCCTTGTATTTATTCCACACTAATAAGCAAACTCAAGCTTTGCTTGGATATAAAACAGGCACGGCATACCCTATGGTCTCTTGCAGGGTCCCCAGGGCTGGCAGTGACAAAGCAGGCAGTCTGCTTCATTGGGAATCACTACAGATCTGCATCACAGTGTGTTTTTAAGTAGCATGGTATTATTAAGATCTCCTTTTCTGCACGAGATACAGAAAGGAGGTTCCCAAATGATTTCCATGCAATCAGGCAGTAAAGAACTGACCCTGCTATCCTAACAAAGCTTTGGCTTTGGCAATTGCACTCTTCCCATTCATCTTTTGACGCAGACACTCCAGGTTTTCCCCACACCCCTGCAAGGCTGGCAATCGCTGTTTCCCATTTACTGTTCTTCCCTGGAGCAAGTACAGTGGCTGCTTTGAAACTAAAAGCCCTGAGATCTGGGCATCTTGAAGGAGCATGAAATGCTAATTAAGTGTTCCCATTGGCAATACCCAGGTCTGCACTTCCCAGAGCTCTGAAGCAGCAGCAGGAGGGCCATGCATCATTCCTGTTGGTGGATGTTCATGTTTCTGGTGTGCAAGAGCAATGCCTTTGAGGAGGGACAAAAATGCCCCTATTCAAACAGTGGCTGTGCAAGGAGATGTGAAGTTTCACTGCCTTTTTTAGGATATTTTAGAAAGATCTAAGAGAGTACTGTGGCATGGAGCAGGTCCCTAATTTTGTCTCCAGAGAAATCCCCAAAGGACACATCGGCTCTGCTGGTGATGGCAACCCCATAAGCTCGTGGACTTGTTTTCCCTGCAACATGCCACCCTGCCTGGGCTTTACTAGGCCAGGACTAGACCCATAGCTATGCCAACACATGCAGCCACGTGACACAGAGTCAGACAGAGTTCTCCTTCAGAAAACTCAATTAACACATTCACATGCTGTTTCTTCTAGAACATCAGAAGCTGGCAACCATGAGGACTTTGCTGTCAAAAGGTTACAGTTTGCACTGGGCCCAGAAGTATTTTTCCCTAAGGCAAAACAAATTGAAATGTGAAGTTTAAATCTTCAAATGACTATGAAAGGAAACTGTAGAATAATTTCTGGAAAGGCAGCATTGTCAATGTTCATGCAGCCCACCAAGAGCTGGAGCGGAATCCAGAATTGCTTGTTCCAGCTATGCAGGAATTCATTACCCTGGCAAGCACTGGTCCATGGGAACAAATGATCCCATAGCCCTGGGCAGAAGGGCACCCAGGCTGGAGTGGAAATAGATTTGAGGAATCCTTGTCACTTGCTATTGGCCTCACAGCCCACTCATCCCTTGGCAAGCAAGTTGCAAAAAACACTGTTGGACTGCTGTCCTGGGTAAATCTACATACAGATGACTATTCCAAAGCAGGGCATCTTTTCCCAGTGAAATACACATCCTCTCCTTACCTATGAAATTGTGCCTGAAGTCACCTGTGAGCCAGATCTGTGTGAGATTGCAAAGGAGCAAAGCTTTGGTATTTGGGCACACTTCTCTTGGTTTCTTTGCTCAGGGCTTTGTTGAGCACAGAACATATCCAGGTAGAAAACTTTTGACCATACAGGATCTTTTGTTTCCATTGTCCCCCAAACATGTGAAGAGGTGGTGCTGTTGTAATGCCAATTTAAAAAGAGTAGCACAAATGACACAAAAAAGACAAAAGAGGAAGAGGAGCAGCCCAGTGAGGAAAGGATGTGGTGAGACACTGGCACATGGAGTGAGCTGCACTCCCATAACCTCTGGGCTAGCAGGTCCTGGTCACACATTCTCCTCCTGGTTTATTTAAATTTTTTTATTTATTTATTTACCTTTTCAAAACACATCAAAATAAAATATATACAATTAAAAATATGTCATCAAAATTTAAAGATACAATCAAAACACATTTATTCAAAACTATATTTAAAGATCAGAACATATGTACATCTCTAACTATGTAGACTAATGCATAAATCCTATTCTTGAAATACTCTTCATGCAGGCGGCAGCTTCTTCCTGAGCTTGGAGGAAAGAGAGCTCTTCTGAATGTGAGGGTAGGAGATAATGGGAAGTCAGCCCAGAAAACCTGTTGGTAAGAGTGTAGGCAGTCAGATCTGCAAAGTGGAGACACAAAGTACAGCAGAGGCCACAGTGCAAACCTAACACTGCCAAAGCACCATATTTCATGGGACATATTTCCTGCCAAGACCTTTTATGGGACATTATTTCCAATAACTGCACAGGGAAACATGCTCCTGCTGGCAGACACTTCAGGCAGCCCAGGGCAAAACCCTGCCCCACTTCCAGAGAGCTGCCACAGGAACAGCCTGGCCTCTGGGCTGCCCTGGGACAGCAGGGATCCCCATGCCCTGTGCTCTCCAGCAATGGCTCAGCTGCACATGCACCCTCCTGCTCCTCTCCCTGCCCCACAGCTGAGCAGCCCTCCAGCTGCACAGGGCACTGGCAGCAGCACAGCTCATTGCAGGGCCACATGCAGGGCACAGCTGTTCCCTGGCAATGTGCACAGCCTGGCTGGGCTGCCACAAGACCCTTCCTCCCAGCAGAGAGCGGCCCAGCTCCCCCCTCACCTCTGTGTGAGGCTGAGCCAAGCTGGGCCTTCACCTTGTCCTCAGTCTGGAGTTGCTTCAGGCCCCACACGCCATGACTAAGAAGAGCGATGGAGAGAGCAGGGGCAGATGCACACCCTTCCTTAGTCTTTTGTCATTTTTGGCACAGCTAAGAAGTCACATCCGGAGGTGTCTAACTCAGCTCTTGGTCAGCTTTCTGGAGAACATGATGGCTTCACCAGCCCAAAAGGCTGTTGAGGTTTTCCCGCACGTGGGGAGGCTTGCTGGCAGCACTCTTCCTCAGCTGGGTGCCCATCACCTCGCAGAGGGCACAGGCCAGCTTGGTGAGCACAGTGCGGACGCTGGCGCTTCGCACCGGCAGCGCCTTGTTCTCCAGGCAGGACCAGAGCACGGGCAGGGCGC
Organism: Passer domesticus; assembly: GCF_036417665.1. Taxonomy (NCBI): domain Eukaryota; kingdom Metazoa; phylum Chordata; class Aves; order Passeriformes; family Passeridae; genus Passer; species Passer domesticus. The sequence continues at coordinate 5,100,859 of NC_087481.1, read as the reverse complement.
AGCGCTGGACCACTGCAGGGCTCCTGGCATGAACCCACTCCACGAGCACTGCCGGGAGAGAGACACAGCTCCTTACCCACCAGCCTCAATGCCAACAGGGATCTGCCTCTGCTTGTGCTTCTTGGGAGCCTCTCTGGCTAAGGTCAGTGAAACAGCACACAGAGCCCCATGACCCAGAAACGGGCAATGCAGCTGATCATCCTGGAAACAGAACCACCAACCCCTCAGGACTAATTTCTCCAACCAGAGCCTTGTCCCTGTGGCAGACTGTGTACCTTTCCTAAAACATTTCACAATCTGTTTCTGCAAGAACAATGACTGAAATGTCAAATTGCTTTTTATTTCCATTAAGAAGTTGTCTAAATCCACACTGAAGATTTGGAAATGCACCCTAGAGAGGCAATTGAGAGATTTCTAATAAGAGGGATGATTCAATTTCTGTAACTTTGATGTCAAGGGCCAGAAGTCTAACCTGGCTCTCCCCTTTGCTCAGTGGTGCACAGCAAAGGGCAGCATTAGAACCCACTTCAAAACTCCAGCCCACAGAGATGGGTGCTGCCTGACAGCTGGATGAGAAACACCAGTGACTAGCTGGTGTCTTTGGCAGAATGCTTTTGAGGCTTCCAAAAAAATGCTGTTTCAAACCTCATGGTGTCTTAGAGAATTACCCAGACCCCATTGCCGTGGCATTAGGACATCTCCACATTTTAATGGCATTTCCACTCCCAGTGTTAATGCCATTTTTTCTTATAATGTCCACTGAAATAGGGCATAGCGGGAGAAAAATGCTGCACAGCGGATGGAAATTTAACCAAAACACAAGTGTTTTCTCACATTGTTTCTGAAATTTGCACTCTGCTCATTTTCTGAACTGAACCATATCAAACACAGACAAAAATTTACTACCAACAGGCTTCTTGCATGGCAAATTTGGCTGGGACATCAAAACCTGAAGTGGTCTGGAGACCATTCTTATTTTCTGATCAGGCAAAATGCTATGTAGTAGCCATTTATTATCCTGTGCTGGAAGAGACTTCATTTTCTCTATGGTGTTAATCCACCAGCACCCTAATGCAACAATTCAACATTGAAACAGCTCCTGAAAGACCCCAAACCAATTCTGCTAAGCAGGGAAAGGGTTATGGTACCCCTTTCTAAATGGGAGTTCATTTGAGTTTAAATGTAATTAAAGACATTGGTGACTGTTGAAGGTGAGGAACAGCTGTCTGTTCCTACTAAATCTCAGAGAGAACATCTGCTCTTTCTAAAGTAGTCCTAATTTATGCTTAATTCCTTTATTTGAAAAAGAGATCAAAAGAACTGCAAAACTAAATTCCCTGTTGCTGGAGATCTACTTTATTCAAATGCTCTATAATGGGCCTTTGACATTCCCAATCACTGAACATGCCCTTTTGAGATTCCTAATGAAGACACAAAGTTATGACACCTAGCATTTAAAGATGCTGGCATAATTAGCAGTGGATTTAGCCGCAGCTTAAGCAAGGCTAACAATTGTCTTCTCTGCTATATATTGAGATTATAATTTTTCCATTCTTTGGCTACTGCTGACATAGCAAGCTCCTCTGAGGAATCCATTAACAGCTGCATTTGTAGCATTTGGGACAGCACAGACACAGGCAGACACTGTTTGCACACCCTGAAATGCTCACTCCAATGCCACTTGGATTTCAGCACAGGCAGGGAGCCCAGCACTCTGCTTCTGCCCCTGTGCCCCCAAAGGCTGCCTTGCACTAAATCCGTGCCTCTAAGACGTGTGTTGAGTTTTGACCTAAGCTGTGACCCCCAGGCTCTGCACGGTTCAGCCTCAAAACTTCCCAAGAGAAAAACAAGAATTCTGTGAGAACAAAACAAACTGATTCCCTGAAACAGCGTTTGCCACCATTTTCCCTAAAGGATCACAGATGTCCCTGAGCTCCCAAGAGAGGAGCCAGCTGGGGTATTTGAGCCCTCCCTTTCCTGCAGCTGGGTTCTGAGATGCCCCAGTGAGGGCTCAGCCCCGAGGCCGAGCGCTGCCCCATCTCAGGTGCTGCACAGCTCTGCAGCAGCCAGGGAAACCTGCCAAATACACCTGCCTTGGCTGCTGGGCAGGAGGGACAAGCTCAGCACCTCCTGGTGTGGAGGAGCTACTCTGCTGTCTGCTCACAGGCATTCCCTGTAAATACTCCCTCGGAGACCTCTTGGCTTAGAAGGGGAGGCCATACCTGCGATACTCCCGGTGACATCCAGCAGAGCTTGGCCACTCAGATGACTCCATTGGTGGCTGAACTCTTTCAGCAGTGATACTTTATCTACAAGTGAAACACATGTTTCTGCTCACTTGTCTGAGGTCATAGGAGAAAGGAGAGTGGGGAGGGAAAGGGCAGGGGCAACCCCATTTTATCAAAGCAAGTAAATTTCTGCTGATTTCTGAATTGTTTTTGACTTTCCTTCCTGCCTACTTGGCAGGGTTTAAAATTCCAAAAGAAAAGCTCTCCTTTCACATTTGCAAATCCCAACTCATCTCCTGTACCAGGAGCTATGTTAAAGCATTTCACATCAGGGACCTCAAGAGGAGTTCAGTCACATGTAAGAAGCAGTGGAAAGGTTTTGCATCCCAGAGCAAAAAGGAAGAAGCCCATCCTTGGCACACAGAAAGGCACTGAGTCAGGCAGTTCATGACTTCACAGAGCAGCTGAGGTGGAGAAAGTGGAAACTCCCCTTGAAGATCTGCCTCCTCAACACTCCATTTTCCAGGCATTTTCAGAGCTGACATAAGTCTATGTGGCAAAGGAATTTAGGGCAGCCCTTGCCTATGTAGTTCTTTGCTATTGTCATCTTGCCCCACACAAAACAACACGTAGAACAAGGCATCGTTGCAGCTGGATTTAGACTTGCTTGTTACAAAGAAATTAACTTGGTGAATCATAAGTTCCCCTTTGAAAAAAGAAGAGAAAGAAGAAAGGTAGAACATAGGCAGCTAATGCCTATAATGTAGAGCCTGCCAGGTGGCTGCTCTGCAGAAGCTCTGATGGGCCAGTGTCCCTGCATGCCAACAGCAAAGCTGTTCATTTGGGAATTCAAATGGGGACCAAGAAAACTGCAAAACCCCTTTCCCTCTGACTTGTAGCAAAGTTGTCGTCCAGGACTTGCTCTTCAGACCTGCAGCACAGAGCCAAGGGCTGCTGGGACTGTTGGGCAATGCTGCTGCACATTCCAGCCTGCTGGGGACTGGTGCATAAGGACTGCACCTGCACAGCTTCTGGTGGCTGCCAGCTGGAGCCTTCCACAGGCAACAGCAGCTACCAAGGCACTCAGCGTTCTCTTGTGTGGGAGAGACAGAGGCACAGGAGAGGAGAGTCCGTGCCAGGGCTCAGCCTTACCCAGATGAGCAATGGATTCTTCCAGTGCGTTCACAGCTGCGGCATGAACCCCGGGATCCTTTGAGTTCAGGTTCTTTGTTATTCCCTGCACCAAAGGGATCATCACCGGGTTCAGGGCATCTTCCAGGAGGCCGATGATTTCAGCCAGCACGTCCAGCGCCTTCTGCCTCACTTTCTTGTGGCTGTCAGATATTCTCAGGACAAAATAATCAAAAATCTGTGAAGAGAACAAGAAACATGAAAGCTGGATTAGAATGTCTGTTTGAAGAGTGGATATAGCACTCAGCAATGTAAGAGATGAAAGTGATCCTCTCTCTCAGGTCAGCACTTGCTTGCACAATTGCACTCTTTTCCTGTGGGCCACTCACTGGAATGGTAGCGCAACCTCATGCTGCTTGAAAGATTTTCTTCTGTTTTTAAGAGGTTTGGTTGGGGACAGATTAGTTCTATTGTATTTCTCTCCATCTAGAAATCATTAAATCAATTCCATTTGTTAATGCAAAAGGCTACCTTTGCTTTGCAAGTATGTAAGCAGATATTTACAACGCCCATTTTTCTATACAGTTCCCTCAAGTACTGAGGACAGCTATGATTTTGGCAAAACTATGGCTGGAGAAGATCTAAGTTTGATTTTGTCTGTCTCAAAACCTGTGTCTGGAGAAGGGCAGGGCTCTGATCAACTCTTCCAGGATCCAGATCATTTCTCTAACTAAGAGGGAGACTTCTGAAATGAAATGTGCTGTTCAGCTCTCCTTAGAGCAGGTTCAGTCCCTTGACAGCCACAGCATCCGGCACCATATTCTGGAAAAAGCAGCTACTGGGAGGAGAAAGGATGGATCTGTCCTTAGCTGTTTTCTTCCTTTCCAAAGAGAACAAAAGGCCCCCCAAGAAGGGTGAGCACTGTCTTTACCAAGAGGAATATGGACAAGTGGAAATGAGTTCCAGAGTTGTGCCTGAGCAAAACCAGATGGAGCTTACAGAAAAATTCTTTTAAAAAAAACTGGCTTTAAACCAACCCAGCCTAATACTTCTCTTCCCCGTGCAAATCCATCATTTCTCTAGAGAACAACAGCCATGCTTTCAGTGGCTGGATTCCCTTCACTTAACCCAACTAGCAGTAGGAGACAGCAGCAATTACAGCAGCAGAAAATGCTGCCATCATCTGATGAACAGCATCAATGGGCACCGGCCAGACAAATACAGCTGGACTAAAAAAACTTGTCCTGAAGCCTGAACCTGGTATAAATTTGTCTGGGTAAGAGGGACCAGACTGTCCCAAACAGCCAGGATGGAGTGCCAAGACTCACTGAATTAACTTTACTTCTGCAGCCTTAGGAAAGGAGCTAAAGGAAAGGGACAATGAAGACACCCTACATACTTGGACAATGTTAGTGGAGATGAGCTGGGGGCTGGTTTTGCACAGGTCTAGGAGGAGTGCCACTCCTTCCATGCGTGTCTGAAACCCCTTGGCCTCCAGGAGATGGTAAAGCTTCTGGAGCGGCTCCGTTTCTTCCACAGCTGCAGGCAGCGTGACCTGGGCTTTGGCACGGTGTACGAGGCGTCCATCAGAGGTAGGTTTCACCCTGGAAAATAAATCCAAATTAGGACCTGTTGGTGACAATGCCTTCAGTTAATTGTGAGCAAAACATCTTGAGGAGCTTTCCTAATGATGTTATTTCCAGCTAGAAAATCATGAGGCTCGGAAGAACAACATGGACCTCGTGACTATCATTATGGGAGACAATCTGCAAGGAACATTCTCCCAGTACTCACTCAGGAAAACCAAGGATGAGATGCATCTGATCTATGTTCAGATGGCTTCCAAGGCACACAGGTTACATTGCTTTGTGGGGAAAGAGAGACACTACTTCCAAGTTTAAATGCCTCTTCATATGGGATGTGTGTGCCTTATAATAAGGAAACTCATCACTCTGGAGAAGTGCCTCTACAACCAGGCATGACAATCTGCAAAAGCAGCTCAGATGCATCTGAACAGATGAACAGGGGCATATCTGAAGGATCCAGAAAATCAGTAACAGAGATAAAACCAGAAGCCAAACATCCCAGAACTATGCTCACATTTTGTTTGCTTCCCTAGAGACTAGATGCACAACTCAACAACCCCACAGGGAACAATTCTCCTGGATCAACCTGTCTCTTCCACAAGCATGGAAAGATGCTAGAGCCATGCTACTGAGGCATGTGGTCATGTTCCTGCCACTGCTGAGCATGACAGAGCTAAATAAATCCCCTCTGTTATCAGAGGAGCATAGGTAGCTCTGCCACTGGCATGAAGAGACAGCAAGGACCAAATTCCTGTCTTAAATGCTGATTGCAGCACAGGGGGAAATAAACCAAACATGCTTTCCATCAAGCAACATATACGAAGGACAGGAATATCAAGACAAAAAGTCCACCTTGAGACAGCTGTTGACCAAAGCTGCAAAGGAATTGCCTTGCTACTTCCTACTCAAACTTGGTACTGTCTGAGGGTAAGAAAGCCATGACTCAGCCAGGCCAAATCACATGGATGAGACCTGCATCTTTGTGGAATGGCACCTTGCTTCTAGTCTGGGACTCCTCATCAAAACACCCATCTGAAAAAGACTCCACTCAGATTAAATAAAAAACCACTCTAGTTCAATTTACTTGTCCCAAGTCAGGCAGCAGCAAAGTGGACCTCTCCTAGCCTCCACAACCCTGCCCTTGCCACTGCACTGGATCATCTGAGCTGCCACCAATGGATGTCTTTTTTGTCTCCCCATTTTTTGTGGAAAGCCCTCCAGAGAAGTTGTGTTCAGCGTAATGCAGAAGTAGACATTTTTTATCCTAGAGCATTTGTAGGGAAAGGAAACAATCTCTGGCACTGGTCATCTCTGCCAGAAAGATTTGCCTGAGGAAGAGGCATGTGAAGCTTGCCATGGGCTTTGTCACATCTGACAAAAGTGCTCAGTACCGTTTGCTAGAAGGCAATGTGGCCTGGGGCTTCTTGGAGCCATCGTTCCTCTTCTCCACCGGCTCCTTGACAGATGGGCATTCACCCTTCTGGTTTTCCATCCCCTAGAGAGACATAAAGAAACCCCATCAATCTTTAGGATATAAAACACAAGTTAGAACCAGAATCACTGCTACCAAGGCCTAGGGAAACATTTCCTAACTTACAGAAATAAACAGACCAGAGAGATTCAGTGATGCCAACTCTTTGTTTTCAATAGCCCAAGGCAGGTTATGGGTGCTACCACACTGAGCAGCAGTCTAAAATCCCAAATTCATTAGCCCTGAGCATAAATGGGAATAATGCAAACTGGTAGGCAATGAGTGGTCTTAAAGGAAGCAGCAGAAAAAGTTGGGCTCTTTGGGGGTTGGCCCATTGTGTTGGAAGTTGATTTGGTTCAACACTCACTCTCCCTGTGCCTGCACAAAGGCATACTCCCTTCTATAATGTTGATAAAATAAATTAAATCCCCCCTCCTAACAAACAAAGGATTTTTCACTGGATGCTGCTGAATTCACCAAGCTTCTTCCAGCTCCACAGGGCTTGACAGCAGGGCAGTATTCCCAAAAGACAGACAGTAATTGTAGTAACTAGGATTGACTTGGACATCTTTTGTATATTTGGAAGTTTTCTTGGTACTACTGCTTCCGTGTCTTTTGCGAAGACTGTTATCTTCAGACTCTGTTATGTTCAATTCTCAATTAATTGCTTTACTGGGGGCAGAGTAGGGAGAACGTGGTGGGGGCTTACTCTTAAATGTAAACCCATTTTCTCCTCTTTCCCTTTCCACTTTGTGACCCATTTTCAAAGTATTCAAAACCCCACTTATTCCCTAATAATAGCAGTTCCTTTGTGGCCTGCAGATGATGACGCTGAGGATTAACAGCTCATTCCCAGGAGTAAAATGATTCAGCAGAAGAGGAATGAGATAAAGACACATTGGGTATGCTTGACCTAATGTAAGCATACTAGCACAAAGGAGACATTTCTCGTGTCAAGCACTTACTTTCTTCTTAATTCTTGTCAGAATATCTTCCAGGTCACGCGTGGAGAGAGATTGTTCCAGAAGCATTTTAAATTTTTGATGGCTCAGCAACATCTTCACCATCTCCTGTCCATAATGCCTGAGGAAGGATAGAAGGAAGGGCAGGAGAAAGGAAGACAGGAAGGGAGGGAGGGAGGGAGGGAGGGAGGGAGGGAGGGAGGGAGGGAGGGAGGGAGGGAGGGAGGGAGGGAGGGAGGGAGGGAGGGAGGGAGGGAGGGAGGGAGGGAGGGAGGGAGGGAGGGAGGGAGGGAGGGAGGGAGGGAGGGAGGGAGGGAGGGAGGGAGGGAGGGAGGGAGGGAGGAAAGAAAAGTGAAGAAAGGGAGAGTGTTAACAGAAGAGGCTGACACTTTAAACTCATCAGGTGCAACCCCTGCATGAGAAGGCATTACCTACTCAGCAAAGAGGGAGATTTACCTCCACTTGACACTGCACAGTGCTGTCAGCTGAACACAAGAGGCAAGAGGAGAATGTGGGGCCACAGAAAAATACCATTTCACTCTGACACTGTGGGTGTTCCCAGGGAATAAGCAAAACACACCTGCTTTGTTGTCAGAGCCTATTAGCAGTGTCTTGCTGCCATTGCACAAAACTTTGCCTTTCTTTAACTGGCAGGGAAGCCAGGACAAAACACCTCCTGCATCCTGTTGCTTATTCTATACTATATGTATGCACAGGGGTAGCTAGTTGCTCTGGTGTTCTTGGCAGCTATTAATGGGAATTTCACATCAAAGTAAGGGGATTTTGGTGGTTTGGGTTGATTTTGCCACCAGGAAACCACAGTTTTCTTCAAGAAGAAATTTGGAGGTCATTGAGCCACAGATAACAGCATTCTAGAAATCTGTAGAAGGGGTTTTAGAAAGAGTGAATACATTGTCTAAAGACCCCTAAAATATTTCTAAGAATGTCTTAAGTTAATGAGAAGCAGATGTTTGGGATCCTTCAGTGATGAATATTAGCCAACACTTTGGCTTTGTGTTTTGCACCTAAGGCCAATCAGAACTGTTGGACTGGCTAATCTGAGCTCTTTTGATCTCAGTAAAGAATCCTTCAAGTCACAGGAAGTTGGCAATGCTCCTTCTTGCTGGCCAACCTTGGGTTACCCAGTACAGTTATTTCCCCAGGCATTCCAGAGCAGTGGTCACAGCACCAAGTCTGACTGAACTCGAGAAGCATTTGGACAATGCTCTCAGGCACATGGAGTGACTCTTGGCGTGCCCTGCACACGGCTGGGAGCTGGACTGGATGACCCTGATAGATCCCATCTAACTGGGCATATTCTGTGATTCTATGACCCTTATCCACACAGTGAGGTCACTTATTATTTCCTTGAGTTTCCACTCTTTTCTGGTTTTACCTTTAAAGCCAAACACAAAACGGTTTTCCTGTTTCAGGAAGTGAAATGAAGATCATTACCTTGTGTCCTGGTGACAGTCCTGAGCAAGCGTCCCTGCCACCTGTGCCAGCCTCTCAGCCCTGGCTGTGCCTGCCAGCTTCGTGACTCCCATTTTCTGCATCAGGGACAGGAGGAGTTGGGCCGCACACTTCCGCACCTGGGCGTAGCGGCTCCTGGGAAGGAGAGAGCAAACCCTGGGGCACGGGGAGAAGGAGCAGCAGCAGCACAGGCCTTGGCCAGAGCCTGCTCCCTGTCCTTGCTGGGGGAAGGGGGCCTGGCTTCTCCCTGCAGCTGCCGACACCTGCAGAAGGTTCTGTCCTCAGATAAACACAAAGTTAGCATTGGGCTGCTCTGTGCAATGATCCTGATGATCCTGAAGGGCCCCTTCCAACTGGCCATATTCTACAGTTCTGTGATTCTGAGAACTAATAGGCTGCAGGAGGGCAGAAATAGGTGACAAGAGGAAAGAAATGAGGTTGATCGGAGAATGAAGTCACTGAGTTCCCAGAAGATGCAGGATACAGGACCCTTCCCTCCCATCATTCCCATTCTTTCCCTCATCCCTTCCCCCACCCACACACTAGACGCTGAAGAACATCACTGGAAGAAGAAGAACCTACTTGACTCCCCTGTCCATGAGAGCAGCCATTGCTCGTGCAGGAGTCACATTCTCTACCATCATCCCCAGGCTCTGACAGGCTGCCTTCTGAACAAACTCTGGGGAGTTCCACACCATCTGGAGAAGGACTGCAGCAACCTCATCCGCCTCGCAGTCCATGTCCTTCTTCAAGGTCACAAAGAACTCTCCCAGAGTGACGACTGCAGAGTAGGACACCTTGGACCGGAGATTGGTCACCTGGGGAAGACATGATAGGAAACATAAGAATCACCTTGAACAGAAAACCAGTTGCCTTCAGCAGAAATCCCAAGAAATGACAACACATCCCACTGTGTCCAGAGGAACATAAAAGCACAGTAAGAGCAGGAAGATACAAACACTGAAAGGCACTTACTCTGGAACCAATTTCTGACCTCAGACCTGCTTACTGCAAACAAAACAAAAAAAAAAACAAACCAAAAACAAAACCAAAATTCACTAAAGCTTCCTACCTAACCCTTCTAAAATGTCCACTGCCATGATTTTAGGCCCTTTCACTAGAAAATTAAATCAAGGGCTGCTTTCAAATCATAAAGACACAAGTCATAAATAAAAATAGAAGAGTCAATTGCTCCTGTTCAGAAAAGCTACACCAGCAGCTGAAGCACTCAGCCAGGAAACAGAAAACACAGGCTCAGATCTACAGACTCATTTGCAGTGTTGAATTACAGCTTGGGCAGAGATTAGGACTCTGGCAAATAACGTCATTAGTGTCTTGATTTTGCCATTTGCACATTGCATTGTAATGGCACCTCACTCACAGACAAGTGTCAGATATTCGACCTACCAATAAATACAGCTACATGTGCACACAGATCCTACAGATAGCTGACAGACATGGGAAATAGAAGGTCTCAAACCAGAAATGGAGGCACACCCTGAGCACACATGGAGATGAACAAGCACATACCTACTCTGCACATCCTGTATGAAGTATGGGGAACAATTCAAAACAATGTTCTCACCTCGCTGGTAACTGCCAAGCAAATGTCATGAAGTCTGGACAGCAGGACTTCTGAATGGGACTCAGCCAGGTGCTTGATGTTGAAGAGTCCCTTCTCCTTCAGCTCCCTGAAAGGCATGTAACAAAAAGATTGATTTTTCTCTCTGCCCAAGAAGTAGGCAGCACCCTCCAAAATGACCAGGCTGGCAGCTCAAGTCATGGGAGGTGCTTTTCAAGGAGTACTTAATGAAATCGTGGAATGTGTTGCCACAGGATGCTGTAGCTGTCAAAAGCATGCACAAATCCAAGAGGCAAAGAGAGGGCTTTCAGAGGCTTCATTCGTGGCTGTTTAAGAAGACAGCCTTCCTGAAATCTCTGGCACATGAAGTCCCTCTGCTGCTGCTTCCTAGAAGCTGTGAGGCTGGGCCATGCTGCTGTTTCTTCTCAGTTCCCTGTACCTGTCCCTGAGACACAGTCCCATTGGGCTGTTACTGGGGCATTTTCCTTCTTTGTCTGCCCCAGCAGGCAGTTCAGCACTGAGAGTCTGCACTGGCACTCTGGAGCTGAGTTTCCACTCTTCAGTCTAGGCCTGTGTGTCTCACCCACTCCACCCCACCTCACAAATTCCCAAAAAAATCAGCAGGATGCCCCAGAAGATTCCAGCCCTGGGCAAGAACTGTTGAAACTCTGGCTTACTCAAAATCCCCCTACCTAAAACAACTTGCACAACAGCCACATGTTATTTCAAAGCTGAAAACAACTCCATCTCTCAGCACTTGCTTTGTGCAGGCCCTCAGCTCCAGGAAGGAGTGTGAGGCATCAGGGCTGCAGCACAGGGCTGGCGACTGATCCCACGGGCACCCCTGAGCGTCATCAGGACACCCACAGCTGCAGAAGCTCTCTGCACCTCACAGGGCACCAAAGAGAATGGGGAAGAGAAAGCAGAAGAGAAAGGGCAAAGCAAAGGCCACTGCAGAAGGAGATGAACCGTTGGAGGTTTCTTATGGTTCTCCCAATATGAATGGAGGCCTTACCCCTGTGTGAATGAAGCATCCAACAGGGAGTGATCAAAAAGCCATCAGAAAGACAACCAATATTACCTCACATTTGTAGGCTTGTAACTTCTGGGCCTCCTTGTACCTGTGTATAATTTTGGGACACACTGGGAGTACTGACAAAATATCTCAGGCCCATAGGAAGCAGTGAGAAGGAAAAAGTTAACTTCCAAAAGTGCAAGATTCCTAGAGGATTTTATTTCTTTTTCCTTCTCTTCTGCCATGAGCCCCTCAGGAGTAATGACAGGCTGAGGGACTTGAAAGCACAACTCAGTCCATTGCTCAGAAAGAGGAACTCCCTGGAGCTGCTTCTGGGACTCACATGCAGGAGATGACAGGGAGAGCCTGTCACCTGCCCTTGCTGTCAGCAGTGGGAGCAGAGAGAAATCTTACTCAGTCCCACTGGGCCAGTGGCCCAAGGCACCCAAATCTGTACACTCAAAACTGCTGCCATCCTGCTTCTGCCTTCAGCCAGCAAATCATCTCTTTGCACAGCTTTCTCTCTTCCCTCAACATTTCCTTTGCAGCTCCATGGAGCAGCTGCCAAAGCCCGGAAACAGCACGGACCTGCTGCAGCTGGAGCGGTGCTGCAGAGCTAGGCCAAGAAAAGGCTGCTCTCCAGTCTTTATCCTCTCACTGCTCTGCAGAGGTTTCAGCAGTGCCCTTTGGCCCTCTGGGCTCTCGGGGCTCAGAGGCACCAGCGAGACACGCTTCTGACCAACCCAAATGCTGTGAGGGACACGGAGTGATGGGGCCTTTCTTACCAGTCATCGCTGCCCAGCAAGGACAGTGCCTCCTGCAAGGCCTGCTGTGGGTCTGGAGAGGCTCTGTCCTTCTGCCCATGCCCACGGAGCGGCTCCTCTCGGCGCTGGGCACCAGTGCCTGTCTGCGAGGTCACTGCAAGGAGAGGGTCGGCCATGGGCGCTGCGGCCCGGGCAAGGAACCCGCCATGGAGCAGCCTGCAGCCCATCTCCCAGCCGGGGTTCCCTGTGGCACACACTGCCACTGGGGCAGAGACTTCCCTGCTGTCTGCCTCCTGGGGCTCCTTGCTTGCTCCCAGCCTTCCCCAGCTGGGCACAACTCCAGGCTAAACCTGACAATTGCCCCGCAGCCCCAGCTCCCAAGGGCCACAGGTGCCACGGCCAGCGGCAGGTTCCTGCGGCCGCAGAGCTCCCGCTCCCTGCCAGACAGCGCTGACCAGCAGCACTCGCTGCCCAGGAGGGAACCCCTCAGTGCCCCTCTTGTCTCAGCACCCTGATTTCCCCAGCCCTGAGGACAGGGGCACTCTGCAGCTCCCTCAGGAAAGACCTGCAGCTGCCTCGTGACAGCCCCAAGCCAAGCCTGAACAGGCCAGCCCTGCTGGGCCTGGAGCAAAGACCAGGGAACAGCCATACCTGACCCTTCACACCTGACAGTGCCTCTGTTTCCATTAACTTCACATATTCTAGACAGAGGCAGCTGACTGCACATACATTTAGCCTACTGTTGGGAAGGCAGTGATTTATGGATTTTGTTCTTTCCAAGCATTGTAAAACTTTGCTTGTTTCACAATGCTTGGAAAGAACAAAAGGTACACACTGGCTGTATTTCAAAGATGCTATGGGGAAATGTATTTGTCATCTAATGGCTGTATTTGCAAACTCAGACATTTCTAAACTTTCTCCTGTGGAAAAATGCAATTTCCAGACTAGACAGTTGATAAAAAAAGTCTTCCAAATGCATCCTGGGGATAAAAATAGGCAAATACAGATGCACATTGTTGGCACATGCACTCTGTTGTTAATCAATTGGCCTGGGTTTGCCTTAATTGAATTTCTTGGTAAAGAAAGGAATTAACAAGGTATGAAAAAATCAGATGGTAAATGCATTTCTTATGAAACCCATCTGTCATCAAAAGTACTGTCAATCAAAAATTTCACATCATGTACTCAAAAGCTCATTTCCTCTTGTGTAGATGAAAACATTTGAGCTGTCTAAAAGGATGGAGTATAAATATTACACAGAATCTAGACAAACTGCTCTAGACTTTGTAGGGCTTTTGTGCTACCTTGCATGTTCTCACAAAGTATGGAGGAACCAAAACATCAGAACTATTCAGGCAGGAACTAATCTGGGTGTCACTGATGTACCTCAGCCACTGACACCAGTGATGGCACTGCAGAAGTATGTAGACATACACACATCTAGATTCACTGTGGATGGAGAGCCACATCAGGCTAGTTCTGGTCAATTCTGAACATGGAAGTAGCAAAGAGCATTGAAGTATCATTCCTAGCTGCCTTCTTCTTATCTCGCCCTGCTTGGCATCACAGCACAGGCAGGCTGCCCACAAAGGAGAGACAAGAGCCACTGGGGACTATCTGCTGTGCATTTCCTGCAGGCAGCAAACAGCCTGGGAGCAGCAGGCAGCCCCTCCTGGCTGTCACCTGCTGCACACAGCCGCTGTCTTTGCTGGGTGACACAGGAGGCACTGCTTGTTCCCTCCTGGCACTGCAGGCCCTGGATGGCGGCAGCCAGGAGCCATCGGGCACTGCTGGGAGCAGAGGCACAACTGCACCAAGCCACTGATGGCCCTGCAGAGACAGCCCTTGCTGGACAGCAGAAAAGCTGGCTGCAGAGCCGGACTGCAGACAGGTAGAGGGCCCAGATGGTAAGTGGACAGCAGATCGTGGTGGCACTCGTAGGTGCACGGTGAGCACAGCCTGGCATGCTGCCCCATAGCTCATCCCTGCAGTCACAGCTGCCTCCTGGCACCAGTGCTGTAGTTTGGAGTATTAGGATGGGCAAAAGCCAGAGCTTAGGCCTTCAGCACGGACTTTATTCAGCCCCACTTTCCAGTGGATCTCTAAGAACCAACTCTCTAGTGCTACCAAACTGGAGTAACTGAAAAGTAGATTTGCTGCTCATTCTCAGGACAGCCTATAGCCCCAAGATCTCAGCTGTGCTGGCTGAGGCAGGAGACACTTTGTGCTCCTTGTGCAGGGAAAAGCTTCCATGGAGCAGGCTTACCTGAGGAGTTGCGTGGGAAGCTGCCATCTCCAAGGACGGTGGGCTTATTGGGCAGTAAGGGCACGTTGTCCTGCTTTCTCAAGACCTTCTTCTTCAAGGCAGTACCAGGGTCTTTTCTCTGCACCCTAGGAGCTGTGCCATCAACAGGTGGTAAGCTAAAGGCTGCAGGAAGCAAAGAAGAGCTTGTAAGTGGAGGGTGCTGGACAGGTTGACAACAAAAGTTGCTGGAGCTGGGCAACATCTCTTTGTTATCCCAAAGAACTTCAAGTATAACAATGGTATACCACTTTATACCAAGATAACACTAACAAGGGACAGTGATCACAGAATCCTAGAAGAGTTTGGGTTGGAAGGCACCTTTAACCACCATCTAGTCCAAGCCCTGTGAGCAGGGATATCTTCGTCTAGATCAGGTTCCACAGAGCCCCATGTAAACTGGCCTTGAACACCTTCAAGGATGGAGCAACAACAGCTTCTCTGGGCAAACCTTCCAACTTTTCATCCCCTTCATTATAGAAAAAATTCTCCCTGATATCTAGTCAAAATCTACCCTCTTCTAGTATAAAACCAACCTGCAGTGATGCTTCCTCGAAGAAACAAGGAAAAGCCAGTATTGCCTTGCTTTTGTTCTCCTGTTCCAGACACTGGCAGGGGAAGTTACCCAAGAAAGTGCAGCTGACCTTGCGTGCTGCCCTGGGGCTGAGTGCTGCCTCCTGAGGGCCCCGCTGCCGCCCTCGGGCAGCGCTCACAGCCCTGCAGGCAGAGCCCGGCCGGGATTCAGTCGGGAACGCTGCTTGCTCCTGGGGCAGCAGCAGAAGCACTGCCTGGGGCTTCAGCACAGCTCTACAGCATCAGCTCCTCAGCAGGGAGCAGCAGGAGAAGGATCTCTGGTGTTTTCATGAGAAGGAATGGAGCTTTGTTTCGTCCAGGTGGAATCCCAGTTGAAAAGCAGTCTTTTGGCCTCACCTTCCCTGGAGGCTGCTCTCCAGGAGAGAGTCTGAAGCCCCAGTGTACTTTGCAAGACAGAATTTTCTACTCTGAAAGACTTTAGAGGTGAAGGTGGGAAGCTGATATTCTGTTACTGACTCAGGGAGGCCATGGGCAAGACTCTTCATGCCTCTGCATTTTATTTTGGGAAACAGAAACAAATAAGCAAGCTTCTACTCAGATGCAAGCAGAACAGCCCCCCAGTCTGACTGCAGCCATGTGCAAGGGGCAAGCAAGTGGTCAAAAAGGACCACAAGTGTAGCCACCACTTACTTGCTTCAGCTGCGTCCCTGGTCTCAACTGTCTCAGGAAGAAGCTGCAAGAATCTTTTCTTTTGTCTCCTTTTCTTCATCTCTTCCACAAAATGCTTTGTGTCCATTGGCTCCAAGTTCTCTTGAGCCAACTCCCACAGTGCAGCACGGATCTAGGTGCAATGGAAATACATCACAGACTGTAAGCAGAGACACACAAACCAGACACAACATCTCATCAGGAGCACAGAGTCCACAGGGTGCCATAGGCTTCAATGCAGCTCCATATCCATTCCAATAGTTTCAGAGGAATGTCTCCTGTCCTCACCTTGGCAATTACACACAGTGAGGTGGAACAGTTCAGTGCCATGACCTTCCACTGCTGCAACTGCAACCTATGTCAGGAAGCCCTGCTTGAAGCATGAATTCATAGGAGTGCTCCAAGACAGATGAAGAGCTCACATGACAGTGAGCAGGCAGTTCAGTTCCTACAGGCCATGGCAGCAGAATAAAAACCATGTGCAATGCCCAGCAAGGAGTGGTAATGAGCTGTTGCTTAACACTCATGGCCAGGAGTTGCAGCTATTTCTCACTTCCTGGCTTCTGAAGGACTCAGCTCTGAAGGACTCTGAAGGACTTGGTCTGTGAGAACACGAGACCAAAAGGAGGACTCGTGTGAAAACAAGTTGCAGAAACGCTGAAGTTAATGAGCAGAAAACTTGAGAATGAGAGGGCTGTGAGATACAGCCACAAAGGTAACCAGGAAAAATCAAACTCTCCCATTTTCTTTTGCAGCCTTGCTTACACTCAACATTAGAGTTTTTGCTTCTCTGCTTCTGAGGGTGCACTTTGCCCACATTCACTGATGTGTAGCTTGCTCTGTCATTCAGAACTTCTCTAAAACAGCTTTTGCACATAAAGATTGCTTCTGGCGTGACCTTAGCACCATGTCCAAGCTAGTGACCTTGGCACCACTGGAAATAGCCAAGCAATTGCTCTGGAGCTGTCAAATATATTCCCAAGAGAATCCCCATCTCCCAGGGCGGGGGGAAGATCATGATTTTCAGTGACATTTTGTGCCAAGTACTAAACAGCCACTGGAAAGGAAGTCTGCTCATCCCTGTCCTTGTCCCTTACCTTTCCAAAGCCGTCCTTCAGCTCTCTGTCCCTCGTAAGACCAGGACTGGTGGGATGATCTGTCTCCTTGGCCTGGCTCAGGGGGAGGCCTGGGAATGGAAGCAAAGGTTCCTGTAAATCTCTGGCAGAGTTCAAGCCCCCAGAAATGCCGTGCTGGGCAACAGGCAAGACAGGTTCCAGGTTGCAGAGCTCTCATAAAACACAGAGATTGGGACTGAGAGCAGCAAGGTACAATGCCTAGACCCTCTCCCAAGGGATGGGCTACTGGCAGCAGACATGACATTACTCTGCTGGCCAGCAGACTGAAACCTGCTGCATGGTGAAGGCCAGAGCCCCTGGATGCTGGAGAGCCTCTGTGCCTGATAGAGAAGGGCAGAGATGGAGATTGCTCTTGACAGAGATTCTTATCTGCCCTTATTCATACGGATATTAGTAAACATCTTCTTTCCAGCTCCTGGAAGAAGTCACAGGTACTAATACATATATGCACTTGGATTTACATTTTCTTCTCTTTGTTGGACTGTTTTGGAGGACATTCAAAGAAAAGCTCAGCATTGCAGGAGTGTTACCCAAACGTGAACTGTGTCCTTGAGACTAGATATTTCATTTTCCCCAAGGATGTTCATTCTAAACTGTATGAGATTGGGCCACTTTCAAGCTAGTCTGACCAAAGATTGATTTTCTAATTTCAAGTAGAACAATGGAGCTCATTCTGAAATACTCTCCAACAGAGCTGTTAAAATTCAGAGAACTAATCATTCTATACAACAGCTTCATAGAGGACAAAATCAAGCAGGAAAAAAGGAATTCTTAAATCAGAATTTTTTGCTCCTGCAGAATGGTCAGCTTAACAATAAAAAAGGAGAGTTAGAAATGGGCTTTGAGGAAGGTAGGGAATTCAGGGTGGAAGGCAATGCCTTGGAAGGTAAAAGCATTTGGGAAGTTGGCAGGGAAACTCCTGATCCCAGGGTAACCTCCTTGGAACCACTGCAGTCATTCAGGTCAGAAAAATGGACACGCAAAAGGTAACAGAGGCCACAATGCAAACCTAAAACATCTGAAGCTCCATATTTCATGGGACACATTTCCTGGAAACTTCTAAAGAGCTGGACAGGGAAGCATGGTCCTATGGGCAGACACTGGAGACAGCCCAGGGGAAAACCCTGCCCCACTTCCACAGAGGCACCCCAGGAACAGCCTGGCCTCTGGGCTGCCCTGGGACAGCAGGGAGCCCAGAGCCCTGTGCTCTCCAGCAATGGCTCAGCTGCACATGCACCCTCCTGCTCCTCTGCCTGCCCCACAGCTGAGCAGCCCTCCAGCTGCACGGGGCACTGGCAGCAGCACAGCTCATTGCAGGGCCACATGCAGGGCACAGCTGTTCCCTGGCAATGTGCACAGCCTGGCTGGGCTGCCACAAGACCCTTCCTCCCAGCAGAGAGCGGCCCAGCTCCCCCCTCACCTCTGTGTGAGCCTGAGCCAGGCTCCTGGGGCTCCTGGGCCGAGGCCCCCTGAGCCGGCCGGGAGCCCAGACCTCCATTCCCAAGGTCGGGCTTCGGCACGTAGGTCTCCAAGCCAAACAGGTCAGCCAGTTTCCTTGGGAACAGAGGCATCCCAGGTCCTGTCTTGCACCAAGAGCTCTTTCCCTTCTTCCTCTGGGTGTTTGCAGCAGGCTCAGAAGAAGCTGTAATTCAGGTACAAGAGAAGAAGTGAGTTAATTGAACTCATGCCTTTACAATCAACCCATCTAATGGGTGAGGCATTCAAAGCACATTTTAGTTACTGAAAAGATTGGTTGGTTTCTTATTTTACATGAAACCAGCATCAGTTTAATTTCTCTGAACAATATGGAGCTGGCAAGCCAGGAGAGAAGGGTTCTACTATTTATGTGTTGCCTGTTGCCTCCCCACTACTACAGGATCCCTTTCCTTCCAAACAGTTGGAAATTCACAGTGGTCTCTAGAATCGGACACTGTCAAGGAAATCATTGTTTTCAAAAGTAGCTTTCTAGGCCTTTGTTTCTGTAGGTCCCACTCAATTTGAGGTCGGGTTTTGCACATTTGGGATTTTTATATTACTCTTTACAACAAAGGAAGTGCTGGGACACAAACAATGGCACCACGTGTTACACATAAAAGAAGCTTTGCTTTCTCCATTAGATGTGCCCAGTATTCTGCGAGCCTGTATTTGTAGGGAACAAAGTGGTCATCCAAAAGTGCCAATTCTGCTCTACTTGCCTCTTCCTGGGGTTCATTCCCCGCTTTTTTTTTCAGCAGAGACACCCAAACCCAACATAAACATGGCCTGCCTCAAAACATTTCTGATCTTGGCTGATATGGTCAATTCAAAATTTTCCTAATGGAAATAGCAGAGGGCAGATCATTCTAAAATACTCTCCATCAGACCTGGAGGATCATTCTAAAATACTTTCCATCAACATGTAATTCTTTACATGGCTTCACGGAGGATAAAATCATATGGCATCCAAGCAGAATGAGTGTCTTAAAACTGGATTCTTTCACCCTGTAGAATGCTGGGGTCAGTAATAAAAGTAAAACAGGCAGGGTTTAATAAGATAGGTACTTTCTAGTCCAGAACTGATCCAGCAAAAATGTCACCTAACTTACTGAGCAGTACTACTCCTGAGCTGCATTTAGCACTCCAGCTGCATATCAGGAAATAAAGAGTCATTCCAAAGGGGCCACACCCAGGATTTGGCAGACCTAGCTCTGATCCCCAAATGGACCAGGGGATCTGATCCCTTTTTCTGCATCAGCAGAATTATTTCTCCAAGTCTCATCTCTCCTAGCATGACACGCCCCGAGATGGCAAAGGAACAACAACAGTGTCACTGGGGCTTTCAACTTGAAAGCATTGGCTGAGCCAGATGCACCAGAGACTGCATTTTGTCTGGCACATTCCACTTGTCAGGGATCAGGCAAGGCAGGGACAGGGACAAGGCGGAAGGCATCTCCTCCCCCAGCCTCAGCCTGCAGCACTGACACAGGCAGAGACAGCCAGGGAAGAGATTTGTCATTGTGAACCTGCCACGGGTGGCTTTGTTCTTGTGCTCTCAGAGGATGACAAACTCACACCCTGCCTAAGATGCATCCACCTGGAAGCCTCCTTCTCCTTCACTGGAAAATTCAAAAGGACTTTCTGTCATAGGAGCTTTCCCTATTTCTGCCAGTGCAAAACCAGGCAGTGCCCATGAATCTCCTCCAGATCTCAAAGGGTTCAGCTCAGAAACTGCCCCAAGGAAAGGTATTCTCCTTCAAAAGCAGGAGAAAGGAGTGGTAACATTTCTCATTTCATGCTAAATGACTTCATTTTCCCTACTAAGTGTGATACTAGGAAGGCTTCAGGAAGATAAAAGGCATGTGCAGGAAAAAGAGGAATGTTTCCTTTTCCTGCACTGCATTTCCAGGGCCCCAAGCCACCACTCCAGCTCTTGCCACCCAACACTTCCCACTGGAGGAATTTTCACGGCACCACCAGAGCACACCCGCAGGGACTGGACTCTGGGAGAGTCCACTGAACCCATCAAGGAATTGAAATTAATTTAATGAAATTTTCAAAAGAATGGGTTTTAACCAAGCTCTCCAAATGTCACCTCTGAGGCAAGACTACAATGATCATTTTAGGACAGGCATGCCCTCTACCTACCTGCATCCTCAGAGCTGTTCTCTTTGCTTCTGCTGCTGGGTCTTGGCCTGGAGAAAATAGAGGACAAAAGAACATATGAGGAGGTAGAAAGAGAAGGGAGGGAAAGGGCGTACCATGAAAGGAGGCAAAGTTATTAGCATGGCCACTGTGAGGAAGGGGGAAATGCAAGACATAAACCCAACAAGATGCCAAGCTGATTAATTGTTCTTGGGCTTTCTGTTTCTGGAGTCACACAGAGCTGGCCAAGCTCTGGCTGAAACACAGCAGTCATTCTTCAACTTGCATCAAAACTCCCCAAGTCTGCTGCCTCTCCTTTTGGAGCCAAGTGGTTCCTAGAGCCTCTCTGAAGCAGCAAGAGCTGCTGAGCTGAGACACGAGTCTGTATGGAGGGCAGCTACTTTTGTACTGCTGCCAAAGCTTGACTTTGCCTGCTCCTACATTACCCTGGTGACAGCCTTGTTCTACATGTGGTCAGAGCACCGCTGTCTCCTGAGAATGACATTACACCATCTGGCTCTTTCCAGAACAAAAAGGCTTTTTCCAACTCAGCTCTTAGGGAAGGATATTCAGATCACACTTTCAAAGCCCTACCGAAGATTTTCAATTGGAAAGATACTTCTGTGTCTCCTTCTTTATTGTTATCACTTGGATCAGCTTGACAGCTTCATTTTCTCATACATATCCAAGCCAGTACCTTTCCATCAGGTACAGTCCTATGCCTCTTCTCAAGCAATTTGCCCTGTTTGATCTTAAGCTCAGATCAAAATACTAAACATCAATCAGATTATACATCTATATCCCAAAATTTCTCTGGGATCTCATTTCACAGTGGAGGCCCAGGCACCTTGAATTTACACTTGAAGATTACAGGAGCAGCACCTGAAGTTGCAGACACCTCTCCAGGAGCCAATATTTGCCCAAACATATTCTCCTGTTTGCAGAAGTTGACAGTCAAGGATCACAGCATTCAAGGATCTTCAGGATCCAGACCCATGCAGTACAACTACCAAATGACATCACAACCACTGCAGAGGCAATCAATAGCCAAGTCCAGCCCTGGACGCATCTTGAGGAGCTTTTAAGCCCTTCCTCCTCTTCCCCACCACAGCCCCAGCTCTTGGGGCATTGGTGTTGGGATTGACATTGTGCTGGATCATCACAGATAGGCAAGATGGTGAAAACACAGATGTTTGCATACATACACGGGACAGCTGACTGTGCAAAATAATCACACGAGATGGGAGGAGTGAGGTGAACAGCACACTGGAGCAGCAGACACCTTGGCTTACCTCATCTCCCTGGAATCCTGGGAATCCAGCTGGGGAGAGCTTGGCAGGGACCCCGCAGCACTGCCCACAGGGGGACTTCCTGCCTTGCCTATTGGGGGGACCAAAGGCAGTCCCAGTGACCCCTTCTTCATATCCCCACCAATGGAATGCAGCAAGGCAGCCTGGAAAGAGTAGAACACAGGGCTCAGATCAAGCATCCAGCCTTGCCCCCCTTCGTGCCTCAAGACATCTAGATATGCCCTCAGCTGGGACCTGGCAGGAATAGTCAAACTGATGGTGCGGTTGGCCGAGGATGGGGAATGGAAAGGGAGGTGGTGAGGGAGAGACCATGCACCAGATTTGCCACCCCTTCCCTTGTGGTGACTTCTCTGCAAGTGTGGCTACATTCCCAGCTGGCATCCACAGGTGTGACATCAAGGTGTTCTGGGCTGCCACTGCCTCCACTGGCCTTGTGGATGGTATTGGAGTGTGTTTAGATCACGGTTCTCTCTCTGACCCTAAGGCACCTTACAGCCGCTCTTGATCTCCAGCACATCCCCACAAAGCCATTCTGCAGGATGGCAAAACCTGCTTTTCTCAAGCCCCTCTCTTCTGCTGCTGCTGCCCTTCCCTCCTACACTTACCCAGCAGCCTTTGAGCCCAGGTGCTGCTGCTGAGCTCTCGGGATGCTCGCTGCTCTCCAGCTCCCACACATCCATCATCTCAGGCTCACTGGCATTTAGGAAGTCCAGCAGAGCTCCTTGCCCTGCTGCTCTCTGCAAGGTCTCTGCCTGCCCAAGTTCCCCCAGAGCCCCCATGCCATGGCCAGGAAGGGGGGTGGAGGCAGCAGGGGCAGATGCACACCCTTCCTTCATATCCCATCATTTCTGGCCCAGCTAAGGAGCCAACTCAGGACCTGTTCAAACTTCAGTGAGAGGGTCAGGTCCTGTCAGGGATACATTGGGCCCTTTCTCAGCCAGGCTGAAATCAATACCCAAGCCTTGGATTGGATATTTTGTCTACCAAAGCTGTTGTTCATCTGCCTCCTCCTGCACCCCACAGCAAACCCAGAACAACTGCAGCTACTGGCCCTGCTGCCAAGGCAATCGTGTGCCTGGGCTCGGGGCTGCTCTCCCCATGGCCACCTCCCATCCCTTCCCTCTGGACAAAGCCGTGCCAGAGCACACAGCCGCCCAGAAGCTGATAAGTCTGGAAACAGCAGCAGAGGATGTCTGGCTCTCACCGCCTCTGAAGCTGAGATAACCTGGAACTGACTTTGCAGGACTGCCTGCTCCAACAAACACCTTTTTGCTTCCCAACCAGACAGAGCAGGCAGAAAACATCACCAAGACATAGAGATGGTTCACAGATACCTATAGTTTACTAAATCTAGAAGGATAGCTTTTCCAGATTAGACAGCTTTAGCTGCTCTGACTGCTTGTTGGTGTTTTCTCAGCCATAAGACAGAGGAGGAACCACAACAGAGCCCAGAAACCATTCAAAGACCTCTCCTGCTATTGATCCACACTGAGGATGTGAAGTCTCCACCACAAACCCAATGCCAACCTTAAGTGCAGTGTCCAGCTGAGCTCTTCCTCGACTCAGCTGCTTCCCTGGGCTCACACCACAAGAAAAGGTCTCCAAGCTCAGCCTACAGCAAATAAACTGGAAATCTTCTGCATAGGTCTTAGCTTGGTCTCCTTACCTTATAACTTTTTCCTTCTGAACTCAGCTCCTGGTTTTTTCTACACCCATCATCACAACCAGTGCCATTTTTCTTGTTCTCTTTCTCCATCCTGTACATTTCATTTGTGTTAGGAGAAGGAGAGCTCTTCCGGATGGGAGGCAATGGCTTGGAGGGAAGCAGTGAAGAGGGACATGGCCGGAAAGACTTGGAAGAATTGAACCTATTCTTGCCTGCAAAATGGAGGAATTTTCACTGCACCACCAGAGCACACTCGCAGGGACTGGACTCTGGGAGACTCCACTGAACCCATCAAGGAATTGAAATTAATTTAATGAGATTTTCAAAAGAATGGGTTTTAACCAAGCTCTCCAAATGTCACCTCTGAGGCAAGACTACAATGATCATTTTAGGACAGGCATGCCCTCTACCTACCTGCATCCTCAGAGCTGTTCTCTTTGCTTCTGCTGCTGGGTCTTGGCCTGGAGAAAATAGAGGACAAAAGAACATATGAGGAGGTAGAAAGAGAAGGGAGGGAAAGGGCGTACCATGAAAGGAGGCAAAGTTATTAGCATGGTCACTGTGATGAAAGGGGAAATGCAACACATAAATCCAACAAGATGCCAAGCTGATTAACTGTCCTTGGGCTTTCTATTTCTGGAGTCACACAGAGCTGGCCAAGCTCTGGCTGAAACACAGCAGTCATTCTTCAACTTGCATCAAAACTCCCCAAGTCTGCTGCCTCTCCTTTTGGAGTCAAGTGGTTCCTAGAGCCTCTCTGAAGCAGCAAGAGCTGCTGAGCTGAGACACGAGTCTGTATGGAGGGCAGCTACTTTTGTACTGCTGCCAAAGCTTGACTTTGCCTGCTCCTGCATTACCCTGGTGACAGCCTTGTTCTACATGTGGTCAGAGCACCGCTGTCTCCTTAGAATATTACAACTCCTTGTTTTTTCAAGAAGAAGGATCAGATCGAACACCCTTGGGTATGACATTGTGCTACGTCATTATAGGTGTGCAAAATGGTGAAAACACAGATGTTTGCATAAGCACTGGGGACAGCTGACTGTGCAAAATAATCACACGAGATGGGAGGAGTGAGGTGAACAGCACACTGGAGCAGCAGACACCTTGTCTTACCTCATCTCCCGGGACTCCTGGGAATCCAGCTGGGGAGAGCTTGGCAGGGACCCCGCAGCACTGCCCACAGGGGGACTTCCTGCCCTGCGTATTGGGGGGACCAAAGGCAGTCCCAGTGACCCCTTCTTCATATCCCCACCAATGGAATGCAGCAAGGCAGCCTGGAAAGAGTAGAACACAGGGCTCAGATCAAGCATCCAGCCTTGCCCCCCTTCATGCCTCAAGACATCTAGATATGCCCTCAGCTGGGACCTGGCAGAAATAGTCAAACTGATGGTGCGGTTGGCCGAGGATGGGGAATGGAAAGGGAGGTGGTGAGGGAGAGACCATGCACCAGATTTGCCACCCCTTCCCTTGTGGTGACTTCTCTGCAAGTGTGGCTACATTCCCAGCTGGCATCCACAAGTTTGACATCAAGGTGTTCTGGGCTGCCACTGCCTCCACTGGCCTTGTGGATGGTATTGGAGTGTGTTTAGATCACGGTTCTCTCTCTGACCCTAAGGCACCTTACAGTCGCTCTTGATCTCCAGCACATCCCCACAAAGCCATTCTGCAGGATGGCAAAACCTGCTTTTCTCAAGCCCCTCTCTTCTGCTGCTGCTGCCCTTCCCTCCTACACTTCCCCAGCAGCCTTTGAGCCCAGATGCTGCTGCTGAGCTCTCGGGATGCTCGCTGCTCTCCAGCTCCCACACATCCATCATCTCAGGCTCACTGGCATTTAGGAAGTCCAGCAGAGCTCCTTGCCCTGCTGCTCTCTGGAAATTATCTGCCTGCCCAAGTTCTTCCTGAGCCCCCATGCCATGGCCAGGAAGGGGGGTGGAGGCAGCAGGTGCATAGGCACCTTTCCTTCATATCCCATCATGTCTGGCCCAGCTAAGGATCCAAATCGGAACCTGTTCAAATTTCAGTGAAAGGGTCACTTCCTGTCAGCAAAAACATCTCAGAGTTCTACCTACAGCAAAGAAATTGAAAATTTATAACACAGGATTAGCTTGGTCTCTTTACCTTATGGCCTTTTCTCTCTGAGCTCAGCTCCTGTATTTTTGCCCGGTGCTCGTCACAGCCACTGCCATTTTTCCCATTCTCCTGCTCTCCACTACATGTCTGACTTGGTGTGGTAGAAGGAGAGCTCTTCTGGATGGGAGGCAATGGCTTGGAGGGAAGGAGCATAGAAGGATTTGCCAGAGAAAACCTCTTGGTGAGAGGATAGCCAGTCAGGCCTGCAAAGTGGAGACACAAAATGTAACAGAAGCCACAATGCAAACCTAAAACATCTGAAGCTCCATATTTCATGGGACACATTTCCTGGAAACTTCTAAAGAGCTGGACAGGGAAGCATGGTCCTACGGGCAGACACTGGATACAGCCCAGGGGAAAACCCTGCCCCACTTCCACAGAGCTACCCCAGGAACAGCCTGGCCTCTGGGCTGCCCCGGGACAGCAGGGAGCCCCGAGCCCCGTGCTCTCCAGCAATGGCTCAGCTGCACATGCACCCTCCTGCTCCTCTGCCTGCCCCACAGCTGAGCAGCCCTCCAGCTGCACGGGGCACTGGCAGCAGCACAGCTCATTGCAGGGCCACATGCAGGGCACAGCTGTTCCCTGGCAATGTGCACAGCCTGGCTGGGCTGCCACAAGACCCTTCCTCCCAGCGGAGAGCGGCCCAGCTCCCCCCTCACCTCTGTGTGAGGCTGAGCCATGCTCTCAAGGGAAGAAGTGAGTTATGTGAAGGCCCACTTTTGTCATCAACACATCTAATGGGTATGGCACTCGATGGGAATAATTTTTAATTATTGGGAAAATTTCTTTGGTTTTCTTTTTCATGAAACTAGTCTGCGTTACATTCCTCTCAACAGTATTGAGTTAGCAAGTGTGAAGGGAAGGGTGGAAGGCTCCAAACATAAGAGGGGAAAAAAAATTCCTTCTTGAGGCTGGCCTTCTGGGAATCCCTAGGAAAGACCCACACAGCTGTGACTGCTATTTAGGAAAACCACAAAGACCTCTCAGGAAGCAGGCAGGCCTTATTGGTGTTTCTGTACCACTGTAATACCATCCCCTGGGTGGGACCCCATCAGCAAGCAGAGGAAGAACAGGAATTTTTTCTGTACTGAGACCCAACACTGATGGTAAAGAAAGCAACAGGACTTGCATCTCATGGCCAGTTTGTGGGCAGCTGTGGCCACAGTCCCTGTCCTGGCTGACAGTATGACTGATTTGGCTACTGTCAAACAGGAGAAAGCAGAATAAACTAATGACAGAATGTTGTGATTCCATGGGCGCCCTTGCAGGATCCTCTGTAGCTGTCAGCCACCTACTCTGACAAAGAGCCAGCACTGACCACCACGGAACAGTTTTCCCTGAAATATGGTGGGATTTGTTTTCCATTTGGCTTCAGCCTTTCAGCTCCTTCCTATCCTCACCTTTTCCTTCAGAGGTTTTTCCTTTTCCACTAAAGTCCATCTTCAAACCCGTGCTTCTGCCTGGCAGAAGGATCTGGGTTTGACTCTGGGAACACTCTCAGAGCTGACAGCGACAGGAGCTTGGTGCCCAGCCTCAGAACAAGGCCGGGTGACTCCGATCGCCAGCGCTCGGCACAGAGAGGCAGAGCCAGACGCGTCTGCTGCCGCTGCGGCCGTGCCAACCACAACCTGCACAGCCTTCACAGCCCCAGCGTGGGGCTGCCCCTTTGTGACACAATAGCCCATGGGGCTGCCCCGTTGTGATGCAATAGCCCGTGGCTCTCTCATTTCCATGGCTGCAAAACCCCACCCCAACTCCATCCCCTTCCCTTCCCAAGGGCAGCCAGCCCTGAGCCCAGCCTGGCCAGGCCTGAGGCTTTCACACTGTCTAGGAAGTAAACCCTCTCCAAAGATACTTTTCAAGTCCTTTATTTCTGTAAATTCATTTCTGTAATTCCCACTCAGATCTGGGTTGCAGCTGGATGGTGTGGGAATTGCTTAATTTCTCTTCACATCAAACAAAGTGCTGGGACACAAAGAATGGCACCGGGCCGTGGAAGTAAAAGCAGCTTTGCACTCCCCAGTAGATGACCCCAGAATTCAGCTGGCCGATAGCTTTAGAGAACAAATTGACCATCCAAATATTCCACTTTTGCTCTGCTTCATTGTTCTAGGGGTTTATTCCCTGCTTGCTTTTTTGCATAAACACCCAAACCCAACATAAACATGATCTGCCTCAAAACATTTCTGATCTTGGCAGTCCCTGACAATTCAAACTTTTCATGATGGAAATAGCACAGGGCAGGTTATTCTGAAAAAAGTGGATAAAACTAATCCTGCTTGATTTGGCAAAACTAAGCCTGAGCCATGGGACCAGTGGGTCTGATCCCTTTTTCTGCATCTGCAATATTATTTCTTCAAGTCTCATGTCTCCTGTCTATTCAAAGAAGCTTTGCACTCTGCATCAGATGCCCCCAGTGTTCAGTGGGCCCATATCATCAGTGTATCTCTAGGGTGTAAACTGGCCATGCAAAGTTCTCCCTCATTGTGGCAGGGGTTTATTCCTGCTTGCTTTCCTGCAGACACACCCAAACCCAACATTGCAACACCTGCCTCAAAACAATTCTCATTTGGACTGTCTCTGAAAATTCAAACCTATACTCAGAGCGTTTCCCTGTCCCCAGGGCCAGGCTCCAAGGCTGGCCTCTCTCCTGCACAGAATGAAGAAGAGCTGCTGCCCTTGCCAGCGGCTCTGGGGTCTGGTGATCAGCGCTCTGAAGGCAGCTTTGTACACACCCTGCCCCTGAGCCGAGCAGCATTCCTGGGCATTGGCACCACCTCTGCAGCCAACATCCTCCAGGACAGCTGCAGCAAGGAGATTGCAACAAGTGCTGGCTGAAGGAGTCTCCAGGCTGCGGCAGCCCTTCACCTGCTGGAATCATCTTGTGCTGCCATGGGAGAGCAAAGGGGGTGATGGGCTCTTTGAAAATGAGGGTGTCCTCCATGTGCTGCTGCTTGCTGGGCTGATACAGCTGCTGCTGCCTTCCCCCACAGCTGTGTCAGGAGCCTGCCTGGGAAAATAACACTGCCAGTGCCAGTGCCAGCCACTGATCCCTGCCATGGCCCTGCCCACAGGGCATCCTGCCCACCAAACCGCTCCAGTCAGGTGATGTCAGACAACATCAAAATACATTCAAACGATGCATTTCCCACTTTCTGGCAAAATCGTGGCCATATAGTCCACGTATTGGAGGCAGACTGCTGTTGGCAGAAGGGGGAAGCCCCAGCAGCTGCTCTCCCCATGGCTGGATGGCCATGGCAGCAGAGGCAAGCCTCCCACCATGCCCACTGCTGTAGAACCCAGTGCTTTGGAGTTGCTCCCACTCAACTCAGGCTGCTGCTACAGCAGCAGCATCACTTCACACATTTGATAACAGACTTGGAATGGCACACAGGACTTGCCCCAAGAAGTACAAAACTTTTTTTTTTAAAGTGGAGTGGGCAGGAGAGTTAGAATAGTTTGCTCCTTTTTAATACAAGCATACCTGATTTAAGCAGGGACACTGGGCTAATCATACTGGGGACCGGTTTGTAATTCTTGTCTCTAGCAATTCCCACCAGTTTGCAAGCATTTTTCACTAAGGGGTAGATAAGATTTTACAGCACATCCATGAGCAAGTCTGAGCCTGAAGTCAAAGCACAAGAAAATACTCCCAAATCTGCCACCCATGGGAAAAGGAAGCAGAAAAGCAGATGAAACAAGTGCCATTGCAGTTAAATTGCCTGTATTTATCCCATGGTCCAACCTTCCTGTACAAAAGCACCTCAATTCAAACACACAGCTTAAGATCAAGGAAAAAAAGTGCTTTGAGAACATTTAAAGCCTGATTCCTATTACTTTCAAAGAAAGGTCAATGTTAAATTCCTTAAAAACACAAATGCAGGTCTATTTGGGACTGCATCCTTCAAAAGCACAAATGGAGGTTTAGAATTGCAGAACTTTTTCCATTGGAAAAGACCTTTAAGATCATAGAGTCCTTCCCATAATCTGAGACTGCTGACACTGCCAAGGCCACCCCTAAAGCCTATCCCAGGACGGGATGCTATTGGCATTCTTGGCCACCTGGGCACCCTGGCTCTCAGCCACTGCCAACCAGCACCCCCAGGTGCTCTTCTGCTGGGCGGCTTCCCAGCCACTCTGCCCCCAGCCTGTAGCCATCCATGGGGGTGCTGTGGCCCCAGTGGAGGACGGGCACTTCACCTTGTTGAACCTCACGCAAGTGGCCTCAGCCCATGATCCAGCCTGTCCAGATCCCTCTGGCAGATCAGCACTCCCACCCAGCTTGGCATTGTCTGTAAACTGCCTGCGGTGCCCTTGATCCTCACTTTCCCATCCTTGACAAAGATGAGAAACACAACTGGTCCCAGTGCTGAGCCCTGGGGAACACCACCTGTGACCAGGCACCAGCTGGATTTAATTCCATTGAATTCCACCCCTCCCTGGGCCTGGCCATCCTGACAGTTTTTACCCAGGGAAGAGTGCACTAAGGTCTTCAGTCTTTTCCTCATCGTTTGTTCTGTGTTTCCACCCACATCCAGGAAAAGACAGAGATTCTCCTTAGCCCTCCTTTTGTTGCTGATGGATTTACAGAAGCATTTTTATCCTCTTTGCAATTTTCTAAGAAGAAATTCTCTACAGTGAGGCTGTTGAGGCACTGGGAACAAGTTGCCCAGAAGAGCTGTGAATGCCTAAGGAAGGGTTTGCATCCTCCCCTGCTCTCTCCACTTCCCTTCTTAGTCATGACATGGGGGGCCTGAAGCAACTCCAGACTGAGGACAAGGTGAACATGGCTCAGGCTCACACAGAGGTGAGGGGGGAGCTGGGCCGCTCTCTGCTGGGAGGAAGGGTCTTGTGGCAGCCCAGCCAGGCTGTGCACATTGCCAGGGAACAGCTGTGCCCTGCATGTGGCCCTGCAATGAGCTGTGCTGCTGCCACTGCCCCGTGCAGCTGGAGGGCTGCTCAGCTGTGGGGCAGGGAGAGGAGCAGGAGGGTGCATGTGCAGCTGAGCCATTGCTGGAGAGCACAGGGCTCGGGGCTCCCTGCTGTCCCAGGGCAGCCCAGAGGCCAGGCTGTTCCTGGGGTAGCTCTGTGGAAGTGGGGCAGGGTTTTTCCTATGGCCTACTCCAAGTGTCTGCCAGCAAGAGCATGTTTCCATATGCAGCTATTTAGAAGTTTCCAGGAAGTCTGTCCCATGAAATATGGAGCTTCAGATGATTTTCTTTTGTATTGCTGGCTCTGTTGCATTTTGTGTCTCCCCTTTGCAGATCTGACTGCCTACAGCCTTACCAAGCAGTTTTCTCTGGACACTTCCAATGTTCTCTTACCCACAAAGTCTTTGTCTCCCATCCAGAAGAGCTCTAATTCCTCCAAGCTCAGGAAGAAGCTGCTGCCTGACTGAAGAGTGTCACAAGAATAGGATTTATGTGTTAGGCTTCATAGTTAGATATGGATATATATTCTGATATTTAGATGTCGTTTTGAATAAAGGTTTTGATTGTATCTTTCAATTTTGATGACATATTTTTAATTCTATATATTTTATTTTTGTTATTTAAAAAAAAATAATTAAATAAACCAAAAGGAGAATGTGAGACCAGGACCTGCCAGCCTAGAGATTATGGGAGTGCAGCTTGCTTGATGTGCCAGTGTCTCACCCATCCTTTCCTCACTGCACATCTCCTCTTCCTCTTTTGCCACATTTTCTTTCTGTCATTAGTGCTGCTCTTTGTTACTTGGCATTACAACAGGGCCACACATTGACATGTTTGGGGGACAATGGAACCAAAAGATCCTGTATAGTCAAAAGTTTTCTACCTGGATATGTTGTGTGCTCTCAGAAGGCCTGAGCAAAGAAACCAAGAGAAGTGTGCCCAAATGCCAAAGCTTTGCTCCTTTGCAATCTCACACAGATCTGGCTCACAGGTGACTTCAGGCACAATTTCATAGGTAAGAGGAGGATGTGTATTTCACTGGGAAAAGATGCCCTGCTTTGGAAAAGTCATCTATATGTAGATTTACCCAGGACAGCAGTCCAACAGTGTTTTTTGCAACTTGCTTGCCAAGGGGTGAGTGGGCTGTGAGGCCAATAACAAGTGACAAGGGTTCCTCAAATCTATTGCCACTCCAGCCTGGGTGCCCTTCTGCCCAGGGCTATGGGATCATTTGTTGCCATGGACCAGTGCTTGCCAGGGTAATGAATTCTTGCATAGCTGGAACAAGCAATTCTGGATTCCGCTCCAGCTCTTGGTGGGCTGCATGATCATTGACAATGCTGCCTTTCCAGAAATTATTCTACAGTTTCCTTTCATAGTCATTTGAAGATTTAAACTTCACATCTCAATTTGTTTTGCCTTAGGGAAAAATACTTCTGGGCCCAGTGCAAACTGTAACCTTTTGACAGCAAAGTCCTCATGGTTGCCAGCTTCTGATGTTCTAGAAGAAACTGCATGTGAATGTGTTAATTGAGTTTTCTGAAGGAGAACTCTGTCTGACTCTGTGTCACGTGGCTGCATGTGTTGGCATAGCTATGGGTCTAGTCCTGGCCTAGTAAAGCCCAGGCAGGCTGGCATGTTGCAGGGAAAACAAGTCCACGAGCTTATGGGGTTGCCATCACCAGCAGAGCAGATGTGTCCTTTGGGGATTTCTCTGGAGACAAAATTAGGGGCCTGCTCCATGCCACAGTATGGATCTCTTAGATCCTTAGATCTTTCTAAAATATCCTAAAAAAGGCAGTGAAACTTCACATACCCTTGCACAATCACTGTTTGGATAGGGGCATTTTTGTCCCTCCTCAAAGCCATTGCTCTTGCACACCAGAAACATGAACATCCACCAACAGGAATGATGCATGGCCCTCCTGCTGCTGCTTCAGAGCTCTGGGAAGTGCAGACCTGGGTATTACCAATGGGAACACTTAATTAGCATTTCATGCTCCTTCAAGATGCCCAGATCTCAGGGCTTTTAGTTTCAAAGCAGCCACTGTACTTGCTCTAGGGAAGAACAGTACATGGGAAACAGGGATTGCCAGCCTTGCAGGGGTGTGGGGAAAACCTGGAGTGTCTGCGTCAAAAGATGAATGGGAAGAGTGCAATTGCCAAAGCCAAAGCTTTGTTAGGATAGCAGGGTCAGTTCTTTACTGCCTGCTTGCATGGAAATTATTTCAGAACCTCCTTTTTGTATCTCATGCAGAAAAGGAGATCTTAATAATACCATGCTACTTAAAAACACATTGTGATGCAGATCTGTAGTGATTCACAATGAAGCAAACTGCCTGCTTTGTCACTGCCAGCCCTGGTGACCCTGCAAGAGACCGTAGGGTATGCCGTGCCTCTTTTATATCCAAGCAAAGCTTGAGTTTTCTTATTAGTGTGGAATGAATACAAGGGTAATAAAATGGACAATTAAACTGGTGACTTTGGAGGATATGCTCATGCTTTCACACGTCAGACCTGTACCCCATGCTCCCAAGGCTTGTTACTCATCATGAAATATTTCAATAAAAAAACACAGCTCCTGTGTTACATCTGAATAAAATTGCATCAGTTCATCAAGAATTCTGCTGGCAAGAACAAGACAAAAGCCGTCTGACACTCACTTGCAGCTGTCCTGGATTTCTGCAGCACTTTGTGAAACGCTGCTGTAGGCAGAGTGTTTGGAGTTGGTTTGGGCCTTTATGAGAGATCTGTGTAACAGCATGCTGGGCTCTCCTGGCAGAAAACTGTCCAAGCCCAGGGACATGGTGCCGGCAGGAGTGGAGCAGCCCCGCTCCCAGCCCGAGAGCGTGAGCTGAGCCACGCCGGGGAGAAAAGACACCGAGGGGCTCCAGCCCAGCTGCTTCACCTGCCGTGACCGCTCCACAGAGCTCTGCCTCTGGGAGAAAGTCGACGCTGGACAAGCATGGAGCTTTCATCTGCTGCTGGAGCTGCTCCATGACAGCTCCTGTTCTTCCCGAGGGAGAACCCAGCACCACCTTGTAACGCGTGTCCAGGGGGGATTCTCCTCCGGCATTCTGGGTCTTTGTCCCAGCAGGGGGACGGTGAGGTCTGGCAGTTTGATATCTAGTACTCACTGGCTTTTTTGCTTGCTTTTCAGGTATTCCACTTGTTAATAAACTGTTGCAATTTTTTTCCACTTTCATCTATTAGTATTCATTTCGTGTTACTGGAAGGGGATTGTTGGAACACTTTAGAGGAGACGACTCATTGCAGAGTGTCCTGTATTAAGTTCTCCCAAACTGTGTGAGACACATGGCTTCACACAGGAGCAGCCCCAAGGCTGCTGAGGGGAAGGCACAGAGGAAGACAAACCCAGTATTTCTGAGGGGAATTCTTTGACACCAAACCAACCTGAGTCGTCCAACAGCTGACCTGACATTTTGAGACATGGGCCAAAGGGGAAAGCTTGCAGTGTGTTTGGTCCAGGCCGGGTCATGCTCAATGCAAAGGTGTGTCAGTGCACTTGGCTCCTTCTCTCCTCATTGTGTCCAGCACACACAGGAGCCCAGAGCTCCTGCAGAAACCATCACAGCACTCAGTGGGAGCAACTTGTGTCCAGTGCTCACACAGAGCTGTGTCCAACACTGGCCCTCATTGGAATGAGGAACTGTTCCAGCTCTTTTAGGAGCTAAATTTGGCCTTCAGATCAGCTCCATCCCAGCTCTTGATTTGCTGCCCTGGCTGAGTTGCTGCTTGTGGCAACACTTGTTGCACAGCTGCCAGCCCTGCTCTGCTGGCCAGCAGCCACTGCAGGAGCTTGTGCTAGTGACATCGAACCTTTCAGATCTTCCTCAGGAAAGCTCAGGGCAGAACTTGTCAAAAGAGCATTGCCTGGGCCATGCCTTTGACATTAAATCTCTCCTCTGTGCTTGGTGCCACACACAGTAAATATCTGAGGAAGCAAGTTTTCTGCTCCAGAAATTTCTTAAATCAATCAGTTAAACTGTAACAGAACACAATCTGGGATGTGTAATCTCACTTTAATTCATTGTGCAGAAAGCTTCAGAGAGCTGTGTGACCTAAATGACCTTGCCACCAAGAACTCAGAAAAATGGGAGAGATGGAATCAGTAGCACAAGGATCTGCATTGTGATTCTCCCACAGGCCTGAGGACACGGCCCACTTCCACTGGGCCATGGCTTTTTACCCTACATCAAAACCTCGTGCTTCAGATTGTGGTGGTGAATGGCCCCGGCCTTGTCCGGCCACACGGTGACCTGAGAAACGCTTGTCAGGCCTGGGCCTTGCTGAGCAGCCCCTGGGCCCAGCTCCTCTTGAGCTTCCCAGAAACACCGAGCGCTGCCAGGCACTTGTGCTGTCTGACGAGCTCCTGGGGTGTCCTGTGAACTGCCTTGGAAACCGCTTTTCCTGCCTCAATGGCATGACATCCTCCTTCTCCCACTCTCAGAGCCAGGCTGCTGACCCACGGGGCGGCCACGATGAAGCCTTGATGGCTGAGGCCCCTCACCTGTGGCCCATGAACAGCGCTCCCAAAGGAGGCCCTTGGGGCTCTCCTGGAGCCCAGAGGTGCCAGCAGCAACCTCCCTCTGAGTGGGGCCTCGCAGAGCCAGCGCGCTCTCAAGCTTGCTGCACTGGCAGCATGACTGAGCAGCCATGGATCCTGGGCCAAGAGCCCCACTCCTGGAGGCTCCAGTTTAACCACTGCTCAGCTCCAGTGCTGTTAAGCTTTTAGGCCGTATTCCTTCTGACCTTGTCCTTTTCTTTCCCTTTCTCAAATGCACCTAAACACACACACACACACAACACACACACACACACACACACACACACACACACACACACACACACACACACACACACACATAATTCTCAGAATGTTTCTCATTTGATTGACTGAATTTTGTTCCTTGCTTTTTTTCCCCATGTTGTTCCTTAACCAAGCAGTAAGTAATAATGTGAATGTTGCCAGTTGTGAGAATCTGTCTGAAACTTCCCTCATTTTTTGCCTCTCGATCATCATGAAAGCCAAGACCACCGGGGAAAGGGAAAGATCCTGTTCTGAAAATCCAGGTCTGTCTGGTCCATCAAGCCAGATTATTGCCTACGGGTGTGTTTGCTCAACTCATGGAACACTGCACCCGAGAAGGGGCAGTGTGCTCTCCTTCGCCTGCATCACCTAGCAACGCTAGTGCTGGAATTTCTCCACCCTTCTGACTTGGCTGGACTTTCTCTCTGGAATGACCTTCCCGGGGGTCACCACAAAAGGACCCTCCATTCACCGTACATCAACCACCGTGACAGATGGACTGAGATGGGAGAAGGTTTCTCCCTCAAGGACTGAGACATGCGACCCCTACATGGAAAAGTTCCCCTTTTCTTCCCAAAAGAACTAAGACTGAAATCCCCACCGTAGGGTGAGGGAAGGCGTACGTGGGGACCGGAGCAAGTTTTGCAAGCGACCACTGGACCGAGAAGACAATGGTTCCTGCCTACGACAGCTGCTGCTGACGACACCTGCTCCTGATGGACTACTGATGGACTCTTTGTACCCTTTATCAATAGACTATTTTGAAATCGGTCCCCTTCCCCCATTTCAAAAGGACTATAAAAAAGGTTAGACCTGACTGATACCTTTCGAGATCTCCCCTGACGTGAAGACGACAGGCCTCTTCGTCGACCGGACTTCGAGGGACTTTGTCATCCACACGTCTGGTAGCTATATACCTCCTTGCCCTCCCTCTCTTCTTTTTCTTTTCCTTATTATTTCCCCCTTTCTTCATTCCCCTTCTCTCTAACGCATCTTTTCTATGGCTATTTAATAAAAGTACATGTATTTTGATTTTACTGCAAATCCCCTTGTCGTGTCAGTTTTTGCACCCTGAGATCAGTGAAAAAGAACCTTCATGAATCACGTCCTTAGGACGGATCGTGTCATAAATTGGCGTCACGGATTTTGGGTTCTGGGGACAGAGGAGTCTGCAGGTTACGTGTAGTTTGTAACAGGGGAAGGACGTTTCATGGCAGCCACACCGAAACCGTCAATTTTCCCGAAAGGGGTTGAACGGATTTAGAAAGCAAGGGCTGTGATTCGAATTTACCGCATACTGCATGAACCAAGGCGGAAAAAGCATTCTCCAAACTCTTTTTGAGGGTTCTGTCTCCAGAATATCACAAAAGATCTCTTGGTGCAAAAGGGGGAAAAAAACTGTTTCTGTTGTAAGAGTGTTTAACTGTCTGGGAAGGAAGAGACACCATGAAGAAACTAAGCAGGGCCTCCCAGACTGATACTGTCTCTTCGACTGTGTATGTGTGTGTTTAACTGTCTGGGAAGGAAGAGACACCTTGAAGAAACTAAGCAGGACCTCCCAGACTGATACTGTCTCTTCGACTGTGTATGTGTGTGTTTAACTGTCTGGGAAGGAAGAGACACCTTGAAGAAACTAAGCAGGGCCTCCCAGATTGATACTGTCTCTTCAACTGTGTGTGAGTGTATAACTGTCTGGGAAGGAAGAGACACCTTGAAGAAACTAAGCAGGGCCTCCCAGATTGACTCTGTCTCTTCAACTGTGTGTGAGTGTGTTTAACTGTCTGGGAAGGAAGAGACACCTTGAAGAAACTAAGCAGGGCCTCCCAGATTGATACTGTCTCTTCAGCCACCCAGGGAAAAAGTTGAGTGAAGGGAAAACACAGTGTGTGATTGTGTAACCGAAAACACCTCCCTGTTGTGGTCCCTAGTCCCTTCACAAGATGAATGAAGATTTTGGTGCCAAGGCAAAAACTGATTTTTACACACTACTTGCTAAACACAATGCAAAACCTTCACCAGGCGGAGAGGCCTGGGCAAAGAGCAATTGGTTTAATTTAGAAAATGTTGTTGGTAGAATATGTTCTCTGCAACATGAAACAAAATTTAAACTTGGTGAAGATAAAACCATCCTCTGCTCAGTTTTGGGAGCCTGCCTCACAGCAGCCATAGAAACTCGCTCTAAGCGAAGAAGTGAGGAAAATGCTATAATAGACTCCCTTCAAAACTTAGTTGGAGTTTTGCAAAAACAATTAAATGAAGAAAGAAATGAAAATAATTTATTACGGGCTGCCTTGAGAGAGGTGCATGTTAAAAATTCACAGAACTTTGATTCCTCAAAAGAAACAGAGGAGAAGGAAACTTCTCACCTTAATCAAAATTACCCCCAAAAAGAATTAGTTCTGATGAAAAATTTTGGGGAACACTGTTGTTGCAATAGCATGAAACCTCAAATTAAAACAGAATGCAACTATATTAATGAGGAGGATTTTGACCCACATATAATCACTAAAGAAATCCCATACACTGCTACTGAATTAACAAAACTTGCAAAGCAGTATGGGCTTCTCTCCCACAAAACTGAAACAAAATCTCTCACTGGGAAAGTTCAAATACATTTGTCAGAACAAGAAGCTGGTGGGTACTGGGGACATGGAGTGTTCTTAACAACGGGAGACAGACGCATCCCATGGTCCCTAATTCAGCATATAGCTTATTGGACAGAGGGGCTTAACCCCTCGGAAAGGGGAAACCTTTTAACCATAGCCGGTACCCCTGACCAACTCCTGGAAAACATTCAAAAAGCTGCCTGCTTGCAAATAATGCATGAAAGAAAACCAACTACAAGCTATGAGTCACCAATGCAATCACCTGTAAAGTCTAAAATTATGACCTCTTTAATTCAAAGGTTTACAGAAACACTTAAACCTATAGCAATTTTCCCTCAAAAACCCATAGCAGCTATGTCCCCTATAGAAACACCAGATAAACTTCTTAGTAACCAGAATAACCCATTTGTTCCCTCTTATGACTTGCCGAGAAAAGGGATAAAATGGGATTGGAGTCTTTCTCAAGAGAAAGCACTGCAATCGCTGATTTTTGAAGCAACAGCTCACCAAGCACTGGACCCTATCCATCCTACAGATCCCTTTCAGGTAGAGTGGAGATTTGCCTCCTCAGGATTGTCAGTACACATTGGGCAGCGGGCTCCCGAGGGTCCGACAAGGCCCATTGGTTTTTATTCCCATGGTTTCAAAGATGCTGAGAGAAGACACTCTACCTGGGAAAGAGGTTTGTCCGTGGTTGGCTTAACTCTCATAGAAGTAGAAAAAAACTTAGCGATACAAGAAACTGAGAGCTTGGGTAGCAGCCAAAACAAACTTGCCTCTGTGATTAAAGCAACCCCTCCTTTCTTCCCTGCTTCTGCTAACAGAGAGGGAGAAGGCAGTGCTTAGGTAGAGGAACTGTTAACCATTTGTAGTATTTTCCAGTGTGAGGGACAGAATTATTTTCTTGTCTGTATTAACATCAAGTCCTATGCCGCACTTGTATTTGTGTTGTTTCAGGCCAATGCTTTTAAAAGAACTACAGGAAATAATACCGTTAAAGCAATACAGGGATGGTTTGGAATTTTCCTAAGCCCACAGGAAATTCAATCTGATAATGTTTCTCACTTTACTGTCAAAAGTGCGCAGGATTGGGCAAAAGGTGAAGGGATTGAATGGACTTCTCACACCCCTTACGACAGATGGGGGGCAGATGGGTGTCCTAAAATCACTGCTTTTTGCCCGACAGCTCCAAGCATAATTCCTTCACTACACGGACCAGATGATTTCAAGAACCCAGCACATTACCCTGGACAACCTCTTTTTGGTGGACCACCCCCTATTGTAGGGGAAGTACCACTGGTGTTAAAAACCTCTCTGACAACCCCATTGTTCTAACTCTTTCTGCCTCTTCGTAGTAGATTCTGTTGTGCTTGTTTTTACAGAAGAACTCCGTGGGACATGGAGACCTGAGAAACCATGATAACACTAGCATTGTACAACAAATACAATGTTTTCCCTTCCCTTTATGGTAACACAAAGTGATAACATTACACTTAACAAGTAAATTAAATAATAATGAACAAATTGGCTGCTACAAGTAAAAATCTGACCAAATTACAGCAACCACTGCAATCATCCTTAACACATCAGTGGCTGCTATCAAACATACTACCAAATTGGGAAAAGGTAAATGTAAACAACCACAAATTGGTGATTGATGCACTCAATGCCACACAAAATAATGTTTCCTTGGCTCTCAGCTGTGTTCGGGCTCAATTGTGGATGCAGTCAGTTGCTGCCTCAATTATAAAAGAAGGTGAAGAAGGCACTTTTCCCACTGAAATTTGAAAAATAATCTGGGACAGTGCTACTGACTTTGAAAGAGAATTCCAATCCTGGTGGAATTTGGTAAATTTCACTTATGACCCCATTTCAAACGTGGCCACGGCTTTTGTGTTAACCATACGCAGTGCTTCAGTGCATTTGGTTTTTCCTATTATAGCATTAGGGATAAATCATGACGGAGCTATTCTCTATCCTTCGGAGCATAGGGAATGGGCCCGTCAGATTAACAACAAATGGCAAACTGTCAATCTGGAATCTTGTATTGTCCGTGAACAACAAGGGTTCATCTGTGAAAGCAATGCAATCATAGCCCAGGACGTTTGTCTGGACACAGAGCAGAATATCTGTCACTTTGAAATACATCCTAACGAGACTTCTGAAACGGTTCTCATATACATAGGCAATGGATGTGCATGCTTTAGAACTGCCTGTGATCTTGTATTTGTAGAAAATGTAGTAGTGGATACTAGGAATCATTCAAATTTCTGCGCTTGTAATTTTACCAGAATTGTAGGATATGATTTTTCTTATGTAGCTCCAGTTACCTCTCACCAGCTTTTGCAATCTAATTACACCCTGATTCACAAATTGATACCTACTCCAATTGGGATGAACCTCACTTTGGTAAGGCAGTTGCTGCTCCACCAGGACCTGGCTGAGATTCTGAGAAAGATCAAGAAAGATGGGCAGAAGACCCTGGTAACTGTTCATCACAATGTAAAACAAATACATCGTGTCATGGAAAGAGTAAAGAGAGATGCTGAACACAAGTGGTGGGATACTCTTTTTGGGTGGTCACCAACTGCCACAAGTGTCCTGAACACCATGTGTCATCCTATTGTTGTCCTTTTGATCCTGGTTTCAATTGGTTTTGTTTTGTCAGCAATCTTGTTTGTCATGAATTGGAGAATGATGAAACGGTTAACAAGACTGACGTCCATAATTAATGCACACAATTGGGCTGATGTCCTTTTTACTATGGACGTCCCCAAGACAATTGACACAAGGCGATTATGAATCAGTAGATGTGTTTTGAAAAACCTTTTACCTTCCATCTTGTGATTTTGTTAAATTTATATTCATTATATTACTTAATTATTGCTTTTACTTTTGGCCATTTGTGATTTTATTTTGATTATTGGATTTGATTATTACCATTTGTGACTTTTCAAATTATTTAAGCTATAATGCCATTATAATAATTTGTGAGTTTGTTCCAATTATTCAAGCTATAATATTATTTTGATAATTTTCAATTATTATTTAATTATTTGCTAAAAAATTGTTTTGATTTTGTTTTGCTAATTGCTTCTCTTTTTCGCCCTTCTTTTATTTCTTCTTATCTTTCCTTCTCTTTTCCTCTCTCTCTGTCATACTGTCCCTGTTTTCTGAGGTATGCTACCAGCGTGAAGGAGACTTGAGACCTGCTGATGAAGACCCTTTCAAGACAATCGTGAGTCACGGGGTCGTGTGAGTGTCTGTCCAAAACTTCCCTCATTTTTTGCCTCTCGATCGTCATGAAAGCCAAGACCACCGGGGAAAGGAAAAGATCCTGTTCTGAAAATCCAGGTCTGTCTGGTCCATCAAGCCAGATTATTGCCTACGGGTGTGTTTGCTCAACTCATGGAACACTGCACCCGAGAAGGGGCAGTGTGCTCTCCTTCGCCTGCATCACCTAGCAACGCTAGTGCTGGAATTTCTCCACCCTTCTGACTTGGCTGGACTTTCTCTCTGGAATGACCTTCCCGGGGGTCACCACAAAAGGACCCTCCATTCACCGTACATCAACCACCGTGACAGATGGACTGAGATGGGAGAAGGTTTCTCCCTCAAGGACTGAGACATGCGACCCCTACATGGAAAAGTTCCCCTTTTCT
Organism: Passer domesticus; assembly: GCF_036417665.1. Lineage (NCBI taxonomy): Eukaryota > Metazoa > Chordata > Aves > Passeriformes > Passeridae > Passer > Passer domesticus. The sequence goes on along the minus strand of NC_087481.1, from coordinate 5,059,207 downwards.
TCCCAAAAGAACTAAGACTGAAATCCCCACCGTAGGGTGAGGGAAGGCGTACGTGGGGACCGGAGCAAGTTTTGCAAGCGACCACTGGACCGAGAAGACAATGGTTCCTGCCTACGACATCTGCTGCTGACGACACCTGCTCCTGATGGACTACTGATGGACTCCTTGTAGACTATTTTGAAATCGGTCCCCTTCCCCCATTTCAAAAGGACTATAAAAAAGGTTAGACCTGACTGATACCTTTGAGATCTCCCCTGACGTGAAGACGACAGGCTCTTCGTTGACCGGACTTCGAGGGACTTTGTCATCCGCACGTCTGGTAGCTATATACCTCCTTGCCCTCCCTCTCTTCTTTTTATTTTCCTTATTATTTTCCCTTTCTTCTTTCCCCTTCTCTCTAACGCATCTTCTCTATGGCTATTTAATAAAAGTACATGTATTTTGATTTTACTGCAAATCCCCTTGTCGTGTCAGTTTTTTGCACCCTGAGATCAGTGAAAAAGAACCTACACGAATCACGTCCTTAGGACGGATCGTGTCAGTTTCCCACCAGCTCCAATCTCCTCCTGCATGAGCAGACTCACACCAAGGAGAAGCCATTTCGCTGCCCCGACTGCAGGAAGGGCTTCAAGCACAATTCGACCCTCATCACCTACCGGCGCATCCACACTGGGGAGAGGCCCTACAAGTGTCCCCAGTGTGGGAAGAGCTTCACCCAGAGCTCTCACTTGACCCAACACCAACGGAGGCACCAGTAAGGGAAGCTCTGCAAATGCCGTAGTTGCAGGAAGAGCTTCATGCCCAGTTGCAGCTTCATCCCCCACTGTAAGACCGACGTCGGGAAGAGCCCTGGTGATCAACGGTCCCTGTGATACATGCTGGGAAGACACTTGTACCTTTTCCTACCCTTGCCAACGACATGATGTGGGCCTAACATGAGGGTCAGGCCATGGCCCTGTCATTACATTCACTCCCATCTCTAGTCAGTGCTAGGAGCACGAAAGAGACTCCCTGTCTCCCTGAAGAGAAGGGTATCCTTCCCGGGAGTGAGGATAAACATGGTTGGGTAGAGGCAGTCAGTGGTGATGTAGCTTTTCCTGCAAATCCTTTCTCTTATTCCTTGCTGTTATCGATATTGTTTCTGTTGCTGTTTGTTCTTTGTCTTGTTACTATTCCCGATAAATTGTTCTTATCCCAGCCCAGGATCTTTGCCTTTTGTTCTTTCCATGGGAGGCAGGAGGGCAGTGAGGGCAGCGCGGTTTTAGCAGGAGCAGGACATTGGGGACCCGAAGTCCTAAACCTCAGCCAGTGGAAACCAAGCCCTGGTGGCCATGCCAGCAGCCTTGGAGCAGGTCCCTGGCTGGGGCTGTGGGAACCTCTTCCCTCTGGTGCCCAGGGACAGCACTGGAGGGAACGGCTGCAGCTGAGTCGGGGCAGGCTCAGGTTGGATCTCAGGAAAAGGTTTTTGCCCAGAGGCTGCTGGGGCAGTGCCCAGGCTCCCCAGGGAAGGCTCCCATCTCCAGGGCTCTCTGAGCTCCAGCAGCGTTTGGGCAGCGCTGCCAGGCCCAGGCTGGCATTGTTGGGGTGTCCTGTGCAGGGCCAGCAGTTGGACTCCAGGATCCTGATGGGTCCCTCCCAGCTCAGCCAATTCTGTGGATCTGGGGGAACAGGGGCCTGGTGATGGATGCCATGGAAACTGACCATAGCAACAGGGGCCTGGTGGTGGTTGCCCACTAAGGATCAGATTTGTCACAGGCTCTCAGAGGGGTTCCATGGGGACTTTCCAGGAGTCTCCAGGCTGTTCAAGAGCTGGAATGTCACAGGCAGAGACAGGGGCTCCATGGAGGCCTCCCAGGGGTTTCTGGGGATGGTAAAGAGCCCTGTGGTCAGAGGCACTCACAGCCATTCCATGGTGACATCCCAGGGCACCTTGGGCTGCAAAGGCACCCATCTGTCACAGGCACTCACGGGGGCTCCACGGTGACATCCCAGGAGTCCCCAGGCTACCAATGAGCTGGGATGTCCCAGACACTCACAGGGGCTCCTGTCATGGGCACAGTGGGAGCTTCAGGGAAAAGCTTTATTTCTTTTTTGGAGAAACTCCTGATGAGTCATGAGATGGGGAAATGACACCCAACAGACACCATGGATCCTCAAACCCCTGCAGGACCCCTAGACTTCCAAAATTTATTTTATTAGAGGAGAGTGGGAGTGGCTGGATCCAATCCCAGCCCCAGACTTTGTCAAAGCTGTAAAAGATTAGACAGGTAGAATTGAACCTTAATGCAATTTGTCCCACAGGATTATCGATGGAATACTAGATAAATTGATATAAATACAGCTCTGATTGATTCTGATCATGATTAGACAGAATGGTTTGTTTACACCACAGATTAAATTTTAAAAAAGAGTTATTTACTCCACAGTAGAGGAGCTATAACAATTATTAGCATATAGTGATCTAGGAAGCAATTTTGATGTCAACAGGGCCTGGCTGGAGTTGTTGGGGCCCACTGCAGGCAGAGCCTCCTGCTCCAGCAGAAACTGCCTTTCCTGTGCCAGGAGCAGGGCAGGTCCCGCTGCAGGAAAAGCCCCAGGCCAGCCCCAGCACAGGGAAGGGCTCGGGCACAAGGGCAGAGTGCCGTGCTGGCAGCTGTGCCAGGCAGAGCCTGAGGCACCAAAGGCACCTTGGCAGCAGCAGCTGCTTGCAGGCCATGGCCAGAAGCCTCCCTTGGCAGCCCGGCCTGGTGGCCGGCACTGCAGAGCTGCTGCCTCAGGGCTCATTTCTGCCTGGGCTCTGAAAAGCCACTTCTGCTCCAGGAGCCTGCCTGGGAAGCCATTGGCCCCTGCACCTTGGGCACAAGATATGAATGACAAAACTCTTCATGCCAGCAGAGACAAGGCAGGGGCAGAGGAAAGGGGAGAGCCAGGCCCAGGGCACAGGGCTGCCATGGTGATGGCTGTGAGGTCACTGCCCCTGCAGCAGCCTGGCTGCCCTCAGCAGACATTCTGGCCAGAAGCGTTGTGAGGGCACCCAGCACAGCAGAGAACCCCCATGACAGCAATTCTGTCCTTGGGGATGAGAGGGTTTCACTGGGTCAGGTTGCACAAAGCACCTGCTCTTGGACAATTCCTGGGATGGGGAATGCAGTTCTTTGGAAAAACACTTGCAGTTTTGTGCCACTCTCATCATTGTAAAATATTTCCTCGTTTTAACAAATGTAAATCCACCCTCATTCAGTTGAGTGATATTGACTCCTGTTCTGTTACTGCAAGATGTGGGACAAAATAATGTTGACCACTATTTTTCCATTTTCACAGACCTTGAAAAGTAACCAAAAATCTCCCAAGATGGGGTTTGGATGCCTCATCACATAACCAGCAGGTAGAATGTGGTGGCTCTGGGCTCAGTGGTGTGGAGACTGAGGACAGAACAGGAGCAGCCTGAGAGGGATTAAAGGGTGGTTTCAGAGAGGCTGGAGTTTTTCTTCATTGTATAAAACACCAAGAGAAAGAAATAATGGCACCAAGGGTGTGGAGTTCCCCTGCCCCAGGAAGTAGGGATTCTAGCCAGACAGACAGCATCAAGTGAGGAGTGTGATTTAAAGAGGATTCCGCCCCTCCACCCTGTGGGGCATGCCCCTGCAAGCGCAGGAAAAGACACTCCACCCCATCTGGTCATATTTGGAGTGGCCACAGAACATTTTTCCTTTTCTGTAACCTCATTGGTCCAAATTCTACTGCAAAGTCCCCGCCATCGATTTTTCCATTGGTTGTCCTCCTCTATCCACTCCTTTGCAGTGCCCTGCTCCTTCTGCTATTGGACCCCGACCCTAAACTCCACCCCTACCCTGTCATATAAAACCCATGACAAGCCACCACCCCCTCTCCCCCTTAATTTCTTGTCTTGGTCCCTGGCACAATAAAGGATCCTGTGCTTTTCTAAACCAGTACCCATCCTGTTGCCTTCCTTTCCCTGTTGGTCATCGATGCCTGCCTGAGGTCTGAGACTCTGGGGCCTGGGGGAGTTGTTTTGCTGCTTACTGCAGTGGAACACAACACAAGGGCAGCTGGGGAGGCCAAGACTGGACATGAAGAGAAAGGAATTTCCTCCCCCAGGGCAGGGCTGTGGTGCAGAAGGAGCCTGGAGCAGCCCAAGGCTTTGTGTGGGCAGGCAGAGGCAGGCAGGAGGCAGAGCTGTCAGCAAAGGAAGGGGCCAGCCAGGTGGGGCAGCCGGGGGATGACGACAGCCTGCAGGGACAGAGGCGCAGGGCAGGGACACCGTAGGACAGCCTGGGCTGCACAGGGCACAGGGATGGGCAGCAGCTGCAAGGCCCTGACAGAACCAACTTGGGCAGCACTTTGGCCATGGCTGCTGGCCCTGGACCTGAGCCAGGAGCAGGAGATAAGTGACCCTTGCAGGCCTGGAGCCTCATTGCCTCCTTGTCCCTGCTCAGCAGCCTGGCAGGGGCCGCCCCATGGTGCTGCCCTTGGCATTGCACATCCCCACATCCCAGTGCCCATCCCGGGAAGAGCCCTGAGCAAGGAGGGAGGGACAGGATCTGCCTGGCCAGGGGCTGGGGCTCAGGCCTTGGCCCTTTGCATTCCTGAAACACATCCAGGTTTGCTCAGCACCAGAGACACCTTTCCCTTGCTTGTTTCCACCTGTGATCACTGCCTCCAGTGTTCTGCTCTACCTGGAACCTGGGAACACATTCACATGAGTTGTGTCCCTCCTTGGGACCCATTAGAAGTTAAAGAAAGTTTGAAGTTTGAATCTGATTTGGAGTTCTTGAGAAGTTCTTTGAGGATACTCTGAGGGACTCAGTCTGATGCAAAGAGCACCAAAGCCCCAGAGGGTGATTAAAGTCCTGCTGCTGTGTCTGTGCTGCTGAGCTGGGCCGGGCTCCTGGCCCAGAGGCAGCTCCTGGCAAGGGCAGCGCTGCAGAGAGACAGCTCTGGCCAGGAGCAGCTCCTGTGCACAGCCCAGCAGGGCTGGGGCACTGCCAGGGCAGCTCAGGGACACCAGCAGGGCACAGCCAGAGCTGACAGGGGCTCAGCACTGGCAGGGGCTGGGGGATGTCCCAGAGGGGGCTGTGTCACAGCGGCACCTCTGTGGCTGTGTCCTAGAGGCACAGAGCAGCTGTGATGTCAGCAAGGGGCTGTGTGACAGCACAGAGTGGGCTGTGTGAGGTCACATACTGGGCTGTGACATCACAGAGTTTGTTGTGTGAGGTCATAGAGGGGATTCTGTGACATCGCAGAGCAGGCTGTGACTTCATGGCATGGCTGTATGACATCATAGGGCAGGCTGTGAGGTCAAAGTGTGTGCTGTAGCATTTAAGAGTGCCAGTATGACATCACAGAGAGGGTTTTGTGACATCACTGAGGGAGTTGTGAAATCACATAGCTGTCTGTGATATCATGGAGTAGAGTATGAGGCCATAGAGCAGATCCTGCCATCATAGAGGGTGGCTCTGTGGCATCAGAGAGTGGGTTGTGACATTCTAGGTGACTGTGTAACATCATAGAGCAGGCTGTGACATCACATGGTGACATTGTGACATCGCAGACTCTTCTGTGACATCTCAGTGCAGCTGCATGACATTCCAGGGTGACATCCCAGAGTTGGCTCTGTGACACCAAAAGGCTGCTGTGTGACATCATAGGGGGCTCTGTGACATCACATGATGCTGTGTGACATCACAGGCTGACTGTGTGACTTCATAGGGGGCTCTGACATCACAGGGGCTGTGTGATGTCACTGAGGAGGTCACTCTGCCCCAGCTCCCCTCACAGTTCCCCCAGAGCAGTCCAACGCTGCTCGTGCACAGCGGGGTCCCCTGTCCCCCCGGGTCCCCCCGCTCCCGGTGCTGCAGCCTCCCCCAGAGGATGTTCCACGAGATCGACCCCAGAGCCTGACACGGGGACGGGGGGCCGGGGCCCTGGAGGGTGGGACAGGGGGACAGGGACCCCCCGGCAGCATCCCTGTGTCACCCAGGGCCAGAGCCTGGGCCAGGGCTCCTTCACCCTGTTACGAATGAGGGCTTGAGAGCGCTGAAAATATCCCCAGCAAGGGATCAGCAAAAACCAGATTTAATATTAAGGGACAGCACCACAAACTTCCTTGGCAAGACACATTGTTGACTGGACACTTCAGGCACACCAAAGAAACAAAGCAACAACAAAACCAAATAAAATCCAGGCAATCAAACCAGAGATGAACTGAGAACTGTCCCTGACTCTGTGTGTGACACAAGGACAGTGAGGGCAATGGTAAAAGGAATACGGCCTAAAAGCGTAACAGAGCTCAAACGTAACAGGACTTAACTTGTACCTCAACCTTAAGTGATAACTTCAGCTTCACAATTTAGCAAAAGAACAGAGCTTAACAGTATTTAACCTAAATTATAACCTATGATTTTTCAATTTAATAGAGGAATATCACTTAATGATGTTCAGCTTAGCTTATAACATATTAAACATAACAACTTAGCAAAAGAACAACTCTTAGCAGCATTTAATGTCACTTAGACCTTGTGACTTAACCTTTCTTACAGGCCTGACTGACTCAGCTATCCAAGGCACTCAAACCCCTCCGAGAGCAGCATTTCTGCCACATTTCCCCAGCACATCAGGTTTGTGTCCTTTGAGGGACCAGGAACTGGTGAGACTAGAGGCACAGGAAGGTTTCTCTTCATGGAAAACAAAAAATGTGAATGTGATAAAATTTAATAAACATCAAAAGCCTTCATTCAGTTTCTTGTGACATCCCAGCAACATCTGACATGTGCACCATCCACAAGGGATTGCCATACAGGAAGGATTTTAGACAAAGACATAAAAAGAGGTGATAGAAAAGATAAAACTACAACTAAGATGCTGACTAAGGAGGTATTTAAACTTCTGAAAGATTGGGCAATTCCCTGATGCTCAAATCATGAAGCCAATCAAGGATGATACATTGGAATCAGCAGAGAGCATCTGGAGGAAGACTTCTGGGAGCAATGTGAAGGACAAGGATCCAGCTGCTCTAAATGAAGAGATGTCCTTAGACATGGCCATTTCAAAAGGAGAGCTGGAAACACCTAAAGGAGGGGGTCATGAAATATTAGAGTGAATGATGGTCATGGCAAAGATAGAGGGGAAGATCCGTATTTCTCCACTTGCCATAAGTAGAAGAATCTAGTAGAATCAGGAAATTTCTGCTCCTGGTGGGAAAACTTGGCCATTTCTTAAAAG